>NC_141685.1:319711697-320311908 GCF_964263255.1 Lissotriton vulgaris
TATGCAGGGCATGACAAAGGCTCTTAGTCCGATAATTGATGACATAAACCACACTCATGACGCACTAATGTCAATACAACCTACTTACAAAAAACACAATTCAGCAGTTAGTTGTGAACTGTATATGAGTTAAATGATGTTAATTTAACTACAATGCCCATAATGCATTGCGTGTAAAAATGTGTATTTAATGCAAAAGTGAAAAGGGACTCACTGCTTGAAATGTTACCGTGAACAAGAACGAAACGTTCGAAACGCGTAGGTCATCGCAGCTAAGAAATAAACGCTGTTGAAAAGTTCCTCGAGTGGAGTGCCATCATTCTTGAACTTTGCGTGGAATATATATACATATATATAAGAGCTCCAGGGAACAGGAAATCAGGCGAGCCCACCCGATTGAAGAAAATCGAATTTTATATGACCAGGTATGTCCCCTATCGTGTACCCCAACGTTCCATGTATGTGCATGACATCCATGCATTTTCCCTCCATGGCCGAAAATGAAGACGCATATGCATTTGCGTCCAACGTTAACATGTTATCTACCATATCCTCCATGAAAGCAACATTAATTTGGTTTCTAGACCCATGTTGCCAACGTCTTTACATGGTGCACTTTTAACGCGAAGCACCCGTTTTTTACGTTTTCCTGGCTCAGCCGAGCTAGGCCCTGAATTGAGGCTCCGAAGTCTCTTCTGTCTCTGAAAGCTGCCGTTTAGGTGTGCATCCCTGACCTCTGCCTTACTCCCTGCCCAGCGAAGCGGTGCCCGGCTCGGCCTGGCCTGCCTGCCAAGACAGTATTTTGCCTACAGTTATCTGTTCAGCCTCCCCGAAAATACATTCCAGTCTAGTGAAATAGGTAAACATATTCCCGGCTGCAGAGTAAAGGGCCCGGCCTTCCTGTCTCCTTGCAAGCGATTTACAGTACCCGTTACCATGGTAGGCCAATGGCCCCCGCGCATTGTACCAAGACACGTATGCACTCCCTAGCATTCAGTGATGTATGGCCCCTGCCCGAGAGACCTTTTACTTCAGACAACACATCCTCCAAACATGAGATACCAGATAGGCTATAGGTGCAGGTCGTTCTGACATCCCAGACACCAAGACTCTTCCACTAGAACTAAAGTCAAGCCCCCCAGCTCTCCCCAGTTACACGTCTTTACCACCTCATGCCAGTTGCGCACGCATACAGAGTAAAGGTTTCTGCTGACCCTGCAGAATCCTTCTATGCATCCACCCACTTATGACACTTTTTGTGACGTTTCTAGCACACACCTCCGTGTACGCCTATTACACGCCTTCTTTTACGCCCATATGTTCTTATCTTCTTCTTTTCACTTGTCACGCCTACTGTATTCAATGCAATTATACTGTTTTACTATATATAATGTGTGATGTTAATAAAATGTTGAATATCCCTTCCTGAACCTTAGTGGTGATGGAACTCGATGTCCAGCTTCTCGAGTTGCTTAATTAAAGCCCGTATGACTCAGATACCACGGACTCTGCCTCTCATTTATTGAGCTATCCTTTATTGTCATTTAATGTATAGAAAAATAGTCCCGGTAATTTTATTTACCACATAATCTGGCGCCCGAACAGGTACCCCCTCCCCTTCCCCATGCGCCGGCGATGTAACGCAGGCCTGACCCCTTCTACAGCCGTGACGGACCCCTTCCTGTGCACACCTGCGGGTTTTCCTGCTAAATCCCTCAGGCCCACGGAGGAGACGGAGACTGCGGTCCAGCATCCAGACGAGGCGGTGAGGAATGCGGAGAATCCTGACCAGAGCCCGAGCCGAGAGAGCAAGGTCCGAGGTATCCAGAGGCCCACCTGTTCCGAAGCGCATGCGTGGTAGTAGTGCGTAGTAGCAGCCAGACGTCGTAGCAGTCCAGTCCAGTCCAGTATCGAGTTTCCGAGGCCTTCAGTTTTGCTTCCCGGTGAGTACCGTTGTTGGGAACGCATCTAGACAGGTTCATTAATTTGTGCCCAGTCAAGACGGGTCTGGGTACACAGACCCGGTCCAGACGTGTCCACTTAGGTGGATGCGGTATGACGTGTCTCTTTATGGGACCGGTATGTCTGTACTGTTTTAGCAGTGCATCTAGTGATCCAGAATTCTAGTATTGTCTTCTCGAGATTTTCAGTATTGTATTTTATGTACTAAATAGTATCTGTTCGAAATGTTTTGATGTGTTTTATGTCGTGGTATGAATGACTGTTTGCAATTCCATACTGTGTTTATTGTGTTCACGTTCAAGTAACTGTCAAGATGCCACTGTTCTCGAAATTACGTCAGATAGGAATTAGGAAAGGGATACTCGAAGAAGCAGTTCCCGTCCCGCCTAGGGACACTCCCGGACATTTTATGTACCATAAACATGGCTTAGATGCCATACTGTACTTAGACTTATGGGTTGAATACACAAAGGATCTGGAAGAGAAATATAGATGGCCTGTTTCAGGGACAATGGATGCTGAATGCATCATGAGAGTAGAGGAAGCATTGTGGAAAAAGAAAGCCAGACAATCCCAGAAAGATGCTATAGAATTGTGGCGTAAAGAAGCGCATAGAAGAACAGAGAAAGAAATCAGGAAAGCAGAGAAAAGTAGAGAAGAATCAGAAAAAGCCCGAGAAAAAGAACTACTAGAAGAAGGTGAACGAGTTAGAGCAGAACAATTAGACCGACAAAGAAATGCCCTTATTCAAGGCATGTATCCTCTTCTCGCCGAGGGCCTGCCCAAGGCGACCCCGGAAGTACCCAGTAATTTATCGTCACCACTGGTTCCAACTAAACTCCGTCATAAACAGACCGCAGCTGATATTTTCCTTTCATCTTACTTAGATGACAATGTCCCAGACTATGCAATCAGAACCCCGAATATTAATCCTCACATCCCTGTTCAAGACACGGTTCCACCCACAGTTTCTCCTGTCTCTGGTCCTGCCACTGGTCCTGCCAATCCTTTTACTCCACCTGCAACCCAGGGCCAACCGATATTACCTACACCTACTTTACCAGTTACATTACCACCAGCACAGCCAGTATTAGTTGACGATCACGCTTCTGGAGGGGCAGTAGGAGGTCTCCCTATCACCCCGCCTCAAGTTAAACGAACCACACTCAGAGAAGCAGCATTACAACGTACACCGAAAGTAACTACATACGCAGCCCTTAAACAGTACCTTACTGATTGCAGATATGATCCGATACCAGGCGAAGACCAGATGATATTACATTCAATACGTATACGACGTGTTACGAATTATTTGACCATTTTACCAGATATGAAGGAACATCTAGACAACATATATCATTTTATTAGAACAGGAGAGAGACCAGAAAGTATTCACGAAGCCATGGCACACAGGAAAGTGGAGATTCAAAATATGATCTTACAGTTTCTGATAAATTGTTTGATAAGTGAACAAGACCAGCCAGGTAAAGATAAAAACGAGATGAAAACTCTGATAAAATGGAGTGATAACATAGCCGATGGTAAACATAGTAAACAAGGTTGTATAGAATCTATGTACAGAAAGATCCGTAAAGAAATCCTAGACATACACGCAAGGGAAAAAGAAGCAAGAGAAGCCGAGAAAGCGGATGGTTACGTCTCAGAAGACAGTGATATAGAAACTGAGAATCCAGACAGAATTGCATATGTAGGTAGGGCGAAACCCTTTGACAGACCCATACGCCCAGAATGCAAGAAACATTTTCTTCCTCCCATACCAGAACAATGTACCATGCGCGAACAAGAACTAGCCCGGTCAGCAGTCCAATGGGCTGGCAATTCTAGTGTATATAAAGATGACGTAGTAGCCCAAACATTTTTGAATCTTTCCTCAGACGAACAGCGACTAGCTGGTATGTACATGATCCAGCACCTCATTACACTGTATGAAAGTAAACATTCTGATCCAGGTCCCCTACATAATGTATTGGAAGAGTTACTCCTAAAGAGATGGAGAGGCCTAGGTACCGATTTAATTAATGCCATTCTAGAACAGAGACACAAGTACAGAACTTTCCTGACTCCACATTTTGTTCCCGTTCCACCCCCAGTAAGGAAAACATTTTACATAGACAGACAGAATCCTTTACGAGAAGTTCATCCTGTTCAGACAACGGGTGGTACGCTTCAACGAGTATTTGTTTACACCCCCTTAACGAAAATGGAATTATTGGAAATGAAAAAATTAGTACCGTGCCATGATAAAGATCCAGCAGGGTTTCACCGCGAATTAAAAGACATGCTCCGCATGGGGGAGTATACGTATCCCGATATACTTAAAATGTTAAAAGTACTGTTGCCTGCTGGCATTTACGAAAAACTGAAAGAGAAAGAATGGGAGGTGGGAGAGAAAAAGATTGATTGGACAGTATTAGAAAACGAAGAAAATACACGAGTCCCTGGTACTGGTCTCGGGGATCACGCCAAAGCATTGCCAGAGTTATTAGTACAGGTTTTGCCAAGATTACTAGCAACTAAAAAGGAAGACTGGGATGCAATCTCAGCCTGCAAACAGAAACAAGACGAAGACACTAGTGATTTTTACTCCAGATTCGAGAAATGTTTCATTATTAATAGCGGCCTGAAAACAAGTAGTGAATCATATCCACATCTTTTTGTGACAAAATTAGTAGAGAATTCCTTACCACAGGTTAAAAATAGAGTACTGAAAGTCGAGAGTACATGGCAAGCTAATACTCCTTCCCAAATGTTACAAATGTTACAGTATCACCAGAATCGATCAGAGAAGAACACGAACATGAACAGAGACGTATTAAAGATACTAAAATGAAAGTACTAGTTGCCCAGTCCGTCCCAGCTGACAGCCAGAAGAGGGGTACTACACAGACCAGTCATTCTGCAGCTCCCGTTAAAGGGAATTGCAACTATTGTAAGCTGCCAGGTCACTATATAAATGAATGTACCGTTCTAAAGTACAATATTGCTACAGGCAGGACGAAAGAAAGACCGCTTCCACCTAGACAAGAACAATTTCCGCAAAGTATTCCACAGAACACACGATCTCCTCAGAACACACAACAGACAGTAGCAGTACCCCAACCCCAACCCATAGCTGCCACGCAACATGTTACACAGCAAATGTACTAGTATGCTCAGTCAGATTATCCCGATTATCAGCAGTACTCATGAAACAGCCTAGAGAGGGAGGTTGGCTTGCCCTTTATCGAGGTTCCTGTAGATCAAGAGGGTCCCTATGTACATAGTCAGGTATTAGGGAAAGACAGAACATTTTTGATTGACACAGGGGCGAGCAGAACTACCATCAGTCATGACGAGGTTCCAGGGGCACCCCTCTCAGGCTCACAGAATGTTTCCCTGGGTTTTTCAGGAAAGCCTATTGTTAACGAAGTGTCAAAGCCAGTTTCCCTAGAAGTTGGTCCGTTATCCCGTACTACAGATTTGTTACTTACGAAATCATGTCCAGAAAACCTGCTTGGTATTAAGACACTGAAAGCACTGGGAGCAGTGATTTGTTGTTCTCCGGAAGGAGTGAGATTGTTTTTACGTGATTTTAAAGGACATTATGTGTTAAGAGATTTTGATCCACGATTGCAGAATGTACCACAGCATTTATGGGCACAAGGTCCGACTGATGTAGGTTGCATGCATATTACACCATATCGTGTTACTGTCAAGCAAGGAGTTGTACTACCCCGAATTCGACAATACAAGTTACCACCCGAGGCTGTAGCAGCCTTATTGAAAATTATTGACGAGCTCATTGCTCAAGGAGTGGTCGTAGAATCTGACTCCAATGTATGTAATTCTCCAATTATCCCGATTCTTAAACGAACTGACCCAAATGCACCTCCAGTCTACAGACTGGTGATCGACCTTCGAGAACTAAACAAATGCATCATACCCCAGTACCCGGTAGTCCCAGACATCTCTTCCCTTTTGACTGCCATTGATTCCAAAGCAGTGTTCTTTACTGTCATTGACCTCAAGAACGCCTTCTTTAGTGTCCCCATTCATCCGGAAAGCCAGTACCTTTTCGGATTCTGTTTAAATGGCCGTAGCTTCAAATTTGCACGTGCACCTCAAGGGTTCACAGAGAGCCCTAGTATTTATAGTCAAGCACTGAAACGACAACTAGACAGTATTCACATGCCAACTGACACTGCCCTGCTCCAGTATGTTGATGATCTATTGATCACAGCCCGTACAGAACGTGATTGCGAACGTGCATCACTGACAGTCTTGTATTTTTTGGCCGAAAAGGGGCATAAAGTGTCCCCTTCGAAGCTCCAATTCTGTGCCCAGCAAGTGGTTTACTTAGGACACTTGCTGTCCAGAGGGGTAGACAGCTGACACCTGAACGCATCCAGTTAATTGCACATTTGCCACAACCCAGGACACAGAAGGAAGTACGGGCCTTCATTGGCCTCACTTCTTACTGTGGACAATGGATTCCCCAGTATGCATATCTAGCCAAGCCACTCATACAGTTGACAACACAGGAGGCAGCGACATCGACTGTCCTCCCTTGGACTCAGGAACATACACTTGCTTTTGATGAATTGAAGAAAGCTCTATGTCAAGCACCAGTTTTAGCGACACCATGTTACAGCAAACCTTTTACACTTTTTGTCACTGAACGCGATGGCACAGCATTGTCTGTCCTCACACAAGATCAAGCAGGAAAACACAAGCCCTGTGCTTATTTCTCTAGTACATTGGATCCAGTAGCCCAGGCTCTGCCTGCGTGTCTCAAATCAGTTGCAGCAACAGCTCTAGCTATCAGACAAAGCGATTCCATAGTATTAGGACATCCTCTGACAGTACAGGTTCCACACTCCGTGGAAGTTCTGTTAAACAGAACACAGACTCAACACTTGACCATAGCACGACTGACAGGATATGAACTGACACTGTTTCAGCCACACATAGAAATTAGACGTTGCAACATACTGAACCCAGCTACACTGTTACCCTCAATTACAGCAGATCCCGTACCACATGACTGTGTGGAAGTCATTAATACCGTAACAAAGCCCAGACAAGACTTGACCGACATTGCATTGCCTGACCCAGACCTGACACTTTACGTGGATGGTTCATGTATGAGAACAATTACAGGAGAGTTAGTAGCCGCATATGCAGTGACTACTGAAACTGAAGTCAAGTCAAGTCAAGTCAAGTCATATAATTAATATAGCGCACTACATACCCAGAGGGTCTCAAGGCGCTTAGAAAGGGGAGGAGGATTACTTGTCAAATATCCACGTTTTAAGTTGCTTTCTGAATGCTAGGTGGTTCTGGGTAAGGCGAAGGTAAGCGGGGAGTGAGTTCCATGTTTTAGCAGCTAGGTATGAGAAGGATCTGCCTCCCATGGTGGTCTTGTTGATGCGAGGTACAGTGGCGAGGGCTTGGCTGGAAGAACGTAGTTGGCGGGAGGGGGTGTAGAAGGACAGTCGTGCGTTGAGGCATTCTGGTCCGATGTCGTAGAGTGATTTGTGTGCGTGGGTTAGCAGTCGGAAAGTGATTCTCTTATTGACGGGTAGCCAGTGGAGATCTTTCAGGTGACCAGAGATGTGTTCGTTGCGCGGGATGTCTAATATGATCCTGGCTGAAGCGTTTTGGATTCGTTGAAGTTTCTTCTGGAGTTTAGCGGTAGTACCTGCGTAGAGGGTGTTTCCGTAGTCCAGTCGGCTCGTGACCAGAGCATGGGTGACTGTTTTCCTTGTTTCGGTGGGGATCCAGCGAAAAGTTTTTTTGAGCATGCGGAGAATGTTGAAGCAGGATGAGGATACGGCGCTGACTTGTCTGTTCATTGAGAGTGAAGAATCCAGGATGACGCCTAGGTTCCGTGCGTGGTCTGTCGGGATGGGTGCTTTTCCAAGGGCTTCCGGCCACCAAGAGTCGTCCCATGCAGAGGGGGATGTACCTAAGATGAGGACTTCTGTTTTGTCTGAGTTCAGTTTCAGACGGCTTTGTTTCATCCATTCGGCAACTTCTTTCATTCCTTCGTGTAGGTTAGTTTTGGCGGTGCTGGGGTCATTGGTGAGAGAAAGGATTAGTTGAGTGTCATCCGCGTAGGAGATGATGTTGAGGTTGTGTTGGCGGGCGATGGCCGCGAGGGGGCTCATGTATACGTTGAAGAGGGTGGGGCTGAGTGAGGATAGAAACACATCGGATTGACACACTGTCTGCTCAAGCAGCAAAGCTCATCGCTCTGACCCAAGCCTGCATACGAGCCAAGAACCTGAAAGTAAACATATACACGGATTCACAATACGCATTCGGAGTCGTACACGACTTCGGCGTTCTCTGGCAAGAGAGAGGTTTTCTGACCTCCCACGGTGCCAAGATACAGCATGGTCCCCTCATTCAAGCTCTGTTAGAAGCAATACATTTGCCTACAGCCATAGCCATCATGAAGTGCAAAGCACATACGAAAGTCACTGACACTATTTCCCAGGGTAACGACCTGGCAGATCGAACAGCCAAGCTTACAGCTCAGACTCATACAGACATTCCTGTTGACACGACAAAGATAGATGTACCATCACTGACACATTGCATGACAGTCAGGGATCCCACACAAGATGTACTCGACATACAGACACATGCCACTCCAGAAGAAATCAAGAAATGGACTGAACAAGGAGGGGTCCAGACAGATCAGGGATGGATGACGAAGGGAAAAGCCACATGGTTTCTCCCCGACTCAATGGTTCAAGTTATTATCAATACAGCACATAGTCCAGCACACTTAGGAGAAAAAGCCATGTTAGACAGCATTCAGAATATATGGTTCAACAAGCATTTACGTGCAGCAGCGAAACAGAAAGTACGTACCTGTATGATCTATTGCCAGTTCAATCCAGGCAAAGGCATTCCCGTGGAACAAGGTGGATTTCATCCTCCTGACCATCCTTTTGAAGTCCTCCAGATGGATTATATCCAGATGGACAGATGTCGTGGATTCAAGTACGTCCTCGTAGTTGTATGTGCCCTTTCCAGATGGACAGAAGCATATCCAGTCCCAGATTACACTGCCGTGACCACTGCCAAGCAGTTGGTTCGTGAATTTTTCCTGCGATATGGTTTGCCCCATGTCGTGTATTCAGATAATGGACAGCCATTCTCGTCCGAACTTATGAAACAGGTATCACTCCTGTTAGGATACCAGTGGAAATTCCACTGCGTACGACATCCCGAGGCAGCTGGCCTCGTCGAGAGACACAATCAGACTCTGAAAACACGTTTAGCGAAGGTCTGTGCAGAAAAAGGCGTAGATTGGATGGTAGCCCTGCCGGTTGCCCTCTTTTACATGCGTATGGTAGCCCATTCTAGAACTGGTTTGTCCCCCTATGAAATTATTTTCGGTCGTCCCCCAAACATGTGGGGTACGCCTATGCCTCGTAGGATAACAGATGTCGACAGTAATATGCTGACAGATTACCTGGCTTCCTTGATGTCTGCACTACACTCTTGTCGTTCACAGGTCGCGGCTGCCTTCCCGAACAATACCCAGGTGAAACCGCATGAAATCGTTCCAGGAGACCTGGTCTGCGTACGCAATTTTGATCGCTCAAGCCCTCTGGAGCCCAGGTGGAAGGAACCCAAACTGGTGTTGATGACCACGCGGACCGCTGTGAAGATTGAAGGAAGGAAAGGCTGGCTCCACTCCAGCCACGTTAAAAGATTTCATGGACTGTGTCCAAAAACTTTTCTCAAGGACTGCCCTGATACAGACTCTAAACTCCCACTGTTAGAAAAAACTCCGCACCAAGAATACAAAACCAAGTTGAGGTCTAGTAAGTCAGACAGCGTTTAATTGTTTAAGTCCCCCTGGGTGAAGCGGTTAGACAGGTTTCTGACATGTATGAGATAGACCCAAATAGTGAGAGAGATAGACAGAAAGTCAAGAAAATGAAATACTGTAAAAATCTGCACAGCAGATGCATTATTACGTTGCTTTTTATGTTTTTTCTGAGTCTTACGATTACATGTATAAGCTGGACATTACATGTTTTCTTTCCTCCTCATGGTTCACATGTACATCCTTCTGTCAATGATACTGTAGAGTACACTTTCAGTGACCTGCCCCCACACGAACTTTCCTATCGACTTGCACTGCGCAACAACACTTTTATCCGTATGTTACACCATTCTCACCAGACCAGCAATGCCACCAATTGTTGGGTATGTGGCCGACTCCCTCCCTATCAGAAATACAAGGGAGCTCTGCCCCTCTTTCCTTATCCGTTTTCACACAATGGTTCGTGCAGAGCATGGTTTACTTTAATGTCATCATTAGACAGTAAGTCCAAAGTTTCCCAAGGCAATTGGATATGGGGAGACTTGAATACAGTTATGAATAGAGCATGTTTCCCAGACAAGGAAGGTCTTCCCCAAAGGACAGGAACCGATCTAGAAAATGAAGTGTATGGATTAGGGAATTTTACACTTAATGATTCTGAACGTCCAGTCCGAGACTAATGTGGACCTGCCATCTATTATAGTTTTACCAGTGAAAGGTGAATTATGCCTTAGAAAGAATGGTTCAGTACACCTAGGACACAGTGATTGCAATACTGTGGTCGAATTCAGTGATAAAGGAAAGTCTACTTTCACAACTTCCCGCCATTCCTATTTCATTTGTGGGTCAACAGCTTATGTACGTCTGCCCTTAGATTGGGATGGAACATGTTATATTGCATTCCTACTACCACCTGTTTTTCTAGCCCCGCCTGATTATCATCGAAATTCACGTCTTGTGCATGTAAGACATATAAGGGAGATCAAGACCCCGATTGTCGATCAAACCGAGACAACATGGGAGCAATACACAGATTTCAATAAAGGATTCTTTTTCTTTGTAGGTCCTGTCCAAAACAGTAAACTGATACGCAAATTGACCAGAACCCTTGAAGCAGTAGTAAACGAGACTACTTTTGCCCTAGGTAACCTGACCGAAGAGCAGTCTGCTATGAGACTTGTTGTTCTTCAAAATCGCCTTGTCCTTGACGTCATCCTGGCCGATAGGGGCGGGGCTGGTAGAGTGATCGGATCTAGTTGTTGCATTTTCATTCCTAATAATGCACCGTCAGTATACAAAGCCATCACAAGGCTTCATGAGATAGCTCACCAGATGCACCAGAATCCAGGCACCTGGACTTGGTCCGGTTGGTTCTGGAGTGTGATATCCGCCTGGGGATGGAAAGTACTGTCATTCCTAGGAATAATACTCCTTATAGTATTCAGTTGTTGTCTTTGTCTACAATGTGGGCCAGCGATTTGCGGCTTGTGCGCCACAGCTTGTATTCCCCGTCCACGCCAACGATCCCGTGCTCGAATGAGAAAAGACGAGCAAATGATGTTATATGAACAGATAGATGGTCTCATGAACATAGATATATCCTGAAGGGAACGTAGGGGACAAGGAGGGAATGAGGAAAATCGAATTTTATATGACCAGGTATGTCCCCTATAGTGTACCCCAACGTTCCATGTATGTGCATGACATCCATGCATTTTCCCTCCATGGCCGAAAATGAAGACGCATATGCATTTGCGTCCAACGTTAACATGTTATCTACCAAGTCCTCCATGAAAGCAACATTAATTTGGTTTCTAGACCCATGTTGCCAACGTCTTTACATGGTGCACTTTTAACGCGAAGCACCCGTTTTCTACGTTTTCCTGGCTCAGCCGAGCTAGGCCCTGAATTGAGGCTCCGAAGTCTCTTCTGTCTCTGAAAGCTGCCGCTTAGGTGTGCATCCCTGACCTCTGCCTTACTCCCTGCCCAGCGAAGCGGTGCCCGGCTCGGCCTGGCCTGCCTGCCAAGACAGTATTTTGCCTACAGTTATCTGTTCAGCCTCCTCGAAAATACATTCCAGTCTAGTGAAATAGGTAAACATATTCCCGGCTGCAGAGTAAAGGGCCCGGCCTTCCTGTCTCCTTGCAAGCGATTTACAGTACCCGTTACCATGGTAGGCCCATGGCCCCCGCGCATTGTACCAAGACACGTATGCACTCCCTAGCATTCAGTGATGTATGGCCCCTGCCCGAGAGACCTTTTACTTCAGACAACACATCCTCCAAACATGAGATACCAGATAGGCTATAGGTGCAGGTCGTTCTGACATCCCAGACACCAAGACTCTTCTACTAGAACTAAAGTCAAGCCCCCCAGCTCTCCCCAGTTACACGTCTTTACCACATCATGCCAGTTGCGCACGCATACAGAGTAAAGGTTTCTGCTGACCCTGCAGAATCCTTCTATGCATCCACCTACTTATGACACTTTTTGAGACGTTTCTAGCACACACCTCCGTGTACGCCTATTACACGCCTTCTTTTACGCCCATATGTTCTTATCTTCTTCTTTTCACTTGTCACGCCTACTGTATTCAATGCAATTATACTGTTTTACTATACATAATGTGTGATGTTAATAAAGTGTTGAATATCCCTTCCTGAACCTTAGTGGTGATGGAACTCGATGTCCAGCTTCTCGAGTTGCTTGATTGAAGCCCGTATGACTCAGATACCACGGACTCTGCCTCTCATTTATTGAGCTATCCTTTATTGTCATTTAATGTATAGAAAAATAGTCCCGGTAATTTTATTTACCACACGATAGATGCAGCAGGTTTGTTTATTCCTTGCACATATATATAAATATATTATCTACTGGCGGTCACCAGTAGATAGTTATAATTTGGACCGAGTTTCCATAGGAAAATCGTTTTTTATTTACCCAATAACTTTCGCGCCGGTTGACGAATCTTCACAAAATTCTCAAAACTTGTGGCCCGCTCCAAACAGCTCATATATATATCATATCGATATATATAAGGCACGGTGGATCCGCTGACCCTTCCGACCACGAGCTTTATTCTAATTGGCTGTCAACACTCCAATGCAAAAACAACAGTTGATAGACAGAATGCGGAACAATGTCATACATTCACCCCAGTACAGGGATCTGGGTCTACATCCATAGTTCTTTTGCTCACCATGCCATTCCAGTTTGAACCCAGCCATATGCATATCAGTCTTGACCCTGTGCCACATAGGAACAGTCCAGCCCGAACTGCCAAGCCAGGTCCTCCCTGGACCGGAAACAAGCATCCTAGGACCGGTTTCGGGGTTTCACCCCTCTTCAGCCAGGATAGCTTGATTCCAGTGGCATGGAGAGCACGGGACTAATGTCTGAGTATACTTGTTCCACTCGGGGTGACAAATGCAAAAACAACAGTTGATGGTCAGAATGCAGAACAATGTCATACATTCACCCCAGAACAGAGATCTGGGCTTTTATTCGCCCTAAGTTGGCAGGGTATGCCCAGACGTGGGTCCCTTGCTCACATTGCCACTGGATTCAAGCTAGCCTGGCTGATGACGGCTGATTTGCCAGAAACCGGTCCCTGGATGCTTGTTTACGGTTCAGGGAAGACATAGCTTGGCAGTTCGGGCTGGACTGTTCCCATGAGGTACAGGGTCCGACTGATTTGCTTATGGCCGTGTCTGAACTGGTGTGTCGGAGTGAGCTAAAAAATAAGGATGGATTAAACCCAGATCAGTTGATTGGGGGTGAGTGCTTGCAATGTTTAACACTCCGTCCATCATCCCCTTTGGTTTTGCTTTGTCAACACTCCACCCAGGAAGTGTTGGCAGCCATCTTGTGACTCGGTAAAACTGAATCACAAGAAAAGAAAAAAAGAAACGCGAAAAACAAGACAAGAGGGAAGGGTAGAAACACCCTGACCCCCTAGGCTTGCTTAGGGGGTCCCACAAGAACCCCCAGGGCCATAAAAGCATTTTATTTTAATCGGCTGAATTCGCACTGGGTTATTAAGAAAAATGAAGCTCGGGCTCCCGCGCTTCATAGTTTTGAAGCCGCCGGGTGGGCCAGGTCCCAGGGTCACTAAAACAGTTGGGGTTCCTCAAACCCCTCCCCCCCCCACACACCCCCTAGGGCAAATTTTTAAATGTGTGCAGAGCCTTAAAGGCCCCCCCCAAGCCCCGGGGACCACCACCCTGGTGGGGCAACACAGCTCTGTGGTGCTTACTGGAGGTACCTAGTGGGCTAGTTGGACCCCAGGGACCCTCAGGATTCAAGGGGACTTAATCCCCCAACTTAAAATGCACCACTGGGTGCATTTACTCAGTGATCAAGGGAGGGGGCGGGCCTGAGGTGACATGTGTGCAAACATGCCCTTGAGTCCCTTTTAAGTTGGGGAATTAATTCCCTTTCAATCCTGAGGGCCCCTGGGGGCGAACAAGTCCATCAGGTGCTTCCAGTAAGCGCCACTGCTCTGCGTTGCAGAGAGGTGGTCCAGGCCATGCCCCTTTTAACACATCTCTGCAATGCAGCTCTGTGGCGCTTACTGGAGGTACCTGGTGGGCTAGTTGGAGCCCAGGGACCCTCAGGATTCAAGGGGACTTAATTCCCAAACTTACAACTCGCTAGGGGGCGCGTTTGCAGAGTGGTGGAGAAAGGAGGCATGGCCTTTGTCTACCTCTCACCAATCCCACTGCGTGTGGCTTACTGGAGGTAAATGATAGGCTAGTTGGCCCCTAACTGACTCCCAGCAGTGAAGGGGACTTCAATCCCCATCCAAGAGCGCTCCAGGGAGCGCTTTTGTAGAGTTGTGGGCAAAGCGGGCGTGGCCTGGTACGAGTACTTACTAGTGCTGCTGTGTGGGACTGACTGGAGGTAATAGTTTAGAAAGTTGGCCCCCACGGGTGTCCTTGGGGGCCAACTACCCCTCTTGTTACCTCCAGTAAGCCCCAGCCAATGGTATTGCTAAGTAAGCCCCACACAATGGTATTGCTAAGACGTCTTCGGAGGCCTTAGCCCCCTTTCTCTACCACCTTGCGACTGTGCCTCGTGGCAGACTACGGGATGGGAGATGAAGTCCAATTTAGTCCTGAGGGAGTTTGGGGGCAAAAATCCCTCCTGGTACCTCCTGTAAGTCCTACGCAGTGGAATTCCTGAGCGTTGGTTGGATGCCCAGCAACATTTCTCCACCACTACGCAAACTACTAGTTAAAGTGGCATATTTCTGCACCTCTGATTTAGAGGTAGTTTTAATCCCCCTGCCTATTATGTAGGGCACAGGATGATTTTGCAACAAGGCCTCTTTCTGCTCCTCTGTTGGTTCTTTCTGCACATATCTTGCTTCTTCCTTCACTTTTCTTCCTCTTTCTGGACTTCTGTTGCTTCTTTCTGCATTCCTTTTGCTTCTTTCTGTGCGATTTTTCTTCTTTCTTCACATATCCTACCTCTGTAGGCATAGTTAGAAATTAGCATTTAAAAAACCTTTGAACTTCACTGAAAAAACCATAGGTTTCAGGCACGTTGTAGTTAGAAATTAGCATTAAAAAAATTAGAAATTCACTGAAAAAATCATAGGTTTTAGGGAAAGTTATAGTGAGTTGGACATTTCACTCGTACAAAGCCAGAGAAGTTTCCCCGTTATAGTTAGTTCAGCTAACTATAACTCGCTCCAACTATGCACTGCTGATGACGTCACATATTACATCACTCATGACATAGTCAGTGACATTAATGATGACATCACAAATGACATCACTGATGACATCATCCATTTGATAATTTGATGCATCTTCTCACACCCTAATATAATCTTTGATACACCCACTCTAAATTACAGACTACCATTCTCAAAACCATAGACACTCCAACACCAATAACTACATACCCTCTCATTGATTCTTAGGTTTACACACACATCCACTCACTCGCCCGTACAGTCACTCATACTTACGGTCACTCAGTACAGGACTATCATATGCACTCATACACCGATAAAGACACTCACACACGCCCACTCATCCACAGAGGTACTCGCACACCTAGTCAGTCATGCAAATAATTAATCACACTGCCATTTACTCACCTATACAGTTATACACACACCACTTGTTATGTTATGTTATGTTATCCGTATTTATAGAGCGCACAGATGCCCCAGCAAAGGGGCGTCCTGGCGCTAATAGAACAGAAAACCGGGCAAAGCAATACCAAAGAAAACAAACACAACAACATTAGAGATCCAGTGGAAAAAGGAAGGTTTTTACAGCTCTCCTAAAAGCCAAGAGACTGTCAATCGCATGGATATGAACAGGGAGAGAGTTCCACAGCCTGGCAGCAAGCACACGAAAGGAGCGGCCGCCGGATCTGGACCTCTTGAAGCGTGGAACTATAGCCAAATGAAGGCTTGAAGACCTCAGAGAGCGAGTGGGGATATAAGGAGGGATATGGTGCTCCAGGATCTGAGGAGAAGAATGTTTAAGGATTTTGAACGAGAGGCAGAGGCACTTAAACTTGATTCGCTGAGCCACAGGGAGCCAGAGGAGCTTCTGAATAGTTTTTTTGGCCGAGCAGAATCTGGGTAGGCCTACCAGAGCCCTGGCAGCAGCGTTCTGAACGCGTTGGAGTCTTAAAAGTTCAGCGTGATTAGCTCCAAGCAAAAGAGAGCTTGCGTAGTCCAACCTGGACAAATTCGTAGCTTGTACAATAAGCTGTCTAGTGGGAGCATCAAAAAATCTAAAAGTAGATCTGAGTTTGCGGTGAGTACCAAAGCAGGTGGCGGCCACTTTTTTAGTGTGGGTGACAAAATTAAGTTGAGAATCAATCCAGCCCCCTAGGTTTTTAACCTCGATGACAGGAGTAGGGGTCGGGCCGAGCTCAGATGGCCACCATTTATCACCCCAAAGATGACTCTGCTTTCCGACAATGAGCACCTCGTTTTTTTGGGTGTTCAATTGTAGGTAGTTGTCTGTCATCCAGCGGGCCACTGAGAGAAATCCCTCACGGAACTTGGCAGCCTCAAGGTCAGAGGCCCCACTTATTGGAACCGCCAGCTGCGTGTCATCAGCGTAGGATACCATGGTATGGTTCCAACGCTTAGCGACAGCAGCCAGCGGCTGCACATAAAGGTTGAATAAAGTGGGGCTGAGGGCCGAGCCCTGCGGAACTCCCTGGTCAATGGAATAAGGTCTAGATTCGTAAGGTGGAGTGGTAACCTTGAAGGTACGACCAGATAGAAAAGATAGAAACCATTCAAGTGCCACATTGTCGACACCTGTCTCAACCAAACGCTGTAATAAAACAGCGTGGGAGACCGTGTTGAACACGGCACTGAGATCAAGAAGCACCAGTGCCGCAGTGTGACCAGAGTCCACCAAAGCCCGGAGATGTTCGACCATAGAGAGCAACGCAGTCTCGGTACTGTGACCGGGCCGAAACCCATTCTGCGAAGGATCTAATATATTCGCAGAGTGAAGATGATTAGATAAGATGGTATTAACGTGGGCCTCGGTCAGTTCAGCAGCCCATGGAAGGAGGGAAATGGGGCGGTAGTTCTTCAATTTCAAAGGATCAAGGGCAGGTTTTTTTAAGATGGCAATAACCTGAGCCTGTTTCCAGATAGCCGGGACCGTACCTGAAGATAATGATAGGTTAACAAGATCTCGTAGCGGAGGAAGACAGAAGGGAGCGGACTCTCTAAACTGAGTAGGTCGTAGAGGATCTGTGGGAGAGCCTGTTTTAACTTTCACTACAAATTTGTTAAATTCCTCCTTCGTAAGTTCTGGAAAATGAGTCAGGAACGTAGTGGTTTTAGAGACAGATTCCTGATTCTCAGATGACATAGTAGTGCCAGAAAAGGAGCGATAGATGTCCTTCACCTTTTTTACAAAGAAAGCGGCCAGATCCTCACAGTGAGAAGGAGAACAGATCTCGGAAGCTGGGGCTCTACTAGCTGTAAGATCCTTAAGCACCTTGAATATAAGTTTAGTCGGGTTAGTACTGGTACCGAATTCAAGGGAAAAGTAGGCAGCGCGGGCCTTACAGATTGCTTTATGATAGTTCTTGATTCTAGTAAGATACAAAATTTTCTTTTTAAGCTGATAAGACTTGCGCCAAACTCTTTCAGCTTGTTTGCAGGATTTTTTTAGAAGCCGAAGCGAATCATCATACCAGGGGCTAGATTCGGTGCGGCGATGTTTACTCTCAGAGATAGGAATCAGCCTATCTAAAGCTTTAGTAAGCCAATTACAAAGTAGAGTATAACCAGATTCCACATCTGTAAAGGGGCCCAGAGGGTGAAGCTGATGAAAATCAGCCAATTTCAACTTTTTCCAGGGACGTCTGAGAATAACAGGAGTAGGGATTCTAAGGGCAGAAGTGTTGAACGCGAGGTGTACCTCAATTAGGTAGTGGTCAGTCCAGGCCATAGGCCTCGGG
Source organism: Lissotriton vulgaris (assembly GCF_964263255.1). Taxonomy (NCBI): domain Eukaryota; kingdom Metazoa; phylum Chordata; class Amphibia; order Caudata; family Salamandridae; genus Lissotriton; species Lissotriton vulgaris. The sequence goes on from NC_141685.1 coordinate 319,729,972, forward strand.
GGCAGTACTTTAGCCGAGGTTTAGTTAGTAAAAAAAGGGTCCAGGATATGACCACCCACAGGAGTGTGGTGTTTAACTAACTGGAATAGCTGGAGAGCCTCCAAGTCGGCAAGAGTAGTACTAACCGCAGGGGAGCAGGGAGAATCAAAATGGAGATTTAAATCACCCACCACACTAAAATTGGCGGCTTTTAAAGCCAATGCGCCGACTACATCAGGAAGGGCTGACCTGAAGGCAGCATCCGGACCAGGAGGCCGGTAGATAAGTAAGCCGGAAAAAGTAAAGTGGTGGCTAACGGCGACAGAGAAATGGGCGGATTCGCAGCCGGCCGTCTCACTTACTCATACAAATACTAGCACATTCTATAGCTCTCATACAATCACTGATATAAGCACACACTCATCCATATAGCCACTCTCACAATCACACACTCTCACTTATAGGCATTTAAATACTCCAACACTCATATATACTGCCTTTCACATATGTAGTTACCCACACATGTACCACTGAGATATACATTCACTCACTAACACACCAATAAAGTCCATCACAGATGCACTCTTGAAACCATGCACCCAGTGAATCCCCCACTCACACATCTATGCACGGAGTCACACACACCCCATCCACACAAACACTCAGGCAACCATACAGATACTCAGACAACCAATCAATAACCCATATAGACACTCATGAAGCTATTCAGAAACCCATGCAGCCGCTAACACACCAACAGACAGACGGATACAGACATTCATACAGTTTAGTCAGTAACCCATGCATTCAGTAAGATACATTTAATCACTCACTTATAGAGTCAGTCACGCACCTACTAAATCATCCATTCAGACAGTTATACACCCACTCATTCTTCAATACGCCTTTCCCTATATATATTAAACATATTTAAAGTTTACAGAAACACACAGTCACTGGATGATGTCATGAGTGATGTCATCAGTGATGTCATTTGAGATGTCATCAATGATGTTATCAGTGATGTCATCAGTGATGTCATGAATGATGTATTTTGTGACGTCATCAGCAGTGCATTGAGGGGGCGCGAAATATAGTTAGTACAACTAACTATATAGGAGCAATTTCAATGGTTTTTTAAATGCTAATTCCTAACTATATAAGTCCTGAAAACTATGTTTTTTTAAGTGAATATATAAATATATATTATATATATATATATATATATATATATATTATATATATATATCTCTCCAAAAAAGAGTTTGCCTCCTATGGAGAAGCCCACACTGAGGATACATCTCTGCAGGTGAGTACTTGCAATCAGCACCAACTCCGTGCCTTCTATCAGTTCCACAGCTCTACGCGTTTCGGATATATTTCTTGCCACGACCCAAAGCAGAAAGAAAGATTGCCGATGTGCACAGACACTTTTAAAAAGGTTTTATTCAGTCCGCCCCAGTGGGCGTGTTTTTACACTGATTGATTGTCCTAGAGCCCTCTGATATTCGTACATGCCTGTTAGTATTCTCCAAGTGGATTCGGCAATGTTTAAATGCAGTCCATTAAACCCCCTGTGGGTAGATAAAACACTACGGGCTGGTGGTGTTGCCCATATAATTACTCACTGTTGAGCACCTCAGTCTTAACAGCTCCCCGCCTTCCGAGCGCCATAGTCCGCTTTTTCAGTGGCAGGGCTTCCCCGCGACTGGGCAAGGCTGCTAATTATTCATCCAAAAAAGAGTTTGCCTCCTATGGAGAATCCCACACCGAGAATACATCTCTGCAGGTGAGTACTTGCAATCAGCACCAACTCCTTGCCTTCTTTCAGTTCCACAGCTCTACACGTTTCGGATATAATCCTTCTTCACGAGCCAAAGCAGAAAGAAACATTGCAGATGTGCACAGACACTTTTAAAAAGGTTTTATTAAGTCCGCCCCAGTGGGCGTGTTTTTACACTGATTCATTGTCCCCGAGCCCTCTGGTATTCGTAGTGCCTGCTATTATTCTCCAAGTGGATTCGGCAATGTTTAAATGCAGTCCATGAAACCCCCAATGGGTAGATAAAACACTACGGGCTGGTGGTGTTGCCCATAAAATTACTCACTGTTGAGCACCTCAGTCTTAACGGCGTCCAGCCTTCTGAGCGCCATAGTCCGCTTTTTCTGTGGCCGGGCTTCCCCGCTACCGGGCAAGGCCGCTAATTATTCATCCAAAAAAGAGTTTGCCTCCTATGGAGAAGCCCACACCGAGGATACATCTCTGGTGTGTGGCGTTTCCTCCAGGGCAACTTGTTGGAATGGATTTGTAGCGGCGCGCCTAGCCGCGAAAACGCCCCGCTGCTTGTGTGCGGCCCTGCGGTGCTGGAAACCCAGCGAGCTGTGAGGACGGAGAGCGCAACATTTTAGGATCACAGTATTGCAGCAATGGCAGAGACAATGCGGCACACGCCCACTGAGGCGGGACTTTGTGAAAATCTTTATTAGGTGTCCCCAAAATGGCAGCCGTGATTTCATTTTTGCCAGTGAACAAGGAAACAGTGCTTTCCGAAACGAGTTTGGCGATGTCATGCAATTGGGACATGGAGAGCTGATGTTGCTGCAGCCTACAAATAAATGGAGCAAACCACTCAGGTGTGTGGCGTTTTCTTCAGGGCAACTTGTTAGAATGGATATATATATATATATTCACTGAAAAAACCATAGGTTATAGACCATATATAGTTAGGAATTCGCATTTACAAAACCTTATTTTACTCACACAAAACCATTGAAATTCCATATATAGTTAGTTGCACTAACTATATATCGCGCACCCGCAATCCACTGCTGATGATGTCACATATTACATCATTCATGACATGGTCAGTGACATCACTGATGACATCACTGATGACATCTCAAATGACATCACTGATGACATCTCATTTGACATTACTGATCACATCACTGATGATATCATTCATGTGATAATACGATGAACCTCTTCAGACTCTAATATAACCTTAGATACAATCAGTGTAAACAGACACTCACAGACTGTCACTCATCCATGGAGTTACTCACACACCTAGTCAGTCATGCAAAGAATCAATCACACCTCCATTTCCTCAACTATACAGTTATACAAACTTTACTTATTCAAACATATACTAACACATATTTACTCTCTTATACAATCCCTGATACAAGTTCACAATGATCCATACAGCCACTCACACATTCACTGGCTCTTATGCACAGTTATTTATATATGTCAACTCTCACATGTACTGTGTTTTACATATGTACTTACTTTGACATGTAGCACTGAGATATCCATTCACTCACCAATACACTCATGCACACAGTCAACCACCCATACAGCTGTTTCCACATGCACTTTTGAAACCATACATCTAGTGAATCAACTGCTCACACATCTATGCACAGAGTCATACACCTCCCAGCCACCCACACACACACTCAGTCTCCCATACAAATACTTGGGCAACCAATCAATAACCCATATAGTTACTCATATAGCTACTTATCAACACATGCAACAGTTTACAGAACAACAGACATAATGATGCACAAATTAAGACAGTTTAGTCACTAACCCATGCACTCAGTGAGACACATTTAATCACTCACTCATACAGTCAGTCATGCACCTACTAAATCCTTCATGCAGACACTTATACATCCACTCATTCTTCAATATGTAAGACATATTTTAACTTTACAGAAACATACAGTCACTGGATGTTGTCATCAGTGATGTCATCAGTGATGTCATTTGAGATGTCATCAGTGATGTCATCAGTGATGTCACTGACCATGTCATGAATGATGTAATATGTGACATCATCAGCAGTGGATTGCGGGTGCGCGATATATAGTTAGTGCAACTAACTATATATGGAATTTCAATGGTTTTGTGTGAGTAAAATAAGGTTTTGTAAATGCGAATTCCTAACTATGTATGGTCTATAACCTATGGTTTTTTCAGTGAATTTACAAGGTTTTGTAATTGCTAATTCCTAACTATATATGGTCTATAACCTATGGTTTTTTCAGTGAATTTTCAAGGTTTTGTAAATGCTAATTCTTAACTATATATGGTCTATAGCCTATGGTTTTTTCAGTGAATATATATATATACATACATATATAAACATATATCATCTGAATATCTATATAAATACAAACATAAATGCATGCATACATATACTTATATGCATACAGATGCATGTTATTTACATGAAAGTTGAAAAAACACTAATAAAAGCAAAGCTAAAAAGCCACCTCATTACAAACAGAATGGCTTTAACTTAAACGAGGGCGAGATCTATTGCATTTTCAATGCTTGTTTACTTTGGTTCCATCAAGAAGGCATTCAGATGTGTCACACATTTGCCATAAATTCTGAATGTTAGCACTCTAGTTGCACATTAGATCACTGTAGTAAAGCTACTGCTCACCAGGGACGTCTGCTGCTGGTATTCAAAGTGCATGTTTCAGTCTGCATGTCAGAATTTTTTTAATGAAATAGAAGAGGATTTGAGAAGTCACTCAAAATGATCCCTAATTTTTCTTTCTGAAGCACTAATCATACTTTCTATGGCAAAATTAACCCCCTCATGTTGTTCCTTTTTAAATTGAGTGTTTTCAGACTTACCACTTCATTCCAATCAAGGTGGCTTCTGGTGTGCCATACTTTTGTCATAAGTAAGACTGTTAGCGCTCTAGTTGTTCTTTAGAACACTCTGGGACATTCTGTCATTGGGCTATACTTGGGGTACATCTGGGTGATATTTGGGCTACATTTAGGCTCTTTTGTCTCTGGTGGCCATCTTGGGAGACTGTATGTCAGAATTTTTTAATGAAATTGAAGAGGGTTTGAGAAGTCACTCAAAATGTGCCCTAATTTTTCTTTCTGCAGCACTAATCATAATTCATATGGTAAAATATACCCCCTCATTTTGTTCCTTTTTAAATTAAATGTTTTAAGAGTTACCACTTTATTCCAATCAAGATGGCTTCAGGTGTGCCATACCTTTGTAATAAGTAGGACTGTTAGCGCTCTAGTTGTTCTTTAGAACACTCTGGGACATTCTGTCATTGGGCTATACTTGGGCTACATCTGGGTGATATTTGGGCTACATTTGGGCTCTTTTGTCTCTGGTGGCCATTTTGGGAGACTGCATGTCAGAATCTTTTAATGAAATAGAAGAGGATTTGAAAAGTCACTCAAAATGTGCCCTAATTTTTCTTTCTGCAGCACTAATAATACCTTCTATTGCATAATATACCCCCTCATTTTGTTCCTTTTTAAATTAAATGTTTTAAGAGTTACCACTTTATTCCCATCACGATGGCTCCAGGTGTGCTATACCTTTGTAATAAGTAGGACTGTTAGCGCTCTAGTTGTTCTTTAGAACACTCTGGGACATTCTGTCATTGGGCTATACTTGGGCTACATCTGGGTGATATTTGGGCTACATTTGGGCTCTTTTGTCTCTGGTGGCCATTTTGGGAGACTGCATGTCAGAATGTTTTAATGAAATAGAAAAGGATTTGAGAAGTCACTCAAAATGTGCCATAATTTTTCATTCTGCAGCACTAATCATACTTTCTATGGCAAAATATACCCCCTCATGTTGTTTCTTTTTAAATTAAATGTTTTAAGAGTTACCACTTTATTCCAATCAAGATGGCTTCAGGTGTGCCATACCTTTGTAATAAGTAGGACTGTTAGCGCTCTAGTTGTTCTTTAGAACACTCTGGGACATTCTGTCATTGGGCTATACTTGGGCTACATCTGGGTGATATTTGGGCTACATTTGGGCTCTTTTGTCTCTGGTGGCCATTTTGGGAGACTGCATGTCAGAATGTTTTAATGAAATAGAAAAGGATTTGAGAAGTCACTCAAAATGTGCCCTAATTTTTCATTCTGCAGCACTAATCATACTTTCTATGGCAAAATATACCCCCTCATGTTGTTTCTTTTTAAATTAAATGTTTTAAGAGTTACCACTTTATTCCAATCAAGATGGCTTCAGGTGTGCCATACCTTTGTAATAAGTAGGACTGTTAGCGCTCTAGTTGTTCTTTAGAACACTCTGGGACATTCTGTCATTGGGCTATACTTGGGCTACATCTGGGTGATATTTGGGCTACATTTGGGCTCTTTTGTCTCTGGTGGCCATTTTGGGAGACTGCATGTCAGAATGTTTTAATGAAATAGAAAAGGATTTGAGAAGTCACTCAAAATGTGCCCTAATTTTTCATTCTGCAGCACTAATCATACTTTCTATGGCAAAATATACCCCCTCATGTTGTTTCTTTTTAAATTAAATGTTTTAAGAGTTACCACTTTATTCCAATCAAGATGGCTTTAGGTTTGCTATACCTTTGTAATACGTAGGACTGTTAGCGCTCTAGTTGTTCTTTAGAACACTCTAGGAGGCTGCAGTAGAACACAAAGGAATCAACTGACAGTCTCTGTCCTTGTTGGATGTACATGTTTTACTGAGAATGTCAGACTTCATTTTCACATGACTGAGAAAGATAATGTGAATTTACAGAAAATATGCTTTCAGTTTAGCTTATAGATCCCCTTCCAAACCACTGTGGGAAAATCATGAGATATTAGTTTTCTTTCAAACAATATTCATGATATCACAGCAGAAGGTTTTTTCACATGGTAAAATCACCTTAGAACCCACCACAATTCCTAAAACGAGTATGGTACCATCAACAAATGATTTATAATGTAACTAAAGTCCTAAAACCCTCTATTAACTACAATGCTTTTTAATGAGGTGCTATCATGTATATTGGTCCCAAGATGGCTGCCAACACTTCTTGGATGAAGTGCTGACAGCCAATCAGATCAGATGTGTGGTTAGGCTCCGCCCAGATATATATCTTTTTTTGAACCTAAATTACTCAAAATCCACTGGAGCACATATATTGAGACCTAGCAAAGGCACATTGGGCTAACAGTCCCTACAATTTTGCCAAGTTTCGTGCAAATCCATTCAGCCGTTCGAGGTAAAAGTGAGGCCAACCGCCCTATGGAAATTAACATGGGAAAAACGTGTTTTGGGACCCCCCTTTTTTCTCGGTCCCCCCTTGATGAAACCCCCCCAAATTGTCAGGGGCTGCTCAGAAGCAAAATGTTCCATTTTCCTGAAAATTTCAGCCAATTCCGTCCACAAACGCCAAAGTTATTAGACATAGAATTTTCAAAAATCCCATAGAGAAAAAATCCTAACTATATATACCTACTGGCGACCGCCAGTAGGTAATATGTATATATATATTACCTACTGGCGGTCGCCAGTAGGTAGTAATAGTTAGGATCTACTTTCCATAGGAAATCCGCAACATTCTATTGGGAATAACTTTGGTGCCGGTGGACGTATCTTCGCGAATTTCTCAAAGTTCATGGCCCGCTCCGCTCCGCTCCTTCCCTGAAAATGTGGGGGAGATTTGTCAAGCGGGGCTGAGATAAAAGGGGGGTCCCAAAACGTGTTTTCCCCATGTTATTTTCTATAGGGCGGTCGAACTTACTTTTAGCCCGAACGGCTGAATGGATTTCCACCAAACTTGGCAAAATTGTAGGGACTGGTAGCCCGATGTGCCTTTGCTATGTCTCAAGATATGTGCTCCAGTGGATTTTGAGTAATTTAGGTTAAAAAAAATATATATATCTATGGCAGCGCCCCGGAACGCGCACCGGGGAGCGCTGTGGGCGCGCCACGCGACATGCGCACGAAAAGCTGATTGGCTCTCGGGTGTCTGTAAACATTCCAAACAGTCAGGACCGGCCGCCACCTTGTGTCTCGGTAGGAAAGAGACACAAGAGGTGGAAAAAAAAAAGGGGGAAATGACCATAAGGGGGCAGGGTAGATTCCCCCTGACCCCCTAGGTTTGATGTGGGGGCTATAAAAGGGCCCGCGGTGCAAAATATATATATATATTTTTTTTGATTTGCGCGGGGGGAGCGCCCGGTAAGCGCACCGGGGAGCGGACCGGGGAGCGGACCATGGGAAAAAAAGAATGACAGAGTTTTTTAAAAAATATAGCCTTTTTTATAAATTGGAGGTAGTTCTAAAATCAACTGTTTTTTTTCTTCTTTTTGTTGTTTTATATTTTTTTTATTGTTTTTTTGAACATTTTTAGCTTTTTTTGGGTTTTCTGAACAGTTTTATATATATTTTTTTTATTTTTCATGGGGAGAAACGAAAACACAGGGAATTGAAAATGGCTCATCTGGAGCAAAAAAAAAAGAAAAGAAATAATTAGGGTTTATTGGGGCATTTGTGGTTGTCCCCAGCAAGGACGATGAGCTTTATGCTCTGTTCTCCGTAGGAGATGGTCTTCCCACAATTTTTACAGGTTATTCGGAAATCTGCGAATTGTGGCTGAATGCAAGGGATCGTCTCTCTTGCCTCTGGTCCCGACGGAGTGGGTTGCTTTCTTTTGGAGGTGGTGCTTGTAGATTGGGGAGGGTTACTGGCCAGTTCCCTCATCTCTGCAGCAGAATAGTTGATTGGATGCTTGCGCTGCATGTGTCTAATCATTGTGTTGTTTCTGAATGAATATTTTTTATTAGGGTTCCCCCTAGAAAGTTCCATGCCACAGATTAGGCAAGTCACCTTGGCAGCATTGACATTTTTCTTCCCCTCTGGGATCGAAAAAAACTCCCATATAATGTGTGGTCTTGGCTGGTATGGGGTATTGTGTTCTTCAAGCCACCTTCTCCTCCCCTCCTCCTCCTCCTCCTCCTCTTCCTCCTCTTGTTGACCACCAATGTAATCTTGAGGTGGTCCTTTTGGTGGTTGTGGTGGTGGTGGTGGTGCAGATGCTCCAGCTGCTGCTGCTACTGAAGCCATTTTATAGTTCAAAAAGGTACAGAGAGGTACAAACAGGTCTTCCTCAGTCAAAGGACAAAGTCAGAATAAGGAAAAAAGGTGGGGTCTTTCATCATTTGGAAAAAAAAAGGCCTGAACCAATGAGAAGTGTTATTTTCAGGTCACAAGACCAGGGATTTCATCATTATGAAACCAAAACTGTTCTGCACCAATAAAAAGTGTTATTTTCAGGTCACATGACCGACGCGCTTACGCGACGCACCCCCGGGCGCGCGCCCTGGGTCGCGTCGCGTAAGCGCGTCGGATGTTTACGTTGCGTGATCGTATTCGCTCGAGTGCTTCCGGGTGCGCCTACGCGGTGCGTATCACGCGGACGCGGCTACGCGATACGTCACGATCATGTTTTTGTTCGCGACATTGGCGCTAACGGGACGCTTCCCCGTTCGCGCACTGGGGCGCTTCAAAAGACTACGCTCTCCGGGGCGCGACCAGGGGCGCGACCCGGGAGCGCTCCAGGGTCAAAAAAAAAAAAATTGTTTAAAATACAAATAAAATATAGGATTCATTCATTTTAAAAAAATTACATTTCATAGCTATAGACATTTGCTATTAACAAAATTTTGAAATTCAAAGAAAAAAACATAGGTTTGGGGCCTTATATATGGTTAAGAATTAGCATTTAAAAAACCTATGAATTTCACTGAAAAAACCATAGGTTTCACATCCGTTATAGTTAGGAATTAGCATTTAAAAAACCTATTAAATTCACTGAAAAAACCATAGGTTTCACATCCGTTATAGTTAGGAATTAGCATTTAAAAAACCTATGAAATTCACTGAAAAAACCATAGGTTTCACACCAGTTATAGTTAGGAATTAGCATTTAAAAAACCTATTAAATTCACTGAAAAAACCATAGGTTTCTTACCAGTTATAGTTAGCTGGAAATTTTACTGACATAAAACCATTGAAATTCCACGTTATAGTTAGTTGGACTCACTATAACTTGCGCGTGTAATGCACTGCTGATGACGTCACATATTACATCACTCATGACATGGTCAGTGACATCACTCATGACATCACTGATGACACCATCCTTGTGACAGAGTGACAGACCTCCTTTCAGTGTAATGTAACCCTTAAAACACATATTCGAAAATAGAAATTAACATTTTCAAAAAAATGGAGATATCCATACCAGTTACAACAACCAATTCAGTAATACCACCATCTATATACACATCCACTCATTCACCAACAGTTCTACATAGTCACTCATACATATACTCACTCATCATATGTAGTGATACACCTATACATCCTGTTACACACCGACAGTCATCCAAAAGTTACTCACACACATACTCACACATGCAAATAAACTATTGAACATCCATTTATTTGCATATACAACTATACACACACTACCACCTTACTTCTAAGGAAACTTACACATACTAACTCTCTTAAACAATCACTTATAAAAACACATACTTATTTAAACAGGAACTGTTACAATCTCACATATACTCACTTATATACATCAATACTCACATATAGTACATTAAAACATATGTTGTTACTGATAAAGACACTAGTGAGACAGTCATTCACTCACTCTCACACACATATACACACTCATCCACCCATACAGTCCTGCACATATGCTGTCTTCAAAACACATACAAACAGTGAGTCAGTCATTGATGCACCCCAAACAGTGAGTCAGTCAGTGAATCAGTCATTGATGTAATACCCCCACCAAACCATACAGACACTCATTCTGATACTCAAAACAAAAATCTAATAACCCATATACACACACATGTAGCTACTCACCAACCCATGCAGCCACTTATACACAAAGTGAAACACTGATACATATATTTAAATATTTAAACATTACTCGCTAATATATGTATTCACTAAGATACACTTAATAAGACAGTTAACCAATCATTTTTTTTTAAAACATTCATTAAAGCACTTATTTAAACATTTATTCTTCCAGAGACCTTTACATATACATATATAAAACATATTTATTTTTCAGAAAGACACACATTCACTGGATGGTGTCATCAGTTATGTCATGAGTGATGTCACTGACCATGTCATGAGTGATGTAGTATGTGACGTCATCAGCAGTGCATTACACGCGCAAGTTATAGTGAGTCCAACTAACTATAACGTGGAATTTCAATGGTTTTATGTCAGTAAAATTTCCAGCTACCTATAACTGGTGTGAAACCTATGGTTTTTTCAGTGAATATATATATATATATATATATATATATATATATATATATATATTTTCCATAAATGTCCAAGTTAGACGCGCACTCAGAGGTAAAGTGTACACAGTGTCGCTTTATTTGCTGTTACGCGTTTCGGAAGCCAAAACTCCCTTGCTCACACAGCAAGCCATTAGCTTTCCACCAGTTACATACACACTGCGTGATAGCCATAGAAACAGGACTGTACAAATTCCATTTTGGCTGACATCTTTGAGTGTACATGTTATTCACTGTTCCTGTACACATAATGTCTCTTTTTACACAACCACTTATCCATAAAAGCGGTTAAGTACATTTCATAATTAATAATTAAATCACATTTCATTCGCCACAGTGGCTGATTGTGCAGTTACTGTTTCTAAACCCCTCTTCTTTCGCCTAGTGGCTTAATTAGGGTTTAATGTCTCTGGTTAAAGCTTTATCTCTAAAAACAAAAAAAGTGCCAAAACGTGAACTATAAGTGAAGAAAATTTCTACTTAGTGAAGAAGTCTTCTACTCTATTTTCCCGTGAATCTTCTGGGTGACAGGCTCAATTTCTCGTGAAGTGCACGTGATCCCTAACGATATCATCTTGGTTTTGCCTGTTAGAGTAAAACAAAAATTAAAATTACAATCTTATTCTCATTAAAAACATATATGTACATATTTCCAGCTTAGATTTTCTTAACCAATATTACTTCCTTGTGACAGACATGCAAAAGTTCTTACATTTTATAGGTACAGGATTCATACTTTTCACCTATATTCTTTTATGAATCATATAGATGAACTACTAGTTCCTCATGGTCATTGTGCCCATTCGGTTGTCGTGTTTCTAGTTCTAGAATCCATTTTGATTCTTTTTTCCTCAACTGCATCTCTCTGTTACCCCCTCTCTGATTTTGCCTCACCTGTTCAATTGCAAAGTATGTTAACAAGTTGCAATTCGATCTGTGATGTTGCGAGAAATGTCTTGCAACTGGGTATTGAGGGTCCTGGTTTGTAATTGCCCTTAGATGTTGCATCACCCTATTCTTGGCCATTACTGTTGTGCTCCCCACATATCTTTTTTTACACGGGCATTCAAGTACGTATACCACATGTGTAGAGCTGCACGTAAGGAATTGTGTTATCTTTCTTTTGGTCTTTCCATGAGGGAGATCGAAGTCTTTTCTCATGGGGCTATACTTGCAGGCTTTGCAATGCCCGCATGGAAAGAAACCTGCAAGATTGTGTTGGTTCCTATCCTTGTAGTCTGTGATGTCTCCCTTCGTGAGTATGTCCCTCAGACTGTGACTTTTTCTGTAGGTAATGGCTGGTCTAGTGTTTAACTCAGGGCCAATGATAGGATCACTTTTAAGGATGTTCCAATTTTTAGCAATTATTTTCCTTACTTTGTGAGACCCTCTATTGAATGTTAGAATTACCCTGGTTGTTTCATTCCCTTGGTCTTCCTTCTCTTTTGTTATTAAGGTGCTTTCCCTTGTTACATTCTCCATCTTTGCCAGGGCTCTATCTAGAACCCACTTGGGGTAACCCCTTTCTTTGAATCTCTGTATCATATTTCCACTTTCTTGCTTGTACTCTTCCGTGCTAGAACAATTTCTCCTTGCTCTTAGTAGTTCCCCATAGGGGATACTCCATTTTAAGGTGTCAGGTTCCGCCGTGAAAGAGCCGTGGACAGTAAGCATATATATATATATATATATATATATATATATATATATATATATTCACTGCAAAAACAGGTTTCAGGGACTCTATACTTAGGGATTAGCATTTTATAAACCTTTGAAATTCATTGAAAAAAACATAGGTTTAAGGGATATAATAGTTAGGCTGACATTTCACTCGTACAAAACCTGAAGTTATAGTTAGCTGAGCGAACTATAACTAGCGCTATATATATATATATATATATATATACATATATATATATATATTCAAGCTCACGTGTAGAAACACACTGCACTCTCGGGGTTTTCAGTCCAAAAAGCTTTTATTATCACGAGGACGCGTTTCGGCGTGTCTGCCTTCTTCCTGCTCGTTTTGATAGTGCAGGCAAGCCAGCGAGGAGGTGCTTTAGACAGTAGGGAAGCATTCCCATTGGTCAGCTTGAATATTAAAATGGACCCATCACCATTTTAACCGCACCCGTCGAGAAGAGTGCAGAATGCGTCCTTGGTGGAACTAGGAGCGAAATATATATATATATGTATATATATATATATATATATATATATATATATATATATATATATATATATATATATATATATATATATATATAAAATAAATATAAATAATAATAATAAAAATAAGTCTCTCAAAGCTGTGCTATCTTACCCAAGCAATGCAGTGCAGTTGTAGCAGACTCAGTCATTGGCATCCTAAGCTTCTAAAATCAGAAATCCCCCCTTATATAATTTGATTTAAACACTTCAGGTCAAGATAATATGGATTTGGACACATTCTTTTCTGGGTGGTTAAGCCAGCCGGTTGGATGTCAGCCTCAAGCCCTAGATCACATTTTAGGCATGCTGTAGAGACAGATAAGGTAATCCCTCTTCTTATGAATGCTTCCTTTCAAAACCCATTTTGACGTCCTCAATGTATCCAGGTCAGTGATAATAAAGGGTAAGATTGAGTGTAGTGCAGTGAACAACTTGATATATTTCGGCCTTTTTCTGTAAATATTAAAAAAAAAGCCAGGCGCACATATTCTTGTATCCCTTTTAGAATAATTTGAGCTAGTTAAAAGGCAGCAGTGCACCGTATGTGTCTTCGAAAATAACAAACAGACCCAGACTTATAACACAATGAAGCTTAACATGCAGCATCAGTGTTCTGCATACAGGCTTCTGCTTATTTTGCCTTTTTATACAGGCGTTTTCCCCGGGCAACTTTTTCCTGCAGGAATGTTTCCGGGAAAAACAGTGGATGTGGTGTAATAATGATGATTCAGTCACACGTGGGTCATAAAATTCAGATCCTGTTTGCACGGGGATTGGATTCTAACTAATGTGGAATCCGGTAAATACCGACAGCGATAAACCCCCATATCTATGCATATTTTCCCGGGTCCATTATGGTCATATTTACCAGAGGGAAAATGGCCATTCAATTCAGGGCCGTACAGAATTCACTAAGTCAACTACCAGGAACCACTGGTAATGCCTGCTTTGGTGATTAGGAGTTATTAACCAGATATGCAAAGACATGACCCTTGGGACTGGTAAAGACTCTTGCCCCTTTTTCCTTCGGGTGATGAGTGATATTGTGCCATGTGCGGTAAATATCATACACCTCAGAATGCTGGTTACAAATCACAATTCCTCGGAAATCTAAATGAGGGACTACAAGATTTCAGGCTCTATGCCAAAATAGTTTTTCTGTATGCTGCTTGGTTTTCACCCAGAATTTCTACATGGTTTAATTTTTAACACTTTTCTATACAGCATTTTTAAGCTTGCTTAATACATTTTTATCAGTGGTTGAAATGCTAATTTTTCACAGAAAATAACAGTGAATTATTTCTCATAATTCGCTCAGCTAAATTAATTTGCAGAGATTTAGCTTCCATAAACAAATAAAAAAAGTTAAACACTGTAATTCATCTGTCTTTTTGAGCTGGTAACAGAAAAATAGTTTGACAGTGACAGTGCCCGTACTTAGAACATTAATCAGCACAACTCCCATGCTCACCCATGCAGGCCCTTCATTAATGCAGGCCTCTACCAATGAATCTAACAACGTGTGAAAATAAACATTGTAAACGCAGAATCATGTCTGCAAAAATTTACGCTGTCCCATATTGTACTTTATTTTCTTTATTTATATGTCATATTAAATCTACTCTATTGTGTCAATGTACCACAAAGAAAGGCACATTTTAGAAGATATGTTTTTATTTCCTTCAAAATGCATTGCATTTAAAATTGAATCCATAATACTGCACATTACTCTATTAAACACATTTTAAATATTAGCACATTATCCCCATCAAACATGCAGATTTCTCAAAACATTAACAGACATAGCTGCAGTGTCAGGCAAACAAGCAATAACAAATGGATGGTCCTCAAATGTTCTAAATCACACTAAAGAGTACTACAATTATTAATAAATCATTAAATATAACGAATACACAAGTAAGATGCGTGAATGTCCACTGAAATCTGTGATGGAAATATAGGACCATATTACACAGTTAGTTATTATGTATCATGTGTGTGTGTGTGTGTGTGTCTATATATACAGTTTTGGAAGCAGTCCCAAAAGATTCAGCAAGGACCCTGTGTGGTCTTGCAGGCCTCCCACAAAACTCAGCAAGCATCTACATGTACTCCTGCGCATATCCAGTGGGATCAAAAATAAAACTTTAGAAAAGGAAAAGGTGGGTTGGGGGTCTGTGGCTGGTTGGCCACTGGCAGAGTGGTAGGACTCCGTGGGGGTTGGGCACCTGCCCTGCAGCCAACCCACAGCTGTACACAGCCAAAGGTTGGGTGCAGAAGTATGGATATAAGATCTTCCTTTACATTAAAAACATTGAAATTGACTGAAAAAAACAAAATTTAAAGTGGGGATATGTGTAGGGCTTCGAATAATAATAAAATGAGCATTTAAAAAGCAACTGAAACTCATACAAGCTACATATAACTGACCTAAGTATAACCTGATTATAGTTATACTTAGGACATTTAATTATAATAGTTGAATTTCAGTGTGTTTTGTTTTTTAAATATTAATTTTGTTTTATTAGAAGATCTAAGTATAATCCATTTAACCTTTGTTTTTTCAGTAAATATATTTGGTGATCGTGACTTTGTAGTTATAGTTCGATTAGAGTTTATTGCTAATAACGTTGGCTCTGTGTGATGAATCTTCATAAAGCTTTCAAGGAAAAAAGTCACCAAACTCCCCTTACCCTGCTAATTAATTTTCATATTACACTAGTTACATGTTCTATGACAGTATTAATAAAATCACTGCAACATCTGAAATTACATCATTGATAACAACTTTGTGCATGGTGGGGGTTCAAGTTATAGTTCCTTAAGGACAGAAGTAATAGTTTTTTGTGATAACTAAAACTGATGTATTTCAGTGGTTTAGGTAGTTTAACATGGTATGTTTAAGGTGATATTTTCACCTAACCGGAACGTCCCTTCAATGTTAGTTTTTTCCGTGAATTTCTTGTTTTTTTAAAATGTGAAGTAATATTATATTACCATACGTAATGCCAAATCCATGCTGTATTTAGTGAAGGCCGTTCATGGCGTAAGGTTAGCCACAGGCCCTGTGATCAACCTTTGCAGACAGCCAACCCCACTCTGCTCACGGTATTCTGCCATGTGTGGTGTGGGATTGCCCACTGGCCAGGCATTGTGCCCACCCCGCTGGAGCCTAATCTCCCACTGCGCACGAGCCACGCATAGTGTGGGGTTGGACAGAGTGCCTGGCACCCAAACTCCCGCAGGTGCACATGACTGAATATAAGGAGTTTTATTTTAAGTAAGGCAGAGCTACTGACTTTATCAAAGGGTCAGAACAACAAAATATAAAAAGTGGGCCCATTGGCTTAAATAAAGAGCTCAGAATATCAACATACGTAAAGCACATGCATTGCCTTTGGCAGAAAAGGACCACTAATTATAATGATGATTAATTCACAAGGTTTACTGTTTTACAAAAGTGATTGTCATAAAAAATGTATTAAAGCTTTATTAAAAAAAAAATCAGTATGTCTTTGTTTAAAAAATTAAACTACAAAGTGCAGCAATAGAACCAACGAAAAGGGGGCGGTCTGCACTCCAGCTGAAGAGCATAGAGTTGGGAGTGCTTTACAAAGTGTAGAGCCTCACTATTTTTTTATGTTGCTGGGAGGTGCTGCACTTCCTGCGCCCCACCCCCACATTAGAAAAAATGCTTGGTGGTGCTGTCCGTCTATTTGGGACCCACCAAACTCAAAACAATTTGTTTAAAGAGCCCTTGCAGAACATTATTATTCATATACTTTTTAAATACATATGTTTGGTGTTCCGGTTGGGCACCGGGACACTGAGAGCCTTATTTTTTCATGGGTGCTGCAGTAGGGAATCCAGGCCCCCTGCAACCCAGCCAGCACCTAAACAGGGGTGGCATGATGAGCAAAAGAATTATGGGTTAAACCCAGATTTTTTCACTGAGGGTGAATGTTTGATTTGTTCCACATTCCGTCCATCTTTTGTGTGTCTTTTGGTTTCTTGCCCTAATTGAGCTGGGCATGCCCAGATGTGGGTCTTGGGCCCATTGTGCCACTGGATTCAAGCTAACCTGGCTGATGAGGGGTGACATCCGAAACAGGTCCCAGGATGCTGGTTTCTGGTCCAGGGCGGACCTGGCTTGGCAGTTCGGTCTGGACTGTTCCCATGAGGAGCAGTATCAAGACTGATTTGCATATGGCTGCGTCTAAGTTTGGGGGCATGGTCACACAATTGCCTCGTATGCCAAAATTATTTTAAAGCAGAAGGGGCACATGGCCTGCTTTCTTAGCCTTCACATGCTCCAGTGACCCCATCCCAGTGCTGTATTCTTTTGTAAGGGGGTGAGGCGCAGGCCCTCTCCCCAGCTTATACAGGCCCCAGGGACCTCTTCCACTGGGGCCTAAGGTGGGTGCTCTGGTTCCCAACTGGGGGAGGGAGCCGCGCACCCCCTCACATTTTTTAAATAGCGGTTCTGGGGAGATCTGGTTCACATGGTCTTTTGAGGATCATGGAGGGAAGCTGCTCCCTCCGCTTTCAAAATGATGGCAGACCTCATGGTATGAGATCCCTGGGGCTAAAATTGGCTTAGGGAGGGGAGCCCTAAGCACACACCCTCCCAACACTTTTAATAAATAACTATTGTTGATTCCCTAGCTCTGCCCCTCTGGGGTCCGTTTTAATAAGGAAATGGTGTCTGCTATGTTTTTTTGCTGCAATATTGCAGAAGAACTGCAGGATTGCTGCAAAAAACACTTACGGAAAAAAATTGTTTCTCCCTTGGTCCCCTCACAAGGGCTAGGGTGGCAATGTATTCCCTGTCATGTCATAAATAAAGGCAATGCATTCCCTGTCATATCTTAAAGTGGAAGAGGTTGGGTGCATAGGCCAGGGTGCATAACTCAGGACCATGGGGTTCACGGTTAGATCGCCGGCGGCAGGTCCGCCCAGTTCCATGTGAATCTGGGCAACAGCTGGCTTAATCTTCCCGAGGGCCCCCAGCACCGGGGAACCACTTCGGAGGTAGCTGTGTGCTTTATAAATTCAAGGGCCCTTATTTATGAGGCCTTGCGTCAGTTTTGCGCCGCCGGTGCATCACTTTTTGTGACGCACCAGCGGCGTAAAATATGCGCCTTGTTGCGCCATATTTAAAAAGTGACGCATCTAGGTAGATGCGTCACTTTTTAAACCCCTGTGCCACATTATACCTGCGTCAGGTATAATTTATGCAGAGGGGTCGTTCCCCCGCAAAAAGCCTCGAAAAAGTGACGCAGTGAAATCTATGAGATTTCACTGCGTCACTTTTAGGATGCTGTTGCGTCAAAATCTTGCGCCTGCCTCACAGCAGGCGTAAGACTGACGCAAGCCCTTTCACTTGGGGCTTTCCCCATGTGAAAGGACGCATTGCTGGAGTTGCGTCACTTTTGTGACACACTCCAGCAATGCGTCACTTTTGCGCTTACAGATACGTCAGAAATACTGACGTATCTGTAAGTCCTTGCGACATGATGCGTTATACATTAAATATGACGCATCAATGGTGTCGCAAGGAGTGCGCAGTGAAAAGTGACGCATCGCTTTTTGCACGCAGCGATGCGTCACTTTTCATAAATGAGGCCCAAGGTTATTATTATTATAATTGGCCACCTCAACATTTCTTGTCATTTTGCGGCTAGCCAATGGAAGAGCTCACCACCATGGGGACCCTCACTCCAGCAGCAGCAAGGTGAAAAAAGGAAAAAGAGCTCACTTGGACAATCATAATGCTCTTTTTTTAAGTTTTGCTTGCCAGACTCTTCCAAGAGACCTGTGAGCCCAACTGACCAGGTATACACATATCTTCGAACCTTAAATTCTCAAGAACAACTGAACAAATTTAAACTAAATTGCTGAAAGCAATTTTTCTGAACAAAAATGTTGCATCCTGACAAATTTGGTATAATCCCGTTCAGACGTTTTAGCTCTAGCGTATTCCAAAAATCCCTATGGAAATTGCATGGCAAAATAGTGTTTTGGGACCTCCCCTTTTTCTCTGCCCCCATTTGACGGATCACCCCAAAACCTTCCAGGGAGGAGCAGAGATCACCTTTTTGGAAATTTTCTTGAAGATTTTTCAAATGGCACCAAAGCTTTTAGAAAACCAAAAAGGCCATTTCCTATGGAAAGGTAGTTATGTAAACAAAAAAAACCGAAAATGGCTTTCTATAAAGAGGAAAACATGAGTTATCGCCATGCATTATGTCTTGCACATCATAACAGTCAAACGTGTGAGATTTTTCAGATTTGTGTTTACTATGTTCATAACTGGCATTTGACAGCATTTTTTCCACACTGCACACGCAGTACATTACCAATGCATGCCTATAACTTCTGCCCCACCATGTTTTGCTCTTTATAAACAGCTGTTTTTTAACATGCCATCAGGTAAATGCTATACTGAGCATGTGGCAGGGTGTGACTTATGGTATGCATTGTGATTAATTGGTTAGCAAGATAGCTTGGGGCTGATACACAATAGATTGTGCTGTTCTGGGTTTAAGCCCTCTAGGTTAAAGTTATTCTATGAACTTTCAGTGAAGATCCCAGGCTTCCAGAATATTATAAAAAGACCTTTTAACTCACCTAATGATAGAGATAAAGGTACCCCACTATTACTATGTGTGTCAATGAAGATTAAGTACAGATCTCAAGTGTGTATACCTTGCCTGTTCAAGAGGCAAATAGTCCTCACTTCTGAGGATGTGTCTTGGAATGTTGTATAGCGTTTTAGGACCATAGTGTAATTTTCCCGATTCATGACCTTATATAGGTATAATTCACATTACCCTTATATAGGCATAGAAATCATACCCATATTTAGACATAACCCATCCTGTCCAAATACGGCATGGCTACTTCCACTAGTTCCGAAAAGCCACAACGATATCTTGGAAAACTCGGCTTCAGCAGTCAGGGACATCCCCTTTCTTGAACATTGATTTGTCCTAGAAATCATGGCGTTTTCAAAGAACTACCATTCCCTTGGGGTTCTTTGGTGATGTTATTATGTCCGAATTTACGTCAAACCAGGCACCTTCAAGGTATAAATATGCCCACACATGCCCTAGCAAACACACAGTGGTTTGGAGCAGTTCACTATCTACTTGCCCGACACATCTCGCTACAGCAAGTGCCGAAGGAAGCCGACCCTCCAGCTGATGCACTGACAGAGAGGCTGCCTTTCTCTCACTTTCAGCTCCAGTGTTTCCAAGCTCCCCTAGCGGGGTTTGGGGAAATCAAGTCCCGAGACAGAGATACCAGACCTCCTTCATTCTAAACCAAGGTACGGAGCTGATTAGACCCTAAGAGAAATCTTGGATAGATTCTTGGCAAAGAAACTAAACCCTGACTTACTTCTTCCCTCGTACTAGACTTAGGTTAGGTACATTGGGGTAGGCGTATTTTGGAAGCACCAGTTGAGTACTTTTAGTCTTTGTTATTTATGTATGTATTTTATGGCTTAGAAACCATACCATGCTTTTACAGTATTATATTATAATACTCTTCTTGCTGTACGCATTATACTTTACAGCCAGTATTACGATTGTAGCAGTTCATTTCTTTTGCATGAGAAAGAAGACTGATCAATAAATACTTTTATTGAAAATGCCTGTCTCTCTATTTCTCTGCACCTCTGATGAAACAAAGCATGCACGATTGTCTGAGTAAAATATCTATCTATTGTTTCCACGGCTCTGAAGATCAGTTTTATTTTGGGGAAACAAAGTTGTCATGTTTGTCAGAAACTAATCCCTTCTTGTGTATTAGAGAAAGTTTGTAGTGACCTCTGAGCTAGCTGGCATTCACAATTAAGTCTAATATATTTGATAGAGACCTTGTTGACCTAATTCCTACGTCAGATCTGTAGGATATATTATTCCAATGCGCAGAGCCTATTGGGAATATAGGTACTAAACTACATGGCGCCCAACGTTAGGTAAGGCACTAATTTAACGCTATATACTAGAGTAACTCAGTCATGCTTTTCACAGAGACCCCTTTTCCCATAAAATACTCCAATAGACGTCTGGAGTGGGTAAAAGGATAAAATATCCGCCATTACTGAGTAGGACGAAAATCCTATGTATTAGTTTTAGGTTTGTTCAACGTTGAAGGATACAGAGTTCCAAAATATTGTGCACCTTATCTTTGTTTCCTTGAAACTTGCTCTGCAAACTTTCAGTCAACAAAATGAGTGACGACGAGAACTGTGGAGCTGCAAGAACTACAGCCCAACCGGGTTTAGACGTTACAGGTTTCCAACAAAATGACCCGAATGCTGTAATCATTCCGGAAAATTGAAGGAAAACCATCACTATAAAACTCATAACAAATGGCCTATCATCAAGAAGTGGTAGGGTCATCTTTGTCATAGAGGCACATATAGGCAGACAGAGGTATTCTATTCATGGATTGTCTTCCCTGAAGCAAATCCAGTAACACTTGTGTTCCACTTCTCCAAAGTAAAGGAACCTCCAACGGAATACATTCCTTTTGAGGACATTGCAATTCCATTAACATACCAAGAGCATGTGATAAATTGAGATCTGACTGTTGTTGCTGCTGGAGTCACACCTCCCACTACTGTTTAAAAATGTAAATATTGGAGGAGGAGCCAAGATGGCGACCTGAACGGACGTTTCGATTCCCGGCTCCGCAAGCCTGTGCATCCCGCACCGATATCCTGTCTTCTTTCCTGTATCTGAGCCGAAGCGGAACGATGATATAATTGCGCTGACACTGTCCGTGTTCCTCCGAGGTCCCTTCCTGCCGGATTGCGGGAGTTATCGTCGGAGTTGTTGGGTGGCCTCCATAGCCCTGGCTCCGGGACCCGTGTCGTTCCTCGCCGCCGGAAGCCGCTGGGTCGGCAACAGTCCGCTGAGCCCGAGGTGAGCTGGTGCTCTGTTCCGCGCCGCCGTCACAGGGGGAGTCGGACGAGATCCTCTTCACAACACCCCGGAGCCTCGTTCCATGCTCGCATTGGAGACGTGGGAGCCCGCTGTGGTTACTTCCCCTGTGCGGCGCTGGGACTGGGCTGAGCCGACCCCATCTTGGTGATTGCCTGATACTTGCGGGTCGCCTCCGAGTTCGCCCCCGCCTTGAGACGGAGCAGCAATGGCCTTCCCTGTGAATCGCTCTGAGACCACTTGTTATGCCTGCAACGGCGGCCCGGATTGCAGCCTTTCAGTGCCGATCTCGCCCCCTTCTCTTTGTGCATCTCCCGACGAGGGAGAAATGGCGGCTGCCTCCCCTGAGACGGCGAGTGCTATCTCGCATCACGATTGTGCCACCTTGCCTGATAGTGAGCTGTGTGCTGGCCTCTGTGGATCGTCTTGGACTGTGGAGCTACTGTACCTGCAGCCGGAGCCAACCTGTGGGGCCATCCTGGCTGCACTTGCCGAGTTACAGTTTGATTGGCGTGCACTCTCCTGTGAGCTGGGCGAGAAGCTTGACGATGTTGCGCTCATATCGGAGCGGTCGAGACCGGCCAGTTCCCAGCGCTGCACTGGTTTGCCTTTGTCAGTTCTTACAGGGGATACCATGTTGCCGAGCGAGTGCAGGGAGGAGCGGACTATCCCTAGCTGCCGCGGTGCCCGCGATCGGCCGCCTGGCAGCTTCAGCGATGCTACATTGTTTCCACCTTCGCCGAGGATTGAGATTTTGTCTGCGAGGTTGTTATTGTTATCTCAAATGCCGCTCTTGCAGATATTAGACCCCTTTGTACCTGCTGCCTCGCAAGCCTTTTTCTCCCTGCGGTGGAATGGATATCATCTCATGTATCTGGGGGTGCTCATCCTGTGTGCCTGCGGCTCAACTGGTGACTGGAGACGTCCATTTTGTCTTCACCTCTCTCTTCTTTACCGATGGTGGCCATTTTGTCCTCCTGCTTCGTTTGGATCGGGCCCTCCTCGGATGCCATGTTTAAGGGGCTTTTCACGATCTGGCCAGGGCTGAGAGATTCCTTTTCGTGATCCGTGACTGATTGGCTGGCGGGGACTCGGGTTGGAACGCTTCTCCGATATGATTGACTGTGCGAAACGTGATGTCTCTCCCCATTTCATGTTGTACTTGAGGTCTGCCATTGTTCATCCTTGTTTATGGGGTGGAGGTTGAATGCATGGCGGGGAAGACCGGGAATATGTAGATTTGGCCCTCCTCCGGCTTTCTGTGACATTCTTCTTCTTTTCTTTCTTTCCTATATCTCTGTTTCTATATTTCGGGTACTCTTTATGGGCGACAGGCACACTGCTAGGGGGGGGGGGTAGGCCGTAGCCTCTGCATGCGTGTAGGGTTGGGGGTAGGGGGGGGGATTTATTTTGTTCGGTTTCGTTTCTATGGGCCTTATTTTTCTTCTTTCCATCTTCTTCTCTCGTCTTATTTCTGTCTTTGGGTCTGTAGTTTGGTTTGATGCGAGGTGGGTACTGATCGGCATAAGACGTAATGTGTGCTTAAATATCCTGATGTGTGTTTCGTGATGCCGCTACTCCGATTATAACTTTCCCTTTGTCTCATGGGTTTCACCTGCTGATCGCTGTATACTCGTGCTGTAGTGGGATTGACTGGACTATGACTCTTCTTGTTTCTATATTTTTTTTTTTTAAACGCCCTTTAAAAAACTTAAAAATTAACCTTCATTTCTCCTGCCTATCAGTAGTACGGTTGGGTCCAGTGTAACTCTGAACGATTGCTTATTGGTATTGACGTACTACTGAGTTATCGTATAGTTTGCAACAGTGCTTTAAATGTTTCGCGGCCGGCCAGGTGGTTGTGGGCCCGTATCTGTTTGCTGCATTTGCACAATAAAGGTTTCAAAAAATAAAAAAAATAAAAAAAAAATGTAAATATTTGGGTTCTATGATTGCTATTCATGGTGCACTGTATTGTTTGGAAATATTTGTGTCATGGTAGAATTTGTTATAACTTGTATGAGTGTGCTGTAACACTCACTGGAATCTTTGGAAAAATTCAAACTTTTTAATAAAAAAAAAAAACATACCAAGAGCATGCGCTCTGGTTTAAAGGAGCCCTACAACATCAAAATCACATTACCAGGCTCGGTCCACTAGGTAGGCCAGGAGCAACATGGCCGGTACTAGCCAGCTATACACCACATCCTGCCATTGAAGAAATGTCAGGTCCAGAACTATTAGTTCAATTAAACAACTAATAAAAATACACGGACAATTGGTTCAATATGTCATGCGGACTCTAACAGTCCAACCGGCTATCAGGATTCCACAGCAAACCCTTCATCAGGAAAACACAAATAAAATTACACCACAGACTATACAATCAGTCATTGGTAAATTGCCCGCAAACAAATTCCATTCTGGTTAGCTCAACAAATTACTCAAATAGAGGCAGTATTTCCAGATAGTACACCTCACTAGAAACACAGAATTTTAACAATCTGTTTACCAATGGGGATCACACCACAACTGGAGGAATGCGACACATGGGGTACAGTCTTTGCTGCAATCTACGCAAAAACACATGGTGTTCCGTCTATGGCGTTAATACCAGACGTCCTGAAACAGATTCAAAATGAATACGGGGCAGAGCCTGCTTTAAATCTGGGTATGAAACTACTTAAAGACTTTAAACAGGTCTCAGGTATAATATTAGCTAATATTTAAGGTGAAGCAGCATCCGTGGGGATCCGCCAAAAATTGAAAGACCTTGATATGAACTGGCCAGAATAATAGAAAAATCCTATGAAGAACTATGTAGAGATAGTTTGGGTGGGAAACCAGTAATGCCCCAACTAACAGAAACTCATGAAAAGGTTTTTATTACAAACACTCTCACTACTCCTAAAAAGAAGTGGGAAAATACTAGACAGACACATCCTAAAGAGAAGCATTCTCAATCCAGAGATAGGTCTCCTCAAAAGGAGCCCTCTGAAAAGAGGTATAACCTCAGGAATAGGGATCATTTGAGAAAACCTGATAGATATCAAGATACTGATACTGGTTACTCTCGTACCTTTTAGACTTTCTCACAGAAATCGGAAAGAAGAGGACGGTCAGAACACAAGGAAGAACGTGTAAAAGTCCAAAGACGATCAACATGTTCCAAAAAATAAGAAAACTCAATTCACCACAAAGAAGGTAGCAGGTCTAAAAATCAGACATGCCGAGGATCTTGAGGACACAACTCAGGAACGGGGAGTTGGCGCAGACAATGCAGGCAGCGCAGCAGAAGTTACCATAGCTCGCAAGATCCTGAAGGATCATTTGGAGACAGTCGACTTGAATGAGTACATTCAAGTTGAAACTGCCGATACCAGGGTTAGTGTACCCAATAAGTTATATGAAGTAACACTCCGGATGGAGGGGGATATAACTAGGAAAATAAGAGCACTCTTTTGAGAGAAGCTCTCTAAGGGTTATGACATTCTTCTAGATGAAAAAGACTGGCCACCAAAATTTGTCAGGGAATGCCCACATGGCGAAGAGATCATTATACCAGCCTTCTCCAATCATATTCCGATTCATAAAAAATACACCTATGCCAGAAAATGGGCAGTAGCCCAGGCTCCAGCATTATATAAAAATCATGTAGGATAGGATGAGGATTCTCCTCACCATAAAATTCAGTTAAAAAATCAACCATCTGCTCAGAGGCAGTATCCAGTTAAGCAAGAAGCTAAAAAACAGGTCGGGAGATCTTAGATCAACTTGAATACCAGGGGGTGATTGAAACAAGCACCTCATCAATGAACAATCCTTTGTTTACTGTCTCCAAACCAGACAATACATATCGTCTAGTTTTGGACTACAGACAAGTAAACTCTTGTTGCAAAACATTTGCAGTCCAAAATGCATACCGTGCCTCACTGATGAATAACATCGTGCGCAAAAAATATAAAACTACATTAGATATTTCAAACAGTTTCTTCTGTCAAAATATCGCACCTGAAAGCAGGTACTTGACCGATTTCTCAATTATGGGGACACAGCGTCACTTCTGTCATCTCCCCCAGGGATTCAAGAATAGTCCAGGGTTATTTTCAGCCAGAGTAACAGAGTTACTGCAAACGTATGATGATGAGGCATTATCTTATGTCGACGACATCTATCTTACAGAAGATGACTTGGACAGGCACTTGAACAGAGTGAACACCATAATACTTGGCTTCGCCTCTGAAGGGTACAAATTCAACTTTAAAAAATTAAGAATTGCCCACCTCAATGTCCTATTCTTAGTATATGAACTTTCAAGTGAAGGCAAAAGCCTGGCAGCAAACTTTTTAGAAAAGTGTGCGCTGCTCCAACCTCCAAAAACGCTGAAAAACTTTATTTTATTTATTTATTTTATTTATTTAAAGAGTTTTATATAGCGCGGACGTGACCCTTGGGTATCAGAGCGCTTCACAATGACATATACATGAGTTATATAATTCGCACTAAATACATACAAATTGTTATATGGCGAGTGAGGTAGGTAAATATGTGGCTATATGGTAGCATATCCCACTGCTATGAGGTAGATAGGTCATATAAAAGTTCTATAAAAGATTCCATCAAAGTTCAATAAGGTACACATTTACATTTCTGTGAGGTAGGGTCTGTATAGGTCTATCAGGGACATATCATAGCATATTCTAGTATAGTCTAGTATTTGACATCTGTTTACACATTATCAGTATTTTCAGTCAGCGTCTACGGCTCTTCGAATATATTTGATCATTGTATTCCTTCAAATATAGATCAGGCAAATTATCTTTGTTTGTGTATACTTCTTCTCGGTTTTGGGTCCATAAGGCACTTGAGGCAAGTTCCCATCTATTTTGCGACTCTCACTTTCTTCTTCTCTTAGTCCGTAGGGAGAAGTTTAGCACGTGGTGTTGTTGAGGTCATTTCCTTGCTATGTAAGGAACGTACTCATTAAGAAGATCTTGGTTTCCTTTTTGAATGCTGTCGTGTTAGTCATTTTCCTGATATTTGGAGGGAGTGAGTTCCATATTCTGGGTGCTGCTCCTGAGAAGGCTCTATCGTATGTTTTCTTTTTTCGGAAGATGGGTGGTTTCAGTATCAGCGCATTGGCGTTCCTGGTTGGTCTGACTCCTCCTGAAAGTTCAAGCTTCTGGGCCAGATATCTTGGTGTTTTGAAATGAAGTGCTTTGTGGGTGACACATGCAATCTTGAATTGGATTCTGGCTTCGTATGGCAGCCAGTTTAGCGCTTTTAGATGTGGGAAGATATGGTCAAATTTCCTCGATCCGGTAACGAGCCTTGCTGCTGCATTGAGGCATGCTTTCAGATGTGCAGTGGAAATTTTCGGTAGACCAGCTAGGGTTGTACATCCGTATTCGATTCTTGAGATAACTAGTGATTGAAATGCCAGTTTGAGATCTGCTGATGAGATGAAAGGTTTCATCTTCCTTAAGTAGTTCAGGTGAAAGCGGGCATTTTTTGCCATTACATTGATGTGTGCTTTCATGTCAAGATTTTTATCTAATGTGATTCCCAATGATTTCGCAGAATCCACTAGCGTAGGGGTGCAGTTTAAAGCTGTGATCTGTCTGGTCCATTCTTCTACCTCCGAGTGTCTCTTCGGAGGAGAGATCAAAAGGAATTCCGTTTTTTGTGCATTGAGCTTCAGGTGGTTGCTGGTTAGCCATCTTAGTGCCATTTTCAAAGCATCATTCAGTAGCTTGATGTCCTCCAGAGATTCGACTCTGATATACACTTGTGTGTTGTCCGCATACATATGATAGGATATGTTTGCGTCTCGTAGGATTCCAGTCAGAGGTTCGACATAAAGGTTAAAGAGTGATGGAGATAGTGTCGAGCCTTGAGGAACTCCGATCGAGTTTGGACTTGATGTGGATAGTGTCTGGTTCACCCAGAATTTTTGTGTTCTGTTCTGAAGAAAGGATTCAAACCATTTTAGTACATTCCCCGACATTCCCATCCTGTTGTGAAGTCTGTCTAGTAGTTTTACATGGTTTACAGTGTCGAATGCAGATGATAAGTCAAGAAGTACTAGAAGACATGTCTTATTGCTGTCCAGGGCCTGTACTGCGTCATCAACTATATGTAGGATCGCTGTTTCCGTGCTGTGACCTGTTCTGAATCCAGATTGGCAGTCGTCCAATAGCATGAAATTAGCGATGTGCTGGGTCAGTTGGTTTTGAACGCATTTCTCGATTAGCTTGGCCAGAACTGGAATGTTAGTGACTGGGCGGAAATTATTGGGGTCTGCCGGATCCGCTGTTGGTTTCTTGATGATGGGGACCACTTGGCCTGTTTTTAAACAATCTGGCAAGATCCCTTGAGATAGGGAGGCATTTATTATTCTTGTCCATATTGGGATGATGACGTGGTGTATTTTTTGTATACATTTGGCGGGGAGTGGATCATTATAGTGGTTGTTCGGTTTGATATCCGCTAGTGTCCTGGCGATGGTATTCTGATCGTAGAGCTTGAAGGTGTCCCAATGCGCTTTGTTTTTTGCTTCCACTTGGTCGGCTGGCAGTGTGGTCTTGTTCAGAGTGTGCGGTTGGTTGTTCAGTTGGAGCGGTTGGTTGTTCAGTTGGTCCGCTGCCGTCTTGAGCTCTGTTTCCAACTTATTTGCCTTTTCGGTGAAAAAACTAGAGAATTCCTCACAATTTAACTGGGTTTTAGTTGTTTCTTGGTCCGATTTTGCTAATTTGTTGGATTGTTGTCTTAAAATTTCAAATAGTTTCCTAGGTCTATTTTTTGCATTGTCCAATTCTGACCTAATATATTCTTTTTTGGATCTGAGGATCTTTTTGTTGTATTCGTTTCTGATTTTTCTGAGTGATTTCAGTTCAGGTGTTGCAGGATGTTCTCTCCATTTTCTTTCAGCCATTCTTAATTTCCTTCTCTCCTCATTCAATGCACCATTGAACCATGGGTTTTTGTCCTTTTCTGAGATTCTTTTCAGCTTGAGTGGCATGGTGTTGTTAACTATGTTTGTTACGGTCGTCGTGTAGTGCTCTGTTAGTTCATTCACATTCCCCAATTTGTTAGGTGGCTTCATCTCCTTCTCACAGTTTTCCACTAACCGTTCGATGTTCAAGTCTTTTGTGTCGCAAGTCCACTTTTTGCTTTTGATGGGCTGTGAGATATTGTTCCTTTTCAATTTTGGAATTTGGAAGATTATTGCATGGTGATCCGACCAGTCGCATGGTGCAATTGAGTGAATCACTATGTTCTTTTTTCTTGCTATTATCCAGTCTAGTGTTGCACCCTTCGAGTGTGTTCGTTGTGTGCACGCAGGTTTCCTTGATTTCGGAAGAACTTACATTCTAAACTACGCAGAAAGGGTTAAACCTTTTTACGAATTAGTCAAACCTGATTTTAAAACAACAAATTGGACTCAAAAACACACGGAAATTTTGCGTTCAGTGTAAACAGACATGTTGGGAACATCACATTTACAGACACGCGTAAACCTACGCAACCTTGTAATCCGAATCATCCCAGGAAGATGTGGATTCACGTACTTAACCTTTAATGAAGGTGAAAAAGTACCAATTGCTTAAAATCACACTTGTACACACAAGCTGAAATGAAATTCACTTTAACAGAAAGAATTCTGACAGCGGTTCAAGCAGCAGTAGCAAATAAAAGAGCTCTTGCACAGAAAAACGCATAAAGGTTGTTACTCCTGTACCTGCCTTAGAGACAGTGACAAAAGCAAGCATTCCTAATGCAAAAGACATTACATCCGAGATGGATACAATGGGTTAACTCTCTTGCTGCAACAGACGTTGAATACGTTTTTGACCCCTACTTGAAAACGTAAGAATTTTTACAATACGAAGAAGAATGCCCTCTGCCCAATGAGATTCTGCCTCCAGAACAGTACGAATGTATAATTTATACAGATGGATCAGCATAATCCGCAATTGGGGGTGAACAAGCTTATAGTACTGCGTGCGTGATTCTTAAAGGTCACTGGCGCGATGGTAAATTCCGACCTATGGTCAATAAAACTCCATTTCTCGGAGACTGTACAGCTCAGTGAGCTGAACTACAGGCTTTCAAGATGGCGCTGGAAAATACCGATCGCAAATTCCCCACACTCATAGTGTGCGATTCGTATTACTGCATCCAATCTTATAATGAACACTTGCAGAACTGGGTTCAAAACGGTTTCAAAGATGCAAAAGGTGGCACAATCAAGCATAAGTTGCTCTGGGAACAAGTAGTTCAGTTACAGAAAGAACTACAAAAGACTCACGTGATCCATACACTGAGTCATCAGCGTGATGGCGTTCACGTTGAAGGGAATTCATTGGCTGATGAAGGCGCGAAGGCAGCTGTACAAACGGCTTCCGGAGCTGCAATCACTCGTTCAAAAACAAAAATAGACAGTGAAATAATGCAGGCTGTCACCGCTTCCAATAAAGACAGCGGTAAAACGTTACCAAAAGGCTTTCCACTCAAGTACTCCTATATAACTGATGCAAATAATATTCCTTTTGCTCGAATCCCTGGAGTGGGGTATAGATTAATTCCAAACATGGAACACAGATTATGACTAATTTTAGCAGCACATGAAGGACTTGCCTCTGCACACGCAGGTGTTTCTGCCACAGTATCATGATTAAAGCAAATATACTGGTGGCCACGCATGAGGAAACAGACCCGAAACTATATTTTGGAATGTGAAATGTGCCAGAGAATGAAAGTTTCAACAGTGAAAAGCCCGGCGCAGACGCCCCTTCTAATTTCAGATAAACCATTAGCGTGCGTTAACCTGAACCTCTGTGGTCCCTTACAAAGGGATGGCAACTATAAATATATCATGGTCGCAGTGGATTCATGCTCAAGATTCATTTGGATGTGGCCTCAGCGCTTGGCTGGCGCCCAAACTCTTATAAAATATTTGCGAGTCTTTATTGGCACATATGCAATCGGCACGCTACATTTTGACCAGGGTTCTGCGTTTAGCTCTCAAGCTTACAAGGAGGCCATGGCCAGCTTGGGCATTGCATTGCGGTACTCAAGTCCATTCCATTCTGAGGGAAATTTAGTTGTGGAAAGAAAAAAACATGACATAAAGCAATCTCTAACACAAAGCGGACTAAGCTCGGGTGACGGGTGGGTCAAACATCTAATTAGTGGCCAACATAGGTTAAACAATCTGCCAAGAAATTCTCTGGGTGGAATCACTCCATATGAAATCCTTTTTGGTACTAGAATGATTGTCAAAGACCTCTATTGTCATACTTCAGTGGTAGAACAAAAACCCTTTGATATCAAAGACTGTTTGGCTGTTTTGCAGGACTTAAATGAAACAAGAAGAAGTCTAAGCAACACATTACAGAAGCTAACGACCACTAAAGAAAAACCACCTGTTCCAGCAAGACCTGTCTGGATACCAAAGATTGGGGATCTAGGGTCAGATGTAGGTAAAAAACATTTATCGATTTTAAAATACCGAATTGTACCGATTCGGTATTTCAAAATCGGTAAATGGTATGTAGGTGACAACATCTGGATTCGTTACCGAATCCTTAACACTTCTTTAATTATCGATTCGGTAAATACCGAATCGGTAATGTCCATTAATTCCTATGGGCTTTGAAGCCCATAGGAATGATTAGGCATTACCGATTCGGTATTTACCGAATCGGTAATTAAAGAATTCACAAGGGTGCAGGGGGTGTCACTTTGACACCCTCTGGGACCCCCAAAACAGGCACAGGTGCCATGTGGCAGGCATACCTGCCCTAAGGGCAAGTCTGCCTGTCACATGACATAGGTGTGCATGCACACAAGTGCATGCACACCGGAATCGGTATTTTACCATCAAATCGGTTTTGATGGTAAAATACCGATTTGTAAAGGCTCCTGGGACTCTGAAGAGTCCCACCTACATATGGGTAGCTTCAAATCGGTAAATTTACCGATTGTTTATTTTATCGAATTGGTAAAATTACCGAATCAGTAATTTTACTGATTCGGTAAAATATTGCCACCTACATGCCAAATCTTGCAAACCGGTCGGTAACGGCCGAAAATACCGATTTTCGGCCGTTACCGACCGACCTACATCTGGCCCCTAGTCAGAGAAAAGATCGCGGACAAGAAGGAATTCGGGCCTTCATACAAAAAATCAGTACCTGTGCCAGCAATCCACGGATCAAGAACAGTGTTACTGCCGCCCCTTGCTGGAAGAAGGGAGAACCGGTTTGTATCAATTGACCAGGTAAAAACCACACCATGTGGACGATAATAAGTAGTAGGCCCAGTGGACTCCAAAGATGTAGCAGATGACCAAATCTGGCTACTATCCAAGAGGTTCAAACTGATAGACTCATCACCTTTGAGGAATCTCCAGTGAGAAAAGAAGGACTATGCAACAAAGCCAAGGAACTTGTGCCTCTAGACACCCACATAACAGTTCGTCAAGACACTCCTGTCTACAATGATATAGCTTCTGACTATACTAATATGACAAGGGACCAAGCTGCTCCAGCGATTTCAATAAATTCGGATGCAATACCAACAATTGACAGAACTGCCTCTGGCTATTTTATCAATTTTGATACGTTTTCTGAGGATCCCAGTGAACCCGAAACAACACCAGCAAATAAAACTTTTAAAGACAAAGTAACAGCACTTTTTCAGCAACTAGAAAAGACTTATCTTGTTTCACCATGGGTTGAATTTTGGATTCTGTTAGGCATACTTTTTCTCCTACTTTGGCTCATTCTTGTATTAAGTTTGGGAAAGCTGATAGATGGAAAATATAGTAAAATGGACACAGCAAGTAAGAAAATCAACTTGCTCCTAAAGCCACACAAATCATCTCATCGTGAACAAAGAGACCTGTCATCAGTGAACATCAAAGCCGTTCCTATACCTGGTGGTATAGCATGGGACAGAAATGATTATGACATTTATGGTCCTGCCGAGCTGCTGAAGATTCCACATCAATTCAGGGTTTCCTTGAGTGATTTTGTTTCACCCAGCACATTTTCTCATGATTGGAACTTTGAGACTGTTAATAATATCATGTCAGAGTTAGAGATGACGGCAAAATTTACAAACCATGAATATTTAGAAGGTTCATCAGATTAAGAACAAATGTATTGTTACAATCATTATGGAATGGAATGGAATGGAATAAGTTTTTATATAGCGCGATAGCTACCCGCAGGCGTCCTAGCGCTTTAACAGAATACAAGTGGGTGAAGCGGATCGAGGTTATCTGCTGAAGAAAAAGGTTTTTAATTTTCTACGGAAAAGCAGGATGTTAGGTTCAGATCGGATAGAGAGTGGGAGGGAGTTCCAGAGCCTGGCCGCGTTTGTTGAGAACATTCTTCTTCCACTTCTTTCTCTTTTGAACCTAGGAATGATGACTTGGAAGGCGAGGGTCGACCTCAGCTGCCTGTTGGGGTTGTAGGGGGTGATTAAGGTATGATTCAGGGTTGCTCCTTTCCTCCAGTAAGCACGGTGGGTGATGCACATGCTTTTAAAGTTGACTCTATCCTTTACTGGCAGCCAGTGAAGAGCTCTTAGTTCAGATTTTACTGATTGCCGTCTGGGGATGCGTAGGAGAATACGAGCCGCGCAGTTTTGGATAACCTGCAGTTTTTTTAGGGTCGATTCGGGGGCTCCTAGGTAAAGGGCATTTCCGAAGTCTAGCCGGGAAAGGATTAGACCCTGGACCAAGATCTGTCTGGCATTGAAAGGGAGGAGCGGTAGGATCTTTCGTATGAGTCTCATAATACCTATACAGGTGGCTGCTAGTTTGGTTGCCTGGTGGCCGAAGGTTAATGCGTTGTCCAGCCAGATGCCCAGGCTCTTGATGGAATTCACAGCTGGGGGTGCGGGGTCTAGTGCTGGCGGCCACAGAGAGTCAATGGATTTTTGGGGGGAGTTGCCCAGCACCATTAGCTCTGTTTTGTCGCCGTTCAGCTTCAGGTAGGACTGGCTCATCCAGGTGCATACTGCTTCCATGCAGCCTCTGAGATCGCTAGAGTAAGAGGAGGGATGAGTCAGGGTAACCACCAGTTGCATGACGTCGGTGTAAGACATGGCTTGAATGCCAAAAGGGCGTATGATTTCTGCAAGGGGGAGCATGTAAATGTTAAATAGTGTGGGGCTCAAGGACGAGCCCTGAGGAACCCCACAACTGAGTGGTTTGCTGGGCGAGGTGGTATTGCCCTCATAGACACGGAAGAAGCAGTTAGAAAGAAAGGAGTGTAGCCAGGCCGCAGCAGTGGAGGTTATCCCTAGCTCTGACATTCTGTGGCGTAAGATTTCATGATTTACAGTGTCGAAGGCGGCACTGAGGTCCAGTAAAATGATGGCCGCAGTGCCGCCCTGATCCACGATTTTTCTAGCTCCTTCTGTTACTGCTAATAGAGCAGTTTCCGTTCCGTGCATGGGGCGGAACCCCGTCTGAGAGGTGTCCAGAGAGTTGTTAGTTTCCAAGAATATTGTCAGGCATTGGTTTACGTGTTTTTCCGCGATTTTAGTCATCCACGGTAACAAAGAGATCAGGGGGTAGTTCCCCGGATTCATCGGATCTAGATTGGGTTTCTTCAGGAGAGCCTTCACTATAGCTTGTTTCCACTTTGGGGGAACAAGCCCTACTGAGAGAGAGTTTTTGATCAGAATGATGGGGAGGATGGTGGGGGTAATAGTTTTTAGGAAACGAGCTGGGGCTGGGTCACTAGGGGATCCAGACTTGACTTGTAGTATTATGGTTTCTAGATTGGTAGGCTGCAGAGGAGGAAAGGTTTCCAGGGAATTAGGAGGGGTAGGTCTGGTATACTGCTGTGCTGATAGGGGTTGAGGGGTGGGGGGAAGGAGGAGTAGATCGTGGCTATTTTGTTGTAAAAATAGTCGGCCTGTTCATTGCAACGAGTTTGTGCGGTCGGAGAATCTGGTAGCTTGTCTGGGAGTTTTAGCAAGCTTTTTGTGATCTGGTAAATTTCCTTAGGTTTGGATGCTGCTTCAATATTCTTATTTTTGAAGAAACTGGCTTGAGCTTTTTTTATGTAGATTTTATAGATTTTTAAAGACGCCCGATATTCAGTTTTGTTGGTGTGTGAATAGTCAAGGCGCCATTTCAGTTCCAGTCTTTTGCATTCTCTCTTAAGAGTGGGCAGGTCCTGAGTCCATGGTCATCATTATTTGCATAAATCTGCAAACCCTAGAAATGTTTATACTTTCAATCAATGGGAACATTGCCCAACGCCACCAAAAGGTAGCTCAAAAGCATTCTATAACACATTTACATACTTCCCAGGTTTTAATGTCTCAAATCCGGAAACATTTTACTTTAAAAATGTTAATAAGACAGGAATGAAAAGTATGTTATCCAACACAAAGCACATTTATTCAGCAGCCTTTTATGCCCAGCTGTCCTCATTAGGCTTTGACTTTTGGAGTGACAAAATAGAAACAAAAACTGTCTGGGGTTCAAAATACTGGCAAGTACAGGGAATAGAAGCCTTATTCCGAGCCTGTATTATTCCTGAACAAATAATGTTTTTAAATTACACTGTTCAACGAACATCCTGTCTTGGACTAGCCAAGATAAAAGATTTAAACAAACCGTCCATACCTGTACCTACAGCTGATAGTAAAAACACTTCAGAGGGAGCGGTTGACGTAAAAACTATTTTACTAAAAAACAGAACTGATCCTGATTGGAAAAAATCGTTAATCTGGCCCACAGAAACGAATAACTGTCAAGATAGATTCCTGAACAAGACACAAGGGTTTACAGTAACAAGGCAAGACCCAAGATATGTCCAGAGACAACATCCAGGGATAGTAATAACTTACAGTGTAGGAGAACTGTGCCTTGAGTGGCTACAAAAATGTACTCTTACAGAGGTAAAACAACACTTAACTTCACTTAAAGATGGCGTTGATTTGGGAGACTTCTTATTAGGGCCTCATAAACCACGTCATAAACGTTTTATATACGCCGGTATTTATGCTTCTTATAATGAAGCATGGAAAGTCACGTAAATGGAAACTGCAGAACGAATACGTGAACTTGATCGTATTAATTTAGAGAAAGCTCTCTCTGTAGTTGACAATGGGTTAACAACTCTGTCATCCAGAATTTATTCTTTGGACAGCAATGCATCCTCTGCCATAGACATAATGGAACAGGACTTGCTCATGTTACAACATGGACAGTCTCAATTGCATTCTATAATACTGCTAGGCTGGACGTTACAAAATCTTCGTTCAGGCTATGTGCCTTGGCGTCTAATCAACACCACGTCATTGTTTACTGGATTTAACCTTACAGATAAACAAATCTCATTGGCACAAAGGGGAGCAGACTATACGGTGCTGAGCATAGAAAATCGGAAAGATTACCATTGACTGTTTCTGAGAAACCAGCCATAGAATGGATAATACATGGCCCCATTACTCTGCCAGTGACGATTTTCCAGTTTCAGTATTGCTTGATACAACTCCCTCACTTTGTCCATGACTGTCCTATTCAGTGTGGAAACCTTTGTTCCCATTGTCCACATAACAATCATCAGTGTAGTATTGTGCAGACTGAGCTTTCTGTTGATCGAAATAATTTGTAGCATTCGGAGGCAGGAAAGAACTCTGTTCTCCTCTTTACAATAAGCACACTGGTTAGGACCCAACAAAGGTTGTGTAACAAAAGACTCAGGTTTTTGAAATACCTTCTGAAATTGCGGAGGCTGGGGGAACTGATGCTGAGCAAAACGTGAAGGATAAGCCTGTTGTAAAAGGACCTTCGTTTTCAGATCTCTATTCTTCTTCTCTTGCTTATCTTTCTCCTCCTTATCCCTATTCTCATAATATTGTGCAGTGGCTAATATCTAGGGAGGAGAGGAAACAGCCCATGAACTCTCGGAACTTTTCAATTTGTCGGATAACTCGGGAAGTAAGTTAAATACAAACTTGTCCACAAACAAACATTGGCCACCCTCAGTAGTCATGTCCTGCCCGCTGTGATCAATAAATGTCTCCTCGAAACGAGTAAAGAAATCGGAGACACTCTCATTGATCTTTTGTTTGCATGCAGCCAGCTTATTCCAATTTACTCGTACTGCGGGCTTCATTGTCTTCATTAGAGTAATGATTCTACCTGGGAGATCCGTAATCAGAACATCGGGCTTCGCACCCCCCACTTTCGTTGCTTCTGCGGCGCATATAGCAGCCCAATCACCACCTAATTCTACTCCATGGTCCTCTCTATGAATCTGAACCCATAAGGATTGCGGGACTACATTCCCAAATAACATATCGATATCGGCTAGGTTCATAATACAAGCCTCAACCGTCTGGGACAATTCTTTATAGTAACCAGTAGGGTTTTTGCGAGGGTCCGGCAGAGTCTGTTTAGTAGCCAAAACTTCAGACCTTTTCCAGGGGACATGAACCCATACACGCTGAAAGTGGGCTGGTACGGGATGGGCGCCACCCACTGCGTCTCTCCATACTGGAGGGACTTCACGCATCGGATATTGATTTAATTCCTGGCCGACAATAGGATCACATTCTGGAAGAGTCAAGGAAGAGAATATCGTTCTAAAAGCAACAAGCGCATTTATAGCCTCCTCGACGTTTGGTCCCACTATAAGACCCTTGTCAAAATCAGCCTGAACTCTCAACAAATCCGGGGGAACTGTATCCAACTCCATATCCTCCCATCCCTTAACAAGAGTGTCACACATAACATCGAAAACATATCTCTGGGTGGGCTAGGTCCATTGGCGGAAAGAACTCATAATATCTTGTGCACTATATATTGCACCTTCCTTAATCCACCTGTGAGCGAGAGAACCCAACACCGTTTTCTCGTCTGAAAGCAGAATTTGCAGACGGGATTGCCGTTGAGAAAGAGCCAGAGACATATTTAACGATCCAAGTAAAGGAGAAAACATACCTGAGACAGCGTCTACCAGTCGCTTATGCGTAGTCTGGGTATCACTTAAAAGAACAGGTGACATAAGGGAAGTGGAAGGCGACACCGGCGGACGCGTAGTAGATTGCAGAGGCAAAGAAGTTGACAACGTGGGAGGTGGGGGCTGAATTACAGGGAGAGGCAAATTTGGGGGAATAGGAACAGGCAAAGCAGCAATGATCGGTTGTGCAGGTGGCTGGACAATCGGCAACTGAATGGCCACTGGCTGAGCGGGAGGTGCTAACGGGGGTGCAGTAGCACCTTGTGCATAGGGTGGAGGCAACCTCAATAAGCGGGCCATTAAAGGATCTTCCTCAGGATCTCTACTCTTCTCTGGAGGGGAAATAGGCAACGCCGGATAACACCTATCTATCTCCATACGATGTTGTCTTTCCGTTATCAAGTAAGTGGGTTAGTTTCCGTTATCTCCATCGCATAATCAGACTCATTATTTGCAAACTGTTGGGCAGCCTGTGTAATCGTCATACCTTGCACTTTCCTATCTCTTTTTGCCTGCTTTATTTCTCTCTGTTTGGCTTCTTTTCGCTAGAGGCGGAAAGAGTCAAGCATTGCCGGCCGGACTTTTCTTTTAAATAGACTCATTTCTAAATTATCTAATATATCGGTATCAAAGCTACCGTTCTGTGGCCACTGCAGAACACCATCCTTTTTAGTATATCGGATCCATGTCTCATTAAACATAATGGGGCTGATACCATGTTTTGAATATAACTCATAAGTGGGAGTTCCCACTGGAGGGATCGAACAAGAGTTCTCATGCTGGGAATCCCTATCACAAGAACAACAACACCAACGTTTAAACTTACTGAAACCAGGCATCGTTATTTCACTGGTCTCTTCTCAATCATCAAGGGGTTAATGCCAATAATAAATAGAAAAACGTTCCCTTGGTAGACTTACTTCATTTGAATACACTCTATGCTCATAGAGAAAAATCCGTATGAACACTGTGCCCTGCACACTATTGTATACCCACACACAAATTCTATCTTCAAAAAAAGTTTATTCTTTTTTTTATATATAAAAGGACCAACGGTCTTATTCACAGATTATCACCTTAAAAACAACAGCACAATTTTGTGCCCACAAATTAAAATAACACAATTTAATCTACACAAATTTATACACATGAATGGTTAAAAAATACAATGTTTTACAAAACAAAATTCCTCAACACAGATATCTAAAAACCAACATTGAAATTCACAGAAATGAGGGGAGAGACATACAAAGACGTATTGATTGGTCATTCAATATTGCACATCTGAGAACCTAACAATACTCAAAATCAAACCCTGGGCCCGTTTTGATTTTGTCTACAGGAAAGATTCGTTCTCTTGATTGCGCAGAGGTAGCGTCAACACGTTTCAATGGCTATTCCAGATGTACTGCCATCTTTATCAAGACCAGATGATCAGTCTCTGCTAGTTTCTGGGCACTGGTTGGTTGCCACTGACAGGATTTTTCCTATGGGTAAACATAATTCTATCAATATTATGTACATAACCATTTCTCAATTTACACAGGTTTTTATTCAACTCCTGAGAGACTAATATCACTAGGGGGGTCACCATTCCACTCGCCCCCCTAACCCTATTAACAGGCAAGAGTATAATTCTCCAATCCTCTCATGTACTGCGGTGTTTCCTCATAGGGCACGTTTTTTTTAAATTGCGTGCACCACATACATATACTGGATTGGTATATTATATTAAACCATATACTTGAAAACACTGATTTTCTAATATTATGTGTCCTCTCTGGCTTATTATCTCTATATCATATTGTACCTTATTGATAGGCATTTTTACTCTCTCATTCGGTCTTAATACCTTATTTTTGTTACTGTTGGGGAATAGCACTATTCATAGCTGGTTTTACTCTCACTGCTATTTTTTCACTCTACCCATCTCCTAATATTAATAGAGGGAGCCCAGCAGTTCTCATTTACCTGGTTACATTAAAGATTTTTTATCTTCAGGCAATCGCTCAAGAGTTCGCTTTTTCAGAGGGTGGAGCCTCGAATGTGGTACATTCCTTAAAAACATGAATAGATATTTTCATTTCCCCCTATCCTCGTTTGCTCACTTGTGCATTTATGTGGAAATCTCTCATTGTTACCTTAAACGGTTAAAACCTCTCATTGAGTCCGCCCTTTCTCTTCGCCCTCTGTTTTATCTGATTTGTTACCTATAGTTTAAGAGGCCAAGGGTAAGTTTATTATCATAGAGTTAACCCTCCCAGTTCTTCCTAGTGTTTTAACTGGTTAATATTGACATTTACCTTGTCTGGATATAGTTGATCTTTGCGGTCTATACTGGCGGGCTCTATTTCTTATCTTCTTATAGTTCCATCCGGATCCTAGTATCTTAGCCAGCGCTCGTCACTGCAAATTATCAATGGGTGACCATACATTGTTATATACGCCCTATGTTGATCTACCACCTATTTTAAATATTCTCGAATCTGTCCCTATTATCTTACTGTGTTACGCTTTTGCAGTTAAATTCAGGGAAAGGAAAAAACTCTGTGCCTTGTTTGGGCGTCGCTCTCTCTGTCAAAGAAACCCCATAAAAGAGGAATTGTTAACTTTTTGGTAAGGTATCATAGTGGCGAAAAACCTTAGCACTAAGCGGGACGGTTATCTTACCGGCGTTCGCTTCGCTCAAGATCTTCCACTCCTAATGGCTCCTACAGCTCTTCCTGTTGCAGTTGCACCAAACCGAATCAAGAAAGGCTGTTCTACGTAACCATACTGGTATTTAAACCGAGTCAGTCACAATGCCATTGGCTCGCCTTGATGTCGGGCAGCTGCACCTAATCTATTTGCACGCATTTCTCTTCGCGGCAAAATCTTGTAATTCCGTCTGTGTTTGTCCTGGATTGGCCAGCATTGGAGGCGAGTTCCAAGCCTCGCTTTCAATCGCGGCCATATTATTTCTTTTTTTCTTTCTTCCTTCTTATTACGTATGTTACTATTCACAATGCGTGTCAGACCTCGATCTCGGATCTTCTATTTGTTTTTCGTACACCCGATCATGCCGAACGCATAGAGCCATAATATGATGTGTTACCACTTTTAATCATGTTTAGATCAATTCTACATGAGAAATATGTTTTATTTGCAATGGTTTCATTATTTTTGTAAATCTCATTTATTTTGCTTCTTTATCATTACTCAAAAGGGGGCAATTGTTCGTATTTCTTTTAACATACTAAAATACTATCTGACACCCGTTTTATGATTTAAATTTGTACTTAGTTCTCATAAGTCCCTCTGTTACCAGGATTAGTGATAGTCACTCAACTGTTGGTTACATCTTGGACCTGTTGCGTGTGCCGGA
Organism: Lissotriton vulgaris; assembly: GCF_964263255.1. Taxonomy (NCBI): domain Eukaryota; kingdom Metazoa; phylum Chordata; class Amphibia; order Caudata; family Salamandridae; genus Lissotriton; species Lissotriton vulgaris. The sequence goes on from NC_141685.1 coordinate 319,771,651, forward strand.
TTCAATAATAGTCACTGGACTGTTAATTAAGTGCTGGAACCTATCACATGTGCCCACCTATAGGGTCTACATATTCTATTGACTTGCTATTATTATAATCCAGTCTTCCCTGGAGTTGAGAGGACTCTTTTGATTGTGTCCAGATGGCACATATACCACTGTTCACGTGATTTCCTGAGCGCCTCCAGGTTACCACCTCTCCTGCTAATGTCAACTTTCTCTAGGATGAACCACGAGAATTGGTTACATTCATGATTTTTTGATTTGAAATGATCGGTCAATGGAGCATTTTCCTTCTGGTTTTTGACCGCTGATCTATGTTCTAATAGCCTGACTCGGAGTTCCCTCCCAGTTTCACCCCCGTAACCTAAGCCACATGGGCAAATGAGGAGGTAGGTTACACTTTTACTCCTGCAGTTGTTTAGACTCTTAGGGGCCATTGTTTTTCCATTGAAATTCAAAATCTTGCTTTCCATGCAGTTTGGGCAGATGGAGCATGAGCCGCATCTATAATTACCCACTGCCCTTCCTAATCCAGTCAGGGTCATTTGCGAGTTCGTATCGCGGTTCCTGTAGGTATGAACTAGCGTATTCCTCTGAGTTTTGTTTCTCCTGAAGTAGAACAGTGGTTTAGGGAGGGAAATTTCTGCCTCACTGTTTTAAATCTTCCAGTTTCGATTGACAATATTTTTTATTTTGTTACTGAGACCTGAGTACTGGCTAACAAACACAATCCTATCTTGTGTTTTATCAGGTTTCTGTCTATTCATGTCTAACAAAGCCTCTCTATCATAGAATCTTGCCCTTTTTAGGGATTGCTTGACTAATTTCTTAGGGTATCCTCGCTCACGTAATTTTCTGTCCATAGTTTCCGCATGAAAATAAAAGTCTTCCAAAGTTGTGCAGTTGCGCCTTAATCTTAAAAATTCCCTGAATGGGATATTGTCCTTTTGTGATCGGGGATGATTGCTACGATATTGGAGTAGACTATTTTTGTCTGTTGGTTTTGTGTAAAGTTCTATCTTAAGTTTACCTTCTGATTCTTGTATTTTAATGTCTAGAAAGTTGACACTGCTATCGCTGTAGTGGGCTGTAAATCTCAGATTACTGTCCCCTAAGTTAAGCCATTCCAAGAAAGCATTTAGGTCCTCACTGGCACCATTCCAGACAAAAATGATATCGTCAATGAAACGATGCCAGTGAGTGATGTTTTCAAAATATGGTGCCATCTCGTTGTAAATGTGTTTCTGTTCGAAGTTGGCAACATACAAACATGCCAGACTGGGGGCACATGTTGCCCCCATGCTGGTCCCCTTTACTTGCTTATATAGTTGTTCTTTGAAAAGAAAGATGTTGTTTTTGAGGACCAGGTTCACACATCCCAGAATGAATTCTTTATTGCCCCCATTGAGATCAGCATCGTCTAAAATAGAGGATATCACTGTGATGGTATCATTTTGGGGGATGTTTGTATACAAGGCCTCGATGTTCAGGGTGACCAGGAACTGGGTCACCCTGTCGAAGCCTTGCCCCTCAAAAATAGAAATAGTGTGTGCCGTATCCTCAAGGTAAGATCTCTGGGCCTGAACTAATGGGTGCAAGAAAAAATCAGCATACTTGCTGAGTGGTTCCAACAAGGACCCCAAACTACTCACAATGGGCCGCATCGGTGGGTTTGATGTGCTCTTGTGGATTTTTGGTAATCCATAAATTGCTGGAATAATCTGGTTTCTATTGAACAGAAATCTATACTCGTCTTCGCATATGTAGCACCTCTCCCTACCCTGATTTAGAAAATTAGAAACATCCTTCTTAAGCCTCTCAATCATCTTAAAGGAAGCTGGGGTGTAATGATCTGCGATACTTAATAAAAGCCGCATCCTGTTGTCATAGTCTTGGCTGTTAAAAACTACCACACCCCCCCCCCCCTTTGTGGGCGGGTTTTATCGTTATCTGCTCGCAATTTTGCAAACTTTTGAGCGATGACCTTTGGCTATAAGTTAAGTTATTAGTCTGTCCCTGGTAAGACTCAGTGTTAATGCCAATAACACTGCACAAACGTATTTACCCCTTGGCTTCGGCCACTGCAGTAGCCGAATAGAAACCCAAAACAGAAACAAAACAAATTTGTGGGAGCGACCCACCAAATACTTAACTAAGTGTCTTCTTACACCACCGGAGGCCCGTCCACCGTCTCGCAATAGCAATCATCACCGAAAGGACCAAGGCAGGGCGGCAGTCAGGGCAGCAGTCGTCAGCAGCCATCAGCAGAAAAGGGGAAGCCGCACTGTAAAGACCTTTGGTCCACTTATGACATGCAGGGGCCAATCGTGTGGTACGCTTCTTCCTGAAATTCTTGTGGGGCACCTCACAATCCTCAGGCTGAACCGCTCCCACTGAAGCCGCCCCACGCTGGGCGTCAATTGAAGAACCGGAGCCTTAAGGGCCCGGCGGCGAAGGGTACGCCTAAATCTTCGAGTTCTCCTGCCTGGTCGAACAGAGACACCGGGCACTCCGTTGCCGTAGAAGATCGTATTTTATTAGCTGCAGCCAGCACAGTTGTCCCTAAAGTACAGAAAGTATGTTCAAAGGAGACTGCTCTCGAACTCCGTGTCAAACAGGTTTATATACATTTGAGATACACAATGAACAATCCCAAGACATACAAATCAGACAAATGCGAGGGGCTCGGAAAGCAAAGTATTACGTAACTTCAAACAAGCTTGGTTGTTGGCTGTATTTGTTACCCAACCCCTTAAGTGATTTGCAAATGAACCCACACAATCCAACTTGCAGGTGAAGAAACACATTTGTATGTTTTAGAAGGACAGTTGTGGAATCAGAGAGTTCATGGAGGGAATGGCGAAGGACAGCAGATAACATAGCCTCAGGAAAGAATGGTGCGAACCTACAGATAGTCTGGACGGGGATTAGTTAATGAGACATGGATTGTTGTACTCGGTCAGACCCTGACACTAGACTAGTAAATAGAGGCGAAAAGGTTACTTGGTATGGGAATGCAGGAAAACGACAATGAAATACCTGGCTGGCTGTGCTGCCTGAGTGAGGGCAACACAAAATGGAGGCAAGTCGCAAAATAGCAGCCGAACACGAACAAAGTCGCGAAATACAGAACCTCACGGAGAGCAGCAAGTTCTCGACCCAGGGGTCCAGAAACATGTCTGGTGGTGGCAGCCTAAGCAGCAAATCAGTCAGGTCACTAGGGGTTGGTCAAGTTTTAGGGGGCATCTCTAAGATGCCCTCTGTGGTGCATTTTACATCAAATCCCACCCTGGCATCAGTGTGGGTTTAATGTGCTGAGAAGTTTGATACCAAACTTCCTAGTCTTCAGTGTAGACATTATGGTGATGTGAAGTTCGCAAATGACAAACTCCCAGCACAATATACTCTTAATAGAAGCACTGCACTTACAGTGCTCAGCAATGGACCGGGGTACTGTAAGGGTACAGGGCTCATGCACCTGTACCCTCACCACTGGCATAGGGCACCCAGCTAGAGGGGTGACTGATGAATGCCAGGCCAGTGGTTTGAGGCCATCGCACACAGGGATGTGTGCCATGTCGTCTCTTCACTTTGTTCTGCACCTAGACACGCAGGAGGCTTTCTCTGGTCACAGTGCCCTGGGTACTTGTGGTACCATTTACCAGGGGCTGACATGTGGCCAGAGATTCCAATTAAGTTTATGATTCAATGCAGTTTTAGGGAAGGAACATAGGCCCTGGGTATCTGATTGGCAGAAGCCCAGGTCATACTCAGTTAAAGAACATGAGCAATTCAGCAAAAAGTGGGTGCATACCATGCAAGAAAGCGGGCCCTTTCTCACACCGATTAGCTGATTCTGACGCTACCCCTATGCGAAAGGAATGTATGCCATAGTCGACCTGCAACCGCAACTGTCACAATGCCTCCCTAAGTAGAGCCCTCAACTGGTAAGCTGTCCCCCTATGTCAAGATCCGACTCACCTGAATATGCAGAGGGTTCTGTTGGAAAGCTGAAGACTATTCGTACCCTTCCTTTAACCTCTGATCTTGCTGCACTGAACTAAGAAGCAGTGCGCAATGAAAAGAAGCCCAAGGGAAGGGGGAAGCGGATAAAATAACAAAAGAGAGAAACACAGCTTCTTAACTTACGTCAACGGAATTGCGCTGATAACTGGCTGTTGTTACCTAGCAAGAAACATAAATACAAACATTACATTATTGTTCAATTCTTTTATGTCTGCATTAATTCCCCTAGACTAAGAATGATGCTAACATAATAGGATTCTCTAAATACCTCTCTGATTCTGGTCTCTTTGTTCACCAGATATTGGCCTTCTTGAAATGATAAAACGATTTTCTACCTATAATAGAACAAGGGTGCTTAATATGTATCACTGTCTTTGATTCAAAACATATAAATATTAACAAGAGGATTTGAAATCTACTCACTTGTAAATCGTGACTTAACAATAGTCCAATAATCATAAACTCGTTCTTCTGTTTCTTCACAGCATGTGAAAATGAGTTGTTATCTTCAACGTCTTTGCCAAAATGAATGAGAAGAGAATGGTCCCAAATACACACTGTTTCAATGCCAAGAGTTTTCCAAATAAAATAGTCTTTAGAACAACTGTTTTATGCAGTCGAAATGTCAAGTAAAATAGTCTGTGCCTTAATCCGCAGGTTTTCTTTACCCAAAGTCTTGACACTTACTTGTTTGAATGCTGGAGCGTTAGCACGCTAACCTTCCTGTTAATTTTTCTATTCTTTCTTTCAGGTTGTTCCGTTCTGCGGAGAAAACCGTAAGCTGGACTGCCGGAAATGCGGGGGATCGAGTTCGGCGCTGGACCGGGAGTCGAAAGCAGGAAGATGCCTGGAAGTTGAGCGGGACCGGGAACGTGGAGGAATCACCGAGGCAGGATGTTCAGGTAAGCTGAATTTCCTCATACGAGCACAAGCAATTGTGAGCGTTCCGAGGATGCTTTATAGACAGAGGCGGGTGGGGCTCATTAGCACTGCACATTGGCAGGATGTTCGTTGAGAAACATACAGCGCTTCATTATATATGCAAACACTCATTTACAATACAATACAAAGAGACAGTAAGAGCTTGGAAAGGAATAAACAAACCTTGGCAATACAATACCCATTTACTTGAGAACTAAAGCAAACCTGGAATAATACAATATATCCTTCATATGCCAATCATATCATACTGCATATTTACTTAGAAAAGAGATCGCATATTTCAGGTTTAGGTTTAACTAATGCAGAGAGAGAGAGGACTAGCTCTTTGTTTTGAACAAACCCTAACACCCTACCACCCTGCAAATGGAGGAAGACCATCCCACTAGTGATCCCACAATGCTCCACCCAGTGCCAGCTCTATTCCCCCCGGGCACACTTCAGAAGTAGCCATTGCATTCAGTATAACCCTCTTCCCCTGAGCCCACTAATCAGTTTTTGATTGGTGAATCCACAACTCCCATCTCTGACGCCTGTATCATGTCTTTCCAAATGAGGCCCCTCCGGGTCCCTCCCCCTCCAAAAATTCTGATACCTGAATGACCCCAAAAAGCCTTCCAGGCCATTACTGTAGAAAATAGGCATGTTTGTCCCTCATCACAACACACATTGGGTAGCTGCTGCAATACCTGGTGCAAGAAGTTCAAGTATAGCAGTTACCTGACCCGCCCCATCTGACCCTGCTCCAAAAACCTACAGCCTAGCTCCCCAGCTGCTGGGGGGTTATCTCCCCAAAAACGTACCCAAAAGGGCTAATCCCACTAGCTTCCTAGCAATAGGAACCCATGAAAGGCCATTCTGAATTCGCCCCCAGATATACTGTATTACGTCTCTGCTCATCGCCCATCCCGCCACACTGCGCCGCCCCCCCAGTAGCCAAATATTCCCTCCAAGCAGGAGTATATGCCCTGCGCATTGAATCATCCAAGGCACCTACCACCGGTTGTAACGTCCTGTGTTGCCTACAGACCACGGAATCTTTGGCATGGGCGTTGTGTCTTTGTACGCATCCCCTACTGTGAATGGAGCAAAGCATCTGCAAAGTCATTGTCTACACCCCAGAAAGTGCCACACTCTGAAAGTTGTCATCGATCAAACGTCCCATAAAAACAAAGCCTGCAGCAACTTCACCCCTGTGAATCCCTGCAGACTGTCTATTCGCCACCTTCATTACCGACCTGTGCTCCCTCTTCGAACCCTAAAGAGTCACCGCTACCCCTAAAGAAAAAATCTCCAAGACAGCTATGCTCTTGCCTCCATTGGCTCATGCAGCCAGCCATAGCTCTGCACACCCTCTACCCTCCCAATACAATCCGAAACCCCGGCTGCCTCAGCAAACATTTTCCCATCCCAGTCGAAGTCCACCTGTCTCGCGAATGGAATGCCGTTAAAGTCCTGAAAAAAAATGCACCACATCCTCAAATGTTTCTTAAACCCCACAAAAATCTGGACGATGAGGGAGAGCAGACCCGGACCATGACCTTGTCAACCTTCTTCAGAATGACCTCCTCGCCCATACTTCCTGCAAGTAAACTTAGTTGACCCAGCAACACCTGAACTTCTTGCACCTTCATTTGAATTTTTTATTTTTTCCCTTTAGCCTGCATTTTATTTGAGCCAGCATTTTTTCCCTTTTTTGTCCTGTTGCAGCCTGGCTTCCATCCGCCTGGAATAGATCGCAATGTCCAACAATGACAGCATTTTATTGGGGTCCCCCAGTTTCTCCGCTGCCAGTAGCCCCCCGAGGTCACCTATGTGCTCATGGAACCTTGCCAGCAGACTCTGGCAGTCCGGCGAACTTGGGGCCCCCACCATGAAAATCCTCCAAATGATGGCCTGTCTGCCATGTGAAACACATTGCAAGAACGTACTGAAGCACTCGAAGAATGCACCAGATTTTTAACAGCCCATTGGCAGTGCCTTGTCAATCATACCATTTGCCTGCAAAATGGAAAATCAGTAGCTGAAAGTTCTTTAGGTGTACTGAAAGCAGCCAAAAGCAGCCAAAAAGCTGACTTCACGTCACATTATGCCAGCACCACTCTGGGCCCGCTGCCACCCCAATTGACATTGCTACGTCTATTGAAGATTAGGACACTGACGCTACCTCCTCTGCAATAAAATCATTCACCAATTTTGCCCTCTGGTCAGGACACCTGCTCTATCCAATAAAACTGACTTTCATCTTTTTTAGGAACCACCCCCATGTGAGACACTATAAGGTCTTCCATAAGCCAGTTTAACATGGACATGTCATCCTGCACTCATTGACCTTGGTCCCTTTTACAGCAGGTCCCTGGCACCCTCTACTCTCTCTCTGTCCCGAGAATCACTGTTGATGACCACCCTGTCTTCCCCCTCTACTGTCGCCACTGATCTGAGCTCTGGCCGTGGGACGCAGCTGCTGTCCCGTAGCAGTGGACAAGGGGGTCTCCCCTTGCGTATTTTGAAGGTTTGTGTCAGAAATTACCAATACTCCCACATACACCTCCGTTTGTCAACATCCTAGCACATCCCCCCTGACCCCAACAGTTGTTTTGAAAGCCCTCCCACCCCTCGGGTGGGACGCCCCTGCAAAGGGGGAGTAAACTATTGGCCGGCCACTTGCCATGATGATAGTCTTCCCCAAACTCACAGCCCCCATGGTGTATTGCCACAAATTGGAATTCTTTGTCATCTGTGTGCATGTGTATCCTCCCCCCCGTGTGATCTCGGCTTGCCTAATCATATCCATGTACTCAAATATGGCCACGTACCATTCCAGATATTTTTCGACGTAAACTCTAGCATAAATTAAAAGGGGGCTGTCCAATGCTCTATCGTGAGGTGAACCCTCGGCCACTTGGCCAGCTCATATTCCTCCTCCTTTGAGCCCTCCTTCAACTGCACCACTTTACGCAAGTGTTTGAACCTTTCAACATGCTCCCCTTTCCAAATGTATTCTTTCTTGGCCAACATCCAATGAGCGCCCAATGGTTTCATCACTCCCATGCACAGTAATTTCTTAAACTTCAATTCTGTTCTGTCTGACCCTCCTTCTTAGCCTCACCCTTCCCCGACCCCCCAGCCAACACTCCCTCCCAGGCTGCCAGCAGACACCTTCTCCTCTGTACCTACTTGCACATCAGTTATGGATCGTCACTTGTGCATCCTCTCGCCCCCTTCTTCAGACCATGCATTAGCATCCAAGCCCGTGGAACTATCGTAAGATCAAGATCCTTCCCTTTGTCTTTACCTGGCGTGAAGAGCTTTGCCTGTGCTGCTGCAGTCTACCTCACTAGTATTTTCTCTGTCCTTCACCTTTGGGGGCCCATCCCTTATGCACCTGCAACATACTGGACAACACATTAGCATGCCCTGCCCCCGCTGCTTTCCAGGTCCTCCTCTCGGCGCTCCTTTCCTCCATGTTATCCACATCGTAGTCCACAGTGACCACCTCCAAGGGGTCATCCAAATGGTCTCAGTCACTACCCAATATCTTCCCCTGCATCTTACTCACTGCACAGTTCCACATGGTGCAGCGTCACCCAGTGCCCGGGGAGGCCAGAAAGACTCACCGCAAGGTTCACTGCCGCCCCTTGCACACTTGTCGCGTCTCTTGTACTAGAGGCCGTCTGAGACCTACCAGTCGCTGGGGCCAGGGAAGTCGTTCTAAACCTTTGTGTGTTGGCCACGTTGGGTTCCCTCACCGGCATAGGCGAACCGCGCTGGGCCCAGCCTTCTCTTCCCCTTGGTGCTGTTGAGCCACTCCCAGCTCTACCGAGTACAGAACACTTCACCTCCCCTGCCCTTGTAAATAGAAAAGATAAACGCGACTGGTTTGCTGGCGCCCTGTGCCCTGCCCCCCACGTGATAATATGCTCTATGGTGTGGGTCCCTTGCCTATACCAAAATCGCCGTCCACCAGCCCTCCTTCACGGGTTTATCCACCCCTACACTCTGTTCCCGCATACCTGTGGCTATTGCAGATGCTGGCCTCCATGCAAGGATCTCCCCCTCCTGAGCCATCCCTCATGCTTCCCATTGAAAGGGACCCTCCTCTGCCTAAGTAGTCATCAAGATTCAAAAAAGGGGGTGGTGATGAACAGAGTGTCTGAATTAAGAAGACCACTCTTACCCAGTCCAAAGATCAGGGCTTGATCCATCACCGTTTTTTAGCTCACTGCACCATCCCAGCTCAGAACCTGGCTACATGCAAATTAGTCTGTTCCTGTCCCTGTGCATGATGGGAACAGGGCAAACCAAACTACCAAGCCAATTCTTAAACTGGGAAGGAAACAAGCTTCCAGGGACCGGTTTCTGGCATTTCAGCCGTTGTCGGCCCGGCTTGCTTGAATCCTGATGGTGCAATGAGCAAGGGACTCACATCTGAGTATACCCTTCCACGCTTATGGTGGACAAAATGATTCAAAAAAGGGGGTGGTGATGAACAGAGTGTCTGAATTAAGCAGACCACTCTTACCCAGTCCAAAGATCAGGGCTCACTGCACCATCAGGATTCAAGCAGGCCGGGCCGACGACGGCTGAAATGCCAGAAACCGGTCCCCGGAAGCTTGTCTCCTTTCTGGTGAAGAATTGGCTTGGTAGTTTAGTCTGCCCTGTTCCCATGATGCACTGAGCCAGGGACAGACTGATTTGCATATAGCCAGGTTCTGAGCTGGGATGGTGCAGTGAGCTAAATAACGGTGATGGATCAAGCCCTGATCTTTGGACTGGGTAAGAGTGGTCTGCTTAATTCAGACACTCTGTTCATCACCACCCCCTTTTCTGAATCGTTTTTGGCCACTATAGGTGTGGCAGGGTATACTCAATCAATCAATCAATCATTGACACTTATAAAGCGCGCTACATACCCGTAGGGTCTCAAGGCGCTGGGGGGGGGGGGGGGGGGGGGGGGGGGGGGGGGGGGGGGGTGCAGCTACTGCTCGAACAGCCAGGTCTTCAGCTTCTTCCTGAAGAAGAGGTGGTCTTGGGTCAGGCGCAGGTCGGTCGGGAGGGAGTTCCAGGTCTTGGCGGCCAGGTAGGAGAAGGACCTTCCTCCTGTAGTCGCTCTTCGGATGCGGGGGACGGCGGCGAGGGCGTGGTTGGCTGATCGGAGGTGGCGTTTGGGAGCGTAGAAGTTGACTCGGCTGTTGAGGTAGCTCGGGCCTTGGTCGTGTAGGGCTTTGTGTGCATGGGTGAGGAGGCGGAAGGTGATTCTTTTGTTGACGGGGAGCCAGTGAAGGTCTCTCAGATGTCCGGAGATGTGGCTGGTTCGTGGGATGTCGAGGATGAGTCTGGCTGAGGCGTTCTGGATCCGCTGGAGTCTCTTCTGGAGCTTGGCGGTGGTACCGGCGTAGAGGGCGTTGCCGTAGTCCAGTCGGCTGGTGACGAGGGCCTGGGTGACGGCCTTCCTGGTCTCGGTGGGGATCCACCAGAAGATCTTCCGTAGCATGCGTAGGATGTTGAAGCATGCCGAGGAGACGTTGTTGACTTGCCTGGTCATGGAGAGGGAGGAGTCCAGGATGAAGCCCAGGTTGCGTGCATGGTCTGTCGGTTTGGGTGCGGTGCCCAGGGCGGGAGGCCACCAGGAGTCGTCCCAGGCGGAGGGTGAGGAGCCCAGGATGAGGACCTCCGTCTTGTCCGAGTTCAGTTTCAGGCGGCTGGTCGTCATCCACTCGGCTACCTCTTTCATCCCTTCGTGCAGGTTGGCTCTGGCGGCGGCGGGGTCGTTGGTCAGGGAGAGGATCAGCTGGGTATCGTCGGCGTAGGAGATTATGCTGAGGTTGTGTTTGCGTACGATGGCCGCGAGGGGGCTCATGTAGACGTTGAAGAGGGTGGGGCTCAGAGATGATCCTTGGGGGACGCCGCAGATGACTTCGGAGGCCTCTGACTTGTACGGTGGTAGGCGGACTCTCTGTGTTCTTCCGTCGAGGAAGGAGATGATCCATTCCAGCGCCTTGTCCTGGATTCCGATGTTGCTGAGGCGCCGTACTAGGGTGCGGTGGCAGACCGTGTCGAATGCCGCGGAGAGGTCTAGGAGGATGAGGGCCGCTGTTTCTCCATTGTCCATCAGGGCTCGGATGTCATCGGTGGCGGCGATGAGGGCGGTCTCGGTGCTGTGGTTGGCTCGGAAGCCGGACTGTGAGGGGTCGAGGGATCCGTTCGTCTCGAGGAAGGCGGCCATCTGCTTGTTGACGGTCTTCTCGATGACTTTGGCTGGAAACGGGAGGAGCGAGATGGGGCGGTAATTCTTGAGGTCGGTGGGGTCCGCTGTTGGTTTCTTGAGTAGAGCGCTGAGTTCGGCGTGTTTCCAGCTCTCAGGGAAGATGGCGGTGTCGAAGGATGTGTTGATGATGTCTCGCAGGTGGGGTGCGATGACAGCGTCGGCCTTGTTGAAGACGTGGTGCGGGCAGGGGTCGGGCAAGGGACTCAGACATGAGTCCCTTGCTCACTGCACCATCAGGATTCAAACAAGCCGGGCCGACGACGGCTGAAATGCCAGAAACCAGTCCCCGGAAGCTTGTCTCCTTTCTGGTGAAGAATTGGCTTGGTAGTTTAGTCTGCCCTGTTCCCATGATGCACTGGGCCAGGGACGGACTGATTTGCATATAGCCAGGTTCTGAGCTGGGATGGTGCAGTGAGCTAAATAACGGTGATGGAGCAAGCCCTGATCTTTGGACTGGGTAAGAGTGGTCTGCTTAATTCAGACACTCTGTTCATCACCACCCCCTTTTCTGAATCGTTTTTGGCCACTATAGGTGTGGCAGGGTATACTCAGACATGAGTCCCTTGCTCACTGTACCATCAGGATTCAAACAAGCCGGGCCGACGACGGCTGAAATGCCAGAAACCAGTCCCCGGAAGCTTGTCTCCTTTCTGGTGAAGAATTGGCTTGGTAGTTTAGTCTGCCCTGTTCCCATGATGCACTGGGCCAGGGACAGACTGATTTGCATATAGCCAGGTTCTGAGCTGGGATGGTGAAGTGAGCTAAATAACGGTGATGGATCAAGCCCTGATCTTTGTACTGGGTAAGAGTGGTCTGCTTAATTCAGACACTCTGTTCATCACCACCCCCTTTTCTGAACCGTAAGTAGTCAGCAAGGCTGGCCACCATGTCCCAATCCTACATAAATCCAGGCCAGACCGATGTGGATTTTGCTCCATTTCCCCTACCCCCTCCATGAATATGGGCATGTCCTTGGAGACCCCCTCACACCTCCAAAGACAGGCCCACGGCACCCAACCCCTCCTGCTGAACTCCCCAGGCTCCCCTTCAGCCTATTCACGAAAACCCTTTCCAGCCCCACCCTCTGACACGCCCTGCCTCCCTACCTCCCAGCTGCATGGATGGCCCCACAGAGGCCCGGGGATGCTGTGTGACTACGGGCGCCCATGCCCTCAGGCTCTCCTCACTCCTCATATGGAGGCGCCTCCTCCGATGCTTCCTGCTTCCTTGCATTGCTCTTCCCCACAGTACGTTGACGCACCAGACACGCTAGATGTGAAACAGGCTACATTCCCCTGTCCTGCCCTGCATTCCCAAGCCCAGCTGGGCCTTCAAATATATAATCCTGCTGGATGACCTACTAAAATGCCACCTCCCCCATGCCTTGAATCCCAGCCCTGATGTGGACGCCTTCCCAGTGCAAGGCCTTGCTTCATACATCTTGGCCCCAGCCTCCAAGGCGATTGCTCCACGGGCACGGAGCGGCCGCAGGTTCTCACCTGCTCTGACACTGCACCCGCCGATTGCCATGAACGCAGCAGGGAACCATCGAAACGGCTGTCACTACTCCCATAGACGCCCAACAAGGCGGGCAGGCAGAGGAAGGCGCTGCATCACTGCCTACAAAGAAGTCTAACCTCCTGGTCTCCTTCATGGCTGCATCACCTCTGCCACTTTCTTGCTTTTAAACACATTCCACTATGCTGCAGATAAACTTATTCCACAGTAATGCTCCTACGACTAACCTGAAATTCCACCACCAAAAATAGCACAATATTACTTCCAAATACAGGCTACCAGCCACCAGGTCACCTGAACCTAAAATAGTGGCTGTTAGCCCAAAACTAACTTATAAATATATGTACTGGGCTATATTTGGGCTATAAAGTAGCCCACCCTCCCAATCTGCCCAGGGGAAGACTTTCCTGGGGTCAGCAGCCCCCCAAACTCCCCTTTTACAGTAAGGAGTCCAGTAGACTGAGGGTCTACTGTAGCTTACTCCTAAAACATCACAAGTCAGATCTGTTAAAGAGGCTGTGGAACAGCACAGGAGGGCTGAGACTACACTCAGCAGTAAGGCCACCAAAAATGATGCTTGCGATCATTTGGATTATCAGTGCTGGTGCTGTTGGTTTTCATAACAACCTGTGGTTAAATTGAAAGCATAATATAAGGGATAAAGTACTGCCTGTCATACATTAGAAGCATATTACAAGTCACAGAGGAGTTCAATAACCTTATAGAGAAATGAAGCTGAAAGCTGAGCTGCAGTAGCTCTGAATGTGTAGAACAATGTAGAAAGATTCTAACTTTTTGATAATTATCTAAGTAGTGCAAAACTTTTTATTTAAAGAATATTTTATTTATGCTTTTCAGTGTAAGCCACTGCTTAATTTGTCAAAAAAAATAAGTGCCTTGGCCCTCGTCAGGAGACCACTGCAGCTTGACCCACACATTGCCCCTCCCAGTGCTGCCAATGGCGGTATCAACACAATTACTAATCCTAATCAGGCACACAACACCCATTGGACTCACCGGGCTTCAGCCCCCCCGTCGTGTGTGGCAGCCCGGGATGAGACAGATCCCGGGCACACACAGAGCCGCACCCGAACGTTTCACAGGTCTTTAAAAGACCATTTGAATGTTAATTAGGCCTTGCAATTGTTTCATCCCTTCTAAAAGCCCCTGCAGCTCCACTCTGCCTACTGATTAAAAGTTCAGCCCCCTCCCCGAAATTTGGCTCTAGCTGCGCCTCTGATCCTAACATTACTATAAGTGTGGCAATTCAGTCTATACCAGGCCTCCAAAGCTATCAAAATAACTTGTGACGCAGGCAATAGTTCTTTTAATGTATATTGAATTAATAAACACCTGTTGTTGTTCTCATATTTAACACCTTGGCTGCTAGGTGTTTTCCCCTCCTATGCTGACTTATCGTTAGGTCCATTGTTCATGACGAGCTCAGCTCGTCATCAGCCCAGCTCAACCGTGCATCATGACGAGCTGAGCTCGTCATGAGCATGGAAAGGGTTAAATTAGACAGACAGCGCCACCATGTGGCAGTCTGTTACAATTGTTCGACAATTAAGTGCCAGCGCGAGCACCAGGAACTACCGGCTAAAATTAAGCACTGCTCTAAGAACTGACCTGCCTTTCACATAGGCTGCTGGTAGCAGGCATTGTGATGACAATACTCAACTGCAATAACTTATTTCAGCCAAGTTCTGATGTCTTCTTTTCTTTATAATCAGCGACTGAATACGTCACAAGTCGCCGATTATTAAGAAATTAGACACTGGCGTTCATACAGCGATTTCAGAATCCCATGTATTATATTCCTATATTTAAATCGCATTCTTAACAATAAATAAAGTATTTGCCGGTCTGTGTGAAACAAACCTTATACAAATAGGCCCATATGAACTGTGTTTTGTTACATGAAAGATAAAGAGCAGAAATGTGCCTTATCTACTAAGATATGATGCACTCCCGGTCTCTCATAACGCTAGGGCACTTCAGGCAGCCTAGGCCAATGCAGGCACCCTTGCGCCATGGGCAGGCATGAGTTTGTGCACGAAAAACAATCATCAGAGGCATATTCCTCTTTCTATGTGTGTTGCAGATTACAGCACACAAGGAAAGATGATGTAACAGAGAGAAATGAAGATATTTCTCCTCATTACACCAGCATCAGGAAGGTGCACAATTTTGGTGCAAACCCAGGTTTACTGCCATTAGTAAATCTGGGTTTGCGTCACAATACACGGGTGGATGCACGGGAATGCCCATGCTCCACCCATGTAAAGCCTACCTGATGCAATATAAGACAACAAAGCAAGGCTCTGCGCTGCACTGCGTTACATTTTTTAACAAAGGCGCGCAAAGAGACGCAAATCAGCCCTTGGTGGGTTTGTAAATCTCGGCTCGAAATTTGCAAAATGGTGCAACCGAAAGCCAAAATGTTAGCAAACCTAGCCCTTAGTATCTGAGTTGAGTATGTGCACGCTGCTGTTGGTTTGTTGATTTCCTCTTACCTTTGCATTAGTAGTTGAGTCAGATCTAGGGCACCACCATTTTAAGGAAGCTGTCTCGGAGAGCAACCTAATCTTCTTCCATCCACTTGGGTCTTGGGATTTTGAAAATTTCCGCAATAGGGATTTGCAAAGCCCCACAGAATCTTGGGGTGAGGAGGGGGGCTGTCTTGTTTATGAGGCATTCTTTAGAAAAACGGCTTAGACTCTGCGCTGAAGGAAACGCAGGGAGCTAATGTGAAGATTTGGGCCTTTCCAGGAGGCTTGCAGTGCCTAAGCTCTGCTTGCTTGAGCAGTCTGAGGGCCCTTTTGCGGCCTAAGAAGGATTAGTCTCCCCTTAACCAGCAGGGCTATGCACACATTGGCAAATATACCGGCTCACGCTAATCGCTTCACTCCCAAATCCACAATGATGTCTCAGGAATTATCATTTTTATCTCAGCCAAATAAGCACATTCTTTATGCTTCCGTGCAGAGAATAAAGTCTTTCAGTGTGCCTTTTTTTAAAAGAGTTGGAAGCTTGACATTTTTAGACTATATTTTGTAACTTTCAATCAAAAGATGAAACTTTGCATCTGCTTCCCCCCACTCTTAGAAAAACAGGAGCTGTGCATTCCTGAACATCCGTCTTAACAACAGCAATGTCATACAATTACATAATGAATACAAAAATTATGCATAGCACGTTTTAAAAGTTGTATAAAAAGATACGATAAAAAGTGACACAAATATTTTCCTGAAAAAGGTTTGTACTTGTCATGTTTATGTTTCCTAGTCGTACATACACTGATAGTTGAATTGTTCCAGCGTATAGTAAAATATGTAAAATCTCCCATGTGACTTGCTTGGAACAATTTGGCTACAGGAAATTCATTTTACAACAACATATTCCGTATGAAAACAGGCTATTTACGTTTCTGTTGGAGAGTCCTTTAAATTGTTCGGTTACACAAGTGAAAAATAAACAGTCATCCAAAATTATTTTTAAGATGCAAACCGAATAATGAAAAGCATTCCAATATATATCTATATATCGACATTGACGAAGGCCAGATGGCTGAAACGCGTTTGTCAGTATTCTCGTGTTTGTAATTATTTAAATAAGAAATAAGAAAAGACATTGATAATTATGTGCGGAGTGTGCAGCAATTTCTGAACTGTGTTGATTTCGTGTGTCGCTGAGTGGAGAGCAGAGGATCTGGCGAACAACGTAAAAAAAATATATATATATATTTTATTCTGCACTTACTTCCTGGTCCGCACCTGCTTACACTCACACACACATATTCACACACACAGTACTCCATTCCATCACTCACTATATATGTGGAGTTGGCGCTATTCATCTTGCCCCGTCAAAGGCCAATACTAGCTCCTTACTGGTACAGCCACCACATTTTGGCACACTCCTGGGGGAGGGTGCTTTTACCAGGACTGGGGGCATTTGATAAGTGGTAGCATGGGAGATAGCCGTGGAGGCAGAGGCAATTGGCATGCACCCACATATATCTAGCAGGGTTAGTGGAACAACCATAACACATGCTTTGATCAGTGATCCCTAGCCTTGCACCTGTCTGCTGCTGAGGTGCTGATTTAAAAGCAAGGAGAGTAAAGTACAGAAAGTAGGCCTAAGGGGCCTACCTCCTTCTGTTCCTGATTTCTGAGACCAGGAGTAGCAGGGGCACTGCTAGGGGAACCAGAGATGAAGTTAGATGTTGGACCTGGCATCCTGGGACTGGTTTTCCCCAACTTTTTGCCTTTAATCCTCCTGTTTTTGCTGACTTTGTATTTGCTGGCATTAGGACTCTGTGCACTTTACCACTGCTAACAAGAGTCACAGTGCTTGTGCTCTCTCTCTAAAACATTGTAAGAGTGGCTTCCACCCAATTGGCACTGTAAGATAAATGCTACTAGTGCGCCTGCAGCACTGGTTTTGCCACCCACATAAGTAGTCCTTTTTTAGCTACTGTGCGTTGGGATTACTAGGGACATGGGGCACAAAGGTGGATGCGGGCACCATCATGGGCATGATACTTAACTGCTGACCTGGCAGCTTGCTTGCGCTCTTACCATAGGTGCTATTTAGGGGTGGGCATATATATATATATATATATATATATATATATATATATATATATATATATATATATATATATATATATATATATATATATATATATATATATATATATATACATACATACATACATATATATATATATATATATATATATATATATATATATATATATATATATATATATATATATATATATATATATATATATATATATATACACACACACACTGGGTGGTGATATTCAGTTAAATGAAAAAAATATATATATATATTTTGTTATATAGGGGAAAAGTGTGAACATATTAACTTTTTACATTTTTTATAGTTTTTGGAGCAAATCTTATTTCCTCCTGTGTTGGGGCTCTGAAAGTCTTCAATTCTGGGACCTCTTCCCTCAGTCCCTGGCGTTTGTTGTGCAATGTTTTCATTCAACATTTCCACCGGTATTGTAGCACTACTGATTGGATGGGGTCTGAGGAGTGGTTAGTTTCATTGTCCAACTCCTGTGGCTGAAGGTAGACTTAAACCATTTCTTCACCCCTATTCTCCCTTGACTCTAATCTGACTTCTGTTGTACGTTAACCTACGTGAATTGTTGCTCTACGTCCTGTCTCCCAAGTATTGGGTTGTCTATTTCATCTGAGCACCCAATGCATGTGCGGTGAGGCAGTTCCATTTAATCGGGTGTTGTGACAAGCTTATTATGGTCATGAGTGGCGATATTGGCACCCTTACTAAAATAAAAGTTGGCCATTGATTGAGTGCACGATAGAAACGCATGATGCATACCAAAGTGTACGACCATCTTTTCACTGTCACTTTTGCTGAATTCCTGTTTGCTTGCCTCTTATTTCCTTTTTTCCCCCTCAGTTTTTATGCATATGGGTTGGAAAGACCAATGTTGCTACTGCATAATAGACAGCAGCTTCATGACTCAGTAGGATTCTAAGAAAACTGTATCCACTCCATCCATCCATCCCCCACTCCATCCATCCATCCCCTCCACTCCATCCATCCATCCCCCACTCCATCGCTATCATCTTGCAAATCAACTTTATACACCAAATACAGACTTCGCTAAAAATGTAATGCAACACATTGTCATATACAATGCCAATAACTCAAACTTTAATGCTGCGAGACCTATTGCATTGCAAATGCTTGTTATTAAATGTGTCTCAGACCTGCCATTGCAGCATGTGTGTGTGTAGTTTTGAACAGCCATTTCAACCTGGCAAAATAAACCTACTGTCAGACCTATACCTTCCTTTTTAAGACATATAAGTCACCCCTAGGGTAGTCCCTAAACAGCCCATAGGACAGGGTGCAATGTAATTAAAAAATAAGACAGGTACTTTTAAGTTTTACATGTTCTGATAATGGGAAATTCTTATATTTTTTTTCACTAATGCAAGGACTCTCTCCCCCATTGGATAACATTGGGTTACCTTATTACATTTAATAAGTGATTATTTTCAATTAAGAGCAGGTAATTATTTTGAGTTTGATATCTAAAGAATTGGAATGTAAACCCCTCTTCAATGGTAAGTTGGAGTTTAGGTCACAATTCTGAAAATGCTATTTTAAGAAAACTGCCATTTTCTTGTCCCAGCCATTTGGACATGCAGCCTGTATCCTGGGTGACATGACTAGGTGTAGCTGGCAATTGGGCTTTGGATATTGCTGCCAGATTTGCGGAAAAAGGTAGAATATGTGTTCGTATGATTGGCCATCTCTGACTTGACAGGGGGTAGGTAGAGTTGTCATCTACTATACATACACATCACAAAGGCTCTGCCTCAGCACTCACAAAGGTTTTCAAACTAGTCTTTTGTAGGGGTGGGCGGCCAGCTACGCTCCGTGCACGGAGTGTGCGTAGTGCCGCCTACTCTGCATTTTGCGTAGCGGGCGTAGCCAGGCGGCACTACGCACGCTCCGCAGACGGAGCGTAGGTGGCCGCCACCCGCCTCCCTCCCGCCCTCCCTAAATACTTTAAATGAAAAGTTTAAATTAATTAAAAGGCACTTACCTTGCCCGCCGCGTCCCCGGGGCTCGCTATCTTCATTCTGCCGTCTTGTTTACTAATGCGCATGCGCGGGCGGCCGCGCATGCGCATTAGTAAACAAGACGGCAGCAATGAAGATAGCGAGCCCCGGGGACGCGGTGGGCAGCGGCGGGCAAGGTAAGTGCCTTTTAATTATTCTACACTTTTAATTTAACGTATTTAGGGAGGGCGGGAGGGAGGCCTGTGGTGCGTAGTGGGGCTACGCGGAGTGCGGAGGTGGGCATAGTTTCTCGCCCACTTCGTGTAACTCCGCGAAGCCCCACTACGCCCACTACGCCCAGGGCTGGTCTTTTGTTCACCCAGGCAAGCTGGGACCAAGGCAGGGAGGTAGGAAATTCCAGAAACCTCATTTGGGGGAAAACTCCTGAAGTTTCTACTACTTCAAAGTGGGTACCAGGTATAAATAGTGGACCCTCAGAACCAACTCATCACATCACTTCTGAACCTGTATGTTCTGCCACGAAGAAGAACTGCTCAGCTGTGAAGCCAGCCCTGCTGTCCTCCATGCTGACCAAGGGTTGCTTTGCTGCCAAGGCCTCCTGTTGCTGTACCAGGACTCTTCTGTTGCTGCGAGCTGCCCTGCTGAACCCAGCCTGTCTCTGTGGACCCAGAGCTCCAGAAAAACTCCAAGGGTCAGTTGGGTGCCCCCATATTCAAAGCCACAGGTTCATAACAGGTTTATTTGACATCAATGCATCTCTATGCATCTCGATGCAATGAGAAGCAGACCATCATCATCTCTGGACCATTGCGATGAAGCTTGTCCTCAAAGCATCTCATTGCAAATCTTTGCAAACACTGGAACACTGGTGGCTTCTTTATCGCTGACGCTGCCTGATGCCAGCATAGGCCATCGCAGCTCCTTTTTAACGTTCATCAACTCTGGCCGGGCATCTCGACGCAAGGGCTTTGCATCCCACCACCGAGGCCCACATGGTACTTTCTCATTGGACAGAATTCAGTACTGTATCCAGCCAGCACTCCATCACAGACAGCCTCAGCTTGGGACTTAGATCCGGTGTACTGCGACCAGGTAACATGGTTATAATAGCAGTCCTTCTGCCTGCAAGACTTTTTGTGGCTATCTAGGACTAGTGCCGCAATGGAGACACAATATTCTTTTGCCATCCAAGTAATCAGCTGGAGCACTGCCCATGATCTAGTTTATCAGCAGGGCATTCAGCTGTAGTATTCCTGTGAGCACATCAGACTTTGGTAGATGACACAGAAGATAGGGATTATGTCCCCAGTGTTTTTGATTACACGTGTAGATGGCACTTAATCTTGCTGTAGTCCTGAGGAGGCTAGCACCTATAGGCTGAAAAGTATGAACACTTATTGAGAGGAGTACGACGACCTACTGACAATGACACAAAGGATACACAACTGGGGTATATAGGAGCATTGTTTTGGGTGTACACATATATCCAAGTTTGATGGCCATGCAATCTTCAGGTTGGACCCCACTGTATAAAGGAAAAAGTAGCATGATTAAAAAAAAAAGGAAGGTGTTCTTTAGAGTTTTACAAAGTGAAACAATGTTCTTGTGATATTAAGAAAAAACTTCTTTAGTTTTGAATGTAATCAAACACTCCTTATGGCTATTTTTATAAATGCCTAATAATGCACTGAGAGCTTATGAATAATTGTGTGCATTCTCCTTTGGAAATCATTTTCTTACCTAAATAATATGGCTTTTCAAATACAATAATAGTATTGTTGGTGAAAATGTAAATTTTTAATATGTCCTAACTGAGAACCCCTTCTTTTTTGCTATCTTGCATCTTCAAGTTATGCTAGGGTCACATAGGCTAACCTTCTTTTGATTCAAGTAATCACAGTTAACACTTTTTACTTGTTAGTGGTTGATTTTCACAAAACCTTTAAAATTGCATATCTCTGGTTCTACTAATTAGATTTTTGTCATATTGGTGTAAAGTAGCTTTTTAAAATGTTCCCTATGTTACCAAATTGGAGTGGGATTTTTTCTTCTGTTGTGCTTTCACTTTATTACTGTTTGAATTAATTCATGAACTCTTTACACATTGCCTCTAAATTAAGCCTAACTGCTTTTGGGCCAAGCTACCAGAGAGTTACGCACAGGTTAATTTGGGATTTTCTTATGTGTCATACAAATACGAATTGTGGTTGTTGCTTGAGCAGGGTTTCAAACCCTCAACCAGTAACCCGATTTCCCAGAGTAGGGATAAACTCTGCCTACCCCAAGTGGACATCACTGTACGGATCCTCACTGAATTTTGCAGAAGGTTGAAGGCTTGTGTCATTTTGTAGACTGAAGATATAAAAATCCCAGAACAATGGGTATACTAAGGGCAGTGAGTGGGCAGGAGCAGTCTATGCTGGGAGTGCCCAAAAACCTGTAAGAATGTGCACAGGAGTTACTTGTTGCTGTGGTTTGTTATAAGAAAAATCAAAAGAAATAGTGGAGATCCAATAAGTTGCAAGAGTCAGCGAATAGTAAATGACATTTTCAGTTCTTGCACTTATAATGAATGTGACAGTCCCAAAAAAACACAAAGTAAGTAGTAGGACAGAAACCTGAGACAAAAAAGGCCCAAATTTGACATCAACCATTGGCAGTACAGCCGCCTGCTACACACTTAGTATAAAGTTGGGGAAGAAGCAGACTGAGAGCACCATTCTGGGCCCTGACTTCTCCCTTGCTGGACAGCAAGCAATGTTACCTACAAATACATTTCATTTTGTTTATGAGTAACTGCTGTGTAGTGTGTGTTTCTTTAATTGCTCTTGGGAGGACGCAAATGTTTTTCTCAGGCAATAATAAGCCCAGACATTGATTAATGCACACTTGGTTGCTTCCCTGGGGTGTCGCCTCATTTTTTAGAGTAACTTTATACTGGTGTCGCCGGTGTTATGGTGGCATGTTCCATACTCAGCCTTTACGTCACATTTTGATGAGGTTGGCTCACTCCATTGGGACAACAGGCAGGGCTTATGAATTATCCTAACTTTTTGACAAGGAGTTCCTCTATACTCCCCTGGTTAAGCAAAACAAAATGTACCTGCCTGCCAGATTACCAGTCCAAAGCCTGCATTCAAGTCTGCCTTCCTTCGTGCCAACCTTTATTTCTCTGATAAATATGTCCTTGTATGCTAACCTGCCTAGATGCTTGCCTGTCGGTATATCTACCAGATTCCCTTCCTGGTGATATGGCTGATATCCCACCTTCCTTCTTGACAGTCTATCTTAATTCCTGCTTGTCTGCCATAGGGTACACCTATCACTTCTCTGCCTGTTTGGTTTCCGCTTCCTGTTTGTTTTCCTTTCTGCATGCCTACCTGTTTGCAGAGTGTGGAAGAAGTGGTTTCTCCTAAATTGAAGATTCAGTACACTGACCTCTGACCTACCTGGAAGTAATAGCAGCTAGCACCAACGTTCTCCATGGTCTATCAGCCAATGCCTGGCCCTCTCTCATTGTACCTGATCTGATAACGCAACCATGTTCACGTGCACATGTTCCGCTGTGAAATATCGATTACTGAGGAATCATTGATGCTATAAACTTAAATAGCCTTAGACATTATGCCCGCATTAACGTTTATTGTTCAGTTGAAACGACCTAATTAATAGCTACTTGCAGTACTTTAAATGGCTGGCTAATGTATATGCCATCCCCTGGGAACGATGCAAAACAGGTGTAAAGGCAGCTAGCGTTAAGTGACAGCCATATACAGTCTACCTGGTGATCCATGGGAACCCTGTATTTTACATTTCTGAAAATTATTTCTAAATTCGAAACAGCCTTGTGGTAAAAAGAAATTACCATAACTATTTTTCTTGTGCCTTAATAAATCTATATATTTTTATTTATGCTGTGTTGCTACAATAGATTTGATCTAAAAGAATAATATTTGATTGGAAAAAATAAAGGGAAGCATGTTTGTGCTGGTCTAGAAGTTGCAGCAGGTTGGATCTATGTGTTTCCCTACAGCAGGGTGTGATTGTGGCCCACCTGATTTACCTATCTTTGACCTAATATCACATCTTTTATAGGACAGAATTATACAAACATAAATCACATACATCCGAATCGATTTCTTGGCAATATTTTTTTTTTTTTACAGAGACACAGCAATAAAGACCACTTACAAATGTAGCAGTACATTTATGAATTCTTTAATTTTAATGTTAACTTATTTCCCAAACTACTGGAATATCTTTCAAGCAAGACAACGCTTTAAAAAGTAGCGTCCGATTGTTCACCCAAGGCGTCTTTATAACCTGACTTAAAATATTGGTGTGTATCTTTCAAAACCACCTAAATCACTTCTTTAGGCAGTTGTAGTACTACTAGTGGGGCTAGAGCACACTTCCTTTCACACAAGAACCATTCCCCCCCATTGCATTCTGGCAAATGCAGTATGCTTCTTTCAAAGCTGCTGTATATTTTTGCCAAAGTTGTTGCAGGTTGTGCTGCTAACTCTAGGCACGTGAACGAGAGAGCCCGTTCACGGTGGTGAAGACCCCAAAATTCTGGATTTCTTCTATTGTCTTATGAAGAGCTAAACTGATGTCAGCCATGGGTTCAGGACCTGCAGAGGCACGTCCTGGAGATCAGGACTCAATCCAGCAGAGGCACATAGGGCTCAGGCAGGTGGAGGTGCATGTCTTGGCAGGCCAAGTGAATCAGGTCAGCTGGGCAGCTGCAAGGAGGCCTCTGCAGCTTGTTGTGTTCCTGTACCTCAGACAGGAGTTGAGCAAACTAACCCATGGAGTCACTCAGGTTAGCCTGCGATGAAGGGAGCAGGTCCTGGTCCAGAGAGCAAGGTATTCCTGAAGCAGCAGGGCAGTCCACTGATACTAGCAGGGCAGTTCTGTGTTGGCCAGAAAGATCTTCTTCTGTAATGTCCACAGGTCCAGGAGCGTACTGATGAGTGTCTCAGAAGCTCCAATATTTGTAACTGGTGCAAGCCTTTGTTTGTGGAGGAACTCCCTGTCCTATCCCAAAATCTGCTTCTGGAAAGTTCTTTGATTCCCCTGTTTATGCTCCAAACGGTCTAGGGTTGCAATTGCTTGATGTAAGGGTCCTTTGCATGTGCTGCAGGAAAGCCCTTTGAAGTGTAACTGGGGCAGCGAAAAGATCTCCCAGCCATCCAGGCAGGAAGCCTCTTTTGTGTCACTGTTTGGCAGGAATACACAAATCCTAAAGGCAGAGCCATTCACCGCCATGTGGCCCGGGGCAATGCCAGAAGGCACAAATGGTTAGGACAATAAAATGCCAGTTTATTGTTAAAGGTGTAATTTTCAGAATTTTGACTTAAAATCCAACATCACCATTAAAGAGGGTTTTAAAATACAATGTGTTTGAGTCTGAACAGCAAATCCTATATCTTCTCACAATCTAAAGTTATCACCTATTAAATATAATAAGATAACCCACTGTAAATCAATGGGGATAAAGGGCCTTACAGCAGTGAAAAACAACTTTATGAGTTTTTCACTGCCAGGGTATGTGAAACTTAAACCCACATGTCCTATGCTTTAAATACCATGCCTCCTGCCCTGTTTTTCAGGGTCTGCTGTAGGGGATAGGTTCAGGCCAGGCAAGGTCAACATGGCCATTTAAAACTGCTCTACATGTTCCAATGGTAGACCTGAGACATGATTTAAAAGGCTACTTTTATTTGGTGGCACAATGAGTGCTGCAGGGCCACTAGTAGTATTTAATGTACAGGACTAGAGCCTGGCAAGTAAATTAAATGTACCAGTTACATGTAAGTCAATGTTACCATGTTTAAAGGAGAGACCACACACACTTCAGCACTGGTTATCAGTGGTAAAGTGTACAGTCCAAAAGCAAAGGATGTCAGGTCTAACATCCCTGAAACTCATTCTGGTTT
Source organism: Lissotriton vulgaris (assembly GCF_964263255.1). NCBI lineage: Eukaryota > Metazoa > Chordata > Amphibia > Caudata > Salamandridae > Lissotriton > Lissotriton vulgaris. Next base: position 319,796,946 of record NC_141685.1, read on the forward strand.
GGACTTTTCTTGTTCTGATAAGGATGTAAATGTGTTACCAGTAGGAAAGTATACCAGGAGAGATATCCTTTCTAGAATATTATCTGACTGTAGACGAAATATGTGAATTCCCACTTTCTGGGTTTCTAGGTACATCTTCTGAGACTTTGTTCCTGCAATTTCAAGTGCTTTCCTCAAGTGCATGCTAATTGATGAAATCCATTTTGAGAGATTGGAAAGATACAGACAAGATTAATCTATTGACATTCATAGCTAGGCATTACCTACTGGAGAAAATGGACACCAAAATATTAGTTTCTGTTTCTGTGGACATTTGATGGATATTCTAGTGAGTCATACTTTAACATCAGAAGAAGTCATTTTGAAGTTTCAAAAGGCAAAACATTTAATATTTTCAGAATAAAGGGGCCTATGTGGTTTATAAGACCCAGTCTTTACTTTCGGACGTTGAGCAATTATTCAAAGTGGTGGACAAATGTGCTGAATGGTATGCAGTCCTGGAAGGGTATATCCCAGTTTTATGTTGACAAAATATCAGTACATATCAATATCATAGCCTATGTGCTGAGTGCTAAAATATAATGAGGGCAGTTACATATAGTTAAGTAAAGAATGACTGCTCCTTATGTCCACATTCAAGTATATATATATATTCACTTAAAAAACCATAGGTTTCAGGCCTTATTTAGGGGGCGATTATGATGGAGGATTTTCCGCATCCTCCGGGCCAGCGGCGGCTTCCCCCGGCCCGCAGGAAGCCTCTTTTGTGTCACTGTTTGGCAGGAATACACAAATCCTAAAGGCAGAGCCATTCACCGCCATGTGGCCCGGGGCAATGCCAGAAGGCACAAATGGTTAGGACAATAAAATGCCAGTTTATTGTTAAAGGTGTAATTTTCAGAATTTTGACTTAAAATCCAACATCACCATTAAAGAGGGTTTTAAAATACAATGTGTTTGAGTCTGAACAGCAAATCCTATATCTTCTCACAATCTAAAGTTATCACCTATTAAATATAATAAGATAACCCACTGTAAATCAATGGGGATAAAGGGCCTTACAGCAGTGAAAAACAACTTTATGAGTTTTTCACTGCCAGGGTATGTGAAACTTAAACCCACATGTCCTATGCTTTAAATACCATGCCTCCTGCCCTGTTTTTCAGGGTCTGCTGTAGGGGATAGGTTCAGGCCAGGCAAGGTCAACATGGCCATTTAAAACTGCTCTACATGTTCCAATGGTAGACCTGAGACATGATTTAAAAGGCTACTTTTATTTGGTGGCACAATGAGTGCTGCAGGGCCACTAGTAGTATTTAATGTACAGGACTAGAGCCTGGCAAGTAAATTAAATGTACCAGTTACATGTAAGTCAATGTTACCATGTTTAAAGGAGAGACCACACACACTTCAGCACTGGTTATCAGTGGTAAAGTGTACAGTCCAAAAGCAAAGGATGTCAGGTCTAACATCCCTGAAACTCATTCTGGTTTGGACTTTTCTTGTTCTGATAAGGATGTAAATGTGTTACCAGTAGGAAAGTATACCAGGAGAGATATCCTTTCTAGAATATTATCTGACTGTAGACGAAATATGTGAATTCCCACTTTCTGGGTTTCTAGGTACATCTTCTGAGACTTTGTTCCTGCAATTTCAAGTGCTTTCCTCAAGTGCATGCTAATTGATGAAATCCATTTTGAGAGATTGGAAAGATACAGACAAGATTAATCTATTGACATTCATAGCTAGGCATTACCTACTGGAGAAAATGGACACCAAAATATTAGTTTCTGTTTCTGTGGACATTTGATGGATATTCTAGTGAGTCATACTTTAACATCAGAAGAAGTCATTTTGAAGTTTCAAAAGGCAAAACATTTAATATTTTCAGAATAAAGGGGCCTATGTGGTTTATAAGACCCAGTCTTTACTTTCGGACGTTGAGCAATTATTCAAAGTGGTGGACAAATGTGCTGAATGGTATGCAGTCCTGGAAGGGTATATCCCAGTTTTATGTTGACAAAATATCAGTACATATCAATATCATAGCCTATGTGCTGAGTGCTAAAATATAATGAGGGCAGTTACATATAGTTAAGTAAAGAATGACTGCTCCTTATGTCCACATTCAAGTATATATATATATTCACTTAAAAAACCATAGGTTTCAGGCCTTATTTAGGGGGCGATTATGATGGAGGATTTTCCGCATCCTCCGGGCCAGCGGCGGCTTCCCCCGGCCCGGAGGAAAGTCGGAAAATCCTCTGCTGACCCACCAAAGACCCACCGCCACATTAGGATGGCTGGTGGGTCTTGGTTTCAGTCCGCCGCTTTTCCGCCGCGGTTGGCTTACAACCGCGGCGGAAAAGCCCTAATATGGTGGCGGTGTCTCTCAGACACCGACAGACATATTAGGATGGCAGCCAAAAAATGCTTTTCCGCGGCGGGTTCTCTACCGTGGAAAAGCATACAGATCTTCATCTTGTGGGCCCGTAGCGGGTCCCCTCGGTGTAGGAGGGGTGGGGGGTGCACATGGGGAGTTCCTCTGGTACCCCCTTGCATTTGCAAGCAGAAATCGGCAGGCACCGCGCGGTGCCTGCCGCTTTCTGCATACAAATGCAATGTATGCATTTTTAACATTGAGGCGGGTGTAGCTTGAAGCCGCACACGCCACAATGTTAAACATAGAGGATGTGACCGCTAGGGTGGCCGTCACATCCTAATTGCACAGGAGGGAACGCCGCAGCCCATGCGGACGTTCCCTCCTACTCAGGGCTCGCGGACGGACGCAAGTCCGTCCGCGATCATAATGTGCCCCATAGTTAGGAATTAGCATTTAAAAAAACATTGAAATTGCTCCTATATAGTTAGTTGTACTAACTATATTTCGCGCACCCGCAATCCACTGCTGATGATGTCACATATTACATCATTCATGACATGGTCAGTGACATCACTGATGACATCACTGATGACATCTCAAATGATATCACTGAAGACATCATTGAATGATGTAATATGTGACATCATCAGCAGTGGATTGCGGGTGCGCAAAATATAGTTAGTACAACTAACTATATAGGAGCAATTTCAATGTTTTTTTAAATGCTAATTCCTAACTATATCAGGCGTGAAACCTATATTTTTTTCAACAAATTTCAAAGGTTTTGTAAATGCTAATTCTATTAGCAGATAATGTTTATATATGTTATTATCCTTCTGGGACCACCTGAGCAGCCATCTTGTTTCTCAGGAGAAGTGAGGCACAAGAGAGCACAAAACTAGAGTGGAAAATGCGAAAAGGGGGCAGGGTAGAGACCCCCTGACCTCCTAGCCCTTCTCAGGGGGTCCCAGAAGGACCACCAAGTCCTTTTTAAATCACAGGGTATGCCCACGGTACGCGTACCCTATGGTTACGGTGCGCGTACCCCTCAATTTATTTATTTTTGCCCTTGGGGGTCCTTTTGGGACCCCCTGAGAAGGGCTAGAGGGTTGGGGGTCTCTACCCTGCCCCTTTTTGTGTTTTCCACTCTTGTTTTGGGCTCTCTTGTGCCTCAGTTCCCCTGACAAACAAGATGGTGGCCAACACTTCCTGGTTTGGACAGTTTGGAATGTTGACAGTCGACTGCCAACCAATCAGAAACTCGCTCGCGCATATAGATATATAATTTGATCAAATTCAGTTTTCTCAACAACTACTGGAGGGATTTTCACCAAATATAGAAAAGGCACTACTGCATACCTGTCCCTACCATTTTGCCAAGTTTGGTGTAATTCCGTTCAGCCGTTCGGCCTGTAGCCGTGTCTAAAGGTCCCATAGAAAATGCCATTTGAAAACATTTGAAATTCAATTTTCTCAAGAACTACTGGAGAGATTTTCACCAAACATAGCAAAGGCACATCTGCATACCAGGCCCTACCATTTTGTCAAGTTTGGTGTAATTCCATTTAGCCGTTCGGGCTGTAAACGTGTCTAAAGGTCCCTATGGAAATTAACATGGGGAAAACACATTTTGGGACCCCCCCTTTCGGCTCCCGCTTGACAAATCCCCCCGAAACTTTCAGAGAAGGAGCGGAGCGGAGCTGGCCAAAATTCTAGAAAATTACACACAGATTCCTCAATCGGTGCCAAAGTTATTCCCAAAGGAATGTTGAGCGCATATAGATATATAATTTGCTCAAATTCATTTTCTCAACAACTACTGGAGGGATTTTCACCAAATATAGAAAAGGCACTACTGCATACCTGTCCCTACCATTTTGCCAAGTTTGGTGTAATTCCGTTCAGCCGTTCGGGCTGTAGCCGTGTCTAAAGGTCCCATAGAAAATGCCATTTGAAAAATTTCAAATTCAATTTTCTCAAGAACTACTGGAGGGATTTACACCAAACATGCAAAAGGCACTGCTGCATACCAGTCCCTACCATTTTGCCAAATCTGGTATAAATCCGTTCAGCCGTTCGAGCTGTAGCCTTGTCAGAATGTCCCTATGGAAATTAACATGGGGAAAACACGTTTTTGGACCCCCCTTTTTTCTCGGCCCCCGCTTGACTAATCCCCCCAAAAGTTTTAGGGAAGGAGCGTAGCGCAGCGAGGCAAATTTAAGGAAAATTACAGGCATATCCCTTAATCGGCCCCAAAGTTATTCCCAATAGAATGTTCGGAATTTCCTATGGTAACTAGGTCCTAACTATATTTACCTACTGGCGACCGCCAGTAGGTAATATATATATATATATATATATATATCCAAATTACTCCTGCTTCTCCAATGCGGCATGCAGAAATTACGGACCACCAGACAGCTCTCCAGTACACAGGTAGGTTTATTAACTCCTCTTGGTTTTATTCGGCATGACGCGTTTCGGTTAGAAGCTACACTTGATCACATAACATGCATCTGGTACGAGGCATTCCTAAGTACTCATTTTTTTCACTTTGAACAACACATGATAATAGAAAGTGAAAACATACTGGTGTAAGTGTAGTGAACGGCAACTTTTTTTTGCGAGCAGCATTTACTAACAATTCATTTTTAGTATTTGAAAGATATCATGCGTAGCTAAATTGTCTCCACAAATTCTAACAGCATAAATGCATTAACGGTGCAAACAGCAGACACGTGCAAACCTGCGCAATAAGTTAACATAGTAATAGTTTTGCACAGTAAATAATTATACATATTTAAAACTATTTAAATCTATGTACATATTAAAATATTCTGTACAGTAAAAATATATATATATATGTAAATCTATACAACTATATATACAAATGCATTTAATAAATCACTTTTAATTGTGCAATATTACAGCCTGAATGCTGAAAAACACATGTGCAAATTATGGCAAATTTATAAATAAGTCCCAATAATCCATATATATATATATCTGGGACATGTCAAATATAAGGGTAGACAGGGTTCACTTATGTAAAGTATTGAGAAGGGATTTGTAGAACCCTTTTGGTTTAGGTTCTGCTCCTTCAGTCTTTGGCAATTGTTCCTCCATGGCATCTACCTCTGGTTCCTCCTTCAACATACGTCCTTTCCTCTGCTGAAAAAAGTGTCCCTATTGCTTTGCAGGCTGAAATGAGAGAGTTTCAAAACAAAGTTTGCTCCTCTTGTATAGCAGAGGTTATTAAAAACATAGACAATACATGTTAAATTCTTCTACTTCTCATTGGGTAGCATTTGAAAAGTGGAATGGGTCACATTTTATTCCCGATTAAATTGGGACCTTCCATTTATTCTGCAGTGTCTGTGGAATGGTAAGTTGTTGAATCTTTCTATTCCATTTCAGGCCCTCACTGGCACTTGCTTAAGCATATAGGGAACAATTAAACAATTTGAGGTCTTGATTGTACTCTTCTCAAAGTTTTTCCTTAGCATGTGCTGGGGTTAAACCATTATCTCTAACTCATGATTTGCTTTTAATTTATGGGCTCTTGATAAACCTCTTACACCCATTGTATTCTGCTTATGTCACATTATTAACATTTACATTGACCTTTCTGATGGATATTACTTCAGCATTCATAAGTAGGGAAGTAGTAGCTTTTTATTTAGAGTCCCCTTTTTGTCTACCATGGCGGAAAGGTTATGCTATGTTCTGTCCTACTTCTATTAATAACCTTGAGGACGAAATTCTTCTGCATGTTAATTTTCATGGAACTTGTCCTTTCAGTCAATTCAATCCTCTTTTTGTTACCTTTGGGGAGGTGAGCTGGGGTAAAAATACTTTCTCAATAACGTTTGGCCAGCGGATTCCACAATACCTTTGGCTTATTCTAAAAAAAATATTTTTTTGTTTTGAAATATTTTTATTGCGTTTTCAGCATGGTTTTTCATAAAACAACATACATCACTAATGTATCTTTTAGTTAGGCACAAGCAAAAATCTTATCTCACTAGTATCTCCTCCAGATGGATCTCTGTCCATATGGCAGGGTCTCAGTTTACCTTAGTGGTCTCTCCATTGACCCCCCCCCATATACTGGTGTGTTTGTGTGGACATCCCCTCGATTTACATACTGCTTCCTCGGGAATTGAGCAGTAGGCCATTCCGCTCAATCACTGCGAGAATGGAGGGGCTTCGGAAGATCTCCAATGGTCAACTGTACGCCGTTTAACCAGCAATCACCCAATCCCAATCAGTAGTTTTTGTCTTTCACTCCTGTCCCACCCCAGGAACCCCCCCAAGTAGATCCAGCTTCGGATCAAAGTGAACGGTATTCCCATTACAGCCTCCAGCTTTTTGAAAATCAAGTCCCAATACTGTCCGATACAGTCTGTCTGGGGTAAAATAAATTCTATGGAAATAATTAAACTGGATCATTTTTAGCCAGGCCAGTATCACTAGCTCTCTTGCCACCATTTTAGCTTTTGTCCATTCCTCCTACTCCCGGGTGCCCCAAGTCAGCTTCCCATTTTTCTATGAGGTAAGCATCAGGTCATAAGTGTTAATTACTAGAGTTATATATGGACTAGATATGTCCCTGTCTTCATAGCTGCCACTGTGAGTCAGACCTCCAGCGAGTTGAACTCCAGGAGTGCAACAGTGTGAGCCTTATATGTGTCCAATGCATTGCGTAGTTGGAGATAGAGGATGAACTGGGATCTATGATAGTCATATTCCGCCGATAGTTGGGCATAGGCTTGCATGTGGTCTGTCTGCTATACGTCTCCCAGTTTAGAAATGCCCAACCTGTCCCATTTCAGAAAATCCAGCTACTGCCCCATTTCCATGAACCATGTGCCGGTCCACATGGCGTTTCTGTGGTGAGCACACTATTTCACCCCATCAGAGTTTGAACCTTCTTTCAGTTGCAGATCAGGACAGCATTGATGACCGGCCCTGCCTGAGGAGTCGTTCAGTATCCTAAGACCATGGTGCCTGCTTGGCAAAAGGGGCCCTTTTAAGTCTGAACATGGGGTCATCTAGATCCCCGAATATCCATTTCTTGATAAGGAACAATTGGACTACCCAACTCGACAGCCCCCCTTTCTCGGTCAAATGTGAATTGTATACATTTTTTGTGTGAGACTGTTGGCGCTGTCCCTCCCAAAACATATCTGCTCACCATGCAGTTATGTGAATCATCGTGCAGGAATCTTATATGGATAATTCAGTAAAACATACTGCATTTGCGGCAATGGCACCATTTTAAATAAAGCGATTCTCCCCAGCATGTTCAGAGGGAGGGAGCTCCACCGTGACATGTGGCCCTCAGTTGATATATCACGGAGGTAACATTCTTGTCCAAGCATTCTCAGGGTCTCTCGAGATCTACATGCCCAGATATTTAAATTTCCCCAGCTCATAAGAAATGGCGAAAAACCCTATAGGGAAGCACCAGGGGGTCCCACCAACGGGATAACAGCATACTTCCCCAATTTATTCTCAGGCCCGCTCCTCTCCCTACATTTCAAGCAAGTGTATTAGCCTTGAGATGGACTGATCGGGGCACTGAACACATATGAAACATTGTTCACATAAAGTGAGACATGGTCTTCCAGGTCCCCCTCCCATCGTACGTCCCACTCCTGCATGTCCTGTCATATTCCTTTGGCCAGAGATTCAACCATGAAGGCCCACATACATTGCGAGTAGACGCGGGTTCAGACTAGATGCATACGTCTTTAGGAATTCCATTCGGAAGTCTTTTGGGCCAGGTGCTTTGCCGGATTGCATCCCTGCAGTCCCATGTATAATTCTTCTTCCGAGAGGGGCCAATCCAGTTCTGCCCTATGCATTGGGGAGAGTTGAGCTGCTACCAGGTCAGCAGGTATGGGATTTTGTCATTTAGCCATGCTTGGCGGGGGTGACTGGTATAGTCATGCAAAAGTTTTGGCTATTTCTTCTGTCCTGTTTGTTACTTCACCCACACGAGCCAAGAATCCGGGGCACAAATCTGTCCTCCAATGATCTGGTTGCCCAGCAGTGGATTAATTTACCTGTCTTGTCCCCAAACTCATATACTCGCGATTGTGATTCTGACAGGGACCGCCTTGCCCTCTCAAGCAGTTTCTGCTTAAAGCCCATTCTTGCTGCATCCAAGTGGCATTGGCCCTCTGCATCTCCAGCCTAGGTAAATTGCAGTGGCAGCCGGTGGAGGTATGTGTGTTGGGGTTGGGCAGAAGGGGGGAAGTCGACAGACCATGGAATCGGGAAAATAAAATAAATAAATAAATCCTATTCCGTCTGTTGGCTTACGAACCGCCCACCCATGCCCAGGCCCACCGCCGCACCGCGCTTACCTGCACCGGCCGCGACTGGTCAATTGGTGTACTAGAGACCCAATTTGGTGTTTTAGCGCCTTCTGATATTCCCTTCTCAATCCCACTAATTATGCATTTATTTTCCCTCTAAGGACTGTTTTCAAGGCCACCCTAGTTGCGGTTGTTGGCTTGTGGATGGTGCAGCTTTATCTTTAATCATTCTGCTGGCCATTGGTCCTCCCGGGGGGAGCCACCCGCTCCTCGCTGCAATGAAGGGCCTAGGCTTCATTCCTGCCCTGGGAACCCCCAGTTGTTCTCCCGCCTTTCTCAACATTCAGGGTAAGGCGGCAGCAGTATAGCCAGGGACCCCGTCCAAGTCACTGCCCTAAGGAGGGCCCATGCCAGCAGATCCCAGGAGGGGCCCCCAGCAAACAGTCTCTGAACTCAGGGGGGGGGTCCTCTCTCAGGCCCTCTCCTCACCTCACTCCTCAGCTGTGTCTCCCAACCGTAGACTCTCCAATGCCATAGCCTGGGTCCAGCCACAGATGTCTGCTCCTCAGGCACAGCTCCCCTGACCTTCCTAGGCCTGCAAAGTGCCCCTCTTTAGATCTCCTGTGAAGGGGTGGATGTTGCTGGCGATTCTGGCAGCCGTCTATCTCGCTCTGCTGATTCCCCTGCACTGCCCACAGATCAGACCTGCCTGTATGCTTCTCTGGATCACTCTCCCACTAACCCTGCCAGCGGTTCTGGGCCCATTCCTCTGCAGCACCTCTAAGTGCCTGGCTCGGGAGGGGAAGTCACCCTCAATGGACCAATGTCATTGGATATTTCACTCCTCTGTCTCTCTTTCCCTAGACTCTCCTGCCACCGGGGGACCCGTTGAGCCATAGCAGGCCTGGCCACCGCTCTGGATGTCACACACTTGACCTGCCTCTCCTGTCCTTCTTTGGCTGCTGGGAATCCAGTGCCTGATCCCTGACTAAGGGGCACTCCCATGAAGATCGGCCTTGATCCGGAGCCCCTCCCACTACTCTAATGGAGTGAGCTGACCCAACTCTGTCTCCAGGCCCTTTTCCTCTGTTCTCTGCCATTGGGAAGAGCTACTCGCTGTCTTTGTTTTTTGGTTGCAGGATGCGGAGGGGACAGTCTCATGCTCTGGTCAGCAGACAAAGAGTTTTTTCACGGCTCTCTAGAGGCAGGATGTTTGAAGATTTAGGGCCATATTATCAAGAAAGGCGATGACATTATTGCCGCTTTAGCGGCAGGAAACTGCTGCTAAAGCGGCGATAAGGGGCTTGATAATATGCCGTAGAGAATTCCAATAGAAGCCCATGTTAACACCAGAACCGTGGCTTCTATGGGAATTTACAAGGGCATATTATCAAGCCTCTTATTGTCGCTTTAGCAGCAGTTTTCTGCCGCTAAAGCGGCAATAATGTTATCGCCGTGCTTGATAATATGGCCCCTTGTGCACAGAGCTCTTTCAAAATGTGCCCACCATCTTGAGCTACTAGTAAACATCCTGCCTTATTCTCGTTTTTTTATGTTCCTCTCACAGCTGGAATTCTAGGCACATCTACAAGAGAGCTAGCTGCACCACGGGCAGAGGTCAAGGGTGTTCCATTGGCAGAGATATGCAAAGTTCCAGTTTCTGTGTGTGGGCCGTTGGCAGAGATATGCTTAGCTACAGCATTGTCAGCCTTGGCAGTCATTTCAAACTTTAGGAGATTGACAGTGATGGAAGAAATGTTGGTGTGGGAGTTTTAAGTTCTATCATAAAATAGGCCTTTTCAAAGTTAATTTGCAGTTTCCTGTAACTCATTGGGGGATGATAATTTAAAGGCTTATTTAGAGTTTTGCCTCGCAGAGTACCTTGTCTGCCAAACTGTCAGTTTGCCTACTTTATTTAGGTATGAAGGAACCATTATGTTTTCACCGGTGGAGCCCGATGTATGGCTGTGGAAACCTTAACCCGTCAGCCCCATGGATATCTGGCAGCTTTCTAAGTACCACAGGCTAATCTCACAATTTAGGGTGGAAGTTCTGACATACTTTTTTTAATATTCGGTTCATCAGGAAAAGACTGGCAGTCCCAAAGAGGAAAAATTATAAATGACCCGACACCTTGGTTGAACACTTGAAAGGTGTCATGCACTCTAGTGTTTTGGGTTTTTCAAGTAACACTTTTGGGAGTTTATATTTGTAAAACAACCCTCTAAACCCTAAATAAACCCCTTAGTGTCCTGGCCACACTGTTTACCCCAGTTTTCTTGCAGTTTGTCCGGAGTTGGTGTGGGATGTGGAGATGGATGAAGAGACATGAATTCATCAATTCAAATACTATGTATTCTTGATCATGTGCTTAGTGCATCAAATGTGTCATAATGTTGAATGTATATGTTCTCCTTTCTCAGTTTTTTAGAATTCTTCTTCAGCATTATTTATTTGCTCATTCTTATTAAGCAGGCTGAACCAGAAGTATCTGTGTGCTGTATATAAAACTAAAAAAAAAACTAAAAATATAAAACTTTACAACAATTCTATAACTAACAGTGACTGTGAAACTGGGGGGTGGGAGGGTAGAACAAACCAGTTATGCAACAGGGAACTCAAGGGACAAGAGGAACAGAAGGATTATCATTATGTGTGCTTGGAGTCATAAGCAATAAATCAAGGTTGATGAGAGTGTGCTGCAATTTATGGAGATTCGATGGGAGGGAACAGTCACACAGAATTAACAGGAGGCAGGAGAGGTAAGAGAACGTTAGGAGGAGCTCAATCAAAAGGAAAGATGTGTATGATAAAATGGTGACGAGGCATGGAACGTTAAACATTATTTATGTCATATCCTAGAGTAGAAAAATACTCACCAAGTGTTGTGTTTTCTGTTTTAACGCTGCATCAATACCAGGTGATGTGTTGTTTCCTGAATGAAATTTGGTTACTGGAGAGGGGAGTGAAACAGTACTCAAGCAGAAGTCACAATCCTTGTCAGGGTGTAGTCACAAGTAAACCCTAAATTAACCTGTGCTGAACCATTTGGTGGCTTGCAATTGAGTAGTCAGGCATAACTCAGAGGCAATGAGTGAAGTATTTGTGTAACACTTTAAACAGTATAACGTGAAAACACCCGACAAGAAGAAGCTCACACAAAATTAGAACAATAAAGTAATTTGAAATAAATAAAACAAGACCACAAATAACAAACATCAAATTGTAGAACCAGAGACATGCATGTTTAAGGATTTCACTGAAAATAGAGCCCAAAAAGCACAAAGCGGCAATTACGGAAATCAGTTTGTGTCAGACTGGACAAGGTCAAAATTTCAGGCCGACAGCAATGGAGCGCAGGCCGGTAACAGGGACTGGGTTAGGTCCGCTGAACAAGAGTATCTTAAATCTATGTGGTGGAGCATTGTAAGGTTCGGTGTCAAGGATGCGCTACGCAGCTAAGGCGATACCAGGTCTTGATTGGAGATGTGTCATGCAGCGTCAATTATGGGGTGCTGTAAGGCTGCAATGTCAGGTCCTGCATCATTTTTGTGGGTGACTTCAATCTCCACTGGGGCTCGCTGGAGGATCCCTCTGCTAGTAGGCTGGCCACCTTCCTCTCGGCAAACAATCTTATCCAACAGTGCACAGAAACAACAAACTCTAAGGGCCCGATTCACAGAATGAACTTTAGACTCAATCCTAAACGTACTACTATTTTGGTATTCACGGAATGCACTTACTACTTTTGGCATTCACAGAATGCACTTACTACTTTTGGTACTTAAGACAGACTTAAGACAAACTTAAGTTAGGATGTTGTCTTAAGTCTGCCTTACGTTTGCCTTAAAACAAACCTAAGACAAAATCCTAACTTGGTATTACTCTAGAGATCAGTTGCTTACCCAAAAAGAAAAGAAGGAGGGGTCAGACAATCTTGTGTGTGTCACAACGTTTAATCCAAGGAGCAACAACATCAAGAAGATCATCCAAAAACATTGGAATCTAGTAGCTTCAGAACTCCATTTGAAAGAAGGTCCATTGTTCGCTTTTAAACGAGGGAGCAATCTCAATGATAATGTTGTACAAGCTTACCTAGCACCTCGAAAGCCACCTAATTTGAGAGACCAACTTGGCCTACCACCGGTATTGGGCCACTTTAAATGTGGTATGTGCAAAGCGTGTCCTTTGAGTCTAGAAGGGCAGACCTTCAGTCATGAGAATAGGACATACAAATTACCATCTCTGACCAATTGCAATACATCAAACATAATTTACATTATCATTTGTCCCTGCAATAAACCATACATAGGACAGACTACACAAAAAGCCAAACAAAGGATACTACAACACATGAGCCGTATCCGGTGTAAAACAATAGGGGCCCCCTTAGTTGACCATTTTTCAACACATAACCATCCAGCAGCGAGTTTGAGATGGAGAGTAATGGAAAAAATTACAGCTAACCCAAGGGGGGGTCAATATCAGTGGTCCTGAATAGAAAGGAGTGTAAATGGATACACATGTTAGACTCCGTAGCGCAAGGGCTCAACGAACATGAAGAGATTGCTAAGCAAATGGGTTTACTGTAGTACCGACCTTTTTACTCAAATGGTAGACAGTCAGGCTTTGAGATGGTTAATGCAAGTTAAAGTATTTGTCAACAATGTTTTGGATTACAATGTTGAATGTCGTTTTGAATTGAACTAATTGTCACAAATGAACTATCTGTGAAAACAATCTGCTGCTTGTCCACAGAGGATTGTGTCGAGAATACTGCATAATTGATCTGTAAAAGTCCACATGACTGTAATATTTGTGTCCTCCTGAATCTGCTAGAAGGTTTAGCTGAAAATCTTCAATTTGAATTACCAAAAGCACTGAATCTATCTAAAATTCATTGTCTTTGTGAGTTATAATTGTTTAGTAACCAATTCCTGGTACCAATTAGTAAGCACTGTTGTAACCTCCCATTTTGTATTCATTTTGATGGAGTTACGCCATTCAAAATACATTGTCAACCATGTTACATTGATAACAACTATATCTTCCACAAATAGGCCTTTATGCCAACCTGTGGGGTTCCTTAACAATTTACAGTTCCTATTACCGCATAATAGAATCTGCATGATCTTTCAGATGTGAGACACTCACTCTAGTAGGATCGAGTATTAGGTATACAGTTAAAACGGGCCGTTTAGTGCATTAGTTTGTGTAATAACAGCTGCCCAGAGAAGCGCTAGGGTTTTTTAAAAAGAATCCTCCCTAACCCGGGCACACATACGTATACATCGTAGCATTATAACTAACAACGTGATGGGTCGCTATAGCAACCAGACGTTAGACGTCATGACGTTAAAACCCTGCGACTAGACATGCGCAGAGAACGCACAGTTTCAAACTAACACGTCGGAAACTACGAGCCGGACGTTACCAGTGAAGAAGAAAGCGCCGTGCTGACTTTGTGATTGCCTCGGACTTTGCTAATTGCCGGTAGGTCCCGAGACCTGTATATCTGCTAAAACGTGTGATGTTAGCTGAGCGGACCCATGTGTGTTTAGATATGATTACCCCTAGAGGTGCCGATAGGACAGCTTACTTACCAACTATGCCAGGACATACTATCCCGGCGGCGCGGCTTGAGCAGACACATACTGTTGCGTTGTCTTAGCTAGTGGTTAACAGTTTAGCACGAGAACAACGCAGAAGATCTTCTCATGCTCCTATGCTACCTGAATTTACACCTTGCTCATAATAACGTTGTTTGAACCTGATAAGAATATCATGGCCGCGCGTCCTGAGAAATCCCACGCCCCTGCGGTGATCTGGTTAAATTTTGCAAGTTCTGCTTACAATAGCGTGGTTTAACATGCAGTATGTTAAAACGCTCCTTTAAACAACCTGGGAGTTGAAGTAACTCGCTTGCACCACTGCGCAGTGTATATAAGGGCGACAAGGGTATAGACTCTAGTATATCTCCCTTTTTTAAAATGCCCTAAGGATGATATAGTAGAAGACTGTAACCAATTGGCAGGTGATAAAAAGACACTGGCACGCCCTTCCTTCCTTTCTTTTTAGAACAGAAGATTCTATCACGACTTCAGGTGACATGCTTTGACCTGCATTTTAGGGTGAGTAGTCACGCCACCATTTTAAGTGTTTAAATTAGTTAATTAAAATCCCCCTCTGATAACAGTATCTTTTGACTGGCCCACAGACTGTCGTGCATCACACCGTCTTGATAAAGACCCGCCGCGACCAACAAATTGGCGCTGATAGGGTCGAAACTTCGACACTTCCTGCAGGCCCCTTAACTCCTGAACTCCGATGAAATAAAAGAAATCAAAAAGGGTTCAAGAAATTGACATTATTTGATGGCCTTTGTAAAATAGGACTTGTATATTTGGTATATACTTGTATAGAATGTGTAATTGAATGTATTGATTGTGTATATACTGTCACGTGTATTATTGTGTTTTTGTGTTTTGATCACTGTTTTCTTATGCACTTTATTGAAGATATTGACAGTCTTTGTATAAATATAACTACCTTTGTAAAATTGTGATTCATTTAATATAAAGAAAATAAAGAGTAACACGCAGTTTATTCTTTCATTGATTGCAAGAATTTTCTTTCTTTCAGAGGGGGGCAGTTGTTTAGTTGCCTATAGGCTATTGGATCTTGGTTATCGAGACCACTTTTGAAATTAAGTTTTGTCCCAAGAGAACCAATTTCGTTTAAACTAACAAATCCCACCTGTCATCCCTTAAATCTGTTCTTCATTCAGCAGCTCGTTTTATATATGGGGCCAAAAGAAGCGACCACATCACACCCATTTTACCCACCCTCCGTTGGCCTCCCATCTAGGCAAGATCTATCTTCAAGACTGCCTGTATCACCCACAAAGCCATGCACTCCTCTTCTCCTCTCTACCTGGTGAATAAACTGAAACTCTTTGGAGGCTCTAGACCATCACATAATGCGGAAAATCTATTGCTTGAACCTCCCACTTTCAAGAAGGAAAGGTCTATGGCCCAATCCTTTTCAGGCAACGCAGTGAGTATCTGGAACTCACTTCCGCCTCAGCTCTGGATCACCACTTCTTCCCAGGCCTTCAAAACTGACCTCAAAGCTCTCCTCCTTCAAAGACACTTCCAAATTTAATTCACGCCCTCTCTATTACCTGAAGGAAGTCCCTCCTTTATATGAAACTAGCAGCCCGTCCCAACCTTGTCCGGGAGCAATCAGGTTTCCCGGACCCCCGCCCGCCCCGACATTGTGCAGCAGCTCGCCCCCCCGCCCGCCCTGACATTGTCAAGCAGCTCGGGCCCCTGCCCGCCCCGTCCCACGCGAGCAATCGGGCTTCCCGGACCCCCGCCCCGATAATGTGCAGCAGCCCGGCCCCCACCCGCCCTGACATTGTCAAGCAGCTCTAGCCCCTGCCCGCCCCGTCCCCTGCCTACCCCGACCCCCGCCTGCCCGGAGCCTTACCTCAGCCGCCGCTTCTCCCGCGCGCTCCTCATTTCACCGCTCCGCCGCTCCTTGCCGCTTACCGCTCCTCCCGTCTGTCTGCCGGTCCTCACCGCCATTCCACCGTTCATCACTGCTCCTCCCCCACACCATGTCCGCCGCTCCTATTCCGCTCCTGCACGCCGCTCCTCCCCGCACTCCTGATGTCACCACAAAGGTCGCGGCCGGCGCTACTTGCAAGGGACTACTTTTTTTTTATTGTCAATTTTTTAAACAACGTATATTTTTTTAAATTTATATAGCCTATGTCCATCTGCACACCCTGACGATTACAATGATGTATCGGGTGTGTGGATTGGCGCTGTGGTTCCTGAGTTTACCCGCCTCAAAGGTGCAAAGTTCTTCCTTTATCATAGTAGTATAGATTCTGTTCTACATGACTATAGAATTGCCTTCCCAATGTGTTCAAGTGGTTTGAGAGTCCGCGCTATATAAACACGCACAAAATAAATAAATTGTCAAAGAGGCCGTTAACAAGGGGGGTTGCAGTGTGAAGTCCTGCGTTGAGGATGTGTCGCACACTGACTGGTTCTGAAGAAGCTGCGAGCTTGCGATGTGGAGTCATGTGTTGCCGTTGATGAGGGGGTAGCAATGCATTGGACAGCGGTGGTTCTGCTGCGGCCATGGGGTGCAATGGCAATGTGAAGTTCAAGCAACGGGAAAACCCAGGCAGCAGATGTGCTCAGTGTTTCGCCGCACAGCAGAGGAGATGTGTCAGTTCTGCTGGGTCCACAGATGGGTTGTAAGAGCACCTTCAAGACCACTTCCAAGGTTCCAGGACTGGGGTGGCACCACTTGGCAGGGTAGGTCTCACAGTTACAGAGTCCAGGGGCTGGATACAAGAGACTTGCACTTGGAGTCACTCTGGTTGCCCTGGGTACAGGTTGCAGGTCAAGTTCTTTTCACCCAAGCAAGAGGGCAGCAGTGCAGCAGTCCAGCAAAGTGGCAGTCCTTTCAACAGCACAGCAGCCCTTCTTCCTGACACAGTCTTCCACAAGTCCAGAAGTGTACTGAAGAGTTGGTGTCCAAGGCAGAATATTTATACATGGCCCCTTCATTGGAGTTATAGAAGCTTCTAGATGAAGCCCTTTGAAGTGCACAGGTTTCCTCCCAGCCCGGCCCAGGCTCCAGACTAACTACAGGGGGTTTGAAGTCCTTTGTGTGAAGATGTAACTAGGGCTGGGCCCAGTTGAGCTCCCCATCCTGTCAGTGGTGACCCATCCAGGTGCACCCAAGCTCTCTATTGCATGTGGGAGGAATACTAGATCAGCTGCGGATTACACATAGTTATGTAACCCAGAGACAGACTGCAGGCACTAAATGGCTAAGGCATGAAAATGCCAACTTTCTAAAAGTGACATTTTCAAAATTGTAAACTGAAATTTGCCTTTACCATAAAAGAGGATTTGTCATTACAAGCCCAAAGATACCAAACACGAACTGTTTACATGTTCCTATTTGAAGGTTATCCTTAATGAATGTAATAAAGCAACCCCAATGGGAGAGGTAGACCTTGCAATAGTGAAAAAAAGAATTTAAGAGTTTATAAAGTATCAGGACATGTAAAACTTAAAATAATGTGTCCTACTTTTTAAATACGTTTCATCCTGCACTGTGGACTGCTTAGGGCCAACCCTAGAGATGACATATGTATTACAAAGGAATGTTTGGCTGATCCAAATGGATGCTTAAAACTTTAAACAAAGGCAGCAATGGCAGGCTTAAGACATCTTTAAAGGGCTACTCAAGTGAGTGGCACAGTCATTGCTGCAGGCCCATTTGTAGCATTTAATTTACAGGCTCTGGGCATAAGTAGCACCACTTTACTAGGGATATACAAGCAAAATATGCCAAATAGGGAGAAGCCAATGTTACCACATTTTAAGAAGTGAACACACACACTTTTGCACTGGTTTGAATTGGTAAAGTGCACATAGTGCTATGGCAAATAAAAATGAGACCATAAAAATATGGAGGAGTGGTGAAAAACGTTTGGGGGTAGATCACCCCAATGCTGATAAGTCTAACATTTTCTATTTGCCATTAGTTTTTGAAATGCAGTATGGTACTTTGTGTAGCTTGTAAAGTGCCTTTCGTGAGGGATGGAAGTGCAGTTGGTACTTCATTACTTCCAGCAGCAAACGAGAGCTGTTCAATGAGTGTCTACAGAAGACAACACCCAACCCTTCATTACAGACATGACATCTATCTGGTATGAAGGCCCTGGACCAGCTACTGTTTCAAGTTTGAACTTGAAACACAGAGTGCCTGATTCACAAAGGTAGCCTACACGTTTGAGTAGTCTGCACTTGGAGAGGTTTACTACTTCTCAGTAGTCACAAGCTTCAAGTGTAAACTTACTACACAAGTGTAAGATACATGTCCCCATTCCCTGTGTATTGAAACTGATGTATTCATTTGTAGATAGGTGACTTTCCTCTCTAATTCTATCCACTTTTCTAGTAAGTCTGCTCCTTATTTATTCCACTCCCTCCCACATTACAGTGTTCATCCCATATTTGCTACTAAAACCTATACTTATGTGTGCAGAGACTCTGCAGTCTGGGCGGAGAACTTCGCAAACATAATGATAGGTAATGTGGGGGTTTAAAACTCCTTACATAGTTTGTGAAGTGCAATTTGTAGTATGTTTTGTACTTCTAAAAATATATTACAAAGTGCAGTTTGTGAAACAGGCCCATATTCTGAGAAAATGAGACTGAATGGCATTCTTTGGCAAAGTGTTTGACTTGTTTATGCCTGATGTAATCAGTGGTACAAAAGGGGGTGGTGATGGACGGAGCATCTGAATCAATCAAACACTCACACCCAATCAAAAGATCTGGGTTTAATCCATCACCGTTCTCTAGCCCACTCTGCCACCCCAGTTCAGACATGGCTATATGCAAATCAGTCTGACCCTGTGCCTCATGGGAACAGTCCAACCCGAACTGCCAAGCCATGTCTTCCCTGGACCGAAAACAAGCTTCCGAGGACCGGTTTCTGGCATTCCAGCCGTCTTCAGCCCGGCTTGCTTGAATCCAGTGGCAAAGTGAGCAAGGGACTCACATCTGAGCATACCCTGCCACACTTATGGCGGCCAAAAGCGGTACTAAAGGGGGTGGTGATGTAATCAGCTGCACATGATGTGCTTTGGCAATCGAGAGTAGTGCGATTTTACTTTATGCGGATGTCCAAAAAGCAATTTCGAAGCCTGAGAACAGGGGCCATGTAATTTAAGATTGTTGTACGGCCTTAAGTTGGAACATGTACAATCCTATATAACCTAAGGGAAAGTTCTGAGCCCTGAACGTATACAAACTATAAGTAGTGGAACTGCTTTCTAAGTCTATATGGTATGTTAAACTGGAGGGGCAGATTTCCTTTCCAAAGTCTGAGCCTAGACTAAGATCTGTGTAGCTAAGGTGTTGTATTCCTGCATGAATTTTGTAACATGAGCAGTAGATCACATCTCTAAAGTTGGAGCCTGTGACATTTCTACATATCTCTTCCTGAACATAGTTAAGAAGATTTCCTTTGTGTAAAGAATATATAATTAGCATAACGCATCCATCCAAAAATTACCTATATCGCTATATCTGCTGAATTGAATTGAAATGAAACCTACAATATTAAAATTTCATGCAGGAAAACGTCTCCATTTTGGACTAAACATTTGGAAGTGGGTCATTCAGATGTGATCTTACAAGCACCCACATACCTTTGTACCAGCCAACCCAAGTAAAGCCACATCACACCACCACCAAAAGGGATTTATATGCCCCACCCTTACAAAAACATCATATTCGAAGCATACAGCATCATCTGCAATGCCATGCGCAGCAGAAAAAAGGGAAGTCACAGTTTAAACCATTTCCCTCTGTAGATGCACCTCCATAGCCTACATTACAACAGCTAAAATTGGAAATCACCAAGGCAATAGTGAAAAAGAATATAACTCCTTCTTCCGCAACTACAACGCCCTACCTCTCCTCTCTTCCAAGATCTCTATGTACTTGCATTAAACATAACAGGTCACCACTACATTCTGAGGTCACAGACCAACAATAAATCAAAAAAACAGTGGTTCCATCTGGCATACTTCATAAAGAAAGGTCAGTAGTAAAACACACTATCTGTACCATTAGTGCCTGAGAAACATGTCAATTTCCAACAATCTGTACAATGTATTTATTACACAAGTGGTAAAGCCATTCATTGACAAGTGAGTTCTAGAGCAGGAATACATTTAAAAGAGTCATTACACAAATTAAAAAGGTACGGGACAAATATCATTAATGCAAAAGTACAGAATTATATGCCATGAAGGCTTAGAAGAATGGGGCATTGCAGAACAATTAGCAAATCAAAATAACTGTATTTCCTAAGTAAGCCACAAAATCAGTGTACAAATGGACAGCATCTCTAGTAGCATCGGAAAGCCTCTGGCTCACCCCGAGGTTTATCCTGAGGCACATCAGAGGTTTACATAGGAAATCTTCTCGTAGAACAAAATGGAAAGTGCAGATTCATCATGGTGTAAGCAAAAATGTTGCAGTTTCAGAAAATCAAAACCAAATATTATAAAACGTCATGTTGCCTTACAACCTAAGCACTATCCCATTAAATGAAATTTAATTCTGCCTATTTTATGCTAAAGTCACCTGGAGATGGCAGGGCAAACTAGTTACATGAACAGTAAACATGCAGAACTAGAGATATTTTTTTTAATGCCTACCAAGCAAAAATATGAGACCTAATTAAAAAGAGTTAGAAAAACACACTTCTATATGTCATTGAAAATTAGTTTGAAGTGTGATAGCATTATAACAGTGTGCACATCTAAAATAAAAAAATCACGTTGTGCATGTTGGTAATAATGAACAAAAATATTAATGCACAAAAACATCAACATGTGCCCACTGTAAACAATGTTACTGTCAACTTTTTGACCACCTTAACAATTACTTCATGGGCTCTTCACCAGGGCAGAGTTCTATCCAATTCCAAGTGGTTCCCTAGAAAAACAAGAAGAGACAATCAGTGCTACAGATCCAGCAGAGTATTGCAATAGAGGTCAGGCTGTCACAGGAGATTTAAACAAACCTAACTTCGGAACTGCTTTGGTATTAACAGTCAGGAAATAAGTATAATTCAGTAGTGTTCAAGAAAAAGAGAGTAAGTGTCAAAAGTTGTGTTTTGAGTATTCTAGATGTCATGAGTGTGTCAGGAAACCTTTGTCTTACCTCATGTGAAATGCGGATCAAGTGCAGCAAGCAAGTGGACCATCTCATCAAAATTATGCTGAGAAAGAGTCCTTAATGTCATCTGACTTGAGAAACAAC
The DNA here is from genome assembly GCF_964263255.1 of Lissotriton vulgaris. Classification (NCBI taxonomy): domain Eukaryota; kingdom Metazoa; phylum Chordata; class Amphibia; order Caudata; family Salamandridae; genus Lissotriton; species Lissotriton vulgaris. Next base: position 319,818,530 of record NC_141685.1, read on the forward strand.
AACAACAAAAACCACAATACCTTTTGTTATAAAAATAAAAAATGTTTATCTCAAGTGTGCACAATTAGGGATCAAATTAGTCAAGTTACTTAAGCCGGATAACCAGGACTGTAGAGCATCACCGGTCAGAGGTATGTTACGTCACAAGAATAAGAGCATACATGGATTCAAAAAAACTATGCTTTGGCAAAGCTACCAAACGTGGTATGGCCAGGCTCCAACTATGCATAAGAACTAATGATAGAATTTATGGATTACACACATCAAAAATGCCACTCACTGTACATGGAAGAATTGGTACATCTGAGTAAGTGTGAGTGAAGGTCAGTGCTGTGTTATTAAGGAGGAAGCCCGGCATTTTGAAAGGAAGTGTTTGCACAATACCTAAGGGCGTAAGAAGAATGTAATCAGAGGTGTTTTTAATGTATTGTATTATATTAGAGAATTTGTATAGCGCTTACTACCCCTATGTGGGTCACTGGATTCCTTCTCACATGGGTAGCAAACTACGTCATGGAGGCTGTGTGGTTGGAATGGTGTTGCTTTTGTTATGAACCTAATTGGTAAGTGTTTGCATGTCATGGGATGCAGAGCATGGTGGTGAGATGGATGAGGGTATGTGAGACACAGATGTGCAAATTATAATTGTAACAAGAACTAACCATCTTAGCCACAGCGCAGCTGGATACTCTGTTCCTGTGCACAAAATATGGGGGCTATCAGAGAGGGCCCTAGTCGACATGGTGAAATGTACCAGGCAAAAATGCTTTCAGATGAGGATCCTAAAAATGGCAAGAACAGGAATTGAGGACATAAGCAGTAGCCATGCACAATTTTTATGTATTTATTGATTTAAAGGCAAAGAAACTGCTCACTAATGAATAAGTCCACCCCATGAAGGAGGAAAGAAAAGGAAAAGCAGATCTACACAAAATGTAAAAGTCCCAGATTCCAACTACTCCTACTAGGCCAAAGGAAGCCAAAATTTTGGAATAGCGGAGCATGTCCCAAACCTCACTCAAGCTCCAAATGGTGAATAAACCCTAGTCCGGTTGCAGCTCAGACCCCGCCCAGACTGGCACCCTGCACTTGTGATGGTAAGAGATAAAGTGCTTGGAAAGTTGATGCCTTGGTGGCGCATTAGTAAACTGGACTGCCTCATATTAGCATGCTGTCCTCAGCCTTCCATGCTAGCCCATTGCTTTTCTTAGATCCAAGAGACCATTGTTCCTTCTAGTTTACAAAACAAGTCATCCTCCTCCCCTTCTGGAATTTCCTCCCAGAATAACTTTGACTTCCATTAATAGTAGTGAATGACATGGTCAGGTAAAAATCAGACAATGTGTTGAAAGGAGTCTACCCTGCTTCCATTTTTTCAGACAGGACAGCAACATGAAACTGATTTGATACTTTTCATTTTGTTTACCTAGTCCAGCTCTTCTCTGACCTTTGATCCTTGTGAAAAAAATCTTTTTTTATAGATGTCTCCACAAGTTAACTTCCCTTCTGATCTCCTATGTTTGCTCCCCTCCCACTCTCCCCACCCCACCTCCATTTACTTGTCTCTCACCTCTAGCAAGAGGCCTTTGAACTTAAGCAACAGTAGCCAATAAGTGTCCTTTCCTGCCCTAGACAACACCGACTTCAGCCTTTCTGAATGCTGGCTCTAGCCTGCAGAGGGTGTTGATTGAGTATACTGGATACTGCACCTCAGGTCAGCCCTTAGAAAGCAGAGCTTCTGCCTGCCTAGTTGATTCCCGAACTCTGGTCTTCAACCATTTAAACACACTGTAGTGAACAATTAGACTACCCCTCACTACTTTAAAGCTGGTTGAAATGTCTCAGGCTACCCTCACTGAATCCTGGGAAGTTGGCCCCAGCCTGCTGACTCTTTTTGTTACAGCGATAAGACACACAATCTGCTTTGATTAGCTTTTATTAAGTAGTAAAGTTAGGACTCCTAACTTTACTACTACTAAATTGAGAAAAATCCTAATTTTAAGACTTTCGGTATTCATAGAAGGCATTTAGGAGTCCTAAAGTTAGTAGTCCTAACTTTACTACTACTAAATTGAGAAAAATCCTAATTTTAAGACTTTCTGTATTCACAGAAGGAATTTAGGAGTCCTAAAGTTAGTAGTCATAACTTTACTACTACTAAATTGAGAAAAATCCTAATTTTAAGACTTTCGGTATTCACAGAAGGCATTTAGGAGTCCTAAAGTTAGTAGTCCTAACCTTACTACTACTAAATTGAGAAAAATCCTAATTTTAAGACTTTCGGTATTCACAGAAGGCATTTAGGAGTCCTAAAGTTAGGAGTCCTAACTTCTGTGAATACAGAAATGAGTAAGTTCATTCTGTGAATACCAAAAGTAGTAAGTGCATTCTGTGAATGCCAAAAGTAGTAAGTTCATTCTGTGAATGCCAAAAGTAGTAAGTGCAATCTGAATACCAAAACAGTAGTAAGTTTAGGATTGAGTCTTAAGTTCATTCTGTGAATCGGGCCCTACATAACTAAATGAAGAAAATGAATTCGCAATTCAACACACAATCCAGCAAAATTAAACTAGAGTTGTTGTTTTTTTGCTTTACCTAAATGTCGACATCAATCAATCTCAGTCATATTTTTGGACCAGAAATATTTGTTGGCTACTCCTCAACTAGAGTATTCAATTACATATCATTAAAGATTTGTTTGTAAAGTTATCAGGTGATGTAATTCACACCGGCCTCTATCAAAGGTGCTTTTTCTACACACTGTTCAAACCAGACGAGTAAGTGGACCCCAATCAGTTCAGATTCCTTGGACTTATTTGGCCTCAACAGTGTAATAGCAATCCTGTAAAAAAAAATCAATAAGAACTTCATATTGTGGTGGAGTTTAGAGGATTCAATCTAATCATAGTACAGTTGTATCATAAAATAAACTTGAATGTCAGGCTACTAAATGGGACTGAAAGTATGTGGCTTAACCTCTATCATGGGGTACGTTGGAAAGACATTCAATGTGCAATCTGGGTAACAAGTCAATAATGTATTTGAAAGACACTCACTTCAAGAGGAAAATAATTCAGTTCATGTCATTTTCTAGAGTTGCCTATCAGGTGCATTCTAAGGCCCAGATGTAGGTAATAGCCAATTACCGAATGGTAAATACCGAATTTTACCGATTCGGTATTCACTATTTGGTAATTGCTATGTAGGTAAATAATTCGGTAAAAATACTGAATCTGTAAGATTCGGTAATTACCGATTCTGTAATTACAGAATTGGTATTTGTCATTGATTCCTATGGGCCTTGAAGCCCATAGGATTCAATAGCAAATACCGATTCGGTAATTACAGAATCGGTAAAATTACCGAATTTACAAGGGGGACAGGGTGTCACTTTGACACCCTGTTGCACCCCTGTTTCTGGCTTGTGTGCCAAGTGACACACATACATGCCCTTAGGGCATGTCTGTGTGCCACATGACACAGGTGTACATGCACAGATGTGCATGTACACTAGAATTCGTTATTTACCATGGAATAGTATTCCATGGTAAATAACGATTCGTTAAGGGCCTGTGACACTGATTACAGTGCCACCTACATCTTGATTTACAGATTCGGTATATTTACCAATTCGGTATTTTACCGATTCTGTAAATTTACCGAATCGGTAAATATACCGATTCTGTAAATAAAATGCCCCCTACATGCCAAATCCCAAATACCGGTCGGTAACGGCCGAAATCGTCCGTTACCGACCGGTAATTGGCGATCTACATCTGGGCCTAGATCTCTTAGATTCTCCTCATATTCGCATAACGATGCACAAAAGAGATCTACCTATATCACACAAGTTTAAAATGGCTTTAAGTAAAGAATTAGCCGTCATAAAAGGTTTCCCAGACATTACCATCAATTAGGATTTAATCTACAGAGGAAACAAGAATCAAAGTAGGGCTCTCGGGTGAAGATTCTAACTTTAGACATGCATTTTCGACTTCTTTGGGTGAAATAGACAAATTGAAAGTTAATCAAAAGTGTTTCATCACACTTTATAGATTGCTGTAGTGGCAGAAAATGAAATTTAGTTGGGTGCACGAGCATAAGAGCATATATTGCCTTCGCAGCTTTGCATATTTAAGAGCGGCAAAGGTGGAACTGGATCTTGGTATATTCCATCTACAGTGGTCTTACTTCCATAAGATTAATTACAATCATTTTAAGGACTGAACATTTAGGTAAATGCAGCAAAGATTGATGTTTATATTATTTTAGACAAGAAAAAGAATGTTTAAACCTGGATTTCATTAAATTAAATGTTTTAGATTTGAAAGCAAATTTTGCGTCTGTCCAACAATTACTTGTATATGGAGTGACGTCATAGAATAGAGTAGACTGATAGACCAAGATTTGAGTTTGCATTTTGAAAGTGATTACTTGCACTCTGAGGTGAGTATTTCTAGAATTGAGGTCAAGTAGGATGCCTTTTTTGAGGTCTCATTTGACAAGTTGGTTAGGTAAGGCATATCAGAGAATAGAAAACAAGGAAATCAAAATGTTGATGATGTTTGGCTCAGATCTATTTAGTTATATGGTAACTCAGTGTACAAAATATGGTTTGGATGTAGGGCGCTGTATTACGAAACAATTGACTTAAAAACGTATATTGCATCTATTCTTCCCTCTACATTATAAAAGGTTAGAGTGGAAATATTATTTTTACCTCCACTTCGACTTACATATAAGTGCCTTTCAGTGTCGTGGCTAGTTCAATGTAGTGGTTAAAATTTTGTTCATGCTATGTAACACATAATATATAGTGGAGATACCATGTAGATTTATCTACTCTCAATCTCTCCTATATCCTTTAACCATTATCTGCAGTGTTTTCCCATACCCATTCTAATCTTGCCTTTCTTAATTCTACACTTAAATATTGATTTACAAATAAATATCCTGTTGGGGCACATCCTTGCAAACTAATGATGATGAGCTTCATAATAATAGAACTGCTTCAATATTGTCCAGCAAGTATTTATGAATTCCCTTTTTAATCCTAATACTTGGAGCAAGTATGACCAAAAGTTCAACAAAGATTATATAAAATAGAAGCATCCTGATCCATGGACAGTGGTGAAATGCAACATAGGAGGTCTTTCGGCCCCATAATCAAAGGTATTAAGCTTAGGCTGGGGACTACTTACTATATAGAACACTTTAATGATTGTGCTTGGTACTGTGAGTATGTGCTAATAGAAAGATCACTGATCAGGACCTATTTTATGTATATATATATATTTATGAATAGCTGGGACTACACTGTATACAGTTGCCATAAAATACCTGGAGGGTTTATCTGCCCCAGAAATTAAGCTTGGAGACTCATTAGTCCTTATGTCCAAATATGCAATCAATTGTATACATGTAGTACTAGCTTGAGTGTTTTTTTTTATTTTTGATGTTTTTTTAAACATCATATGTGTTAATAATTTGAACAATGAGGTTATGTAAAATAGTGGCTTATGAATATATTTTGTGCTATGATATTTTGGTATTTGTTTTTAGATTTTTTGTGTTAGGATAAATATATGTTATTTGTTTTTCATTGGAAATAAAATTGTGTAAAATGGGAATGGACTAATTTTCCTGAAGAAGGTGCTGGCTACTAACCAATTGCCCACAGAAACGCGTTGATGCCCATATGAGTGGATACTACATTAAGTTTATGGAGACAATTATTTCTAATGAAATCTAAAATATTATTGAATATTGATCTCGTTTTATGACTATTGTACTCTCACTCTTCAAATAGGAACTAATTTTCCTTAAAACTGCTTCCCATTCTTTATGAAATGTTGATTTTAATGTGTTTTTGTATGTGTGTTTTTATTAATTGATTAGGATTGTATTTTTTGATAGGGCTGAATAGACTGCCATTGATGCCTGTTATCTTTTTAACTTTTGCTCTGAATAAATTGCATATATATTTTTATAATTTGTCATTTTTGCATTTCCTCCTTGTTCATTTTCGTACGTATAGAACGAGTGTGTTTGTGATAAAGCCTATGCTGGATGGGTAATATTACCCAAATGGGATCACTTTTTAGACAATTGCTGCACCACACCTCCCTGGACTCCCTCGGGGTTGCTTGCTTAGTTCTCAGCTTTTTAGTCTATACATCACCCCTTTAGCAGAGATCATTCAGTCTTACGGTCTCTCTATTGTTTCGTATGCAGATTCTCATGTTATCACCTTCCTCACTCAGGACAACCATTGTAATATGGATCAGATGCAGCCATGCCGAAAGTAGGTTGTGGATTGGATGGCTCATTTTCATCTGAAACTCTATGGAGATGAAACCGAGGTGTTAGTGGTCGGTAATAATATGAACTGCTGCACATCAGTTTGTTAGCCGGAATCCTTAGGTATTTGACCAAAACCAAAGTCCATAATTAAGAACCAGGGCTTCTGGCTGGACAAGATCCTCACCTTTGAGACCCAAGTTCGTAAACTGGCATCCTATTGTTATGGTATCATGAGGATACTGAGAAAGATTCTAGACCTCCTCCCACTGCACTCCTGAGGAATGTGGTACAGTCATTGATTCTTTACCATTACATCACGGTCGTTTCCTTTACCTGGGATGTCCACTTCAAGTGTTTTTCGTGTGTCCACATTCTGCCAAGTCTCTTGCTGGTAGCGCTCTTTCCAAGTTGCCAAAAACATGGGGCAGAGCCTTTCCACCCATGAAACAATGCTGTTTCCTCATCCAACCCGTCACCGGAGTGCCCGTAGCAGAAGGGAACCAGGACCGACAGTAATTATTGGCTTAATCATCGGACCACCTGGAGCGTTTGCTCCATTCAACCAGCAATGCCTAAACTTTCTCCCAGCTTCTAGAGTCACAGGCCATGTTGAACTGACTTGTAGAGATTATATTGTTAATACAGTCAGAAGAACAAGGAGAACTACCAGACTTCCAAGACCTACAAATCTCCCGTCTCCCCAGGAGGATCGAATAAAAAATAAATCTGAAAGTAACAGCATTAATTCGAGTTAAACCATCCTGATAGAGCCAAAAAAGTATGAGATTAACTTGCTGGCCTGTTACTTCAATCAAAAATGTACACAACTCAGTCCAGTAGCCAGAGATCTTAGAGCATGTCATAAACATATGTATATCGTCCGCCAGGGGGTGCTTACATCTTGGGCATATATACTGGATTCTTGTGAACCTTGACAATTTAGCTGGAGACCAATCGACTCTATATGTGGTAAAAAGAGGGTTAAGCTTTAAAAAAGCAGATTTCACAACCGCTCTTAAGATCGCAAAAGAGCCAAGCCAAACCCCTTTAATATTTTCACCCCCTAATTCTTTGGCCCAAAGTTAAAGATATCTATGTCCAGGTCATTGTCCGCCTCTACAAGGGCCTGATACCACAGAGAGACTTCCTTTTTCAGAGGGCCTGTTCTTATTGCCTGATCTAGCCTGGAGTCCTCTTCCTCCTCTACCCAGACCTGCATTGCCCACCAGGAGGAGAGTTGGTAATATTTAAATCTAATTAGTTGACCCCTAGTGCAATTACTCAGAACTTCCCAGCTAACCAAAGATGATGCAGTTATGAGGTCCCCCAAACAAACAACCTTGCAGATTTTAAAGGCTCACTAAGCTGGTCTCTCAAACACACAGGTTATCCCGCAGAATCCCAGATTGTAGCCCGAGAAGGATAATAGGGAACTCCTAATTTTTTCTGAAAAAACACCCAAGTTCCTAAGGCCCCCGCAAGATCCTCAGCCTCACCTTTTTAAAGTACTTTGGGTCACCATATTTAAAGAGAAAATGGTGCTACCCTTCCCTCAGTACACTTAACATTGCCCCAAAAAGTAGTCCCAGGAGGGCCTGGTCGACTTTATTTATTAACATATGACAATTCTTAAATTGAAATGCATAACAATACGCCATAAGGTCGGGGAGAACCATCCCCCCTTCTCCAGCCACCTCCTCAGCTTTTCCCAGGATATCAATGATCCCTTGCAAGACCAAATAAAGCTACCAATCTTCCCTTGCAGTTTAGCTACCTCTCCTTTGTCAAACGGTAAGGGTATAGAATGAAAAAGGAAGGTGATCTTAGGGAGGACAATCTTTTTAATGAGGTTAACCCTACCATATATATTAAGGGGTAGAATCGCCCACCTTGCCAGGGGCCTCCCAATCTCTAAACTTGCTTTCTTCCAACTAACCTTAGGAACATTGTCCAGCTTCTACGTTATTATAATATCCAGATACCGCATTCGCGACATAACCCCCGGGCTTTGCCTAGGCTGGTTCCACTCCCTAATTTCTGTTTTCCCTCTATCTACCTTATATCCCGATACCTTCCCAAAATATTCCACCTTGGTCATTAAATTAGGGATAGCCACCTCTGAATTAATGGTGTAAAGTAGAAGATCATCAGTGTACAGGGCCAGCTTTGCCACCAGGCCAGAAAACTTAAACGGGAGAATGGCAGAATCCGCTCTGATCAATGAGGCAAATGGTTCTAAATACAGATTGAATAAAAGCAGGGACAAGGGACACCCTTCCCTTGTTCCTCGTGTAATATTGAACCAATCCGAGAACTCCCCATAAACCAAATCACTGGCTCTGGGAAGTTGGTGCAGATTTTCAACAGCTCTTACTATAGACTGCGGGAACCCAAAAGTCTTTAAGGCGTCCCATGAGTAGGGCCAGTGGACTTGGTCGAACGCCTTTGCAGCGTCTACAGCTACTGCAGTAACAGGTCAGTTCTAAGTTTCCGCTAAATCAACAACCCAAAGCATTAAAAAGGTAAGCTCGTTGAGCTGCCTTCCGGGCATGACACCTCTTTGGTCCTGGTGGATAACCCCTTTGATAACCTGGGCGACCCTAGAGGCCAGTATACCAGAGAAAACCTTATAATCGGAATTTAAAAGAGAAATTGACCTATAAGAATCCACTGCCAGAGGGTCTTTACTTGGCTTCAGGATTAGAGTGACGGTGGCCTCGGCTCAAGACAACAGGACTTTTTCCCCTTCCAATAGTGTAGCGTTAAATAGGCATTTCAACACTGGTACTATGATGTCCAGGAGTTTAGAATAAATCTTGACAAGGAGGCCATCAGGCCCAGCCACCTTCCCTCCTGCCATTTTCCTGATCTGTACCCAGACCTCATCCTCCCTGATCTCTGCCTCTAAGGGCCTCTTTTGGTCATTATTTAAACTCTGAAGCTCAGTCTTCCCCAAAGAGGCCCCTATGCTCTCCTTCCCAGGTGAAATATGGTCACTATATAACCTACACATCTACGGGCCTCTGCACCTATTTTTGAATTAGTGTTTAATAAAGCTCCTGATTCAGAATCCCTCAAGTTTCGAATCACATTTCTGGACTTATCAGTTTTCACTTTCCAGGCCAGAAGCGAACTGCACCTCTCTCATTAGGAAAAATGCTGCAACTTGCTTACCCTCCACCTATCAAGTAATCTTTTGTCAATTTGCCCTTGATATTCTGCCTGAAGATGTTCAATCAATCAATCAATCACGGCATTTGTAAAGCGCGCTACTCACCCGGGAGGGTCTCAAGGCGCTGGGGGAGGGGGAAGTTACTGCTCGAACAGCCAGGTCTTGAGCTGCTTCCTGAAGGAGAGATGGTCTTGGGTTCGCCGAATGTGGGTGGGGAGGGAGTTCCAAGTCTTGGCTGCCAGGTGGGAGAAGGATCTTCCTCCGGCGGTGGCTCTGCGGATGCGTGGTACGGTGGCGAGTGCGTGGCTGGTCGATCGTAGCTGGCGGGAGGGCGTGTAGAAGGTCATGCGGTCGTTGAGGTACTTGGGGCCCAGGTCGTGGAGAGCCTTGTGTGCGTGGGTGAGGAGTCTGAACGTGATTCTCTTGCTGACGGGGAGCCAGTGCCGGTCTCTCAGGTGTCCGGTGATGTGGCTGTGTCGGGGGATGTCCAGGATGAGTCGTGCGGAGGCGTTCTGGATGCGTTGGAGTCTTTTTTGAAGCTTGGCTGTGGTTCCGGCGTAGAGGGAGTTCCCGTAGTCCAGTCGGCTGGTGACGAGTGCCTGGGTGACGGTCTTCCTGGTTTCAGTGGGGATCCATCTGAAGATCTTGCGGAGCATGCGCAGAGTGTTGAAGCACGAGGATGAGACGGCGTTGACTTGTCTGGTCATTGACAGGGAGGAGTCCAGGATGAAGCCCAGGTTGCGTGCGTGGTCCTTTGGTTTGGGAGCGGTGCCCAGGGCCGGGGGCCACCAGGAGTCGTCCCAGGCAGAGGGTGATGATCTCAGGATGAGGACTTCCGTCTTGTCTGAGTTCAGTTTGAGGCGGCTGTTCCTCATCCAGTCTACGATGTCTTTCATCGCTTCGTGTAGGTTGGCTCTGGCGGTGGTGGGGTCGTTGGTTAGGGAGAGGATGAGCTGGGTGTCGTCGGCGTAGGAGATGATGTTGAGGTTGTGTTGGCATGCGATGGCTGCGAGGGGGCTCATGTAGACGTTGAAGAGGGTTGGACTGAGTGAAGATCCTTGTGGTACGCCGCAGATGACTTCGGTGGCCTCAGATCTGAACCGAAGGAGGGGGACTCTCTGGGTTCTTCCGGTGAGAAATGAGATGATCCACTCCAGCGCTTTCTCTCGGATTCCGATGTTGCTGAGGCGCTTCACTAGGGTGCGGTGGCAGACAGTGTCGAATGCCGCAGAGAGGTCCAGGAGGATGAGGGCTGCTGTTTCCCTGTTGTCGATCAGGGTTCTGATGTCGTCGGTGGCTGCGATGAGGGCGGTCTCGGTGCTGTGGTTGGCCCGAAACCCGGACTGCGAGGGGTCGAGGGATCCGTTCGTCTCGAGGAAGGCGGCAAGCTGCTTGTTGACGGTCTTCTCGATGACTTTGACCGGGAAAGGAAGGAGCGAGATAGGACGGTAGTTCTTGAGGTCGGTGGGGTCCGCCGTTGGTTTCTTCAGGAGGGCGGTCAGCTCGGCGTGCTTCCAGCTCTCCGGGAAGGTGGCGGTGTGGAAGGAGGAGTTGATGGTGTCTCGGAGATGGGGTGCGATGATGGCGTCGGCTTTGTTGAAGACGTAGTGTGGGGACGGGTCGGTTGGTGATCCGGAGTGGATGGAGTTCATCGTGCGGGTGGTGTCTTCGGTGCTGATCAAGGTCCAGTTGCAGAGGGTGGTGGTGGCGGGCGTTGGTTTGGTGGTAGGGTGCGTGGTCTGTGCATCGAAGCTGTTGTGTATGTCGGCGATCTTGGGGTGGAAGAACGAGGCGAGTGAGTCGCAGAGGTCTTGCGAGGGAGTGATGTTGTGGTTTCCAGCGCTGGGGTTGGAGAACTCTTTGACGATGCTGAAGAGTTCCTTGCTGTCGTGGGCGTTGTTGTCCTGTCATTCTTCGAGTGCCGTCTTCTTGGTGGCGCGGATCAGCTGATGGTGTTTGCGGGTGGCGTGCTTGAGGGCGGTCCTGTTGTCTGTGGTCTGGTCGAGCCGCCAGGCTTTCTCGAGGGTGCGGCAGTTCTTCTTGGATTCCTTGAGTTCGTCGGTGAACCAGGGGGTTTTCTTGCTGCCGGGTCTGCTGGGAGGGTTCTTTAGTTGTGCGAGGTCATCGGCGCAGGTGGTCAGCCACTTGGTGAGGTTGCTGACTGCTTCGTTGGGGTCCGTTGTACTGGTGGGAGTGTTCTGGCTGAGGGAGGCGGTGAGCTGCTCGGCAGTGATCTTGTTCCAGCTTCGGCGGGGGACCTGTTGCGGGTGGTGGTGGGTCGTAGTTCTGCTGAAGCTGAAGTGGACGCAGCTGTGGTTGGTCCAGTGGAGTCCGGTGGCGTGGCTGAAGGAGATGTGCTTGCTGGATGAGAAGACGGGGTCAAGTGTGTGGCCAGTGTAGTGGGTGGGGGTGTTCACCAGTTGCTTGAGTCCGAGGTTGGCGAGGTTGTCCAGCAGGGCGGTGGTGTTTCTGTCGTTGTTGTTCTCCAGGTGGAAGTTGAGGTCCCCTACGAGGATGTAGTCGGCGGAGGGGAAAGCGTGCGGGCTGATGAAGTCTGCGATGTCTTTGCTGAATTGTGTGTGTGGTCCCGGTGGTCTGTAGACGAGGGTGCCACTGTGGGTGGTCTTGGGGTCAGTGTGTATCTGGCAGTGCAGGTGTTCGGCGGCGGTGAAGATTTCGTCGGAGTTAGTCGAGATGTGGATGGTGTTCTAGTGTACGATGGCGACGCCTCCTCCCGTCTGGTTGACGCGATCCTTCCGGGTGATCTTGTATCCGTCCGGGATGGCTACGGCGATGTCGGGCGCTGAGGAGGCGTTCATCCAGGTTTCGGTGAGGAAAGCGACATCTGGTGCTGTTGCGTCGAGCAGGTCCCAGAGTTCCACGGCGTGCCTGTGGACGGAGCGGGTGTTGAGCAGGATGCACTTCAGGTGGTTGCTGTTGGTGTTGGACTCGGTGGGGGCGGTACAGGTCCGGTAGCAGGTGAATCGGCAGGCTCTGCAGGCGAAGGGTCCGTGGGTGCGCCTCGGGGTGGCTCGGTACCAGGCAGGGTTCCGGCCGACATTTAGTGCGTGGAGGGTTGCGGCGTCGTACGTCAGTCGTGTAGTCTTGCATCAGTGGAGGGGGCCAGGGGTCCTGGCGCTGGGCGCGGACGGGCGCAGACGGGCTTGCCTTTGACGCACCTTGGGCGCACAATCGGCGCGCCCGCTGTGCGTCAACGCTGCGCGTGCATGAGGGCAGCATAAGTAGGGAGCCGGGTGGGCAGAGCAGCTGGTTGGCGGGAGCGGGGCGGCGAATGGGCTGGCGGGGGCGGGGCCACAGGGAGGCAGCAGCGGGAAGAAGCTGGTGCGGGCGGGCGGCTCAGCGGCGGCTGGGTCGCCCGACCACGAAGATACCGGAAGCGGCAGCAGGCAAACACAGGAAGCGGCTGTCAGCCAAGGCAGGAGCAGCACAGGAGCGTGGGGGCGACCAGGCCTGAGCACAGGCACTGCAGTCGCCTCTAGCTCTTTACTAAGAGAGGGAACTCTACATGCACCTTCCAATGATGCCTTTAGGAAGTCACGTTCTTTACACTTGATCTCCTTAATTAGTTCCTCCTCTTGCCGCTTTGAGGCCTGCCTCTTCCCACCATTATGGAACTACCTATTGCCCTTAACAAACCTTTGAAGGCATCCCAAATGACTTGCATTTTATGTGAACCTATATTGGCTTGGAAAAAGAGCATTGCCTCATCCCTTATACTTGATATCACCCCCTCGTCTAACAGAATGGTCCTATCTAAGGTCCACCTTTTGTATTAAGGATGGGAGTAGTTGGTGGAATACCGCTACACCGAATCCTGCGGAATTGATAAACAAATCTGTGAATTTTGCTCCGCTCCGCAACTCCAGTCCGTCTCATTTCAATTAATAATACAGACACCTCAAATACCCTTGGTAAAACGACAAGTAACTTTAATACATGCTAAAATGCATACAATCATCTCACAAAAGTGGAATGAAAATACAGCAAGTAGTGAGAGAGGTGATGATTTTGATGTCCTCATTAACCTAGGGAGAGGACCAAGCAGATACCTTGAACACAAAGAGCACATAATGCTGAACGATTGGTGGTGGTCCCATCCTCAAAGGACCACCACAGGCACAGTTATGTGCAAAAAATACAATCCCAACCAAAGGCCCTGAAAAGCATTATGGGACAATATTTAAGTTGCACTGAATATTATAGAATCCAATACCAAAACATTCCTCAACGGGCAGTCTCTCCTGCTCACCTGAGATCTAATACTATAATATTCACTAAACTCTAGAATATCGCCCCATAATGCTTTGCTTGGCCGATGGTTGGCATTGTATATTTGCCCATAACTTTGCTTGAAGTGGTCCTAGGAGGATGGGACCACCACTGAATCGTTCAACATGATATGCTCTTTGTTTTTAAGGCATCTGCTTGCCCTCTCCCTAGGTAAGGGGTGACCCCAAAATCATTACCTCTCTCATTGCCTAATGTTTTTCAAAGTTCCATTTTGTGAATTGGTTATATGCTTATTAGTATGTAAAGGTAAAGTTAATTTAACAAAAGGTTATGGGAACTGTAGATAACTCCATTGCGTAGCAGAGTGGGAATTCTTGCATGAATTTTGTGTTTTCAATGAAATGTGTAGTTACCAAATCTCCGCAACTTCCACTAGCGGAGTGGAGTTCATTGCCTAGGATTACTTTTTATACCAGATTTATAATGATACCTAAGGGACAAGGAAGTGGTTTGAGAGAATAGCAGGCAAGTGCTTAATCTCATCGACCCCTGCTAATAGTTCCTGATTTACCAAAAAGTAGTTGATGCGGGAATGGTTGCCATATTTTTGGCTGTAGAATGTAAATTCCCTTGTCTCCCCCATCTTGCTCTGCCAAATATCAACCAAATAAAGCTCACGGATCATGATCTTCACCATTGTCGAGGTTCTCGGAGGACTGACATATTTAACTTTAGAAGTTCTATCCAGATTCTTATTTTGTACAATTGAAATCACCTCCAATTATTGCCGGAGCGATAGAGTGTAGAAGACTCAATTCAAGCTTAATTAAGGCATCTGGTGCATTCAGTCATAATAATTAGCACAGACAAGTGGCATCCCCAGTATTATCAAGTTGATAGCCAACCAAATAACTGAAGAATCAGATTCATATCTTACTAACTTTATACCTGAATTGTTTCTAATAATAACAGACACCCCTCTTGAGTTGCCGCTCTGGTCCGAGCAAACTACTTCCTGGCCCCAGCCCAATTTATTAAAAGAAGACCCACACTCCTCCTGTTCCAAATGCGTCCCCTGTAGCAAAATAACACTGCCTCGCTATTCCTAAGAAATTCAGAGACCTGGGCCAACTTCTTCCTGGACCTCAAACCATTCACATACCAAGATATGAAATAAATCAGGTTTGACCTACTCATCTTCGAGTTTCAGCCCCCCTGCTCCCATGGTCCCCCTTTCAACTTCAGGTGTTGAAAAGACTTCATGTAATTCAAAATACAGCTGCAAGGCTGCTACTCAGGATACTGATGCAAAAGAACATTTGATGGACAGAATGCAGAATATTGTCATAAATTCACCCCAGTACAGAGATCTGGGTCTAAATCCATTTTTCTTTGCTTACAATGCGATTCCAGTTTGGACCCAGCCATATGCAAATCAGTCTTAATTCTGCGCCCAATGTGAACAGTCCAGCCCGAACAGCCAGACCAGGTCCTCCCTGGACTAGAAACAAGCATCCTAGGACCGGTTTCGGGCTTTCAGCCCTCATCAGCCAGGATAGATTGACTCCAATGGCATGGAGAGCACGGGACCCACATCTGGGCATACCCGTCCCACTCGGTGACAAATGCAAAAAGAGCAATTGATGAACAGAATGCAGAACCCCCAAAACCGGTCCTAGGATGCTTGCTATTAAGGGGTCATTTGTGTAGATCCTTCAAGGTTTCTTTATAGAAACTGCCAGTTAAATATAGGAAAAATTGAAAATTAGTTGAAGAAAACCAGCCTTTTTTGTCAACATTTTCACCTGTAACTTCTTCTAATTATGAGATCTCTTTGAAAGCAATATACTGTTACATTTGCTGGACATTACTGGTTGTGGGGATATATAGGACTTGTAGATTCACCAAGAGCCCGACGAACCCAGCCAAAAACTGAGCAGCGACTTGCAATGGTTATTTATTATCTTCCGGGTACATAGCAATTATTCTGGGAAAATGTATACATGGAAAAATCGGTAGGAAAGACACCTATGTATTTCTGAAATGGGAATAAAATGTAGAGTTTAGAAACAGTAGATATTTGCACATTTCCTAAATTGGGAATACTCATACTAGCAGAGAATTATCGGTCATTTTTCAAAATAACTTCATTTTTACACATTGTCTTTCATTTGGAAGGCAGAAATGCATTGAAAGTCAATAGGTAATAACATTTGCTTTACAAATCTGAATTACCCTAAGTCTCTCGATACAAATGGTACCTCACTTGTGTGGGTAGGCATAGTGCCCACAACAGGAAACGGCACAAAACGCATTGTGAACACACCACAATTTCCCTATTTTTGCAAAGTGCCTAGCTGTAATTTTTTAATCCTAGCTCTGCCGGCACCTAGAGAAACCTAGCAAACCTATACATTTGTGAAAACTAGACACCCAGGGAAATCCAGGATGGGGTGAGTTGACTGACTCCCACCAGGTTCTGTTACCCAGAATCCCTTGCAAACCTAAAAAATTGTCTAATAAACATATTTCTCTGGTAGAAAGGTCTGGAATTTGCGTGGATCCATGAATTTCCACCCACCCCGCATTCCCCAAAGTCTTCCAAGAAAAACAGTACCTCACTTGTGTGGGTAGGCCTAGTGCCCACAACAGGAAACTGCACAAAACGCAATGTGGACACACCACAATTTCACAGTGAAAAATTACACTTTTTTTGCAAAGTGCCTAGCTGTAGTTTTTTAACCCTAGATCTGCAGACACCTAGGAAAACCTAGGAAATCTATACATTTCTGAAAACTAGACACCCAGGGGAATCCAGGATGGGATGGCTTGACTGCCTTTCACCAGGTTCTGTTACTCAGAATCCCTTGCAAATCTAAAAAAGTATTTTAAGAAACCATTTTCCTCCCATTTCTGTGGTGGAATGGTCTGGAATCTGCATGGATCCACAAATTTCCACCCACCCCGCATTTCACAGAGTCTTGCAAGAAAAACGGTACCTAACTTGTGTGGGTAGGCCTAGTGCCTGCAACAGAAAACGTCACAAAATGCAACGTGGACACACCACAATTTCACAGTGCACAAATTACCCTTTTTTGGCAAAGTGCCTAGCTGTAGTTTTTTAACCCTAGATCTGCCGACACCTAGGGAAACCTAGCAAACCTATACATTTTTTCAAACTAGACACACAGGGGAATCCAGGATGGAATGGCTTGACTGCCTCTCACCAGGTTCTTTTACCCAAAATCCCTTGAAAACCTAAAAAATCGTTAAAAAAAACATTTTCCTCACATTTCTGTGGTGGAAAGGTCGGGAATCTGCGTGGATCCACAAATTTCCACCTACCCCGCATTTCCCAAAGTCTTCTGAAAAAAACGGTACCTCACTTGTGTGGGTAGGCGTAGTGCCCGCAACAGGAAATGGCGCAAAACGCAACGTGGACACACCACATTTCACAGTGAAAGATGACACTATTTTGGCAATGTGCTTAGCCGTAGTTTGTTAACCCTAGCTCTGCCGGCACGTAGGGAAACCTAGTAAACCTATGCATTTTTGAAAACTATACACCAAGGGGAATCTAGGATGTGGTGACATGACTGTCTCTCCCCAGGTTCTGTTACACAGAATCCCTTGCACACCTAAAACATTGTCAAAAAAACACATTTTCCTCACACTTCTGTGGTGGAAAGTTATAGAATCTGCGTGGATCTACAAAATTCCACCCACCCCACATTCCCCAAAGCCTTTTGAGAAAAATGGTACCTCACTTGTGTGGGTAGGCCTAGTGCCCTTGACAGGCAAGGGCCCAAAACCTATTGAGGCGACATCAAAATTACCTATCACAAAACCAGCTGGTTTTGCAAGGAGGGTACCATGGGTTTTTGGACCCGGGCTCGGCGGTCATCTAGTGAAACCTACCAAACCCACACATTTCTGAAAACTAGACACCAGGGGGAGTCCAGCGAGGTATGACTTGCATGGGTCCCCTAAGATTTCCTACCCACAATCCCCTTCAAACATCAAATTTAGCTGAAAAAATCATTTTTTTCTCAAATTTGTGTGTGGGAAAGTTCGGGAATCTACGTGGATCCACAAATTTCCTCACACCCAATGTTCGCCCAGGTCTCTTGATGAAAATGATACCTCACCTGTGTGGGTGTGTCAAGTACCCGCGACAGACAAGGGACCAAAATTACCTATCACAAAACAACATGGTTTTGGCCCAGGGCTCGGCGGCCATCTAGGGAAACCTACCAAACCCAAACATTTCTGAAAACTAGACACCCGGGGGAGTGCAGAGAGGTATGGCTTGCACAGGTCCGGGGGATTGTGGGTTCCAACCCACAATCCCCCGGGAGGGGGGGGAGAAAGGCTGTAATTTTTGTGCGGGGGAGCATTGGCATGCCCATTTTGGGCAGCCCCCACCCTAATTCAGGTTTGTCCCAAAATATCCCTGGCATCTAGTGGGCTTTTCGCCCCCTAGGGGACAGAAAGGCAGTCATTTTTGTGGGGAGTGGGGGCATGGGCATGCCTATATTGAGCAGCCCCCAATCTAATTCAAATAAGCAATAAAAAAAACCCTAGCATATAGTGGGCTTTTTGCCCCCCGGCAGGCAGATTAGAGGCTGCTGTCCCCAACTGCCCCCAGGGGTGGCAGAAAGGCTGTACATTTTGCGGGGTGCGGGCATGGACATGCCCTTTTTTGGCAGCCCCCACCCTAAAAATGTTTGTGCCCAAAAAAAAGTCCCTGGCGTCAAGTGGACTTTTTGTCACCCCGGGGCAGATTGGGGGCTACTGCCCCCATCTGCCCTCCAGAGGGCGCAAAAAGACTAAATCATGCCAAATGTATTTGGGGGAGTAGAAGCTCTTGCCCAAGGGGCCGCTACCCCCTCCCTGGTGTCTATTGTGTGGATCCCTGCGATCCCCAAGCAGGGATCTACTGGGTATTCTTCCCTTTCCTATGATACCTCTCAAGTCTTTCTACGTGCCCGGGGGGCTGAGATAGCCCCCTGAGCACATAGCCCCTTTAGCTCATTTCAGTTTCGGTTTCTGTGCAATGACAGCAGCGCAACATGTGCGTTGATCGTCATTGCACAGAAACCAGGGAGGGGGCCTCGGGAGCTGGGGAAGATCTTCCGCAGCTCCTGAGGCTTTGGGGGAGAGAAGGAAATCCCCCTGCTGTCTGCTGCAGAGGGATTTTGTGCCCCTGGCCTCATGACGGAATGGTTCCGTTATGAGCACAGGGCCACCGATGCTCATGACGGAACCATTCTGTCATGAACATCGAAGGGGTTAATCAAGCTTGAAAGAAAAATTCCAAAAATTGTGCATAAAACCTTTGCATAAAACGTTTTCATAATTTCCTTGGATAGTAATTCTGTATCTTAAACACAAAGTCTGACGAGGCGAGAGTCTTACACCTATGACTTAATCAGTCTGGTGAGGAAGATACAAATGCAGTACATGTTGCACCCAAAGTAGGACAAACTTTGACAGTTAAACTTGTAAAACATGGGTTTTTACCCAGAGGAGGTGTAGTAATAGTTGTGATAGAGGCACGCAAACATTTCAAAACAGAGGTATTCTTCTCATGCGTTATATTCCCAGAAGCAGAAGCTGTAACAAAAACATTTCATTATTACAAACATGAAGAAGTTCCAGTGGCTTGCACTCCATTTGAGGAGATTGATATTCCGCTTACCTACCAGGAACATATTTTCTAGTTTAATGGTAACGTACCCCACACAAGAACAAGAGCAAGGCTTGGTCCTTAAGGAAGACCAGGAGCAACATGGCGTATATTAGCAACCTATGCACCACATCCAGACATCGACACAATGCCAGGTGATGAACTACTTGTTCAAATCAAAGAGTTGATGAAAGTCTACAGAAACATGACACACTTCATCTTATGGACACTAGTGGTCCAACCTCCAGTAAATACACCTACTGCACCTCTTACACAGAACACTAATACTAAAATTACTCCACAAACATTACACGTGGTAATGGGCAAAGTGCCCACAAAACGGGAACAAATTCCTTTCTGGGTAACACAGTTAGAAGCAGTATTCCCAAATACAACTCCCTTTGAAAAACACAGAATGTTAACAATCTGTTTGCCCATGGTGAGTACACCACAGTTAGAGTATTGTAACTCTTGGGGTACAGTCTTTGCTGCCATATATACCAGAACACATGGTATTCCTTCATTAGCAGTAACAGCAGATGTATTAAGACAAATACAAAATGACTAAGGAGCAGAACCTGCCCTAAACTTAGGGATGAAGTTATTAAATACCTACGACAAGGTATCAGCTATAATACTAGCTAATATTAAAGGGGAAGCAGCATCAGTGGCAATCCGCCAATGACTAAGGGAGGTCGGCCCATTAATTCACGAGGCTGAACTACCCAAAATAATTAAAACTGCGTATGCAGAATTAGACAGAGATAGTTTGGGGGTAAGAGCTTTAAAACCGCAACTACAGGGCAGTCCTGCAAAGGACATTTCTAAGCAGACATCTACTTCTTCTAAAAAAAAGTGGGATATTATAGAAGAAAATTCTAAAGACAAGAGATCTCAATCCTGGGGTAGGTCTCCTCCACAGGAGCCCTCTGAACGGAGGTATAACCTTAGGAATAGGGATAACATTAGGAAACGTGACAGGTATCAGGATACTGATACAAGTTCCTCTTGTTCCGTCCAGGGCTCGAAGAAAAGCTCCGAAAGGGAAGGATGGACAGAAAATAGGGAGGAGCGCACACAGTCCAAAGACAAACAGTGCGCTCAAAACTTAATTTCTAAAAAAAAGATTTAAAAAATCGAAAACCTCAATTTAAGACAAAGAAAGTTGTGGGTCTGAAAGTCGGACATGCCCAGAATTCTGAGGACACAACTTCAGAAAGGGGAATGGGCTCTGGCGATGCTAGACAGTGCGGCAGAAGAAACAATAGCTCACCTGAACCCGAAGGAATTTCTGCTGACAGCGGAGTTGCATGATTACATCACGGTGGAAATACCAGACACCAGGGTGAGCGTCCCACATAAGTTATATGAAATAACACTCTGGTTAGAGGGGGAAAAGCCCAGGACAGTAAAAGCAATTTTTTGGAAGAACTTGATTCTGGTTGTGACATCCTGTTAGCTGAACAAGACTGGCCGCCTGCATTCATAATGGAGTGCCCAAGGGGAGAAAGTATAATTTTTCCTGCATTTTCCAACAACATTCCCGTTCACTTTAAACATACTTATGCACAGGAGTGGGCAGTAGCCCAAGCACTGGCATTGTACAAAAATCCAGCAGGATGGGAAGAGAACTCAACCTACCATGTGATCCTGTTAAAAGTTTCACCTAATGCTCAGGCAATATCCAATAAAGCAAGAAGCTAAAAACCAGGTCAGGGAGATCTTAGATCAACTTGAATACCAGGGGGGCATTGAAAAATGTACCTCTCCAATAGCAATCCTATGTTTCCCATCGCTAAACCTGACAATACATATCGATTACAGACATTTAAACTCATGCACAGACATTTGCTGTCCAAAATGCATAAAGTGCTGCATTAATGAATAACATTGTGTGCAAAAAGTACAAAACCTCGCTTGATATCTCAAATGGATTTTTCTGCCAAAATAAAGCGCCTGAAAGCAGGTGTCTGACCGCATTCAGTGCGTTAGGATCTCAATGACAATTCTGTCATCTAGCACAAGAGTATAAAAACAGCCCGGGTGTATTTTCGGCAAGAGTAAAAGAGTTACTTCAAAAATTTGATGAAGAAGCTATCTGGATGATATTTATTTGACAGAGGACGACTTAGAGAGGCACTTGACCGGGGTAAGCGCCATTATTATGGGATTTGCAGCAGAGGGCTACAAAATCAACTTTAAAAAATCGAAAATAGCCCATCTTAATGTCCTAGTTTTGGGGATATGAGCTGTCAAGTGAAGGTAAAAGTCTGGCAGCTAACATTGTAGGAAAATGTGCGCTGCTCCAGCCTTCAAAATTTAAATACATTTACAATCAATAATTGGATTTCTAAACTTTGGCAGGACATACATTTTAGATTACACATAAAGGGTAAAACCTTTCTATGACTTAAAAAAACCTGACTTTTCAACCAGAGATTTGACACAAGAACATACGCATAGTCTTTGTTTACTCCAGGAAGACATGATTGCTTCCAAACACTTACAAACACGCGTAAACGTACGCCACTTAGTGATACGAATAATCGTGGGTCAATGCGGGTACACCTATTTGACCTTTAATGAGAGAGAAACTGTACCAATCGCTTACAAATCACACCTGTACACAAATGCAGAAATGTGTTTCACTTCAACAGAAAAAAATCCTGACAGCAGTTCAGACTGCTGTAGCAAGAGAAAGAGCACTTGCTCAGGGGAAACGCATTATTGTTGTAACTTTGGTACTGGCTTTAGAAGCTGTTACAAAGGCTAGCATCCCAAATGCAAAAGCGTTACATCCAAGTTGGATACAATGGGCTAATTCTCTCACTGTTCCAGATGATGAATACAGATTTGATCCAAGTTTAAAAACAAAAGCATTCCTGCAATATGAACAAGAATATCCTCTACCAAATGAAATCTTGCCTCTAGCTCAGTGGGAATATATTATTTATACTGACAGTTCTGCGCAACCGGCTATAGGAAGTATGTATGTATGTATTGGTATTTGTTAAGCGCATATATTACTCTTAGGTCTCATAGCGCTAGCTGAAGTCCAAGTCAGGAAAAAGTGTTTAGAAGAGCCACGTTTTAAGGGCTTCACGAAATGACTTGTGGATGGTTTCTAGACGGAGCTGTAGGGGTAGTGCATTCAATTGCTCAGGCGCAGTTCTGGAGAACAACCTACAGCCGTTCTTCACAGTGCAGACCTTGGGGATGGTCAGAAGGTGCTTGCTGTTCGAGCAGAGAGTTCTTACTGGCTGATATTTGGTTAGTTTCTTTGCTAGATAGGTTGGCCCATTGTTGTTGTTGACTGTTTTATGTACTAAACAACATATCTTGAAATGAATCCTCTTTCTGATAGGGAGCCAGTAAAGAGTCTTTAGGCTTGGAGCCGATGGTGAGCTTGGAGGGAGATTTAAAACCAGCCTAGCTGCTGTGTTCTGCAGTACCTGAAGCTTAGATAGAAGCTTATCATTTATGGATGCAAACAGTGCATTTCCATAGTCTAGGCGATTAATAATTAGTCCCTGAACAAGGGGTAAGCGAGAGTGAAGTGGGATCCATTTAAAATTTTTCCTGAGGGATCGCATTATGCAGCAGCACGTGCGCGTCACAGTATTTAAGTGGTCGACCATAGAGAGTTTATTGTCCATTATCACTCCCAGGTTGCGGACAGCTAGCTTGGGTGGGGGGCACGGCCCTAGTGAGGGTGGCCACCTGTCAGGGGACCAGAAGTTTGGGGCGTCACCAGAAAGCAGAATCTCTGTCTTGCTCACGTGGAGCGGAAGATGGTTGTTGGACATCCAGTCATTGATAGTTGACATACACTGTATGAATCTGTGCTGCGTGTTGATGTGGTCGGGGCCAGGAGTGATTAATAGCTGGGTATCGTCGGCGTAAGACACGGTATCGAAACCATGTGCTCTGATTATTTTAGCCAAGGGTGACATATATAGATTAAAAAGGGTAGGGCTCAGAATTGATCTCTGGGGAACGCCCTTGTCGATAGTCTGGCTTTTGGACGAGAATTCATCCATTTTTACCGGATATATGTCGTTACAACGTGCGCGTTACAACGACCTACCATTACAACGCGGTTGTAACAACGCAAGTCGTTACAACGACTTGCGTTGGGGGGGCGCTAATTTAAAACATTTAATTTACTATTCCAACACCAGTCCCCGTGGATAGTAGGGAAGGTGTTGGGATAGTAAATTAAATGATTTACTATCCTCGAGCGCCCCCCAGCGCAATGCGTTGTAACAACTTTCGTTGTTACAACCGCGTGGTAATAGTAGGTCGTGGTAACGCGCGCGCTGTAAACGTTGCGCACCATTTTTACCTTAAAGGACCGGTCTGAAAGGTAGCTTTTGATTCACTGTAGGGCGGGGCCTTCAACACCACACTCCTTCAGGCGCTTCAGAAGGATGCTATGAGATATGGTGTCAAAGGTAGCCGACAGATCAAGCAGGTTTAGGATGGCGGACTGCCTGGCATCCGGGGAGAGCCTGATTTTGTCGACAATCTCGACCAGGGCCGCGTCCGTGCTGTGATGGGATCGGAAACCCAACTGTGATGGGTCAAAGATTTTATTGTTTTCTAGATGATTTGATAATTGATTATTGATCATTGATTCTATTACTTTCCCAAACAGGGGGAGGACTGAGATAGGCCTGTAGTTCTCTAGTTGTTTCGGGTCAGCAGATGTTTTTTTCATAATTGGTCTAACCACGGCTTCTTTCCAGTGAGAAGGAACTGTTGACTGCGCTAATGATAAGTTCCGAATTTTGGTTAGGTTGGGAATGAGCACAAAAACGCAATCTCTAGAGACTGCACAGCTCAGTTGGCAGAATTAAAAGCACTTATAAGGGGCACTTGTAAATACGGATCGAAACTTCCCCACCGTAATCGTGTGTGATTCTTTTTACTATGTACAGTCGTACAATAAATACTTACAGCATTGGGAACAAAATGGGTTTAAGGATGCAAAATGTGGCACAATTAAACACAAAATGTTATGGAAACAGGTAGCGGAATTGTAATCCGAGCTACCAAGAACTCACTTGATCCATACACTGAGTCATCAACATGATGGCTTTCAAGTTGAAGGGAATTAATTGGCTGATGAAGCTGCAAAGGAGGCTGTTTGCACGTCTGTAGCTGCGCTGACTCATTCAAAAACGAGAATAGACAGAGATATAATGGTAGCTGTCTTTGCATCACGCAAAGGCAGCACAGCAGTACCTAAAAAATTTCCACTCAAATGCTCGTACAAGTAAGATGCACAAAACATTCCATATGCTCAGATTCCTGGCATGGGGGATAGAGTAATACCAAATATGGATCGTAGGCAAGGTTTAATACTAGCTGCACACGAGGGTTTGTGCTCTGAGCACACAGGCGTTACAGCAACTATTTCTTTACTGAAACAGCGCTATTGGTGGCCAGGGTTTACTAAGCAAACTAAGACTTTGTCTTGCAATGTGACATCGGCTAGCAGATAAAAGGCTCCACCGTTGCACGCCCATCACAGACGCCATTCATGAAGTGAGACAAACCTCTCACATGTGTGTACTTGGACCACTGCGGCCCGTTCAAACGGACGGGGCTTACAGGTATATCATGGTCGCAGTGCAATCATGCTCGAGATTCCTATGGGTATGGCCTCAGCGTTCAGCTGATGCTCAAACTGTTATAAAAGATTTGCGAGTATTTATCGGTACATACGCAGTTAGCAGGTTACACTCTGACAGCGGCCCTGCGTTTAGCTCCCGGGCTTACAAAGAGGCCATGGAAGGAATGGGCATAGCATGGTTGTTCTCATCTCCATACCATCCAGAGGGAAATTTGGTTGTGGAGAGAAAAAACTGGGACTTAAAGCAATCTTCAACAGCTAGGGTATTAGGCAAGGGCAGTAGTTGGGTCACACACGTTTTTGAGGTACAGCGGGATATTAAACAACCAGCCAAGAAGCTCTCTAGGGGGTGTCACCACATTTGAGGTCCTCTTTGGGCCACACATGTGGGTACCTTTTCTAGATTGTGAAGGCGCAGTGGTGGATAAAAAACCATTTGATATCCATTATCGTTTGGCTGTTTTACAGGATCTAAATGAATCCAGGACAAAGAAAAGCAATGTCCATCTAAAGCAGACCGCCACTGAGGAAGTCAAGGTAGTCACTGCAAGACCTATCTGGATCCCAAAAGTTGGGGATCTGGTCAGAGAAAAATTTGTGGACAAAAAGGAACCCTCTTACAGAAAAACTGTACCAATCCTTGCAGTACACAGAACAAGAACTGTGCTGCTCTTGCCTCTTGACAGAAAAAAGGAGAAAAGATTTGCCTTAATCGACTTAAACCACACTATGTGGCCTATACTAAACAGTACGCATAGTGGACTCTGCTGCAGCAGATGCCCTCCTCTAGCTACAATCCAAGAAATTCAAACTGAAAGACTCATCAAGATTGAAGAGCCACCTGTAAGGAATGAAGGACTAAGCAACAATGCTATGAAACTTGTTCAATCATTCAATCAATCAATCACAGCATTTATATAGCGCACCACTCACCCAAGAGGGTCTCAGGGCGCTAGGGAAGGGGGGGTCTGCTACTGCTCGAACAGCCAGGTCTTGAGTTGCTTCCTGAAGGCGAGGTGGTCCTGGGTCAGGCGGAGGTGGGTCGGGAGGGAGTTCCATGTTTTGGCAGCGAGGTAGGAGAAGGACCGTCCTCCTGTGGTGGCTCTTCGGATGCGGGGGACGGCGGCGAGGGCGTGGCCGGTCGATCGAAGCTGGCATTTGGGAGCGTAGAAGTTGAGGCGGCTGTTGAGGTATCCCGGGCCTTGAGTGTGTAGGGCTTTGTGTGCGTGGATGAGGAGTTGGAAGGTCATTCTCTTGTTGACCGGGAGCCAGTGCAGGTCTCTCTGGTGTCCGGAGATGTGGCTGCGACGGGGATGTCCAGGATGAGACGTGCTGAGGCGTTCTGGACCTGCTGGAGTCTCTTCTGGAGCTTGGCGGTGGTTCCGGCGTAGAGGGAGTTGCCGTAGTCCAGACGGCTGGTGACGAGGGCCTGGGTGACCGTCTTCCTGGTCTCGGTGGGGATCCACCGGAAGATCTTACGTAGCATGCGCAGGATGTTGAAGCACGACAAGGAGACGGCGTTAACTTGTCTGGTCATGGAGAGGGAGGAGTCCAGGATGAAGCCCAGGTTGCGTGCGTGGTCCGTTGGTTGGGGTGCGCTGCCCAGGGCTGGGGGCCACCAGGAATCGTCCCAGGTGGAGGGTGAGGATCCCAGGATGAGGACTTCCGTCTTGTCCGAGTTCAGTTTCAGGCGGCTGTTCTTCATCCATTCGGCTACCTCTTTCATCCCTTTGTGTAGGTTGTCTCTGGCGGTGGCGGGGTCGTTGGTGAGGGAGAGGATCAGCTGGGTGTCGTCGGCATAGGAAATGATGTTGAGGTTGTGCTGGCGTGCGATGTCTGCGAGGGGGCCCATGTAGACGTTGAAGAGGGTTGGACTGAGCGATGACCCTTGTGGAACGCCGCAGATGACTTTGGTGGCTTCCGATCTGAACGGAGGGAGGCGGACTCTCTGTGTCCTTCCGGCGAGGAAGGAGATGATCCACTCCAGTGCCTTCTCCTGGACTCCGACGTTGCTGAGGCGCTGTACTAGGGTACGGTGGCAGACAGTGTCAAAGGCCGCGGAGAGGTCTAGGAGGATGAGGGCCGCTGTTTCTCCGTTGTCGAGCAGGGCTCGAAGATGACATTAAAATTCAAAATGAAAACCAGAATAATTCACAGGTTGCAATTAGACCGAATACAGATGTCTACATCAACATGCCTCGTCGAGAGGAAAATAACATTTCAACCAATCCCGATGCAATTCCAACAATTGATCAAACAGCTTCAGGTTATTTCATTAACTTTGATACCTTTTCTCTGGATCCAAGTGAGCTGGAAACAATGCCACCCAAAACACCATTCAAACAAGAATGAAAGAACTTTCTTCTCTTTCTTCAAAAGACATACATGGTATCACCTTGGATTGAACTCTAGATAGTTTTGGGGATATTCTTTTTTCTTTTCTGGCTAGGCTTAGTATTGACTTTTAGTATGCTTATCATTGGACGCTTTCTTCAACGAGGTTCCACAGCCCAAAAGGTCAACATCCTACTGAAGCCACATCCATCATCACCTTGTGAACAAAGAGACTTGTCATCAGTGAACATTACAGCTGTTTCTTACCCGATGGTATAGTATGGGACAAGGTTGATCTCAACATATTCAGACCAACCAAACTTAAAAAAATTAATCATGTATTTAAAATCTCATTAAGTGATTTCCTCTCCTTCAGTACATTTTCTGATGATTGGGACACTGAAACAGTAAATAACATGTTGTCTGATTTAGAGGAAACTGCTGCATTTTCTAATAATGAAATGTTAGAGGACTATGACAAATTGTACTGTTACCAACATGTTGGTCATCATTTCCTGCACAAATCCATTTCACCTAGGAGTGGGAACATTGCCCAACACCACCAAAAAGTAGTTCACAAATGTTTGCACAGAAATGTGCATACTTTTCAGGGTTTAACACCAAGGATCCAGCCTCATTTTATTATATGGTTGTACCAAAATCAGCACTGAAAATTATGTTGACAAACACAGATTTACTCTGCTTCCTTTTTGGCCCAATTGTCTGACGGGTTTCAACTAGGCCTGGGAGGTAAACTCCATTCCGCTCACGGAATTCGAGGAATTTGGGTAATTTCGCTTTAGGCGGAGAACGCAGAAATGCCCAAAATGTCGCGCTTTGCAGAATTTTTTGCTTGTTCGCGCTTCAAAATGCGTGTTTGCAAGATATTTCTCCCTGAGCATGCAAACAGCTTTCGCTAACAGGAAAAAAGAATTGCGAACGGGTGGAAACAAGTAATTTTGCGTGTTTGCTGAACCTTTGTGTGCTCATGAAGATTTTTTACGGTTACGCAGAGCTTTGCATAGCATGACTACGCAAATTCCGCCCACTCCTAGTTTCAACCTATGGAAACACGAAATTCACTCAAAATTGATTTGGGGTTTAAGGAACTGCCAAGTCTTCAAAGGAAGGGGAAACAATTGATAATCTACTAAAGTACAATAGAGCAGACCCAAATTGGAAGGAGTGGGTGGTTTGGCCCTCAGACACGAACACATGTCATAAACGGATCCTACACATCACCAAGGGACTCAGTATGCATAGGCCAGATCCACATTATGTACAGAGAAAACGTCCAGGGGTAGTGACATCCTCTAGTATTAGGAAAATGTGCCTAGAATGGCTTGAAACCTCAACACTTGCAGAAGTGAAACAACACTTATCTTTAATCTCATAAGCCATGGATCTTAGGGACGTTTTACTAGGACCTAGGAAATAATTTAAAAAATGTTTCATATATGCAGACATTTATGCTGCCTATAATGAAATCTGGAAGATTTCCTAAACAAGAAGCCGCAAAGAGAGACTTCGGGAAATAGACCGTATGAACTTAGAAAAAGTTTTAGCTATGGTGGATAATGGGTTACCAACTTTGACCTCCAGAGTATATTCATTGGGGAACAATGTATCTTCTGCTATTGACATACTGGAACAGGATTTAGCCATATTACAACACGGCCAGTCACAGTTACGTTCTATTATGTTATTGAGCTGGGCGCTACAACCTTTGCGTGCAGGCTTGTGTTTTATAAACAGTACGTCTCTGTTTTCAGAATACAATCTAACTGATATACAGATAGAAATGGCACAAAGGAGAGCTGAATATACAATGCTGCAAATTGAAAAACTGGACAATCTCCCATCCACAGAGTGGCTAATCCACGGCCGAATCACTCTCCTGGTCATGACCTTTCAGTTTCACTATTGCCTTGAACAAAGGCAGGCAGGCAAATATTAAAAATTGGGTAGGGAATACATTAAGAAATCCTGGCATTTACCATATAGATTTCGATGCTGGAGTGGGGATCAAGAAGTGTTTCTTAGTGGTACTAACTGCAAGAGCGCTTTTAGCGGTTTCTCTCATGTGCCAAGATATTGTTTTCCACTTGGCCTGTAGTCGTTCCGTTTCGAATCTGTCTTGCCACATGAAAGGAACTCCAGCTGTGGTGATCATGCCAGTGTTCGACTTACTTTTGAATGGAGTTACTTGATGCTGATCAATCAAGGTTGTTGTGGGATGCTCCCAGGCATTGCCTATCTAGTCACCGAGAACACCAGGGTTACTTGCTGTATGCAAGTATTGTTTCCTCTGACAAATGCAGTTAGGGAGGCGCCAGTATGTCCTTCACTGATTGTTTCTTTTATACAGTTTGATGCTTTGAGCGGAATTAAAGCCATGCTTTTACAGCAAACCGTGCCATTGACCTCTGCATGAAAAACATTTGAACTTCAAGTTCAAGGACCTTGTCAGAGACACAGGTGCTAATCCGTACAAACTGCTCCTGACATTTCGCTGAAATGGTGAGTCGTACTGTAAATATGTCAGATACGAACGGTGTTGTACACCTATTTAAAATCATAGGGTCAGGATTCCTGAACACCTTCCAGACCATCCTCGGAGTTATTCCTAACTTTATACTTGGATATTTGGAAGCATTTTCAGGGGTCTACCTCTGATCCTGCTAGCTTTTGCTGTAATCCTGATTGTCATTTACCTGCTACGCAATGGACCGATCATCCACCAGTGAGATTGCAAAAGCTCTCCTGGAAAGATATTACCGTGAGCGCATGGTACAACATTTGGGTTTGCCTCGCCTTGGTTCCTGTGAAACAGACCAGTCTACGAAGACTGCATCGTACCTGTTTTCCGATGCCTGTTTTGCGGAGGAGAATGCAAATTGGACATCTGTCTGACACCTTTAACGGAGACACCAGCGAACTTAGACTCCAGGCTGGAACCACTGCGGTCCCATCCTCGACTCTGTCCTCAGCGTACTCCCATCTTAACGCATTCATTCCTCGAGGACCCACAGGTTCCCTTGACCGAGTTGGATTTCAGCTCCACCCTTGGCACCAAAGTATTGAATACAGCAACGGCTGCCTCACTAACAACTGTTGGCAGCACTGACGAGTTTCATCTATGCACACTTGACGTGCTATGCGAGGCACTGTGTTTATTTCCTATGACAGCAGGCAACTATAATGTTATGTCTCTCAACCAGGACATATAATCTGAATCTGTCTCACCATGTGCTGGGAACAAATTCAGTTTTTTCTTTCCCCTTCTTTTTACTCAAAATAACTTTTTTTAAATTGACACTTTCTATAACAAAACATGGCTTCTAAGTACGCTTGCAGTAGTTCAACTTGTGTAATCAAACTTATTTAGAACTGTGATTTGCGGAACTTTACTGCAAATGTCATACTTTCACAAAGAACATTTTTCCTCATTTTTAAACTGTTGTTAAATGAAATTGTAATGTTTTTAGAAACATTTTGAATGACTGTTTGATACTTTTATGCACTGACACTGTCATGAATGTGCATCTCAAATGTGTATTATCATTGTTAAGTATAAGGTGGAGTGGGCGTTATATTTCATATCGGTACCCTGCTACAGGTCCAGGGAACATTGTACACTTTCCCTACATCCTCTCCCCGTCATTTCATATGTACGAGCCTTATAAGCACATAACTCCAAATAAGGACAGACTGCCATGTATGGACATAATTCCTTATAAGGACTGTAGCCTTTCATGGACTAAACCTTTCACCTACTTCCATGCTGAGGGTAGTTTTTTCTCAATCCATATTGCTAATAAGTCATCCTTAGCACATATGCATAATTTATGAGCATACTCTCCAGGAGGTACACTTCACCTCTCCCATTGACGCACAAGGTTTAATCCTCAACATCATCCTCAAACTGAACAATGGGGAACATATGCACATAGACTGTCTAAATACAGCACCTCTTGCTATCAGAAAGGAGGAAGGAACCAAGACTTCAAGGCCGACACACTGACCAGAGACGCTGCAGCTCCAGCTTGCCATCACTCCAGCTGACAGTGGTCTGACGATCCCTTGTGGGGTGTCCAGCTCAAGTCCAGGAAGAAGTCCCACACTCTCACTATTCAGGTATGGGGGTTCAACCAAATCCTAGAGGGATTCTTGGCTCTTAGACTTAGGCTCTTAGACTTAGACTTAAGCTCTTAGGCGTAAGCTCTTTCGCACCTACTCACATGCTAGGTACACTTAGGTACATCTAGACAGGCATCTTAGGAGTACACACTTTATTTTATAAATGCATTTTATATTCATGTATGTGGTCATGACTATTGCAAAATGGTAGAACAATACTATTACTTTTTATTCACTGCACTGCTGGTTCTATATCTCTGCTACTGTGTTACAGTTGTAGCAGCGTACTTATTTTACATGAGAAGAACATCGGTACAATAAATTCTTATTGTAAACACCCTTGACTGTTTCTTCTGTGTATCTCTCTGAGAGCAAAACAAGCAAGCGCGAGTGACTGGGTAAAAAGTAGTAGGTTGTTTCCACAAGTCTGAGGGTATTATGTTCTGAGGTTGCCAAAAACGAATCTCTTTGTAAACAGGAGATTCTAGTGGCACTGTGAGCTAGCTAATGCGAAAACATAGGCTGACATATTTGGTGGGGGTGTACAGAGTCAGTTTGCCACCAAACCCACAGTATATGTTATCCGTAAACAGCGTAGGTCCTGCATGAAAGGGTACTATCGGAACTACACTGCAGTAGTATGTGTGTCTATGCCACTAGGTGTCAATGTCAAATTTATTTATTGCACAGTTACTTAAAACTATTTGCAATGTGGCAAGATTAAAAAAGCAAGGCAGTGATTCAATAACAATTATGACCATTTTCTTTCCATTGGAGAACATAAAAAAATATGGAGATAGTATAAAAGTTAATACATTAGTTATGTTTAAAAAGACATTATCACAGAAGTGTCCCTTCGTTTGTGCACAACGAGACTATTTTTATGCAATTAACTGGCTCATTATCTTTGTCAAGTCTGGGGCATACATCCTCCATGTATCTCCCGACTCTAGCCAGATCAGTTGGTAATGTGCAAGAGAATATGGCTGTAACTGCTTCTTTTGCTGTTCGAACACCTTTACGTAGCCATATTGGCTTTAGTAGCTTCTGACTGGATTTTAAGAGCCCCGCGCAGCAGCACATCAGATGTGCAATGACTCTGTTTTGAAATTGCAGATCCTGCAGCTGATTTTATTTTCCAAGGTTTTCCAGCCCAGATTTTGTTCTTTTATTGGGAGAGATACAAGTCTTGCCCATTGAATGTTTTTTAGGGCCTTTCTCCCCAGTGCTTGATCAAGATAAGGCTGGGATTTATGGTCCATGTATGTTGCTAACAGCCCAGATTGGCCTCTACCTTTTTCATGATTTGCTAAATCGATTTCTCTTGACAGTTGATAACATTGTTTGTTAATTGCCTTTTTAATAGTCGGGTAGGTTATGCCTGCCTGGCTCCAATTGTGTGTTACCAAGTCCAAAACTTCTACTGATTCCTGCAGATAAGCCTGCCATTGGTTGGGTGAGCCATCATAAATGGTTTTCAACATGCTCTTCAAGCTCCCGTCCAGCGCATTGAGTACTAAATAGTGGTATTTTGCATGCGCGCCTAGACATTCTTTGCTCTGGTGCACCAAGCCGAATTCCAGGCGAATCCCATTATTGCGAGTGTATTTCGGTAGTTTAAATATGTGTTTATACGCCTGACACTGTGCTTTTTCCATCATTGTACCCATTTTGCCTGGGAAAGCCTGCTGGGCATAGCCCATGACTACCCTTATTTTTGATTGTAACACCTTTCTAATTGGTAGGGCGCTGCATTTTCTCTTGTCAGGGTTGAAGGGGAGTTGGTTTGATTGCTGATAGTGGTGTGTGCTGAGAATTCAGATTTTATGGAGTGTCTGATTTATCCTTATTTTGTTTGTCTTTTTTCTACTATCGAGACGTCTCACCCTAGTATTGGTATAAAAAGAGAAGCAAAAGAGGAGTACAAAGTATACTTTTTATTTTGCATAAAGGGCCATAATACGATTAGCCACCACCAGGGCCGGACTGGGAACCAAAAACGGACCTGGCAAAAAGGTCTCAAGAAATCATTCCTGTGCTTTACACTTGGTAGCTAGCAACAAGCAGACAGGCTTAACTTAGAAGACAGGTGTGTTAAGCATTTAAAAACACCAATATATTAAATAAGTAAGACACAACACACTATAAAAATCCACAAGCAATTAATAAAAATAGGAAATATTTTTATGACATCAAAAAGACAAAACTCCAATATTGGGAACTGGAGATATTCTAAAGACTAAACGCTTTCTAGTGCTTACAAACATACAGCACCGATTTAGAACATTTGGTTGTGCTTGACTGGGACAAAGTCAATGTTTGAGGCCGACTGCGATGGAGCCCTGGTCGGATACACTAAGCAGGAGGTCCCGGTCAAAATTTTACTTTCTCATGTAGAAACTGTTCCAGAGAATTTTGTCCCAACGGCGAGCTGGTGTTAGGACAACGCCCTCCAGCAGGCCATATTTGCAGTGGCTTTGTCCGCTTGGTTCAGCGGGAGCCTGAATTACCTCCTGGAGGTATTGAGCTTTCAGAGGGACGAAACCTGAAATCCAGGCCGGGTTGCGGCATGATGTAGTCGGTTGGACTCTCGGTGTTGGGTGAGTCACCTTGTGGAGCTCGTTCCAGAAGTTACTCCAAACTTCTGGAACTTCTTCATAAAGTTCCTCTTGAGAGTTCAAAGTATCCACAACACAAATCTAAGGTTCCAGATTGTCTGAGTTGCTCCTTGGAAGTTGGGACTACCGTTACCACAATACGTCTGGCAAAATTCTTAAACATCCACTGGATGCACTCCAGGCTGGGGAGTTCTTGGGGGAGATAGTGCAGGTTAGCTCTGTTAACCTGTAGCTTTCAGGAAGTCCACTCCTTAATCCTTTTTGAAGCAAGGCAAAATCCTCAGGGCTGTAGTTCCAAGTATGCAACAGGAGCAGTCTTTTCAAGTGCAATCATTTAGGGTTCAGACCAGGGTTCCAGCCGGGTAGTCGTTCTTCTCCTTGTAGTTTCAGGCTGCAGATCTGAATTGATGTGCAGCTCACACATATGTATCCAATGTTTTGTGGTGAAATCAGGGGGGCACCTCTGACCAACGAGGTAGAGGGTGCCACCCAAAAGCATTACAGCTTCTTCTAAGGTGTGGCATTTTCATGTCCCACAAAGCACTGCACTTTAAAATTCAAAATGGAGAATTCCTCTCCTTGTGAGTAAGAGCTGGCTAAACGAACCCACTGGTGTGGCTCATTTCCCTTAAGATTCCCTTTCCAGACCTCCTGCAAATTCCACTCTTGGGTCTGATATCTGGCTCGGGGTACAGGAAGAGGGGGTAGACCTGACTGGCATTACTTACTGTCCTGCTCTCTTTGAAGCCCAGTTTGATATACCTAGCCCCTGTCCTGGCCTGTACTCTGCAGCTGCAGAGCTCCCACATCAGATAACCTCTGTCCCTGTGCAGCCCACTTATCACCTCATCAAAGCAGTTTGGCAAAGCCTGTTAACGGTTGGCCAATCTTTAGAGGCTGCTGGAAGACTAGACTTTTGGCTCACAGAAAAGAAAGGTCTATAACTTATTTTCTGTATTAGTTATTATAAATTCAACTGTGGCAAGTGGTTGGATTTAACATTACCAATCTTTTAAGTCCTTGAAATATTAGTTTAGCTCGCTCCAGTCACTAGTTACACTGGGCCCGATTCACAGAATGAACTTAAGGCTCAATCCTAAACGTACTACTATTTTGGTATTCACAGAATGCACTTACTACTTTTGGCATTCACAGAATGAACTTACTACTTTTGGTATTCACAGAAGTTAGGATTTTGTCTTGAGTTTGTCTTAAGACAGACTTAAGACAGACGTAAGGCAGACTTAAGACAAAATCCTAACTTCTGTGAATACCAAAAGTAGTAAGTTCATTCTGTGAATACCAAAAATAGTAAGTGCATTCTGTGAATACCAAAATAGTAGTAAGTTTAGGATTGAGTTTTAAATTCATTCTGTGAATCGGGCCCACTATATTCCAGTGTTAGCCTATGGAGCTAAAAGCTCTACAATGTAGAAAAAGAAAATAGGCAGTTTTTCTCTCACCAAAAACATATTTTAAAATGTTCCTGCTTACTTTTACATGGCACCCTACCGTGGGGGCATGTAGGATAGATCTTTGGGGTGACTTATATTTTCAAATAAAGTAGTTTAGTAGTTTGGAAGTATCTTAAAATCCAAAGTCGAATTTGCAAACATTTCTGTTTAAAAGCAGCTTGTAAAGCAGGGCTGAATTTTAAAACTACAGCAGGCAACGCAGCAGTGCTCACTTAAGTGCCTCAAAGCTGCTGGGCCTCTAAACCCACATGCCCTACCATTATAAAGGGACTGTGGCCAATTGTATTTACACCTAATTAACATAAACATTTTTAATCAGTTCACTGGTCCTGGGCCTGGTTAGCAGAGCCCAGGGTGCAGTCAGAGTCAGTTACCACCAGTATCAGTCACATAATGGGGGTGATCAGGGCAAAAAAGATGACTTTCTCACAAGGTATCAATCTCACACCACTCAGGCTACCAGTTTCACACTAGAAACAACACTTGCAAACCTCTCCCAGGTTATAACTCTCACACAACTGACAGCAGTCTCACACTTCTCCTACACTAGCAGGCACACTTTCTTGAAAACACTCTAATATCCAATACAGACATAAAGCCTCACACTAATGACATCACTCTCACAACCATTAGAGTAGCAACCACCTACACAACCAATAGTGTTCTTATACCCCTCATAGATTACTAGTAATAAACTAGGCAGAAGTTTCACACCTCTGGTAGATCAGCAGTCTCACACTACCAGCGGTCACTTTCACACCCCTCAGGGGCAGCCTTAGGCATGTGCAAGCTGTGCACCTGCACAGGGCCACCAAACCCCAGGGGCCACCACGCCAATATATATCCTTAATATAATAATTCTCTGAGGATGGATACATATTTGCGTGGCGGCCCCTGGCAGGGATTTGGTGGCCTCCGGCTCTGTTCCACTTCCAAACACCCTGATCCCCCCCCCCCTCTTCACTGGCGTCCGCGCTCCGCCCCGCCCAGACCCCCTCTTCCGGGGCCCCCTACCTACGCTCCCTGCCCAGGGCCACCATGAGCCTAGAGCCGCCCCTGCCTCACGTACTGGCAATTGAACACTAGAGAAAGCACTCTCACTCCTCTCACAGACAAGCAGTTACACTACTGATAACCCACTCATACCCTTCATAGTAGCAGACTCACAATATGACAACACTTTCAGCCTCTTCACAGTCTAGTAGTCTCCCACTGTCATACTCCCCACAGTAGAAGTCATGCGCATCTGTCCACGCTTAGACCTCTAACAAACTAGCAGCTATGTGCCCTCATAGAGCAGTTGTCATATTATAGACAGCACTCATATCCCCTAGAAACTAGCAGTCATAAACTATTTGAAAGCGCTCTCAAAGCCCACATGGACTAGCAGTTTCACACTACTGACAGCACTCTCACACCCATCACATTACCAACAACACTCGCACACTCCTTATAGCCTAGCGGTCTGACATTGCCAATGGCACTCTTACATCCCTCGCAGACCAGCTGTCATATACAACTGGAAGCCCTCTCACACCTCTAACAGCCTAGCAGCAAAAACGATAGGCTCTTCTTGTAACCGAGAATGCCTTTTCTTTAATTGGTGAGTGTCCCTAGGGGAGGCCACAAGGGGATGGTGTTAGCATCCTGTGGCTGCGACCTCCAGTCTCCACGGGATTTGCTTCACTTTATGTTTTTTTGTAAATATTATGAATTCCCTAGAAACATCTATTTAAAACCTATTTTAAAAAGGATGAACTTTGTACAAGCCGGTCCTGCACTATATTATTTACAAATGCTGAATCCAGAAATCATACCCCACGTGGCAGGCTTTTAAAAAAGTACTATGAAGTATAGGAAATGTTTGGACTTGTAAGAACTTCCTAGAGTTAATTCACCTATTGCTCTGTTTCTTTTTTAGTACATGAGTAGAAAACTGAATGTAATGAACTATGGGTTCCCTGTATAATGTATTTTAACTTATAACTTTTTTTAATGCTATTTTTACTGTATTGTGAACTTTTATGGTTTTGTTTTTGTCAAAAACCGAATAAAGTAATTAAATAAAAAAAAATAATTGGTGAGTGTTTGTGTTTGGTGTGGATGGTTGGGGAAATGCAAGAATAAATCTAAGAGTGGCAAAATAGATGCATGAGTGCAAGTATGAATGACTGTGTGCATAAGTAGGAGTGGTTCAGTGCATGGATGGTGGATGAATGACTACATATCTGGAAACATACATGTACCTTCATTAAAAAAAAAAAAAAAAACTTATGGCAAAAAAAGGCATTACCAAACAGACTGAAGGTCTTTGCGTTTGTAAAAGAGGGACAGAGAAATAAATCCCAAAGCTTACAGAGACTTGCTGGTTTGAAACCCTGCCCCTGAGCACTCCCGTGGAAACGCCCGCCCTGCTCCTGCATTCAGGCTGAGTCCTCCTGCCGCCGCACCGCAATCCCATCAGCGGCCGCAGTAGAGAGAAACTCGCCTTCCCAGGGGGCCGTGTCAGCACGCATAGGAGCGCCTCATCAGCTAGCGCCAGGCGGCGCTACAAAACGGGGGCATGCCCGGCCATACAGGCACTTTGCGTTTGTAAAAGAGGGACAGAGAAATAAATCCCAAAGCTTACAGAGACTTGCTGGTTTGAAACCCTGCCCCTGAGCACTCCCGTGGAAACGCCCGCCCTGCTCCTGCATTCAGGCTGAGTCCTCCTGCTGCCGCACCGCAATCCCATCAGCGGCGGCAGTAGAGAGAAACTCGCCTTCCCAGGGGGCCGTGTCAGCGTGCATAGGAGCGCCTCATCAGCAAGCGCCAGGCGGCGCTACAAAATGGGGGCATGCCCGGCCATCCAGGCACTTTGCGTTTGTAAAAGAGGGACAGAGAAATAAATCCCAAAGCTTACAGAGACTTGCTGGTTTGAAACCCTGCCCCTGAGCACTCCCGTGGAAACGCCCGCCCTGCTCCTGCATTCAGGCTGAGTCCTCCTGCCGCCGCACCGCAATTCCATCAGCGGCCGCAGTAGAGAGAAACTCGCCTTCCCCGGGGGCCGTGTCAGCGCGCATAGGAGCACCTCATCAGCAAGCGCCAGGCGGCGCTACAAAACGGGGGCATGCCCGGCCATCCAGGCACTTTGCGTTTGTAAAAGAGGGACAGAGAAATAAATCCCAAAGCTTAGAGACTTGCTGGTTTGAAACCCTGCCCCTGAGCACTCCCGTGGAAATGCCCGCCCTGCTCCTGCATTCAGGCTGAGTCCTCCTGCCGCCGCACCGCAATCCCATCAGCGGCCGCAGTAGAGAGAAACTCGCCTTCCCAGGGGGCCGTGTCAGCGCGCATAGGAGCGCCTCATCAGCAAGCGCCAGGCGGCGCTTCAAAACAAGGGCACGCCCGCAAAGCGGGACGCGAGCGGGACGCCTGGACGAAGCCCGGACAAAGGGCGGGCCGTCTGCGGCCGTCCGAGGACGTAGAGGTCAGGTTGGGTCCCCTCCCCTAACATCCAAGCCATCCAAACAAGTAGGATATTGTTTTTCTCATTTTTCCTTATTACCTACCCTGTCCTACTGTATATCTTGGGAATACCAGTAGACATTTACTGTGTGTCATTTGAGATCTACAAGTAACTATATCTAATTGCTACAACCTAACAACCTGTAATATGACCACGAGAGGCAGCAGAAGTAAGACAGCCGCGGGAGCAGCGGCTGTTCTAGGGCCAATAGACAGCTTCATAACCAGAACACATGACGCCATTGACCTTAGCATCTCACTTCTACAGCGAAGAGTATCACAAGATCTGAGCATTGCCAAACGCTCCTCTCTAGGACACATTAAATTTGCTGCCACTCCTGGCAAATCTAATACAACCAACTCAGTAACCATCCAGGAAACCCAAAATAACCCTCGTATATTGACAAACGAGGTTGATCTTTCTGTGTCAGACACCTCTACCAATTGTGACTTAAGTACTGACCTAGAGAGATCCCCAGCGCTTAATGTGGCTTTAACACCTGAAATTGTGGATGATACACAAGCAAATGATTTAACTCACACACAAGGGGGAGCAATTCCGAAACTAACTAACCAACTGACTTTAGCTGCCCCTGGGCCTCTAAAGAATAACCAGCGTGGGAGACAGCAAAAAAGAAAGAAGATATCCAAACAAACACATCAACCCCCAGGGATCTCAGATACAAATGTAGGAGAGGAACATAGGGACAAGTATGAAACCACCATAGACAGCGATCACCTGATTGAGCGAATCGGGGACCTTCTCAGTATATATCTGTCACCAGTCGAAACTAGACTTGCTCGACTGGAAAAACAAATTGGAGAACTAATATCCCTAAACACTAAACTCGTACCTACTGTGCCTCAAAACACCATAGCACCCCGAAATCCCAAAACAAATAGTAGTAAAGCAAATATCTCCCAACCAAAACCTAACCTCACCTCAGCAAATATCCCGAAACAGAACCCCCCTAGCAATAATTTAATAGCCACAAATAAACCTTCAACATCCAACAGTATCTCCGCCATGCCTAATACGAACACCCAACCAACCACTAACCAGTTAGCGAACTCTCATGCACCACTTCAACAAGGATCACAGGTATCTACGCAATCCAATCATATGGCCACAAAGATTCAACAGTCGAAGATCCCGTACGAACAACCATACAGGTCACGACAAATCCCTAAACGCATTACCGTCCCCCCTGAATGCGGAGCCTACGTAATCGTATTGGTAAACGTACCAACACTCAAACAAGAACAGAGTGAAACTACATCATCCCTGAAAAATAAAATAATATATTGGTTAAGTCTAAACTGTAACTTTCCAATAGAATGCGCCGGGGAAATCTCCCACACTCAAAGAGTAGGCTGAATAGGCCCCCTACGGAAAAAATTTGAGGGGGACTGTGTAGCGATTACTTTTAGAAACCCTCAGTGGGCCGAAAAGACACTAGCCAAAGCCCCTCCACCATCTACATGGGAATTTAATACAACTCTTCTCCCATTGGGCTACTTCTATAGGCACCTAATAAATGCAAATTATAACATCTTGCCTAACCCAATGAATTCGTTCCCAAAAGAGTCCTTTCCTTCCGACTCTTATCTTCCCACTCCATTCCAGAATCCTAAATTTCTTTATCCAACAGGTTCGGTACAGTGGCACCAGAGTCAAACACTCATACCTCCTGCTATTCATCCTTATCTCTCTGAAATCTCTTACCGAGAGAATGGAGACAACCGATGGAGACAGGCGCCCTTGCCACTAGCCACTCCTTACAATATTCCGACCTATAACAGGTTTAATGCTCTTCCTGGGTTAGATTTTAATGACTGACTCCCCGGCTTATACTCGAATAGGGAACTCTCACAATCCTCCAATACAGAGATGACTCTACCATCTATAACATCTATTATTTCTGAAAAAAAGGCAACCCAGACCATTTTAACCTCTGATATAGCTAACTGTCCAATATCAAAATATCATAAGATAGATGCTTTGGTAATGGAACTACCGGCTTACGCTATCCAGGAAGCTGTAGATCTGATATCTGACATAAGCAACCCTGCTGACCCCATACCAAATACCTTGCAGATCCATTTCATATTTTGGAATATTGCAGGTCTTTCCGCAAAAAGACAAACCCTGGTTTCCTGAGACAGATCAATTTGAGCGGTTGTATCTGCCTTCAGGAAACTTGGGCTATAAGCCCAATACACATGGTGGGCTTTAAAACTTACTGGTCACCTGCAAAGAAATCAATCTCTGGCAGAAACAGTGGAGGGTTAGTCACCTATATTACAAACACCCTTCCTGTGGATGAGGTACTCCCCCTAAGATTAGATATGAACTTCCAGATCATAGTAATAAAGGTCACTAAACAAAGACTTTATCTAATTGTTAATTTTTATAATAATCTTTCTGAGGTAGAGATGATTTCCCTTCTCCCAGAGATTTTGGCAATACTGCAAGAACAACGTACAAAATACATTAAACAGTCACTCACGGTAATCTGGGGAGGAGATTTCAATCTTCACTTATGTAGTAATAGCAATAACAATAAATGTGGGATCAGCAATGAGGCTGACGTAAATCTCACCCACTTCACGCACTCCAATGCGGGGGAAAAAATGACTGAACTCATGGCTGAACTAGACCTAAGTTTCGCTAATGAAATAAAAATTCCATCTGTTTCTTTTCAGCCTACATTCAATGGAAGAGGTTTAACAAGCCTTATTGACTTTATACTCATCTCAACATCCGCAGGTCGTGCCATAGAAGAATTTGAGGTCCTTAAAAATCCTTTAAGTGACCATTTCCCAATAGCCATGGGTCTTGTTGAAATAAAAACAAACAAATCATATGATATCATGACCGCCTTAAACCAACGTGAGCTAGCATTAGGCTCCTTGAATGGCTATACATTGAAGTGCGGTAGTATTGATAAGGAAACAACAACAAGAAAAATAGTCACACGCAATCAAGTTGACATTATAAATTGTCTGGACACCACCACACAACCAAGGGAAATCATAAAGAGCTTCCTGGTAATCCTAAAAAGTATACAAAAGGAACTAACCAGGACGTACAAACTAAACCCTAACACAAAGAAAGGCTGGTTCAATACAGCATGTACAAAAGCATCTTCACGATTAAAGGAAGCTTTGAATAGTGATCAAAGGGACAGAGCCAAAATTAGCATCCTTAGAAAGGAGTATACGACTGCCCTAAACAACAGGAAAAAAGAAATAAAAGCTGAACTATGGTCACACCTTACCCAAAGCTCGGAACTAAAAGACAGTACCACGTTCTGGCAAGTAGTCCGCTCCCCATTTCTAACAGATAAAGACAACTCCCCCTCTATTGATGTCGCAATAAGTGAACAAGAATGGGTGAGACACTTCACAAAAGTTTTCTCTAAAGATCAGATAGAAGACACAGACCAACTTGCACCTACGTTACACATCACTT
This sequence comes from Lissotriton vulgaris, assembly GCF_964263255.1. Taxonomy (NCBI): domain Eukaryota; kingdom Metazoa; phylum Chordata; class Amphibia; order Caudata; family Salamandridae; genus Lissotriton; species Lissotriton vulgaris. Next base: position 319,861,129 of record NC_141685.1, read on the forward strand.
ACCCAATAAATCTTCAGCTCTCTCATGAAGAGGTTCAAAAAGCTTTAAAATCTTCAAAAACAGCTAAAGCCCCTGGCCCGGACGGCGTTCCCGTCGACATTTTCAAACACCTCCCAGATCTATGGACTCCCTTACTAACCAACGTCCTGAATGCCACTACTGAAGTGGGCCTTCTAGATTCTTGGAGAACATCGACGTTGGTACCGATATTCAAAAAAGGAGATCGAAACAGTCCATCATGCTACAGACCGATCTCCCTCCTGGACTCGCTAGGAAAGATGGCAGGAAGAATACTCCTTGAGCGTCTCCAGGAATGGGCCACCGACCATAGAATCATTTCAGACTTACAATATGGCTTTCGGGAGCGTCTATGAACCGTTGACCAGGCCTTAAATCTGTCCCTATTGGCGGGCAAATATGTGGAAGCTAAAGGCTCTACTCTTCATATGGTTTATGTAGATCTCTCCGCAGCGTTTGATTGCGTGGCACATTCAACGTTGTGGAGTATCATTCTGAAGATGGGAGTTCCCACTCCAATAGTGGACTTTCTTCGAGAACTGTACACAGGCACTACAGGCAGGGTAAGATTCGGGGTGAGAGGCGAGCTCACGGACACTTTTAGGGTGGAAATGGGGGTCAGGCAGGGGTGTGTACTGGCCCCCTTTCTATTCACCCTTTTACGAATGGCTTGGAGGCTGCCATGCTCCAAGGCAGTAAAGATCTTCCTTTGATAGCTCGTCGGCAGATACCAGCGCTCCTATATGCCGACGATGCTGTCATTTTAGCAAGAACACTAATTGAATTACAGCAGGCTCTGAATAGATACACCATCTTCATGGCAAGCCTGAATCTGAAGCTAAACGTAAAAAAAACTTACACAATGCATGCGGGGGAGAAAAGAAACGCAAAAAATAGGAAACTGTTTGTACAGGGTGAACAGGTGGATAGGACTACAACCTATCCCTACTTAGGGATTGTCATTGATGAAAAATTCAACTGGAATCCAGCTGTCAACGCAAGGAAACTGTCATTCCTCCGCGAGACATCATCTCTAAAAAGCTTCTCACAAAGACTGGGGCAGCGTCCACCCAAAGAACTGTTACAAATTTACAACTCAAAATGCATAAGTACGGCAACATACGGGGCGGGGATATGGGGTTTTGCAAATGTGGACTCAATACAAAAAATTGAGAACTCTTTTCTGAGATATCTACTGGCGGTACCAAAAAGTTGTTCCACTTTTGCCTGCCACACAGAGCTTGGCATTGACTACATCACAGACATTATAAAATTGCTGCCAATAATGCTGTGGCGTAGAATATGGGTCACTGAGCAGTGTCAACTGACTAGGGCGATCATTCAAGACATCTTAAAACTGCATCAAAGTAAGAAAATCAAATGGTTGTCCTATGTGAAAGCGCTATTAACAGATCTAGGTTACAGGAACTATTTTGACCATCCACTACTGATAAAAGAAATCCCAAAAAAGAACTTAAAAAGGGAATGTCTTCTTTACTTGGGGCAGGTACGTTTACTATCGGAGATCCACAAACCATCTGTTCAACACTCATTACTAGCGCAGACTGTGTTTACCGCAGAACCCTATTTGAACTTCAAATTAACACAGTATGAAAAAATGCTGCTCACCCGTTTCAGATTTGATCTCTTTCACTTACTGGTTGCATTTCCAAAGCAAAATGTATGGTCATCTACATTTTCTATGTGGCCTTGTGATCTGCAATCCCCACAAACAACGATTCATACACTGTTCTTTTGTACGTTCTTTACTGAACCCCGTAAACGTTGGATATTGCCCATTTTGAAACTCTGGGGCCTACGACAGTGCCGCCCTGCATACCTGGCACTTCAGTACCTTGAAAACGAAAACTATGCCAAAGCGATTGCACTTTTTCTCAAATTTTGTATACGTCATCGTACAAACCTCTGAGTACAAACTTTACCGCTGCTTTGCACAACTGAAAGAAAGCTAGCTAACAGGAAAATAGTAGGCCAATTTAAAATTGAAAAACTCACATAAATTGAGATGTTGCTGCTCGTTTTAATTACTTTTTAACAAATGCATTTTTTTTTATGATTTTATATTTTGTAATTCTTGTACTTTGCTCATTGTGAACTTTTATGGTGTTTTTCTTAAAACTACCGAATAAAGTTATTATTGAATTGAATTGAATTGACTGAAGGTCAAAGCTTGGCAATACTTGTTCAGTAATGTGGCTGCTTTAAAATACATATGTGTCCATATTTAACGGCAGGTGAACTTGTGATTTTTTTCCATGGAAATATGTGTCATTATCATGAAACACATATTTTTGACATGAAGTACGTTTAAATGGTCATCTAAACGATCATCTGCGTGAAAACTGTTCGTGAGGCCTGCCTTTCCATGCAGATGCCATTCAAAATACCAACGCAGTGTCGTTTTCACACGGTATCTAAAATTCACATTGTGAACTTTGGTTGTATATCGCATGGGGCGAAAGATAAAAAAAAAATGTGCACATCGTATCTTACACGTAATTTGAATTTGCTAAAACTTAAACTTGGACTATTATACATGCAAGCAGACATACATAAGAGGATAATTCTTCAAATTGATTGAAAAGAAAATTAGCTTAAAAGAAAACTGAAAGAAATCTTTTATACGTAAGCAGTTGTTTCTTGGGAAACGCTTTCAATTGTTTGATCAGCAATTTTGTCAATTGGTGTTTCAGTAATTGTTTACTTCTAGCAGCATGTTTGATGTGGTTTTGGGAAGTCTACATTGTAAAACTAACTTTGTTTCAAGAGACCTCTGAGGGCAGAACAAGGCAATTTTAGTGCCATCTAATGATTTTCATTATCAAGAGGCCACAATTAGGTTAAAACACAGTAGTCACGTTAAGTCTAATCTCTCGCAAATCCTTTGTAATGGCATTTGAGGAATTAAACTCGGAATTCAGGCGATTTTCAGGTTTTATGTGGGATTGTCCTTTTAAATTTGAAATCCCTCCCTTAATCTGTTCTTCCCTCTTTTCAAAGAAAAAACAACACTAAATCTGGTGGATGACATCGAAGAAGTCAATGTATGAGAAATGATGAACGAAAAGAAACCAACAAAAGGGTAAAAAAAAAAATAGCACTGTCACAGGCAAATATCATCAGCATCAAATACTTTATTTCGATCACACAGATCATCAAAGCACAGAAAGTATAAAAACGCAAGACAAAATACTTAAAAACGGACGAGCGTTACCAAGAGGGAAACAGACGTTACCAAGAGGGAAAATACAAATATTAAAACAAACCAATATAAAAAAAAACACTAATTCAAGCTAAAAGAAGCAATCTACAAGTGAATATAGTTCTACTTTTATTCGTTCGGGGAATAGCATGATAACACTGCATATTTTTGTTATTTAATAGTGACAGTGCATGTAAGAGTTATAAAACTGGTTCACTATCTTAACTAGGAGAGTGCGGTTTTTAGATCTTTGCTTCCACCCACCACAGCACAGAGGATGGGGCAATGGACGAGTTCACTTCCGTCATTGGCTCCCCTCTTCCTACATGGAGGCATTTTGTTGTTTCATCTTGTCCTCACATAAAATAGTGCACTCCAGCACCAGGGCATGCAAAAGAGTTCACATCATTACAAGGGGCCTGATACAGAAAGGGCTTCCACTCTTGTGGCGGAGGCCGCGCAATCATGGGGAGGATCCGCACTCGGGGCGGAAGCGCCCTAATGAGAATTGCAGAGATTTCGCCCGAGTGCACAGACTCCCCGGGCCCGATTCACAGAACTAACATAAGACAAAATCCTAAACTTACTACTTTTGGTATTCACAGAAGTTAGGATTTTGTCTTAAGACAGACTTAAGACAGACTTAAGTTAGGATTTTGTCTTAAGTCTGTCTTAAGACAAAATCCTAACTTCTGTGAATACCAAAAGTACTAAGTTTAGGATTTTGTCTTAAGTTAGTTCTGTGAATCAGCCCCTGAATGACTGCGGGCCCTTTGCCACGAGTGTGGAGGCCCTTTGTGAATCAGACCCATAGCTTGCAGCGGGCCTGATCGGGCTGTGCTAGACAATGAGCAAACTTGCAGGCTCCTGCACCTCTCAGCTAGCTCTCTGGGAGCTACAGAGGCCAGCAAGGCTACCTTCAAGATGCACTGTTAACTTTATTTGAAAAAAGCTTGAGAAGAGTATGTTCATGCTCAAGGCGCATCAGAGCTTTAGCTACTATTGACAATTAGCCACCACCAGCGCCGGACTGGGAACCAAACCGGACCTGGCAAAAAGCTTGGCCGGCCCTTGCTAGTGGAAAACTTTGTGCCACTTTTATTGCTGGTGCCGATATTGCCCACCATAACAAAAACGCCTCCCCAGGGGCCTAAAACCAGCCCCCAACCTGGCGGTCCACTGGGGAAACGCCCGGTGCCCGCTACAGCCAGTCCGGCCCTGGTCACCACAACACCAAGACTGAGCATTTGTTAAGAGCAGGGAGGTTCCAGCAAGAGTGCAATTTGACAAAGCAGTTTTCTTTGTAGTTTCTGTGTGAAAGCTCTGACTCTCTAGGATATTACGTTCTATTGTATTATGGCATTAGGGTAGCACTTACTACACCTTTGTGGACTACTGGAGCAGGTATCAACATGGAAAACATGCTACGCCTTGGGGGGGGGGTGTAGCTAAAAGCATGTTCTCTTTGCTTTGAGTCTTTAGGGGAAATTTTTCAATGTTGTGTGCGATTACCATCAATATTTTGTTATCGTGTTATGTGCTGCAGTGCTTTGCCACGCAATGGGTGAGGAAGTGTGAGACATACATGCACATTTGGATAGAATAATTTTATAGTTGGTGGTACGAAGGCAGCTTAGATTTGCTCCGCTGGTCACTTTATTCTGTTGACAATTTTTTAGGCATAGTGCCAACAAAGGCCTTTTCAATTTACTAAACTTATATGTATAACATACTTACTTACCGGGCCTTAAAGCCAGCCCTCTTCATCCACTGGTCTATTATTGTATAATTAAAGGTTTCTTCTACCTACTGCACCGTAAAAGCGAATTGACCAATCCATTTTAACACTGGCGATCTTCACTGTGAGTCACAGCATTTTGTCCATCTACAAGGATCTACCCCCCACCACCCATGGTGTCAGAGACTATCATCACAATATGTGCTTTTTTACATTAAAACAAATATTGTTGCGTTTAGCCAAGATGATTAGTGTTCTCCCCAACAATAATGTTTTGCTAAAATCATGACACAGTAAAGCATGCATTCCAAAACCAAAATGCTGGCAGTCAACACCAGACCTATTGACTTTGTCCAAGCTTGTCTTTTATATTGTCAATGAATGCCCTATGTTGGCTGTGGCTGGAGGCCATCCACTTTTAGATCTTATGGATTCAGCAAGTAACAGGTGTAGGGAAATAGCTAACGGTGAAGCAGAGACTGCATTACAGTCCTTTTTTGCATGATTGCCATTATGAGATGTCAAGTAAGGAGATTTGCCAAGATGGACTGTGCTATAATCATCCTTTTGTCATTATAGGATGTTTGTGCTTAAAGTTTGTGACTGTTTCGGATCTTTGGGGTGGATTATGTAAGTGACCTCTAGTGGCAACTCTCTTCATATTCCTGTCTGGTTAGTACTTAGTGGTTAGCTAAGTGTGCTGGTACAGCCAATATCTGTGTCTCCAGTTGCCAGCAAGTTTATAAATGTGCTTTCATATACTACTAGGAGGGTCACTGGAACTATGCGATTGTGTGGCCATACCGATTTTTGCATAATTATAGATTTTACATTTTTGCCACATAATCCATCATCTTCTGCATAATCTGGAGATTTCACCAAACAATTAATTTGTTTCTAGCTCAGACAGTTCAAAAGTCACTAAAACACAGTGACATTTAGCTGCAAAGTAGAAGGCCCTTTGCAAAGGATGTATGTCACTACCACGCACACTGTTACAACGCGTACCATTACAACGCGGTTGTAACAACGCAAGTCGTTACAACGACTTGCGTTGGGGGGGCGCAAATTTAAAAAATATAATTTACTATTCCAACACCAGTCCCCGTAGATAGTAGGGAAGGTGTTGGGATAGTAAATTAAATGATTTATTATCCTTGAGCGCCACCCAGCGCAATTCGTTGTAACAACTTTCGTTGTTATAACCGCGTGGTAATGGTACTTCGTTGTAACATGTGTTTTGTAAACGTTGTATACCTTTGCAAAGGTTGACTGGTCACCTTTCTGTAGCTTATTGCAATACTTGTGTGTTAAACTGGTACTAATGACGTGCAACTAATGCTCAGACACTGTTAAAAAGTTTGAAAATGACAAAATAATGAAGTAACACTATCACAAAATCTTGCGCATAATACTGCATAATTTGTCTTCTCGGGCTGCATAATTTACTCAACCCTGCCACATAATTTGCCCCCCCCCCCTTGCCGCATAATTCCAGTGGCCCTTAGTGTAAGCCTGTTGAATTTTAGGGATCAGAGTAGGCACATTCAACTCATTCACAAACGTATGTTTGGTACCTCACAATAATCTCTCCCACTGCTCTACTGACATTCATCCCACATTGGCACCTTTCATTACAGACAATAAAGTGTTCTCATAATTACTTTGTTGTCCCCCACCCACACCCCACCAATGGGCCTGAAGCTTGAGACACAGAGCAGTCTTCAAATGCGTACCTCGGAGAAACAATCCAATATCAAAAAGAAGCAAAAGAGTTCACATTTGACCTTGCAAATGTATGCTCTTTTTCAAGGAGCAACTCTTTGTGTAAATGAGTAGGTTTGAAAATTGAGTGTACTGGGACCTTCCGGCACTCCCTGTTGTGCCCCTGCTGTTCCCAAACACTAATCCGACACATACAAAATCATATTACATGTTGTTGTATAGCGTTTTAGGATCCAAGCGAAATTTACCAATTCATGCCCTTAAATAGGTACAATTCACATTGCACTTATATAGGCATAGAAATCATAACCATATTTAGACATAACCCATGCAGTCCAAGTACAAGCTTGGCTACTTCCACTCGTTCCAAAAAGCCACAACGATTTCTTGGAAAACTCGGCTTCAGCATTCAGGGACATCCCCTTGCTTGAATATTGATTTGTCCAAAATATCATGGAGTTTTCAAAGAACTACCATTCCCTTGGGGTTCGTTGATGACGTTATTATGTCTGACTTTACGTCAAACTAGGCCTACACTTGCCTACACTTGCCCTAGCAAACACACGGTGGTTCGGAGCAGCTTGACTATCTACTTGCCAGACGCAGCTCGCTACAGCAAGTGCTGAAGGAAGCCGACCCTCCAGCTGACGCACTGATCTAGAAGCTGTCCTTTCTCTCGCTGAGAATCCAGCTCCAGTGTTTCCAAGCTCCCCTTGCGGGGTGTTGGGAAATCGAGTCCCAAGACAGAGATACCAGACCTCCTTCATTCTAAACTAAGGCATGGAGCTGTTTAGACCTTGAGAGAAATCTTGGATAGATTCTTGGCAAAGAAACTAAACCTATGCTACACCACACTTACTTCTTCCCTCGTACTAGACCTAGGTTAGGTAAATTGGGGTAGGCGTATTTTAGAAGCACCAGTTGAGTACTTTTAGCCTTTGTTATTGATGTATGTATTTTATGTCTTAGAAACCATACCATGCTTTTACAGTATTATTTTATAATACTCTTGCTGTACGCATTATACTTTACAGCCAGTGTTACGATTGTAGCAGTTCATTTCTTTTGCATGAGAAAGTAGACTGTTCAATAAATCCTTTTATTGAAAACGCCCATCTGTCTATTTCGCTGCTCCTTTGATGAAACGAAGCATGCACGATTGACTGAGTAAAATATCTATCTATTGTTTCTACGACTCTGAAGATACGTTTATTCTTGGGGAAACAAAGTTGTCATGGCTATGCGGTTGTCAGAAACGAATCCCTTCTTGTTTATTTCAGAAAGTTTCTGGTGACCTCTGACCTAGTTGTCACTCACAATTAAGTTTAATATATTCGATAGAGACCTAGTCGGCCTCAGTTCTACGTCAAATCTATAGGATATATTATTCTAATGCGCAGAGCCTATGGGGAATATAGGAACTACACTACAATGTGGAATATATTATCACTCAATAATTGGGTATTTAAAAAGCTGTACTTGCACTCTGATAGCTTCTTAGTGTTATTGCATATGGTCAGTAGCGGTCGGCAGTAGGTGTTTCTATAGGGCGGTGACGTGGGCAGGAGGAGGGGCAGGGTGGGGGGAAATAATGTATGGATTACGGAGTTTTACAGGTAAGTAAACATTTAAATACATAAAACGAATTTCGTTGCGCACACTGCATCACATTTGGTGATGCAGTGTGCGCAACGAAATTCGTTTTATGTATTTAAATGTTTACTTACCTGTAAAACTCCGTAATCCATACATTATTTCCCCCCACCCTGCCCCTCCTCCTGCCCACGTCACCGCCCTATAGAAACACCTACTGCCGACCGCTACTGCATATGGTGTATCTTGGGCAATCAATGTTTTTGTTAGAAATCAGGATCTGTTTGCAGTATCCCCCTGCTTTTTGCGTCATTTGAGACCCTTGAATGCTGGTTTTCTGACTCTGAGAGTGCCCTGGGCTCTACTGGGTTGGCCTAGGGCCAGTGCTATGTTGAAAACACATACATGCATTAGGTTACACTATATATTAAGGTACACGTACAATTGGTATGACCTACTCTACAAGTCCCTAGTAGATAATAGGACAGGGGAATTAAACCTACCTATAAGCCCTTAGAATATAGTAGGGCATTGCAGTTTAGCTAGCAGCACTTGCTGCACTTGCATGTGTGCACTGCTGGGTGCCTGAGGTCATTTTAAAAGCTTTTTTTTGTCCTCATTCTGCCAATTCTCTTGCTGGTAGAGCTCTTATCCCAATTACCAAAGCGTGGGGCAGAGCCTTTCCACCCAAGAAGAATGCTGTTTCCACTTACATCCCTTCACCAATGTGCCGGCAGCAAAAAGGGACCAGGACTGACAGCAATTTTGGCTTAATTATCAGACCTCCTGGAGCGTTGCTCCATACGACCAACAGTGCCCACATTTTCTCATGGCTTCTAGAGTTGCACGCTATGTCAAACTGACTTGTGGTGATTATATTTTTAACACAGCCAGAGAAGCAGGGAGGACTTCAACCACCTGCAGATCTCTCATCTCGCCAAGAGAATCACATAAAAATAAATCTGGAAATAACAGCATTCATTCAGGTTGAGCCGACCCGATACAGCTCAAAAAATATAAGATTAGAGCTTACCTTAACTTGTTGACCAGTTACTTCAACCAAAAACTTACACAACTCAGTCCAGTAACACGTGATCTTAGGACATGTCATAAACATGTGTATATCATGTGCTGAAGGGTGCAAACATCTTGGGCATATATACAGGTTTCCTGTAACTCTTGACAACTTAGCTGGAGACCAATATACTCTGTGTGTAGTAAACAGATGGTTGCATTTAAGAGAAGCGGGTTTCACAACCGCATGTAGAATAGCAAAAGAATCAAGCCAGGCCTCTTTAACGTTTTCACCCATTAATTCTTCAGCCAAAGCTTTGAAATAACCATGTCCAGCTCATTGTCTGCCTCTACCAAGGCCTGATACCACAGAGAGACTTCCTTTTTCAGGGGGCCTGTTCTCATCGCCTGGTCTAGCCAGGAGTCCCTCTTCCTCCTCCACCCAAACCTGCCTTATCCACCAGGAGGAGACTAGTTAATATTTAAGTCTAGTTAGTTGACCCCTGGTGCCGTTACTCAGAACTTCCTACCTAACCAAGTATGAAGCAGTTTTAAGATCCCCCCAACAAAATAGTCCTGCAGATTTTAAAGGCAGACTCAGCTGATCTCTCAAACACTAAGGGGTTCCCGGAGAATACCAAATCCTAGTCTCTCCCAGAAAAACACCCAAGTCCTTAAGACCCCTGGCAGGATCTTCAACCTCACCTTATTAAAGAACTTCGGCCCTCCATATTTAAAGAGAAAATGACTCATCCCATCCCTCAGATCGCTTAGAATTACCCCAAATAGTAATCCCCGGGGTGATCGGTCCACCTTATTTGTCAGCATACGAAAGTTCTTAAGCTGAAATGCTTAACAATATGCCAAAATATCGGGAAGTGCCAGCCCCCCTTTCTCCAGCCTCCTCCTCAGCTTTTTCCAGGATATCCTCGGTCCCGTGAAGGAACAGATAAAGCTGCCAATCGTCCCTTGCAATTTAGCTACCTCTCCTTTATCAAAAGGTAGGGGGACAGAATTTAAAAGGAAGTGGTCTTTGGAAGGACAATCTTTTAAATAGGGTTAACCAGGTGCTATATATTAAGAGGTAAATTCGCCCACCTTACCAAAAGCCTCCTGATGTCTTGACTAGCTTTCTTCCAATTAACTCTAGGGACATCATCCAACTGCTGAGTGATTATAATGCCCACATACCACATTTGAGACTTAGGGCTAGATGTAGGTAGAAAAGATTTACCAAATTTAAATTACCGTATTTTACCGATTCGGTAATTTAAATTCGGTAAATCTATGGGTCCGATATGTAGGTATTCCAGATGTGCTGGAATACCGAATCGGATGAATTCGGTATTTACCGATTCGGTAAATACCGAATCGGTAATGCCCATTCATTCCTATGGGCTTTGAAGCCCATAGGAATGAATGGGCATTACCGATTTGGTATTTACCGAATCGGTAAATACCGAATTCACAAGGGTGCAGGGGGTGTCACTTTGACACCCCCTGGCACCCCCAAAACAGGCTTGGGTGCCATGTGGCAGGCATACCTGCCCTAAGGGCAGGTCTGCCTGTCACATGACATAGGTGTGCATGCACACATGTGCATGCACACCGGAATCGGTATTTTACCATGGATTTGTATTCCATGGTAAAATACCGATTCTGTAAGCCATGTGCAGAAGGTACATTGCCTACCTACATTGCATTTTCGGTAATTTTACCGAATCAGTAAATATTACCGAATCGGTAATTATTTTACCGATTCGGTACATATTACCGAATCGGTAAATTTACCGATTCGGTAATGATACCGATTCGGTAAAATTACCGAAAATGTGCCCCTACATCTCAATAGCCCTTTACCGATCGGAAACGGCCGAAAATCGGTATTTTCGGCCGATTCCGATCGGTAAAGGGCTACCTACATCTGGCCCTAAGCCCCAGGGTTTTGCCTAGGCTGGTTCCACTCCATGATTTCAGTTTTCCCGCTATTCACCTTAGACCCCCAGATCTTCCCAAAAGATTCCACCTTGGCCATTAAATTGGGATTTGCCACCTCTGGTTTAATGGTGTAAAGTCTAAGATCATCAGTGTACATGACCAGCTATGCCACCAAGCTAGCATATTTCAATGGAAAAATGGTAGAATCTGCTCTAATGAAGGAGGCAAATGGTTCTATATAGAGATTAAATAACAGCGGGAACAAGGGAAATCCCTGCCTAGTACCACATGTGATTTTGAAGCAATTTGATAGCTCCCCATTGACAAAAACCCTGGCTCTGGGCAGATTGTACAGATTTTGAATAGCCCTACTATATTCTGTGGAAACCCAAAGATCTTCAAGACTGCCCATAAGTAAGGCCAATGGACTTGGTCAAACTACTTTGCAGCATCTGCAGCTACCGCTGAGGCCATTTCAAAAGCTGCCCTGTGTTGCAGCACTGCTTTAAAAAGTAAATTCACTGTAAACTTGAATTTGGTGGCAGGGCACCTTACAGAACGATCATCTACAATATGTGTGCCTATGCAGAACCCCTACTGTCTCCCCTAGGTGACCCAGGGGTGGGGGCTTATGTAACTATAAGAAGGGTCCTTATAAAAGATGTTATTAATACCCTCGTGTTGGAGACATTGCACATTTCATTTTCCCCAATGTAGATCCCCAGCCACATAGGATAACATTGCAATAGTTTATGAATGCACAAATACTGCTAGCAATTAAACAATATATCATTCAAAGACTCAGTAGAATGGTATTGATAAAACCACCAATATGCTAATATTGAATTGTTCCTAAAATATATAGAAAAGAAGTTATAAGACTTTCTTGTCGGTAAGCCAAAATTCAGCCTGGCAGCAGTCGCCCCTGATTGAGCAGAGTTAACAGGATTAGCCAGGTTGCTTTGACAAAGTGATATGTGGCTCACCCAGGGAGAGGCTATCTGTTGAACAGAGGTCTACAACATAGGAATGCCAGAGCAGGGAGAGGGGACATAAAGTTTGAAGCTTCAAAGGAGGAATAGGACAGGCGGGTCCATCTACCACGCATCCATTTTGACCCAGCCAGATGGGAGGCTGAAAGAAGGAATATGCAGATGTTACGGGGTGGAGAGCTATTTAAATAAGCCATACTGAGAATTGATTTAGTTAGCTATTCATGCTCTTTTGAGATTTCAGCCATGTGTGATTTTGGCAGAATAGTGCTTTCTGGGAGAAAATTATGCCACACTTTGAAGGAAGTGGCCATGATCTGGGGAGTTGCTTTGCACCTTATTGGACAGGAGAGCTCTCCTGCTTGACCCCAGAGAACACTGAATTATTATGTGAGAGGTGCCGATCCTCTCAGATCTGCTGCTTGAAACTAAGAGAAGAAGATGGATTGCAATGCTGAAATCTTGATTTGCACCACCAGGCCCTGCATTCTGACTGTCTGTGCCTGCTGCATTTTCTGGAACTACAGCCCTGTGGATGTATCTTGCTTCTAAAGGGTTAAAGATTAGACGCCCAGCAAGGTACAGGCTAACAGAGCTCACCTGGAACAGCACCGCCATGATTCGACTGCCTGGAGTGTGTACAGTGGATATGTAAGGGTTTTGTCCAGGAGCATTGTGGCAATTGTGGTCCCAAAGTTTCAAGGACCATCATGGAGTTTCCTGACACTAGGACAGTGTTTTGGACCATTTGGACCCTCAAGAGGAACTTCAGGAAGAAGTTCCAGAAGTTTGGAGAAACTTTGGAAAAAACCTCCATAAGGTGACAGTCTCAACCGCGAGAGCCAAGCCGGCCACCTTCAACCGCTACCATGCCCCGATTCCAGGTTTGTCCTACTGAAGAGCTTTGAAGGTCTGACTTCAGAGTTTGACCGGGATCTTCCTGAAAGTCAAGCCGGTGAACCCTCACTGAATCTAGACTGGTGAAGAGCACCGAGGGACCTCGTCGTAAGAAGCTCCAGAAAAGTTTCTAAGTCTGAAGGTAAACTTTTGACCAGGGCCTCCTACTCAGTGTATCCGCACAGGGCTGCATCGCGGTCAGCCTGAAAGTTTGACTTTGTCCCGGTCAAGCGTGGCCAGATGTCCCAGAGTTGCACAATGGGTTTCTAAGGTCTAGAAAGTGTTTAACCTTTAGAAAATTCATAGTTTTATAATTTGGTGTGGGATTTTTTTTGTGTGTTGTGTCTTAATTATTTACTGAATTGGTGTTTTTAAATGCCTTACATACCTGTCTCTTAAGTTAAGCCTGCCTGCTCTCAGGCCAAGCTACCAAGGGTTGAGCATGGGAATAATTTGCTGAAACCTATTTAGAGCCCTAGACAATTTTAGTGCCTTATTGGTAGTGGTAGACACATATTTACCACTACTAATAACCAACTTTCAAACAGTTTTGCTGACTCAATATTACATATGGCAGTGTTGTTGTGATGAATCGTAATGTATTGTTTCAGAGCATTTTATAGAATTGTGGTATTTGTGCTCATATATTTTGTATTGAATGTTGTAAAAGTTGACAATTGTGCTATAGAGAATAAAAATTGTATTAAAATGTATTGAATGTCAGTAACATCATGTGTACTTTATTAAATAAGGCTTTCTTGGATGAATTGAGTTCAACAAACTCCAGCACTGTGCATTGACAAAAATGCATGTTGCAAATTTCAAATTTCAAAGCTTTATTCGACAGCAAGTCATAAAAGCAGTTATACATCCTACACTACACAATCAATACTACAATGTTAAATTCATTATTTTTAAAAAACTAATTAAACCATAATGTTGTTATGTTCCAAATTAGAAGACAATTTATACATGATAATTAAAAATAGTTCAATAAAACATGAATTTTTAAAAGTTGATCTACAATAAGCGGTGTCAGTTAATTCATTGGGCAGTACTTAACTGTTGTAAAGTGCGGGTGCGTATAGTCCATGCCCAACCTAAAAATGTTGCAACGGCAATCGCCATGCAGGGTGTACAATCTGATTCCAGCACTCTTAACGCCTCTATATACCTATGTGTACCTAAGTTTAAACACACAGGTTTTATCCACTTCCGTCGTGGACTTACATAAAGGGGACAAAAAAACTGTAGATGAGCAATGTTCTCGATCGAGTCTTTACAATGGAGGCATTTGTCGTCCTGAATAGCTGACCATTTGCGGGTAAATGCCTTTAAAGGAAGGGTCCCGGTTCTGAATTGAAAATACAATTTTCTATCAAACGGTCTTTCAATAATGTCCCAGTAAGGCTCACAAGATGGTAAGGGTTTGATATCCAGAAAACGTCCTGTTAAATTTGTGTTGGATCCAATACTATAAGCGGTCGACCATACCATTTCCCAATAAAAAAATGTCAGTGTTGCCTTTGATGGAAAGCTTTTGGCATTGGGAGTGTTCCATCGGTGGTGGTCTAGTTCCAGCTTAATTAGCAAACCTCTTATTTCCTTTAACCACGGGATCGAATGGAAACGATCTGCCCTGGTGATATCCTTCAGGGCAGTGGCATAATGCACTAGTTCAGGGGTAGTCATAATGCGTCTCCAGTATAATAAGGGTCGCAGCCATGCCAAATCCTCAATGTTCTTCCTGCCAAGGTCGTATGCCAGTGGAACGGTAGGGATACTTTGGGGAACCCCAACAAGACGGCGTAGAAACCTGTTTTCCGCCACTTTTAGTTGTTTCAAATTGGAGAATCCCCAAAGTTCCGAGCCGTATAAAGAGGCACTAATCACCTTCATGTTATAAATTTCTAAAGCAGGGGTGATTGGCTTAGTCAATGAGGCTTTATGTTTAAGGGCCACTACACCCGCCAGCTGGTGGAATTTTAAAGCAGCCATGTCGATGTGGTTTTTCCAACTCATATTACACTGAAGGGATATTCCTAGATACGTGAAGCCCTCAACCTGTTCTAGGTGAGTACCATTAAAATAATTGAACCCTTAAATGTGTTCCGCTGGTTCAAGCACATGAACTTGGTTTTGGAGGTGTTTATCTCAAGTCCACGTGTTTGACAGAACTCACCGAAAGTGTTAACTGCCTTCTGAAGCCCACTCGGGGTTCGAGAAACTATCAGCGTGTCATCCGCAAACATGAGGACAGGCACGCGTGCCCCTGCTAGAACAGGACCATCGGTGGGAGAACGGCTTAGATGGTCTACAATGCGATTGATGTAAATAGAAAACAGTGTGGGTGCCAGAACACCCCCCTTCCGGACCCCACGTTCGACAGGGAAGGTGTCTGTCACCTCACCCTGAACCCCCCACCTGATTCTAGCATAATTGTTCTCATGCAAGTGGACAAGAAGCGTCAGCAATTCTGGGGCCAACCCAGCTTCGGCGAGTACCCTCCAAAATTTAGAACGAGGAACTAGATCAAAAGCTGATTTTAAATCTACGAAAACAGCGTAAAGAGTCCCATTAGTTAGCATCACGTTCCTCCAGTATAGAGCTATGAAAAAAAAGACCTGGTCAACTGAACTTGCACAGGGAGGGAAACCACCTTGATAAGGGGATAAAATATCTTTTTCTACTATCCAAGTTTGCAGTTTGTTTTGCACTAGTCGACCTATTAACTTTTGGGCAGAGTCTATAAGATTGATAGGTCTATAATTGCTAGGTAGTGATTTGTCTCCCTTTTTAAAAACTGGAATTATTTCTGCACCCTTCCATGAGGTCGGTATTGGTGCACCCCTAGCCACAGAATTAGCTAGCCACTCAAAGTACTGACACCAAGATAATCGATCACTTAAAAACACATCAGCAGGTATGCCATCCATTCCTGGGGCTCGGCCCCCTATCACGCAGTCTAGCGCTATGCTAACATCTTTTTTAGTAAATAGCTGACATTGATAGAAAACTGTAGGAGGTAGTATATACTCTCCTTCCGCTAGATCACGAGCGTATTGTGGTTTGAAGAAGTCTACCCACTGGTTTTTTGCAACATTATTTTGCGGGGGTTGTGCTATCCCCCCTCTGTCCCACTTAACCAGGGCCCAAAATTGACTTTGATTCTTTGCAGCACAGGCGGATTTAAGATCACGCCAGTGAGCCTCATCCCACTGTTTCCTGGCCACTTTTTGTGCCTTCCTATATATATCCCTCGCCTTTCTCACACCTAGGATGTTCTTGTTTCTAAGTTCGGTGCTGAGATTCTGGCGGGCTACTCTACAGGACTTATCATACCATCCCATTTTGGGTAATTTTTTATGATCATTGTCTAATTTTGTGGGCTTCTTGAAAAACTCCTGGAGCTTGGCAAAAAAGTTTGTATGAGCCTCAAGCATAATTTCAGGAAAGTTTTGATTTATGGTATATGAATTTATCTTACCCACTTCTTCGACCACCACTTTTTTAAGAACCTCCAACCTCTCTGTGTTCTCAATTAGTCTACCCCATTTTATGTGGCGCAGGTTATTCGAGGCTACAATATCTAAGGTGACTTTGCCACCCCCATGATTTGGTTCTCTTAACCTCATGTTTGCTTTGAAGACCATACAGAGAGGGTTGTGGTCACTCTCCATCCTGTTTTTTACAACCATATCAGTCAGCCTGTGCCATTCTCTAATGTCCACCAAGAAGTAATCTATTTGGCTAGAGAACCTACCATTATCAAATGTTTTGTCCCCCTGACGATCTGACGGGGTACGTCCATTAGCTGCTCTGAGTCCTCTTGCTAGACATAAAGCCTTCAGTTGGATGGCCACCGCGGTCCATCTTCTGACTACGGGTAATTCTAGCTGGGGACACCCCACTTGCTATCCTCCTCTTCTGCTAGGATTTGGTCTTCTTGGCCAAGCGGTTCAAATGCGGTGTTGACATCACCCCCCACAATAAAAGACAGCTGTGTTGGGAGTGCATGTTGCTTCAGTACAAGGTGTTTTTCTAAAAAGGTGTTCCCTTAAGACTCTGGCCATAGGTTGACTCCTATATGGTGACAATTGAGACCATGCCATTTTTCCATGTAATCGTTAAGCCTCAATGTCAGCAAACTGTGAGCATTAACCCAATAGTAATGTGCAAGTGAGGGGTGATCAACTCAAGTACGAAATTGTGTGGTTAAACATTAACCAAAAGGTATTAGGTAGAATGAGAAATAATTCAGAAGTTGCAGCCAAGCTTCAGTAATTATAATTGCTTCTATTGCTTTTCTTGCCATAAATCTCATAGTTCATTGTTTAAAGGGTTATGTCTTTCGGAGACTTAGAGTTTTGCTCTCTATGCTTTGTCTGCTATCCAAAGCTGTTAGGTTGGTATTCAAAGTTATTTTGACTACTTTGCAAATAGAACCTATAAATAGATGCCTGCCTATGTCCTGGATCAGGGCATGCGCTAAGAGCGACTTCAATATAAAAAGCATCCTCAAACTTTTGGGATGTGATTCACATGTTTTCATAATACAGGTGTAGCTACCCTTTAGGTTATCTCAACATAACAAGTCCGGGTCCTGTATACAATTTAAACTTCATTATGTCACACTGAGGTCTCCATCGGTCAAAAAAGGTTTGATACATTTAGACCTTCACATAATCAGAGATGGTACCATATCTGACCTGATTGCTCAGACCTTAAGGTGAAATCATTGGAATTGGATCACACCAATGGGAATTTCTGAGGCCTGTGCATCCATAATTAGTAGGAGGAGACAAATACTGTATATAAATATCTGCCTTTAAATACTAAGAGTCAGAAGACCTGGAACTAAATGGAGTACTGCTGAACTGAAAACAAACTCTATGGATGTGACATCTGCAGTTTGCCAACTTTCTGAGTTTCCAAGTCTGAACTACAAGACTTCAGCTGCATACTTCAGGGAGATTGTGACTACTCAGATTCACTATGAGGTCTTGTCATATATAATGGTTAAATAATGATATTCCTTGGACCAGCTTACCATAATCAGTATTACTTGAAAATTCTGTACAACTGGGCTGTCTCAACATTTTAGGGATACTGCATACAAAATGAGTGATGAGTACCATAAACTGGCTTGATGTAGATGACTCTCTGGCTACCTTGTAAATGTAAATGTACAGGAATTTATATAGCACAAATCACCGACCGGTTTCTAAGCGCTTGCTTAGGGAACCCGTCCTGGTATTCCCCTGTGAGATAACCCCAGCAGGGTATCCGCAAGGTGAAAGCCAGGCATCCCGCCGCGAGGGGCCGTTGTGGAGATTAAGCAAGCTATTGCCAGAGTCGCAGAGTGTGAACCCGTGAATCGAGAAGGCACCGGAGCGAGAATTGTCGAGTCCATGGACATTTTAGGACTCAAGACCCCGCCAAGCTGGGAATTGAACCCTGGTCCCGGGCTGACCTCTGCTTCCAGGTCTGCCTCCTCTAACCAGTGAGCCACACTTCTCCACAGGCTTATACGGTACAGCAATATAAATCATCCTTTTTAATATATAAGGGATTGAGGATTTTTGTGGACACTCCTTGGTATTGCTTAGAGCATTTTAATCCTTTGAATGGAAACATTGTTGTGTTCACTTTTGTAAGCTCCCACTGCTTACCGATAAAAGCATGGTGATTTGCCGCCTCTTGGATGGCTGGGACCTGTTTCAGTATGTCATGAATACTCTGCAAGGTGCAGAGTTATACATATATTAAAAAGAACACCCCTTTTTCCGAGCAACCAGCACCACCACATATGTGATTTATGTATTATGTTATATTGTCACTGTGCACTGTATGTTATCTGTGCTTAAAGTACTGTGTGAAAATTATTTGATAATGAATTCAAGTGTTTGTCAATTCATGGTGTTACAAACAGCACAGATATTTATCTTTATGGATCTTGGATTCAGACTTTCATTGCGAACTGTATTATACATATTTGCAAGTATTTTAGCAGGAAATATAGCGCAACAAGATACAAGGAGGCTCTGGCTTGGATCACAAACCAAAACCAGCCTTGCGTCTGTAATACCGGTAAATAAGCCAGCCTTGCGTCTATGTTACCGGTAAGGAGCTTAGTAACGCAGTACGCCGTACTGTGGCAATACTATTTAATGCCACACCCGACTTCTAGAAAGCGCTTAGCCTTCTGTCAGTCTCCAAGGAAGGACCTGTGTCCAAAGATGCCTTACCTGAAATCGACGCAGCAGTTCTTCGGTCATCTGGTTTCTTTTCCTGCATCTTCACGGCTTCAGGAGGCATCTTGACTTCATTACAGCTACAACACCTGTGGAGAAAAAGTCAAGAAGAAAGCTAAGTAATTTTTGTTATTTATGGCGCCCATTGCAAGACAGCAATGTTTTTCAAGAGGCCATAGTAAATACTCAAGACAATTTTGGGACTATTTTTCCACAACAGAGAAAGCATAGTAGAACGCTTATTAGAAAATTAAAGAACTTTCAAAGAAGAACAAGATAGATAATTTTTTAGTGATGGAACACATCAGGGGCAACTAGAAATGTAAGTCTGAATAGGAAGACATATAAAAAAGAAATATAGTTTTATAAACAACATTGCAGTTCAAGGTCACTAAAGCAATCTCTTTCTTCCGAAGAAGATCTGAAACATTCTTCACTGCCTATGCATACTCTGCCCCAAAGGATCGTCATAGTGAAAACCCAGCCATCACAAGAATTACTAGGACGCAATCCTTACCAGCTTACCTTTGCAGGTAGGAAACCTAACTGATTTATTATACAAATTTAGAGGAAAGTAGGAACTAGTTGTACTTCACAATACGTATAATACATGTAAATTAATCCCATCTTGTTGCCTCGCAGGTCGACAACGAGAGCCCACCAGCGTCCAGTATCGGACCCTCCTCCCTGAACCCTATTACATAGCTCAAGTGGGCAATAAAAGCACTGGCTATAAGGTAGGGTACAGGGAAGTTGGTCCATAGCATCTCTGCTAAACCCAACTGCGCACACACAAGGTAAGAGTACATGGTTGCTCTGACAGAAGGCTAAGCCGACATAAAATGTTTTGCCCAGATGCCATGGACCAACCTCACCAAATATATCTGCAAGATCTAGCCACCATTTTAGCAGACATAAAATGAGATAAGGCAGCATTACGCAGAGATTTGTCAACTTTAGAAAATACTATGCAAGACCGCTTGGCTTGGGGTTTTTCCTCAATGCAAAAACCTATTCTCAACCCACCTAGTTTTCAGCCTACTTTCCAGTCAGCAACACAGATGTTGCATAGCACTACTGCTACTGCACCTACACAAATACAAGTGGTGACTCCTGTTTCTGTTCCCTTAGCGCCCCCAGAGAGATTTCATGGGCATAGCAACAAATTTACCATTTTCTTAAATCAATGCCATCTCCATTTTATTGCAAACCCCACATCCTTTCCTGGTGACTCTTCTAAAGTAGCTTTTATCCTGTCTTACTTAGGAGGAGACTCAGCGTTGTGGTCAGTCCCATTGGTAGAGCGTGATGACCCCTTGCTCTACAAACTTTAGACATTTTAAAAAATTGTTTACCAAACATGTGTTTGTACAGTCGGCAGATAATGAAGTACTTATCTTTAAACAAGGCTCCTCCGACCTGCTTCATTATATTTCCTTGTTTACCAGAAGTGGAATGGCCTGATGAAAAAAGGGTATCCCTTTTTTATAGAGGCCTTATAGGTGAACTTAAGGATATGGTGACTCAAATCTTAGACCCACCAGATGATTGTAGTGAAATCATCGATCTGGAGGTAAAATGAAACCATTGTTTATAAGAACATAAAGGTGAACGGGGTAAAGCAGAACATAAGATGTTATTGTTCAAAGAAAGGAATAGTTCTAAAGTTGAGACCACAAGTAAACCTGATTTGGGGGAGCAAATGCAAATTGGAACAAACAAAGAACCCCTCACTAAGGAAGAAAAGGATAAACGTCGTAAATTGAATCAGTGCCTTTATTGTGGTAAAACTGGGCATTTCCTAAAAGAATGTCCTACCCGTCCAAATAAAGGTAAACCAAAGTTAACTGAAGTAGCCGCCATTCAACAATCGGAAAACTAAAGAGCTCTACGAAAGACGAGGTCCGTTTGGTGAGTGAGTTTTTTAGTTTGGCCTCCGCAGCTCCTGCTGTCTCCTTTCAACAGCTTAGTTGTTCAAGTAACACTAAAATCATCAGACAACAACTTACATACATGATCCGTAGACGCCTTAATTGATTCAGGTGCTACCGGTAATTTCATAAACACAGAGTTCTTACAGTAATTAGGGTTACAAATGTTGCCAAAATTTCGACCAGAAATTGTAGAAGCAGTTGATGGTAAAGAATTAACATCAGGTTTAATGCAAAATCATACTGAGAACCGAGTTATGATGTGTTCCACCACTCACTGTGAAAATATCACGTTTGATATTATAGATGCACCTCAGTTTCGCCTCATTTTAGGAGTCCTGTGGTTCGTTCAACACACCCCTAAAATTGATTGGATTAAGAAAACAGTATTATTTGATTCGGAACATTGTCGCACCATTTGTTTTCAGCACAAGGTGTTGGAGGATAGTGTTCAAGGTTTTGATTTCCCAAAAGACTCAAAGAGTGTATTACTCGTTAATGTTGTTCCAAAAGACTATTTGGATCTGTTGGATGTCTTTTACAAAAAAAGGCAAACACCTTACCACTCCAAAGGGATTACGATTGTCGGATAGATCTGGTTCCTGGGGCCACTTTAACATGCAGTCATATATATGCCCTCACTGAAAATGAAAATGTGTATGTAAGAACCTACTTAGATGAATATCTTGCTAACAGTTTTATTAGACATTCCAAATCCCAGTTCAACTCCCCTCTTTTCTTTATGCCGAAAAAAGCATGTGTATACATTACTGTGAATTGAATAATGTAACTGTTAAAAACCGTTACCCACCTCCTTTGATACCAACTTTGTTAGACCAAATAAAGGAGGCAACCATTTATACTAAACTTGATTTGCGTGGAGCATACCATCTAGTTCGAGTCCAAGAGGGCGATGAGTGGAAAACAGTGTTTTGCACAAAATTCGGCCTTTTCGAATATCGGGTCATGCCCTTCGGACTCTGCAACACTCCAGCTGCTTTTCAATTTTTTATAAATGAGGTTTTGCAAGACTTTTTAGACATCTTTTGTGTCGTCTACATAGACGACATAATTATATATTCAAATTCTGTATCAGAGCATGCAAAGCAAGTACGAGCCATTCTTCAAAAGCTGCTGCAAAATTTGTTGTATATTAAATTCGAAAACAGTGTGTTTCACACGACCAAAGTTGATTTTTCGGGACATAATATTAGCGCTTCAGGAATAGTAATAGACCCAAAAAAGATTGAATCAGTACATACCTGGCCTAGTCCATCTTCTGTTAAACACGTCCAAAGTTTCCTTAGCTTTGCGAATTTTTATAGGCGATTTATTCACAATTTCTCTCAGACCATAACTCCAATCACTAAGCTTTTCCGCAAAGGTGTAAAATTTGAATGGTATGACTTAGCAGAAAAAGCTTTTCAAGAATTAAAAAGACAAATCACTTCAGCCCCTATTTTGATGCATCCTGATCCTTCTCGCCCATTCATAGTTGAGGCGGACGTGTCACGGTTCGCTTTAGGAGGTATTTTGTCACAAAGGCATAAAAACACTGGACAAATGCATTCCATAGCTTATTATTCCAGAAAACTATCACCAGCAGAACAAAACTATGCTATTCTGGTCAGGGAACTATTGGTCATAAAAGCTGATTGTGATGGATGGCATCACTACTTGATAGGAGCAAGACATCCAATTTCAATTTATACGGATCTTCGTAATCTTCATACTTTACGAACTTTTAAAGCTCTCTCAGCTCGTCAACTTTGTTGGACGTTGTTTTTTAATGATTACAATTTTATCATCACATTTCAGCCAGGAAAGAAAATGCTTTATCAGGCATTGGAAGTATGGGCGAAATTTGCAAATTCGCGTTCCGGGAATTCGGGGAAAATCGAATTTGCAAAATACGCAAATTCATGCGAATTTGCGGATTTTTGGTTTTTTGCATGTTTGCTGGTTTTTTGCGTGTTCGCAGGGTTTTTTTCGTGTTCGCAGGGCTTTTTGCGTGTTCGCGGGCCGCTTGCAAGGCGAAGTTACCCATGCGGTCGTGTATGGGCACAGCACCCTCTGGTTCACCACTGCCACCCTCTGATTATCATCACTGCCACCCTCTGGTTCACCACTGCCACCCTCTGGTTCACCCCTGCCACCCTCTGGTTTACCTCTGCCACCCTCTGGTTCACCACTTCCACCTTCTGGTTCAGCACTGCCACTCTCTGGTTCACCCCTGCCACCCTCTGGTTCAGCACTGTCACCCTCTGGTTCACCACTGCCACCCTCTGGTTCACGACTGCCACCCTCTGGTTCACCACTGCCACCCTCTGGTTCACCCCTGCCACCCTCTGGTTCACCACTGCCACCCTCTGGTTCATCACAGCACCCTCTGGTTCACCCCCGCCACCCTCTGGTACAGCACTGTCACCCTCTGGTTCAGCACTACCACCCTCTGGTTCACCACTGCCACCCTCTGGTTCACCCCTGCCACCCTCCGGTACAGCACTGTCACCCTCTGGTTCACCACTGCCACCCTCTGGTTCACGTCACAACTGCCACCCTCTGGTTCATCACAGCACCTCTGGTTCACCACTGCCACCCTCTGGTTAACCACTGTCACCCTCTGGTTCAGCACTGCCACCCTCTGGTTCACCACTGCCACCCTCTGGTTCACCCCTGCCACCCACTTGTTCACCACTGCCACCCTCTCTTTCATCACAGCACCCTCTGGTTCACCCCTGCCACCCTCTGGTACAGCACTGTCACCCTCTGGTTCACCACTGCCACCCCCTGGTTCATGACTGCCACCCTCTGGTTCATCAAAGCACCTCTGGTTCACCACTGTCATCCTCTGGTTAACCACTGTCACCCTCTGGTTCAGCACTGCCACCCTCTGGTTCACCACTGCCACTCTCTGGTTCGCCGCTGCCACCCTCTGGTTCACACACGCCACCCTCTGGTTCACCACTGCCACCCTCTGGTTCACCCCTGCCACCATCTGGTTCATCACTGCCACCCTCTGGTTCACCCCTGCCACCCTCTGGTTCAGCACTGCCACCCTCTGGTTCAGCACTGTCACATTCTGGTTCACCCCTGCCACCCTCTGGTTCATCACTGTCACCGTCTGGTTCATCACTGCCACCCTCTGGTTCACCACTGCCACCCTCTACCGAGACCTTTTGTGACACAGCGGCAGCACAAAAGATGCGCCATGGTGCTGGGTATTAACAACGTGACGCATCTGAGAGATGCGTCACGTTGTAAAGCCCTGTGCCATCAGGAGGCGTTCCGGTGCAGGGGAGGGCGTTCCTGCACAGGAACGCCTCCTAAAAGTGGCTGAGTGAAATCTACAAGAATTCACTCAGTCGCTTTTAGGCCAATGCTGCGTCAAAACCCTGCGCCTGCTTGAAGCAGGCGCAAGGCTTGATGCAGCATTGGGGAGATAGGGCCCCCCAGAGCATTGCTAGAGCTGCGTCGCAAGCGCGATGTAGCTCCAGCAATGCGCTGCTTTTATGGCACAGATGTGTGATGCATCTGTGCCAATTTTGCCACATGGTGCACCGCATTGTAAATGCGGCGCACCATGGGTGGCGGAGCTGCGGCGCACAATAACTGGCGCATCTCTGGGGATGTGCCAGTTATTGTAAATCTGCCCCTATACATTTAGCCAACGAGGGAGCACTTACTGATTAGACAAGTACTCCAAGATTAGAAAGTACTCCAGTTGAGTAGAGGTATTGCACAAAAAGGTGGCATCTTCGTGGACAAACACGCAGGGCGTGATTCATTCTGCCCCCTGTTAGACTCGTTTTTTGTGCCCTTCTGCGCTCTGTTAGACTCGTTTTTCCCTTGTTTTTCTGCCCTTCCGCCCTCTGTTAGACTCGTTTTCGCTTGTTTTTCTGCCCTTCTGCCCCCTGTTAGACTCGTTTTTTGTGTCCTTCTGCCCTCTGTTAGACTCATATTTCCCTTGTTTTTCTGCCCTTCTGCCCTATGTTAGACTCGTTTTTTGTGCCCTTCTGCCCTCTGTTATTCCCTTGTTTTTGTGCCCTTCTGCCCTCTGTTATACTCGTTTTTTGTGCCCTTCTGCCCTCTGTTAGACTAGTTTTTGTGCTTTTCTGCCCCGTTAGACTCATTTTTTGTGCCCTTCTGCCCTCTGTTAGACTCGTTTTTCCCTTGTTTTTCTGCCCTTCTGTTCTCTGTTAGACTGGTTTTTTGTGCCCTTCTGCCCTCTGTTAGACTCGTTTTTCCCTTGTTTTTCTGCCCTTCTGCCCTTTGTTAGACTGCTTTTGGTGCCTTTCTGCCCTCAGCACCACCACATTATCACTCAGCACCACCACAGCACCACTCAGAACCACCACAGCATCACTCAGCGCCACCACATTATCACTCAGCACCACTACAGCACCACTCAGCACCACCACAGCACCACTCAGCACCACCACAGCATCACTCAGCGCCACCACAGCATCACTCAGCGCCACCACATTATCACTCAGCAGCACTACAGCACCACTCAGCACCACCACAGCATCACTCAGCACTACCACAGCCCCAATCAGCACCACCACAGCACCACTCAGCGCCACCACAGCATCACTCAGCACCACCACAGCATCACTCAGCACCACCACATTATCACTCAGCACCACCACAGCACCACTCAGCACCACCACAGCATCACTCAGCACCACCACAGCATCACTCAGCACCACCACAGCACCACTCAGCACCACCCCAGCATCACTCAGCACCATCCCAGTATCACTCAGCACCACCACAGCACCACTCAGAATCACCACAGCACCACTCAGCACCACCCCAGCACCACTCAGCGCCACCACAGCATCAATCTGCGCAACCATTCAACAACAACTGGGTCAAATATGTTCTCTCAATGTTTCAAACTTTATTAAAAATGTCACAAAAAGATGTTAATATTTCACTTCTGTTCTTGGATTTTCGTCACAGTAAAATACACTGAACATAATCTTCACAAAATGTATTTACAAAAGTTTAAGCTATTGCCATTATAAATTAAAATCACTTTTATTTAAGTATTAATTATTTAAAAAAATTAAAAGCCATTGTAATTTGTAATATCAATACAGCTAAGTCACGTAAATACAAAACATGTTGCATTACAAATGCTATAGGTGTCACATTTGCGAAAGTTATAACTATTGTCATTGTAAATGACAAAGCTATTAATTTAGCTATTTTAAAACTAACACATAAATAAAAAAAATGGTCATTTACAAGACCAATAGCTCAAACTTTCCTAATGCGAGACCTATTGCATTGCAAATGCTTGTTTTTAGGTTTCGCCTATTATCATTCGCTTGCGAATGTAATAGGCGAAAATTCAAGTGCTCAATCGACTCGTGAAACCACTGCAGTTTTCTCACAGTGCATATGAGTCACGTGACCACAAAAGCGGGTCACGTGACCACACAAGCACGCGCATCTCCCTAATCCGCAAACAGCATTCATTGAAAAACACAGAAACCCCCGCCCCCATCCGGCTTCCCTCCGCGCATCTGCCTGCCACACTTCTTCTCCCCTCGCTCGCATTCCCGCCCCCCCACCAGGCTCTCCCGCCCCCATCCGGCTTCCCTTGTACCCGTGTAGTGAAAATGAGTGGTAATCTGTTCCGTGCTCCTGTTATTTCTTCTTTCTTTGCATAATATCTCCAGCCACATACCCTCTTCTCCCTTTGCTCTCTCTTCTCCCTTGCCCTCATTCTTTCCGAGAAATTCATCCACACTTCTCCCGCTCTAAAGCGCTTGGTTGCCTGAGAGGGATTTTGGCGCTTTTGAAATACCGACAGCATAAAATCTTCCCTCCTTGCTACACAACCTTCATCTCCTCCCATCCCCCCTCGCTGTCATTTCTTGACTGTGAACCCACCCTCGCCCACCCGCTCCATTCACGGTGATTCTGTTTGTTTTGCCTCGCATTCCCGCCCCCCACCAGGCTCTCCCGCCCCCATCCGGCTTCCCTTGTACCTGTGTAGTGAAAATGAGTGGTAATCGGTTCCGTGCTCCTGTTATTTCTTCTTTCTTTGCATAATATCCCCAGCCACATACCCTCTTCTCCCTTTGCTCTCTCTTCTCCCTTGCCCTCATTCTTTCCGAGAAATTCATCCACACTTCTCCCGCTCTAAAGCGCTTGGTTGCCTGAGAGGGATTTTGGCGCTTTTGAAATACCAACAGCATAAAATCTTCCCTCTTTGCTACACAACCTTCATCTCCTCCCATCCCCCCTCGCTGTCATTTCTTGACTGTGAACCCACCCTCGCCCACCCGCTCCATTCACGGTGATTCTGTTTGTTTTGCCTAAATTGCACACAAACACAGAAGGTACGCCCTTGAGGCTTGTGGCAACACTGGCAGGGCAATTACCACCTCACATAAAAAATAACAACACAGGCTCTTTGCAATGGCGCCTGTCACTTCCTGGAGTTAGTTAAGAGCTTCCCTGGATCAGCTTAACACTTTCACACCGCTTATCACTACCCCCTCAGGAAGGCTCTTCGACAACTCGTCCATTATTTACTTTCTGTACATCATGGCGGCGCGAGGTGTCTTCATTCCCCGAGTTGTGTGGACATGCCACCGTGCAGTGTTGTCGTCGCACTCACCCTGCTGTTTGTCAGTTCCCCCATCACGTCTGGATGCTTTGCTGGGGTTCAGATGGCAATTATTTCAGTTAGAATATGTACTCAACTATTGTATGACTATCTGCTCTCCTCAAACCTGCAATGCCAACAAGCACTGGCGTTGCCAATAGGTTTCGCATTTGGAAAGTTGGAGCTATTGGTTTTGTAAATGACATTTTATATTTATATATTGTTATTGACAATGCCAATAACGATATATAAATATAAAATGTCATTTACAAAACCAATAGCTCCAACTTTCCAAATGCGAAACCTATTGGCAACGCCAGTGCTTGTTATATCTGTCAGTGCTTCCTGTTGAGGTTTAATTTTCGTGACAGGCGCCTCATTGCCTACTTGTAACTATTCTCTGACCCTGCTTCAAGGGTCAGAGCAGGGTCAGAGAATAGTTGCAAGTAGGCAACGAGGGGCCAGGAAGCACTTACAGGCTTACAGCAGCAGGTGCCCAAGTTGAAGTTAATTTCTTTGTAACCCTTTTGTAAAACGTTACAAAAAATTAGCTTCAACTTTTGCACCTGCTGCTGTAACCCTGTAAGTGCTTGGCTGAAAATTCGTCCCCGCCGATTCGCGGATTTTACAGTGATTTCGCGAGATTCGCGGATCGCGAAATCGCGGAAAATCCGCAAATTCCGCGAGCGGAACAAATTTTCAGCCCATGCTTAATTGGAAGACTATTTTACCCACGCATTGCTTTCAGGCCACCATCACCAATACTGATGTGGTATTGAATATACAAAACAAGTTAAAAACAAAAACATTAGTAGAATAGCAGGAATTGTATCCATCACTTCAGTGGAAAGATGATGTATTGCTCATGAATGACCAAATATTTGTATGATCTAAGGCCTTGCAAACCCAAGTTATACAATTAAATCATGACACGCCTCTGTTCGCTCATCCTTGAATTACAAAGACTTATCAATTAATTAAACAAAACTTTTGGTGACCGTCCATTTTAATGATATTGGAGAATATGTCACATGTATTCAAAATAAATCTTTGCATCAAGCCCCCAGTGGTTTGTTACAACCTTTACCAATACCTCCTCAACCATGGCCTACTGTCTCCCTTGATTTTATAGTAGAACTTCCTCCTACTAAAACTGATTTTACTACTATTTTAACTGTGATTGACCATTTCACGTGCATGGCTCATTTTATACCATTAAAGAAACTTCCTTCCTCAGTGGAAATGGCTCACATATTTTTGAAAGAAGTCATTTGTTTGCATGAGATACCATCTATTGTAATATCTGACAGAGACCCTCAATTCATTTCCCATTTTTGGCAAAATTTAGGCAAATCATTAAATATGGAAGTGCGTACCTCCTCAAGTTATCACCCTCAAACGATTGGTTTAACTGAAGGCTGTAATCAAAAAATTGAATAGTACTTATGTTGTATGTCGGTAAATTGTGACCAAGAATGATCAGACATTTATAGGCTTTAGAATTTGTTTATAATAATATGTAACATTCATCCATTGATATGTCACAGTTCTTTTGTGCTTATGGTTTCCACCCAAAAAGTATTCCTGGCCAAGTTTTATCTTCTTTAATGGTTCCATCTATACGTGATTATGTAACTCACTTAACATCCAGTCAGTAAAATGTCCAGTTTGCAAAAGCAAAGGAAAGTCAAAAACGTACTGCAGATGTACATCGAACTGCACAACCATTATATGCCACTGGAGACAAAGTTTGGTTATCTATAAATATTTACGGATTAAAAGTAATAAAAACAATTGTCCTGGGTTTATTGGACCATTTCCCATAGAAAAAATGATCAATCCAGTAAGTCTCAAATTAAGGCTTCCACCAAAATACCATTTTCACCCTGTGTTCCATGTTTCTCTTTTAAAACCCTACAATCCTATGACTCGCATAAAGACACCTCCTCCTCCATTTGATAAGGAAGGAGTCACTGAATTTGAATGAGAAAGGCAGTGCTTTAGGCAAAAAGTGTTCATGGAAAGTTTTATTATCTGGTAGATTGGAAAGGTTATAGGCCAGAAGAACGATCTTGGGAGCCTCTTCCTCAATAAAAAAATGCTCCATGTTTAGTAAAAGCTTATCATATTCGATACCCTAACAAACCAAAACTAATTCCTACGGTTTTAGGGGGGATTTTAAGTAACCCTGGGCATAGTTTGCATAGCAGCACTACACATAGCAGCAGTAGTATACTTTGAACTACACGTAGTACACTTGGTACTGCGTAGCATAGCTGATGGCACTGTCAAGTCAAGTCAAGTCAAAAAGATTTATATAGCGCACTACATACCCATAGGGTCTCAAGGCGCTTGAGGGGGGGTGGGGAATTACTTGTCGAATATCCAAGTTTTAAGTTGCTTTCTGAATGCTAGGTGGTTCTGAGTAAGGCGAAGGTGAGTAGGAAGAGAGTTCCAAGTTTTAGCTGCCAGGTAGGAGAAGGATCTGCCTCCCATGGTGGTTTTGTTGATGCGAGGTACGGTGGCAAGAGCTTGGTTGGAGGATCGTAGCTGACGGGAGGGGGTATAGAAGGACAGTCGTGTGTTGAGGCATTCAGGTCCAAGTTCGTAAAGTGCTTTGTGTGCGTGGGTTAGGAGGCGGAAAGTAATCCTCTTATTTACGGGGAGCCAGTGGAGGGTTTTCAGATGACCAGAGATGTGTTCTTTGCGCTGGATGTCTAGTATGAGCCTGGCAGAGGCGTTCTGGATGCGTTGGAGTTTTTTCTGGAGTTTTGCGGTTGTACCGGCGTAGAGGGTGTTTCCGTAGTCCAGGCGGCTAGTGACCAATGCGTGGGTGACCGTTTTACGGGTTTCGGTGGGGATCCAGCGAAATGTTTTTTTGAGCATGCGAAGAATGTTGAAACAGGAAGATGAAACGGCGTTGACTTGTCTGGTCATCGAGAGTGAGGAGTCCAGGATGACGCCCAGGTTCCGTGCGTGGTCTGTCAGGATGGGTGCCTTTCCAAGGGCCTCTGGCCACCAAGAGTCATCCCAGGCGGAGGGGGAGGTGCCTAAGATGAGGACTTCTGTTTTGTCGGAGTTCAGTTTCAGACGGCTGTGCTTCATCCACTCGGCTACTTCTTTCATTCCTTCGTGTAAGTTGGTTTTGGCGGTGTTGGGGTCTTTTGTGAGTGAGAGGATCAGTTGAGTGTCGTCAGCATAGGAGATGATGTTGAGGTTGTGTTGGTGACCGATGGTCGCAAGGGGGCTCATGTATACGTTGAAGAGGGTGGGGCTGAGAGAAGATCCTTGTGGCACGCCACAAATGACTTCAGTGGACTCTGACTTGAATGGTGGGAGGCGGACTCTCTGTGTTCTTCCGGTGAGGAACGAAGTGATCCATTCCAGTGCTTTTCCTTGGATTCCGACGTTTCTGAGGCGCTGTAAAAGGGTGCTATGACAGACTGTGTCGAAGGCAGCGGAGAGGTCGAGGAGGATGAGGGCGACTGTGTCTCCGTTGTCCAGTAGAGCTCGAATGTCGTCAGTTGCAGCGATGAGTGCGGTCTCAGTGCTGTGTTTGGCTCGGAAGCCGGACTGTGAGGAGTCTAAGGAGTTGTTGGTTTCGAGGAAGGCAGCGAGTTGATTGTTGACAGCTTTCTCGATGACTTTGGCAGGGAATGGAAGAAGCGAGATGGGGCGGTAGTTTTTGAGTTCGGTGGGGTCCGCTGTGGGTTTTTTCAGAAGGGCATTCTCTTAGGACTACCCCAAGCACAGTTATTGTCAAAAAAACAATCCCAACCAAAGGCCCTGCAAAGCATTATGGTATGAGATTAGCAGTGGGCAGTGAATATTATAGGATTCAATATCAAAATAGTTCCATAAAGAGCTGCAGTTCAACTAGTCATTACTAGATGTCCCTCACAATTCAAATGCAAATGCTTAATGAAAGGGTTTCAATGGTTTTGCATTTGACTCATGAGAGGGACATCTAGTAACGACTAGTGGAACTGCAGCTTGAAGTAAGAATAATTTCAATGCTTTTCCATTTGACTCCTGAGGGACATCTAGTAACGACTAGTTGAATTGCAGCTCTTTGTAGAAATATTTTAATATTGGATACTATAATATTCACTGACCACTGCTAAGCTCATCCCATAATGCTTTGCAGGGCCTTTGGTTGGGATTGGTTTTTTGCCAAGAACTGTACTAAGAGGATGGGACCACCACCGAAGTTCAACAAGATAAGCTTTTTGTTTATGCTCTTTGTGTTCAAGGCATCTGCTTGGTCCTCCCTCTAGGTTAGAGGGGACTCCAAAATCATCACCTCTCTCATTGCCTAATGTTTTCATTGAAAAGTTCACTGTTGTGAATTGGTTATATGCTTTTTAGCATGTAAAACTGCTTTATCAAAGCTTCTGAGGATGTTGTTGATTTAGCTGCTACACTCTTTGATAAGGCACAGTTTTTGTACTGTGCCACATGCGGAGTGTGAATTAGTACAAACTACAGCATAGTACTATGCCCAGGGTTAATTTTGAGAGGAGAGTACTGTCATGATTACTCTGCAAGGTGCAGAGTTATCAATATTAAAAAAAAACCTGCACCACCACATATGTGGTCTTTTAGTAGGAAATATACTGCAACAAGATACAAGGAGGCTCTGGCTTTGATCACAAACCAAAACCAGCCTTGCGTCTGTGTTACCGGTAAGGAGCTTAGTAACGAACTTTGCCGCATCATGCTGAGAGTGCGTCAGCATAGTGGCCATCTTGGGCCTGGCAATACTATTTAATGCCACACCCGACTGCTAGAAAGCGCTTAGCCTTCCGCCCATCTCCAAGGAAGGACCTGTGTCCAAGGACGCCTTACCTGAAATTGACGCAGCAGTTCTTTGGTCGTCTGGTTTCTTTTCCAGCACCTTCACAGCTTCAGGAGGCATCTGTAAATGTAAATGTACAGGAACTTATATAGCGCAAATCACCGACCGGTTTCTAAGCACTTGCTTAGGGAGCCCGTCCTGGTATTCCCCTGTGAGATAACCCCGGCAGGGTATCCGCAAGGTGAAAGCCAGGCATCCCGCTGCGAGGGGCCGTTGTGGAGATTAAGCAAGCTATTGCCCAGAGTCGCAGAGTGTGAACCCATGAATCGAGTAGGCACCAGAGCGAGAATTGTCGAGTCCATGGACCCCGCCGAGCCGGGAATTGAACCCTGGTCCTGGGCTGACCTCTGCTTCCAGGTCTGCCTCCTCTAACCAGTGAGCCACACTTCTCCACTTCACTCCACATCTTGAGTTCATTACAGCTACAACACCTGTGGAGAAAAAGACAAGAAGAAAGCCAAGTAATTTTAGTTATTTCCAGTGCCCATCACAAGACAGCAATATTTTTCAGGAGGTCATAGTAAATACTCAAGTTTCCTGCCGATAAAAGCGGCGATAATGTATCGCCCTTTCTTGATAACATGGCCCTTAGTTTTATAAACAACATTGCAGTTGTATCAAGGTCACTAAAGCAAATGTAATCTCTTTTTCAGAAGAAGATCCAGAACATTCTTCACTGCCTACGCATACTCCGTCCCAAAGGATCTTCATAGTGAAAATCCAGCCATCACAAGAGTTACTAGGATGCAATCCTTGCCAGCTTAAGTTTGCAGGTAGGAAACCTAACTGATTTAATATACAAATTTAGAGGAAAGTAAGAACTAGTTGTACTTCACAATACATGTAAGTTAATACCATCTTGTTGCCTCACAGGTCACAACAAGAGCCCACCAGCGTCCAGTATCTGGCCCTCTTCCCTGAACCCTATTACATAGCTCTAGTGGGCAATAAAAGCACTAGGTATAAGGTAGGGTACTGGGAGGTTGGTCCATAGCGTGTCTGTGAAACCCAACTGCACACATACAAGGTAAGAATGCATGTTTGCTCTGACACAGTATTTGTGTGGATCCTATGAATGCAGTGTGATACTACAATTTGCAGCTATGCTTCCTTGATGCTCTGCTACGCATGTTGGGCATCCTTGCGTCATTATGGTCACCAGTAAATAGGCCATTGTCGGGCAGAGCTTTAGGGGGAGTGTTTGGGATGTTACACCCCCCAATACACGCATTTTCTAATAAATAGCCGGGTGCAGGTGCTTTCAGTTGGGTATTGTGACATGTCAGTTTGATTTCATCACGAATTTTTACATATACACAGACAAAAAAGCACACACACTCTCTACCTCTCTATTTTGAAAGTCCTCAAAAATATTCGTTATTTGACAAAATATAGGGGCATATTATCAAGGGGGTTTATCTCCGCTTTTTTGGCTTTAAAAGCCAAGAAAGCGGAGATAAAATGATCTCCCTATTACCTAGCTGTCGCTAACACCAGTTAGCGACAGCTAGTAGGAGATAGCGACCATCTTGGGCCCCACTTTGCATGTCAGTGATATTTATCACTAATGACATGCAAAGTGGGCGTGCCAAGATGTTAGCGACTGAAAACAGTCGCTAACATCGCTATCTCCTATTACCAAATTTTGGAGATATTCACGCTAAGCGCGAATATCTCCAAAAGCTAACACCTGCCCTGAGCAGTTCTTAGCCATGTTATCCAATGGGAGGTGGATAACATGGCTAAGAGCATTAGCTCGGTAATGCATGAATATCGCTGACTTTCCAGCGATATTCATGCTTTGCGGCGATTTTTATCGCATTTGCGATAAACCTTGGTAATACCAAGGTTTATTTGCGGTAAAAATCGCCGCAGCTCAGCGGTAAATTTTTGTCTCTAACCAAGCAATAGCGATAATTATCGCTATTGCTTGGTAATATGCCCCATAGTTTTTTTCTCTTAGTATTCATACCAATCCGTATTTCTCTCCCTCACCACTGCCCTAGGGACACTTCTCATGCACTCTGATTGCCATGTGTATTTAAGCATTATATGCCAGCATGATTATCGGAAAATGTGAAGCTCACACCCCCCCCCAATTTTACTGACCATGCTACGTCCCGGGCCGTAGTGCAGGTTTTATTTGTTTGTGTACCTGGCAAGGATCTGCCATGTACGCATTGCAAGCTGGTGAGTGAATGGAGGGCACTATTTTCCATAACTTTTCTGTCTTGAGGCCCACCATATGCACAGTGTCATCCAGCCAGAGCAGTGACTCTGACTTTATAACTGGACCCGCCGTTAAATCAATCGGGTGTCTCCTTTTTTACCAGTGTTATTGGGATTATGATGATACTGCTGTTGGGTGATTTCACTTCATTTTGAATCTTGATGTTCTGCGAGGGTCTGTTTTTGATAGGTTAGGCTACATGTGTTCACACTGTGAATGATTAATATTGCCATTAGTGCTGGTTGACAAAGACATATTCTACATAGCATAAGAAGGGACATGTAATATATGTACACGCACTTGCTGACTCCGTATATCTAGTATGATATTACCATCAAGACACAAGTGGGAATTAGCATGTTTAGACAAAAAATTGGAGAGAAAATATTGTGTCAACAAAAGATTGTGTCAAGAAAATTGAGGGCGAAAATATTGTGAAGGTAAGTTCTTATAGGTAAGCAACGTTTTACTATATATAACTCCACATCTATGTACCTTGATGATATGTTAGTATAAGTAATCTATAAATCTATACTTACCTATTTGCACTTACCTTCTCAGTATTTTAGACCTTGGCGTTCTTGACACGATATTCTGTCCACTCAGTATTTCTGTTTCGGATATTCTGTCAGTGATCCAGGAATCAGGCAGCCTGTTTACTACCATTACATAAGATACCATAATATCTTAATCTCAATGGGGCATTTTCTATCCTCATGACTATATTTTTACACGTGTGAATGTGGTAATAAATGAAGGCTTTTGTTTTGGGATGTGTCATATAGTCGCAGCGCTGATCGTATTGTGGTCTCATGAGTATTTGTGGCACCACACCCTGGAATGTTGATATGCACACAGGAAGCATGACTTTCACTGTGGTTTGTGGGGCACTGGCCAGATTTGTACATTTTTGAGTTACTATATGGGTGTAACAAACAGACACTGATTAATGCACAATGTTCTGACGAGATATTATTCTATTTCATATGTACCCTTGTGGTGTGAGGAGGAATCGAAAGATGAAGCATGCCACCTCAGGGTGGGTGAGGGTTCTCGTCCTAAAGAAGACATTCTTCCTTTTACTGTCAGAAACATTGTCTTTCAGGATTGATTTAGATTGTAGGTGATGGACCCACATACATTGTTGTGATTGTTATTTCCTTGGGAGTCTGTACCTGCTGGTCTTTAACCCGTTTCCTGCTTCGAACGTTCAGCGCCAGTGCTGAACGTTCTAAGAAACGGGTGCGGCCGCGTCGGCCGTTGGACGTGCGCAGCACCATGGAGGTAGCTTGCGCGACGTCCAACAGCCGATGGCAGAAGCGAACGGGTTAAATACTCCTTGGCCTTTTTGTGTTGTTTATAATTCAGTGTTTCACACTGGCCACCCTCTTTTGGGCTCCATACCAACCTCGTGCTCTGTGGTCAAAGGGGTATTCATGTTTCCTGCCCCCCCATCCCCTATGGTTTTCCTCAACAAGTAGAGTCAACCTCATCCTTTCATGTTTGACAAAATACCCTGCTCAATAGAGCCTCTTACTGAGTGAGCTTTTCTGCCAGGTGAACTATAGTTCTCAGTCTCACCTCTATAAAAAAAAAGTTTCTTCCGATGACCAGACTCTCTCCATTACAGACAGGCCCTTCTTCCCTCAGGGTATGGTTTATATATGTCGGAGAGGACCACAACTGGTGGCTCCTGTTGCTTTATTTTCCTGATTGTCACATATTGTGCATGACTGGATGCCTCAAGCAGTATGAAGGACAAATGCCTTCTTTTCACTCTGCGTTGATCTCTCAGCTTGGAAATCCATGATAAATGTGCCTTAAAGTGAAAATTGAATTTACTTTCCTGTACCTTGCGTGGAAATTGTGTTTCAGTGTATATCTTGAGTTGACACATCCCAGCAGAATACTAGTACATCTCCAGGGTGACACAGAGCAAGGGGAAAAGGACAGAGCCCGGAGTGTGATATTTATTTATATGCTTTCAATTGTGAGTGCTGCCTTGTATGAGTGGCACTGGTGAGGTGGCTATTTACCTCTTCTCCCGATTTGGAATTTTATGCAGATTGAATGCTTATAATTTTACCCACGTGTTAGGCATAGGATCCTAAAAAAAATGACCGTAAAGTTACAGTTTGGGCGCATTTTGAGACATAAGTGTGTGCTCCCCTAATTTGCATATTGCATGGGGGATAGATGTACTCTTCAGCACAAGCACCCGCTATTTCCTAAGTAAAATGCTTCAATTTAAAAATCCACGGTAGTAGACATACTACTAGTCATCTGTATGTTTACATTCTGAAATTTTCTGTTGCACATTTGGGGCCCATATTTACACCAATGGGGGTGTGAAGTAGGCCTCTGTTTTTACATTAGCTCGAAGCCAATATAAAAACAAAAATATTTTTATCCAAGGTAGGCGAGAAAAGCACACATTTTAGCTGATGTTTTGACAATATTTGATTTATTAATTCCTCTCATGTCTTATGTCTAAATAGGGAATATTTGCAGTTATTAAGAGGTTCACTGAAGCACCCCCTTGTGAAATCTGATCCGGGATAATGACAAAATCGTGTGGTAAATTCCACCTGGAAATTCTCCTGCAGATTTAGCATTTCTTTCAGCAATTGGAAGATTTTTCTTGCTCGCTCAACTCTAAATCAGACACTATGGGGCCTATTAGCAAGGACTGGCTATATAATTATCCCCACTTTTGCGTCTGTTTTTGGGCGAAAAGCGGTGATAATTATATTGCAATGTCATCAAGGACACGCTAGCTCATGTTTCCTTGATGTAGAGCCCGTTTTTTCAGAGGCTCGCCTCGCATCGCTAATGAGATGCAAAGAAGGCGTGGCTGTGAAAACAACACATGTTAATATCATGAAGGCAGCTTCGCAATATTAACAAGGAGGTGCAGCGATAAAAAAAAATCACGCTACCTCAGCCTTAACTCAGGAATTTAATGTCTGTTAAATCCCCGACTAAGGCATACTTTTAATGGGAGGTGGATTATGCTGATATGACCACAGGGTCGTATCAGCAATGTTATCGCTGTTTTCAAAGGAACATCGCTAGAAAACCAGCGATGTTCTATTGAAAACACCGCTATCGCCATAGCGCTATGCGGTGTAAATACAGCGTTATCATGGCGATAATATTCAGCGATAGCCAGCGATAATATTTCTATCGCTATGTATGGCCAGCGATAATTATCGCTGGCCGTTGATAATATGCCCACATGAGTTTTAGTTTTTTCTATTCAGTCAATCTCTTACAAAAGCTTTGTTACAATAACTTAAAGGTAAGTGGATTGTGTCACTTTGTGTTACGTTGCCCATGAGCAGAGAAGTCTGATGCTGGTGTATTATTGTTTTTATTGTTGCATGATATGACATATATTTCATTCCCTGAAACACTGTATGATGCATATTATGTGTTTTGAAATAATAGTGAATATTTGATCCAAAAATATGTACAAAGAATGTATTAAAATTTTGTTTTTTATCAGCGATAAAAAGAGGAAAACAGAAAAACATATATATATTTAAAAAACACACTTTTCTCCATTCCTAGACATGCCCTCAGGGCTCTGCAATTCGCATGTGTTATTTTCACCACAGTTGCATTATGCTTCTATTAGAATTGGCTTTCAAACACAGTTTTGTAAATGCAGTTCCCAGTCAATATGCAATGAAAGCATTCGCATAAATTAACTATTCTGTAATTATCGGTACAAAACATTAACGTCCTTGTAAACTCCTTCGAAAATAAAATGCTATCTTTTAAATGTAATAATGCAATTAGCCAGACCCATTTGGCTGAGCCAACTTAGTTCAGATTATGGTTGTATTTATTGGGATTTTTAGATGTATTAGTGCCTCTTAGCCATTGCAGGCAGCTAATTTATCAGTCGGATCTATGCTGCTTTCTGGTAGGGCAGCAGCAGTTCAATGACTCCCGGAAAGCTCAGTATATCTCAGTCCATTTCATGCCAGTGGTTGAACTGACTCCAACATCCGAACTGTTCTTTGTTGCAAAAAAAAAATGATATTTAGTGCATTGTTTCGGTAGGCAAATTATTCTACCCAAAATTTAAACATTCAAAATTTAGGAGACACTCAAAGCAGAATTTCACCCTTGCTAAATCGGGTCATGCGCAAAGCGTTCCGCCAAGGATCATCATCTCACTCAAGGATTCCAGTCAGGGACTTTTCATCCACAAATAATTGTTTTCATGAGTGTAAGTCTAATTAGTTACTGGTTTTGAAGATGTTCCTAGGGCACCTCCAAGGTGGAGGATCAAGTTCTAGTTGTCCAAGACTACAACGCCCAGAACGCATTTCGTTTTCACACGAACGGTAAGGGCTTCAAACAGTCCATAATGTTCTAGTTGGACAGTGGCGTAACATGGCCCCAGCAGCCTCTACGGAGTAGGGGGGCCCTGATCTTCAGGGGGCCCCCTCAGCACAATACCCTGGCCTAAGTGAGCCCGGAGAGGGTCTCCCTCCAGGGTCTCCCTCCATGTTCTTTGCAGGGGGCACCCCTCAAGTTTCATTACACCACAGTGGATGGAGGTGGTTACAGTAGTTTCACCCAGCCTGATTGACCCACATTTTATGAGACACTGAGATTGCCAAATATTCATTTTTAGGAAATAGACAATTCCCTCTTTAACCTCTAGGATGTACAAAACAGAAAAGGTAAAGCAGGCCTTGTTTCTTTTTCTGAGTGGCAGAAGTTAGCATCAGGTGTACTAACCCCTTTTACATGAGTTGCAGAAAAGGGACTGCTACAGTATCCTGGATTCCGGTATAAGTCAGGTTTTCTCACATAAGTTGGTCTGGACCCAACCAAAAAATTGTTCATGCAAGGCTTTCACTGCTGTGAAAACCAAGGTATTGTGGGGTACATTTTCAAAACGGTAGTCCGTAGTGGTATTGGGTGCTTCAGTAAAACTCACCAGAGAAAGGAGCTCATTTCGATTGCATCACAAGTAGAAAAGAACACATTTTTTAATACTTGAGCAAAATGTCACAGATTTCTCATATTTTGCATTATATAGACTTTGCGAAAAATTCTACCTTATAGCAGTTTTGCTATTTTGAAAATGATTCACATTCGGCCCTTTTACTTCAGTTGTTACACAGGACCTGTTATTTAGTCTGTAAGCACTATTTACATTATTGAGTTTCTCTTACTGCAGCCGGACATGCGCTGCTTCAGCTGAAACCGCTTGTGTTATTTTAAGCAGCACAGCTGCCCCCATAACACAGGCACCCACTTTCAATCACTTTAACCCGGCATTATCTTGTGTCTGTTTCAACTCCCCAAGTAAAATGGATTAAGAAATAATTAGCGAATTGTCATTTGAATTCCAGCTAGCACATATTCCGGTGTTAATGGGCTGAAGCTGACAATAGCACATCTGCGTTACATGTCATCTGTACTAAAGCCACCTGACCGGTTGTTTTCAAAAGCCTGTTTTACTAACAACAACACTCCCACAAATACAACCACCACCAATACCATCAATACCACCACCTCCAATACCACCACCATTAATACCACCACGTCCCCAATACCACCATCACCAATACCACCACCACCACTACCGCAAATACCACCACCAATACCACCACCACCGCCAATACTACCACCACCAATACCACCACCACCAATACAGCCAACACTTCCACCATCAACACCACCAATACCACTACCACCACCACACTCAATACCACCACCACCAATAGCACCACCAATTCCACCAGTAACACTACCACCACCACCAATAGCACCACCTATGCCACCACCACCAATACCACCACAAATATGACCACTTTCACCAATACCACCACCACCATCAATACCACCACAAATTCCACCACCACCACCAATACCACCACTACCGCAAATACCACCACCAATACCACCACCACCGCCAATACTACCACCACCAATACCACCACCACCAATACAGTCAACACTTCCACCATC
This sequence comes from Lissotriton vulgaris, assembly GCF_964263255.1. Lineage (NCBI taxonomy): Eukaryota > Metazoa > Chordata > Amphibia > Caudata > Salamandridae > Lissotriton > Lissotriton vulgaris. The sequence continues at coordinate 319,902,165 of NC_141685.1, forward strand.
AACACCACCAATACCACTACTACCACCACACTCAATACCACCACCACCTATAGCACCACCAATTCCACCAGTAACACTACCACCACCACCAATAGCACCACCTATGCCACCACCACCAATACCACCACAAATATGGCCACTTTCACCAATACCAACACCACCATCAATACCACCACAAATTCCACCACCACCACCAATACCACCGCCAATACCACCACCACTGCAATACCACCACCACCAATACCACCACCACTAATACCACCACCATCAATACCACCAATAACACCGTCAATACCACCACAGCCACCACCACTAATACCACCAAAACCACCACAACCACCGCCTCGACCACCACCAAAACCATCAACAATACCACCAGCACCCACCACCACCATCAATACCAACACCTCCACCACCACCAATACCACAACCAATACCACCACCACCAGTACCACCACCAACAACACCACCACCAATACCACCACAAATACCACCAATACCAGCACCACCAACACCACCACCAATACAACCACCAATACCACCACCAGTACGAACACCACCAGTACCACCACCAATACCACCACCATCACCAATACCAATACCACCACCACTAAAACCACCAATACCACCACCACCACTATTACCACCACCAATACCATCACCAATCCCACCACCACCAATACCATCACCACCAATACCACCACCACCATTACCAACACAACCACCACCAATACCACCACCAATACCACCACAACCAATACCACCACCACCAATACCACCACCAATACTACCACCAATACCGCCAGCACCATCAACACCACCAATATCACCATCAATACCACTACTACCACTGCCACCAATACCACCACCACCAATGGCACCACCACCAATACCACCAGCACCAATACCACCACCAATAACACCACCACCTTCAATACCACCACCATCAATACCACCACCTCAACCACAATCAATACCACCACCAACACAACCAACACCACCACCAATACCACCACCACCAATAACAACACCATCACCACTTCCACCACCAACACCATCCCCACTTCCACCACCAACATCAATACCACTGTCAATGCCAATACCACCATCAGTACCACCACCACCACCAATACCAATACCACCACCACCACCACCAATACCACCACTAATACCAACACCACCTATTCATCACCGATACTACCACTTTCAATACCACCACCACCAATACCACCACCACCAATACCAAGACAAATACCACAAATACCACCACCAATACCCATACTACCACCAATACGCACACTAGAACCAATACCACCACTAATACCACGACACCAATACCACCACCACCACCGATGCCACCACCAATACCACCACCACTGTGAATACCACCACCAACAACAATACCATCACCTCTAATACCACCACCATCAATACCATCAATATCACTCCAACCACCAATACCACCACTACCACCAATACCACCACCTCCACCACCACCAATACCACCACCAAAACCATTACCAATACTACCAGCACTAATACCACCATCACAAATACCACCACCAATGGCACCACCACCGATACCACCAGCAACAATACCTCCACCAATACTACCACCACCATCACCATCAATACCAACACCTTCACCACCACCAATATCACCACCAATACCACCATCACCAATACCAGCACCACCAATACCACCAATACCACCACCACCAATACAAACACCACAAATACCACCACCACCATTACCACCACAATCACCACCAATACCACTGCCAGTACAATACCACCACCACTAATACCACCACCAATATCATCATCATCACCACCACCATCAATACCACCACCAATACCATCACCACCAATACCACCACCACCAATACCAACACAACCACCACCAATACCAACACCACCAATACCACCACCAATACCACCACTAATACCACCAATATCACCAATATCACCACCAACAATACCACCACCAATGCCACCAATGCTACCACCACCAATACCACCACGAATTGTGAAATGTTGTTAATATGCTAGTATATGTTTTTTTGAAGTGTTGAAAATAGTAAGGGTTTTTACTGTTGGTGACATTTTGCTCATTTTGAATTGATGGTGTTATTGATTATATTGGTAGTTTCATAGGACATACTTTTTTGGTTATTGATTACATGTTTTAACTCTTCATGTTAAGTTAGTGTCTTGCTCTATGTTGTTTGGAACACGCAGGTATGCACACCTGTGGAATCCCGGGAAAGAATTGCGGGTGGTAAATGGAAGCCACACTGCACTGAGGTTACTTGTCTGTTGGAATAGCACTGAGAAGCTAGGTAGGGTTGGCAGTGTTAAATTAGGGACTATTTTCTGTGTGAGTGATTGTAGCAAAGAGTTCGCTGGTGAAACTTTAGTCTGATATCACCTAGAAAGGGTCACACTAAAGGAGTAGCAGGTTCTTCTGAGCTTGAGTGACAGCAAAAAGGTTCGCTGGTGAAACTTTGGCCTAAGATATATCCTGAAGGATAAGGCCAAAGGAGAAGCAGGTTCTTCTGAGCTTGATTGATAGGTAAGCGGAAGGGATTTACCTGTAGTGTTTGAAGAGTAAACGGAAGGTCTTACTTTGTGAAGGGTAAGCGGAATGTGTTACTCACAGTGAATATAAATCTATCCTTTATTTAGCACAATAGACAGAGTAGCGAATGTATTTATGTTGTTACTAACAGAGTTATTGATTAAGAAAATATTGCAGTAAGGTTTTGTGGAGGGTCAGTGGTAGGAGTAAAACTGACTAAAATTGAGACTGACAGCTTTGGAAAAAAGAAATTGCATTGAACTATTGCAAAAATGAAATTGTTTGAAGGCTTAAAGAAGCTGTTAGGAGGTAAAGTGAAAAATTTGTTTTTTATTGGTGATCCTCCTGAAGGAACACCTGTGCATTTTATGTCTACCAATTTGGGACAAAATACATGTATGTGGGTTCACCAATGGTGCAAGATTACTGAAAAAGAGGGTGCTTTGAAGTTTCCAAAAGATGGTACTTTTGAATTGCAAATTATTGACAAATTAAGGGAAGTGTTATGTGAAATAAAGACACCATCTAAAGCTGCACAATTTGAGGCCTTAAGCATATGGGAAAAGGTAGCAAGAGAGAAAGCAAGTGAGGATAAAAAGGAAAAGCATCAAATGCAGGAGAAGAGAATTAATGATGATAAAGAGCTTCAAATAAATAATGATTCAGGGGATAAAATAATGGATGCATTGTTAAATGAGTGTCCACCACTTTATTTGGTTCCCATTAAAAATACTGAAAATAGTGTACTAGTAAGCACTACAGTGGCTACTGCTTCTGTTGAGCAGAGAAAAACACAGATTGAGAAAACTGTGCAAACATTTTATATTGACCCATTACCTGTTGATTCAGCACTGACAGTGATACCTCCAGGTGTTACTGCTTCAAATGTGCCTGATTCAGTCCAAGAATTGCTAACTGCAGGTGCACAGATAATGCATAGAAAACTTATGATTGTCCCAATTAATATGGTCCCTACTGAAAAGGTTCAAAGAGCTGCAGAAGGAGTGATTATGGCAGAGTTTATTTCAGAAACTCAGAATTCACAGATTATTGAACAGAAATTATCCCAAGCACTAAAAGATGAGGGAAAAATGGTATTTACAACATCTGCAGCTCAGGATAAAATAAATATATTTGAAAATGGGATTTCTCAAACCTGCTTTGAGGAAGCAGCAGTGATTAAAAAGATAGAAAACATGGGAGAACATATTAACACAGGCCCTGAAAAAGAGAGACAGCTTAGTGTTTTAAATTCAGCACTTGAACATGGAGAAAATAACAGTCCGTGCTGTTTAAATAATGAAAATGTGAACCAGTGTCAGGAAAAAGAATTAATTTCCCTGAGTAAGGAAACAGTTGCATGTGCATTAACTACACATAATGGCCTGGCAGATTTGGCTCAAAAATATGAAACTGATGTTTCAGGAAGTTTTCCATCTCAGAAAAGTTTTAGGGTACATATGGATGATGAAGCAAATGAGAAAATGTGTTCTTCAGGAATGCAATTGCACATTGCAGAAATAAAATATATTTTTAAATGCAATGGGTTTGAGAAATTAGGAGACAAATGGGCAAGAAAACATGAGAAGAAAAAGAAACCACCAGACCTAGCAAGGAAAATGGATAAGGAAAAGAAGCCACCAGATTTAGTTGAAAAAAATAATAAGCAGAATGAGGGAGAAGCTTTTGCTTACTCATTGAGAGAAAAGGTGGGAGAAGTGCATGTTCCTATACCACAGAATAAAAGTGAACTTGCAGCATTTCTGAACACATTCCCACACTTGAGAGACAGAATTATGCTGTGGTACTCACAAGTTGATGGATTTGTTGAGATTTTAAATGAGTTGTGCATTAATTTGGAAATGTTCTTTTACATTGTCATGCAGACTGAATTGTGGTTTGAATCTAAAGTTTTGCAAAGGCCAGGTGAGGAGACAATGAAAAAGGTTTGCATGAATGCACCATCATTTTCTGTTGGAGGAAAACATAGCAGTGATTATTTTCCTGAAGGGCAGAGTGCCAGCAAATGATGTTGATTGGGTACAGATTAAAATAACACAGGATGGAAGTAAAGGTGTTTTGGTTTGTGAAAATTCAGGTATGGATGTTGTACTGCGGGAAAATATGTCCTTTTGCCATCTTTATAGCAGATTTGAGCATTGGAAGAAGAAATATACATTTAAACATGATGCACAAAAACATGGAGAAATGCAGATGCAAAATATACCAGCTAAGCAAATGCAAATGTCAGTTCAGAAACAGGTACCTATGGCAGGAATTTTCCAAGCAAAGATGGTCCCACAAAATATGGAAAATGCTAACATTAATTTAAATAAATTGTCCAGAGCAAATGTGAATTATTTCCAGAGGCAAAATCAGAACCCAGTCCAACAGGTTGCTGTGTTTGAAAATGAGAGTTTCAACCCTCACAATTCAAAATTTACCAAGTGCATTGTGAAGGCAGAGGAAAGTCCAGATTTAAATGCAGGAGTTTTAAACAAAGAAATTACAAACCCAGTTTTAGAAAAATGTGCACCAAAATTAGGCCCATTTGAGGAAGATTGCAAAACTGTTGTCTGTGATTCAGGCCTAGCAGGAAAACAATTATTTTGCGAATTAAGCAGCAGAGAATACTGTGCATCAGTTAATGTTCATTTTCAGATTCCTGATGAGGAGGTACATTTTAAAATGGCCCAACAAGAAACAGCTGTAGCATTATTTTCAGAAAAGACAGTTGAAAAATTACCTTCTGTTTTTGAAAGAATAATAAACACAGAAATAAGAGAGTTCAAAGGGAAGGATGCCAAATTAATAAAATGTGCAGAACATGTCTTATTAAAATTAGAACCAAATGACATGTATTCAGGAACACCATCAGTTGCAGAAATGTTACCAATAAAAGGATTTTTGATGATGGAATTGATTGGAAGTTTGTGTAACTTTCTGATCACAGGCTCACAGAAAATAAATGAAAAGAACAGAATAGGGCAGGAGATTAAAAGCATGTTTTTTCCATGTTGTCCTGTGGTACCGAATCCAGCCAATATATTTTTTCACATTCCATGTGCTGAAGAATGGCTTACTTTTATTGATTTTTGCAAAGTCCATGTAACAGTGCCATTGCATGAGAATAATCAGGGGTACTGTCAAAAAGAAGATGAATATCTGGGACACAAAATTGGAAAGGGAGGTAGAAAGGTGTCACCAGAGAGGGTGGAAATGATTTCCAAGAAAAATCCACCTCAAATTCAGAAAGAAGTCAGGACATTTTTGGGAGTGGTTAGCTGCTGTAGAGAGTGGTTACTAAACCTTTCCCTAGTGGCTAAGCCTTTACTGAGGCTGACACACAAAGGTGTGTCTGATCCGCTTCCATTGGACAACAACTGCACAAAAGCATTCCTAGAGTTGAAAGAGAAAGAATGTTGCGCCCCAGCACTAGGAATGAAAGTTTATTTAAAAGAAAATACACCAATTTGCAGTGAGAGGGAGGGCTGCACTCTCTCATTGCCTATTCAAAAAGATGACTGTGTTCAAAGGTCTGTGATGTATTGCCCAATGACCTTTGACCCTAACTTCACAGAAATGTCAGCAAATGATTTGGTTTGTGATGATAATGAATATGAGTGTCTAAATATCATGAAAATATGCATAAAGCCAAAATCAGACTTTAATGATGAATGTCTGAGTCAGCCCAACAATGTCCATTTTGTAGATGGCCCATGTTTGAAAGGTGACACATTAAAAGCAGCACATGCTGTGCTCCTTATACATTATGTTGTCAAAGCTTCATGGCTTTTAGTAATTACCCCAGCCCAAAATTCGAAATTGATTGCCCTTACTATAACATGCAGTATATCTGCTCAAATGGGAGTCACTGTTGTCATGGGAGAGAGAAATACTTATTCAGTTGCACACATTTGTGTTCTGTTAGCATGTACATTCTATGGAATCTTCACAGGTGAATTAAAAGAGGCTCAAGAAAATGTTTTTGAAGCAGCACAACAGGGTTGTATCAGAACTGTTTTTGAGAAAAGTGACAACTGCATAGTGGCAAAAGTGTTATTGCAAAGACTGATGCCCAGGTATAGATTGCCAGTTTCTCTGAAATCAGATTATAATGAGGTCTTAAAGCTAATGAGTGCAGGACAGATTGGACAAGGAATGGATTGTAGCTATCTGCCTGAAGTGTCAAGCATAATAAAGCAACACAATGGCAGCACTGAGTTACCTTTTGCAAAAGACGGTGTCTCACCAACACCAAAGTGGCTTGAAAATGCATATGCAAATGCACTTGTGGAAAACACTGAGGAGAACACTAGCCATTGCTGTGTAGGTCTGGTTGATGTACAGTGTGCAGTTTCTCACCAGATTGCAGCTGCTACACAAGATCTGCATAATGGATGGTGCAACGGCTTTGGTCTGAGAGATGCAGTGGTGAATCATCTGAATCTGATCAAAGTGAAGATAAGAGTGAAAGGCATTGGTTGAAAAAGTGCAAAGGATTGATGGTGCTCTGTCCGAGTTTCTCAGCACCTAAGTAGTCAAATTTGCATTGAAAAGGTAGAGAATGCCACACTGTATGAGCCATTCTGATGGCAAGCTGAAGACAAAGAGCAAAGAAATGCTGAAACTGTCCTGTTGAATTCCTTTTTTATTATTTTAGTTATTTATTTTAAAGAAGACTAACTGTTCCAAGAAGCTACTTACAGAACTCTGCACTAAAACATTTGAGCTTGGCTATATATGATCTGATTACAGATAGACTTGTGTTTGCCTTAGAAATAGAAGTACAATTGTTATATGCTCAGCTTTTGCAATTTAAAAAAAAAAAAAAAAAATCACTTTTGAAAATGAAATATGTGTGATGAATTATAAATCATTTTATTATGATTTGAATTATCAGAAGGGTGGATTGATAGAGCAGATTTCCTCTGCAGTCAGGCATTGTTTTATTTTTTGTGCTTCAGACAGACTGCATTTAAATTGCCACGCACATTTTGGTGCAAGTTAAAAACATGGCACATAAAAAAACATGAAAGTGAGGCCTATTTAGTCTGAAATGCTTCTGCTGAATTAACATGTGTTTTGCAATGTAGAGAAAAGTGGCCTTTTTAGCTTTGAAGATTAATAGAATATGTTTCTCTCTTCCCAGCTCATCCCATGCAATCTACATTCACTATTTCTGTCTTAAGAGACTTTGACTTGTTGCATATTTTGATAAACATTTTCAGTTAATAACACCTCTTTTACTTTGTTGCACATTGCATATTTATTTTGCATGTTGTCATACATAATAGAAAAGCTGGTTTACACTAGTAGCTTGGCTAGGTAAACATTTATAAGGAGTATTAGTATGAAGTTGGGAAACATAATGGGCTGATTCACATGACATTAATATTATCTTTTTGTTTGTTTTATTTTCGGGCCTACCATTAAATGGCTGCCTGTGAAACCATCAAAAGCTATGGCTTGCTTTGAATGAGAAGGGAGCATGCGCAGACTGTGGCAGCTTTCCTCATGCCAAGAAGTGAAGAACACCTTGAACTGTACATTCTTGTGATTGTGCCAATGTACCAGTGTTAGTTAAAAGTATCCATCTGGCTGCGCTTTGGCAGGAAGGAAGAAACTATAGAAACATTTTCCCTAGCAATTGTTGCAAACTTATAAAATGTATTTATTATGTATACTTCTTTTGTTAAAACTGGTTTTTTTAATGCGTCAGGAAAGTGCAAACTCATGCCATCATGATTGACCAATCAGTACAGGTTTTCCTGAAAGATGTTACATCTTTGTGTAGTCTGCCAAAATTTTGTGTATAAAACTGACCTCTCCGAAGGAGGGGCTGGCTTTTTTTCAGCTCAGCTGGCTTCTAGGCTCATTAGGGGGTGTGTGAGCTCTTGAAGAGAAGGAACAGATTAGGCCAGACAGCCTATGGGTTAGGTACGAGAACGTCCCGGGAGATTGCTGAAGGGGAGGTGCGTCCGAGGAGACTCAGGGGGAGGTTTCTTGCTTCCACGTCATATCTTGGCACTGTAGGCGCATTCCTTTGAGGACTGGTGAAGGAGGGGCTATCTCACTCCCTGCTTGCTCTTTAGACACAGACAGACAGAGAGTGCAGCTGGTTAAATAGAATTAGATGCTAAACTTCAAGTTTATGCTTAACTAATTAATTAGGTTTGAAAAGATTTATTTGACTTATGCATTTATTTCTCTTAATGGGAGATTTTTGCAAACTATTTGATTTTTGATTAAGCTTGCAAGACTATTTTTTCTTAGAAACTCTTTAAGAATTTTGAATGACATTTAGCGCCACATTCCTGTATGTAAATGCTTATATGCAGACTGTAATATGTTCTGTATTAATGCTATTTTTTCTGTTTTCCAAATTCTGTAACCTGATTGATATTTTATTAATGAATAAAGGGTCAGAGAAAAATTAACTTTTGACTAGAAAATAAAACCCTTTAAATACTCAACAACTCTCTTTATTGGCTTAAAATAATAATTGCATTTTTGACTGTTCATGATTATTAAAGTCTCCTGAAGGTAATACATGGTGTGAAGGGCCCAACACCTTTTGAGCGGTAAATTAGAGGTAGCATGAGGGTTTTGCATTGAGAAATTACCAGAAGAAATTACCGCTCCATCACCACCACCACCAATATCTAATCAAATCAGGGATATTTATTGAGCGCACATATCACCCAAAGGTCTCATGGTGCTGATGGACAACTCTGACTTTCTAGCAGGAGAAAAGATCATGCAGGTTTAATGATCGAACAGCCATATTTTTAACTCCCTACAGAAGCAGTTATGAATGGTTGCAGTGCATACGTGGGGGGGGGGACAGTTTGTTCCAGAGGGTAGGTGTCAAGAAAGAAAATGATTTTCCACCATTTTTTGTGGTACGGACTCTAAGAGGGGTAAGGAGAGATTTATTGCAAGACCTTAATGACCTGCGAGGTTGGTACCAGCTAAGTCTCTTGTAACCCTGGGCGTAGTTCGCGTAGTAGCGAAGTGCACTTCGCACTACACATGCTACGCGAACTGCGCAGTGCGGTAGGGAAAATGCTGTTTGCACTGATTGCACAGTGCCAGATGCTTGTCCGCACTGTGCAATCATTGCAAACGGCATCTTGCACAGTGCAAGCGGTAGTTTTCTGCCACTCGAGTAGATTTGTAGTGGAACAGCAGCTTTCTCAATGCGGACTGGTAGTTTCTCATCGCGAACGGTCGAAAGCATACGCGACCACTCTCAGTGAGAAACTTGACCTCCCCACGTTGAGGATCTTGCCTGGAGGTTTATTTTCCACGCTCGTGATCGACAACTTGATGCTGCTGATCGGGGACGAGAAAAAAGTCTCGCCGGGATGATGATTTTGCTAGTTCGCCGTCGCCAACTTGACGTTGAGGACCGCAAGCGAGCAAAAAATGGCCACTACGCGTTTTTGCACAGTGCTACGTGCAATTCGCGTAGTGCGTAGTTGCGTAAACTACGCACACTAAGTGAGCGTAGTGTAGTGTTCCACCCAGGTATAGTCTATTTGCCAAGTAGCTGGGGCACCTGCCGTACATTATCTTGTGTGCTAGGCAGAGAGTTTTAAACTTGGTTCTCTTCCTTACAGGAAGCCAGTGAAGGAGTTTTAAGTTAGGTGCTGAGGGTGTTCCAGATGGGAGAAAAGGAGGTGGTGATGGACGGAGCATCTGAATCAATCAAACACTCACACCTAGTCAAAAGATCTTGGTTTAATCCATCACCGTTATTTAGCCCACTCTGCCACCCCAGTTCAGACATGGCTATATGCAAATCAGTCTGACCCTGTGCCTCATGGGAACAGTCAAGCCCGAACTGCCAAGCCATGTCTTTCCAGTACTAAAACAAGCTAAAAGTGTGGCAGGGTATGCTCAGACGTGAGTCCCTTGCTCACTTTGCCACTGGATTCAAGCAAGCCGGGCTGAAAACGGCTGGAATGCCAGAAACCGGTTCCTCGGAAGCTTGTTTCCGGTCCAGGAAAGGCATGGCTTGGCAGTTCGGGCTGGATTGTTCCCATGAGGCACAGGGTCAGACTGATTTGCATATAGCCATGTCTGAACTGGGGTGGCAGAGTGGGCTAAAGAACGGTGATGGATCAAACCCAGATCCTTTGACTGGGTGTGAGTGTTTGATTGGTTCAGATGCTCCGTCCATCACCACCCCCTTTTGTACCGCTTTTGGCCGCCATAAGTGTGGCAGGGTATGCTCAGACGTAAGTCCCTTGCTCACTTTGCCACTGGATTCAAGCAATCCGGGCTGAAGACGGCTGGAATGCCAGAAACCGGTCCTCGGAAGCTTGTTTCCGGTCCAGGGAAGGCATGGCTTGGCAGTTCGGGCTGGACTGTTCCCTTGAGGCACAGGGTCAGACTGATTTGCATATAGCCATGTCTGAACTGGGGTGGCAGAGTGGGCTAAAGAACGGTGATGGATCAAAACCAGATCTTTTGACTGGGTGTGAGTGTTTGATTGGTTCAGATGCTCCGTCCATCACCACCCCCTTTTGTACCGCTTTTGGCCGCCATGAGTGTGACAGGGTATGCTCAGACGTAAGTCCCTTGCTCACTTTGCCACTGGATTCAAGCAAGCCGGGCTGAAGACGGCCGGAATGCCAGAAACTGGTCCTCGGAAGCTTGTTTCCGGTCCAGGGAAGGCATGGCAGTTCGGGCTGGACTGTTCCCTTGAGGCACAGGGTCAGACTGATTTGCATATAGCCATGTCTGAACTGGGGTGGCAGAGTGGGCTAAAGAACAGTGATGGATCAAACCCAGATCCTTTGACTGGATGTGAGTGTTTGATTGGTTCAGAAGCTCCGTCCATCACCACCCCCTTTTGTACCGCTTTTGGCCGCCATAAGTGTGGCAGGGTATGCTCAGACTTGAGTCCCTTGCTCACTTTGCCACTGGATTCAAGCAAGCCGGGCTGAAGATGGCTGGAATGCCAGAAACCGGTCCTCGGAAGCTTGTGTCCGGTCCAGGGAAGGCATGGCTTGGCAGTTCGGGCTGGACTGTTCCCATGAGGCACAGGGTCAGACTGATTTGCATATAGCCATGTCTGAACTGGGGTGGCAGAGTGGGCCAAAGAACGGTGATGGATCAAACCCAGACCCTATGCCTGGGTGTGAGTGTTTGATTGGTTCAGATGCTCCCTCCATCACCACCCCCTTTTGTACCGCTTTTGGCCGCCATAAGTGTGGCAGGGTATGCTCAGACGTGAGTCCCTTGCTCACTTTGCCACTGGATTCAAGCAAGCCGGGCTGAAGACGGCTGGAATGCCAGAAACCAGTCCTCGGAAGCTTCTGTCCGGTCCAGGGAAGGCATGGCTTGGCAGTTCGGGCTGGACTGTTCCCATGAGGCACAGGGTCAGACTGATTTGCATATAGCCATGTCTGAACTGAGGTGGCAGAGTGGGCTAAAGAATGGTGATGGATCAAACCCAGATCCTTTGACTGGGTGTGAGTGTTTGATTGGTTCAGATGCTCCGTCCATCACCACCCCCTTTTGTACCGCTTTTGGCCGCCAAAAGTGTGGCAGGGTATGCTCAGACGTGAGTCCCTTGCTCACTTTGCCACTGGATTCAAGCAAGTCGGGCTGAAGATGGCTGGATTGCCAGAAACCGGTCCTCGGAAGCTTGTTTCCGGTCCAGGGAAGGCATGGCTTGGCAGTTCGGGCTGGACTGTTCCCATGAGGCACAGGGTCAGACTGATTTGCATATAGCCATGTCTGAACTGAGGTGGCAGAGTGGGCTAAAGAATGGTGATGGATCAAACCCAGATCCTTTGACTGGGTGTGAGTGTTTGATTGGTTCAGATGCTCCGTCCATCACCACCCCCTTTTGTACCGCTTTTGGCCGCCAAAAGTGTGGCAGGGTATGCTCAGACGTGAGTCCCTTGCTCACTTTGCCACTGGATTCAAGCAAGTCGGGCTGAAGATGGCTGGATTGCCAGAAACCGGTCCTCGGAAGCTTGTTTCCGGTCCAGGGAAGGCATGGCTTGGCAGTTCGGGTTGGACTGTTCCCATGAGGCACAGGGTCAGACTGATTTGCATATAGCCATGTCTGAACTGGAGTGGCAGAGTCGGCTAAAGAACGGTGATGGATCAAACCCAGATCTTTTGACTGGGTGTGAGTGTTTGATTGGTTCAGATGCTCCGTCCATCACCTCCCCCTTTTGTACCGCAGACGGGAGATCCAGCACTAGCCCGGCCGCGGTATTTGGCAGAACCTGTAGCCTGGACAGCAGATCTTCATTTATTGGTGTCAGCAAGGCATTCCCATAATCCATCCGGCTGATTAGCAATCCCTTTACTAAAGGTTTTCTTGCTTCTAATGGGATCCATTTAAAGATTTTGCGCAAACTGCGAATGATGCCAAAGCAGGTGCCTATTATTTAGTTAATATACTACCATCACCACCAAAACCACCACCACCACCACCACCACCAATACCACCAACACCCTCAATACCACCACCACCACCACCAATACCACCACCAGTACCTTCAACACCACCTATCCCACCACCACCACCAATACCACTACAATCAATAACACCACCACCACCACCAGTACCACCCCCTTTACCACCACCAGTACCAACACCACCAATACCAATGCCACCAATACTACCACCACCACCAATACCACCACCACCACAAATACCACCATGACCATTACCACCAACCCAATACCACTACCACCAATGCCAATACCACCAATACCAATACCACCAGCAATACCACCACCAACAATACCACCAACAACAATACCACCACCAATAATACCACCACCAATGCCACCACCACCAGTACCACCACCAATATCACCACCACTACCACATTCACCACTACCACTATCACCAATATCACCACCATCAATACCACCACCAATACATCACCACCACCAATACGACCATTACTACTACCATCACCAATACCTCCACCACCAATACCACCACCACCGCCAATACCACCAGTACCAATACCAGTACCACCACCAATACCAATACCACCACCAATACCAATACCACCACCACCACCACTACCACCAATACCACCACCAATACTACCACAATCAAAACCACCACCACCAATACCACCACCAATACCAACACCACCAATACCAATACTACCACCACCACCAATACCACCACCATCGATACCACCATTACCAATACCACCACCACGAATACTACCACCACCAATACCACTACCACCAACAATACCACCAGTACCAATACCACCACCTCCACCAATACCACCACTACTAATACCACCACCACCAATACCACCACCAACCAGCAATACCAAACCACCAATACCACCACCACCAATACCACCACCATCAATACCACCACCACCAATACTACCACCAACACCAATACAGCCACCACCAATACCACGACCATTAATACCAGTAGCACCAACAATCCCGCCACCAATACCACCACCTCAATACCAATACGACCACTACCAATACCACCACCACCAATACCACCACCACCAATACTAGCACCACTAATACCACCACCACCAATACCACCACCACCAATACCACCAATACCAATACCACCAACAAAAATACCAATACCACCACCTCAGCACCTCTCGGTCACTAGTAATAGCACGTGCACTGTACAAGGCCGGAGCTGGACCCGAGACCATCCCTCTCTCCCTCCATCCATGACTGCCATAACACACAGCCCGCCCTGCACCAGGAGGTGAAGCCGTGCCCTACTACAGCTGGAGTGTTTTTTATTAGGCCAAATATAGCAATGACATTACACAATGCCACACTGCACACTCAAATCATGGAGAGGGCAGGAAACAGCCCCACCTCTCGCTCTTCCTCCTGAGCTGCAACAGCGTAATTGCAGAGCTAAAGGTGTTGGAGCGTTTTGTTAGTGTTTATAGCTCAGAGCATATGTAACTCTTACTTCACACTTTGTGTCTGTGTAATTTACAACACTTACACATCTTCTTCACTGCACTATTTATCACTGCTTTTAAGACGTTGCAGGCTGATCTCTTCCTCTGATATTTACAATCTAACGAGCTGTCAACAAAGCCCTTGCATTAGGTCTCGCAATCACAAGAGTTTAAGCTATTAATATTGTAAATGACAATGCCTTTTATTTTTGTTTTAAAACCTGAAACCTAAATAAAAGGTATTATCATTTACAATGCCAACAGCTCAAACTTGCTTGAATGTGAGAGCTATTGTATTGCAAAGGCTTGTTAATGCATATGTCACCCCTAGGGAAGGGCCTAAACAGCTGTAGTGCATGTCACAGTGTATTTCAAAAGTTGGGCATGTACTATTAAGTTGTACATGTCCTGGTAGTGAAAAACTCTTTAAATTTGCTTTTCACTACTGTAAGGCCTGCCTCTCTCTTGAGAGTAACATTACGATAACGTATTGCCTTTAATAAGTGATAACTTTCGGTTGGGATCACATAGGAATGTCGAATACAGTGTCTGAAGAATTGTAATGTAAAGCCCTCTTTATAGGTAAAGTCAGATTTTAAGTCACAATTCTGAACATTTTACTTATAGAAAGTTATCATTCTTCTCCCTACCATTTTGGCCCAGCCTATTTCCTGGATCCCATGATGAGGGGTAGTTTGCAGTTTGACTTTGCATATCGCTCCCAGGCAGTGAGATAAAGAAACTCCGGGCCCGATTCACAGAAGGAACTTAAGACTCAATCCTAAAATTATTACTATTTTGGTATTCACAGGATGCACTTACTACTTTTGGCATTCACAGAATGCACTTACTACTTTTGGTATTCACAGAATAAACTTACTACTTTTGGTATTCACAGAAGTTAGGATTTTGTCTTAAGTTTGCCAAAAGTAGTAAGTGCCTTCTGTGAATACCAAAATAGTAGTAAGTTTAGGATTGAGTCTTAAGTTCATTCTGTGAATCGGGCCCAAAGTTGTTGGCAAAATGGGCCATGTCCGATATGATGTGGAGATTGAGCTTTCATCTGCTACATTTGCACATTACAAAGGTTCCACCTGAGCAGACTCAAAGAACTTCTGACACTAGTCTATTGTAACCCCAGAAAAGGGAGGTAGGAAATTTCAAGCACCTCTGGGAGTGGAAACAGGTATAAATAATGGACCATCAGTCCAAACTCTTCAGTACATCGTGGTACTTGTGGAAGACTCAGAAGAACAGCTGTGCTGCTCTGCAATATGGACTGCCATTCTGCTGCACTGCTGTGTTTGTTGAAGGACTGGACCTGCTTCTTGAACCCAGGACCTCCACAGTGACCCCTAGGGCTAGTTGGCTGACCTCCAGATCACAACCTGAGGCAGAAAATGTGCCACCCACCTTAAACCCTGCACCTGGACTCTGTCTGATGTGAGCCCCACAGCCCAAGTGGTGCCACCCCAGCCCTGGACCCTCGGAAGTGGGCCTGAAGGTGCTCTGCCAGCCGATCTGTGGTGCTGTGGGCTGACCTATGCAGCACAATGCATCTCCTCACAGCTCCCACTTAGGAACCACCACTGCGCAATGCATCCCTGATGCAGAAATTGCAGCCTGCAGTGTCCTTAGAGCCGCTGGTGTGCAACACATCTTTGATGCTAGACTTCAAATGTCAAGCCCCTTGTAGATGGCATCCTCGATAACGATGCAGAAGACCAAATCACAGCCCTGGAGCTTCTTCAGAACTGCTCAAGCATGACGTATCTTTGAAGATGGACATTGAATCACAAGCCCCTCGTCACCGGCATCTTCATCGACGATGTAGGCCCTCAGATCGCACCCTTGCAGCTCCACGGAACTGCCTCTTCGCAAGGCATCATCAACACAGGATCTCATAATCTTCTGCAACCAGGATTTAAGGTACTTTGTTCAGCGGGCCTAACTTGATCCCTTGATCTGGCCCGTGCTCCATTGCGGTCAGCCTGAACTTGTGACTTTGTCTCAATCCAGCGCGACCAGTTAACCACAGTTGGCGCTTTGTGCTTCTAGGTCCTATTTTTCCTTTACATTTTGAAATTGTATATCTCTGGTTTTCTTGGTTGGATTTTTTTGTTTTGGTGTTAAATAATGTATTCAATTTTAATCTGTTTCTCTAATTTGGTTTGGGATTTCTTTTGTGTAATTTTCACTGCTATACTGTTTTTAGTGTTGCATAAATATGCTGATTAATTAAGCCTGACGGCACTTGTGCCAAGCTGCCAGATAATTTGGGGTTTGGTTGTGTCCCACCCTGACAAAGATTGTGGTTGCTGCTTGAGTAGGGTTTCACCCCCTCAACCAGCAATAAAATGTCCGCCAAATGTGCATATTGATGTTCAGGATTGTAGTTTTACACCATATTCTTCATGCTACATCTGCTGTATTCATTGGCTTGGGATTTATAGATAGAAATCTACCATTTTGATGACAGATATTTGCCATCATGTGTGACTCGGTTACTTTAGAGGTCTTTCCATTAGAAAGAATTATTGCATGAGACCCCTGTTTTGACTGGAAAATGAAATAAGTCTGTATAATACCCACATACAAATAATTAAAATATCAAACAAACAGCCTTATTCATCAATCTCCCGTTTTGCGAGGCCCTAATAGCGAATCATAGCGAATCGCTATTAAGGACTCGCAAAACGGGATTCATGTAGGATTAGCAAAATGTTTTGCGATTCCTAATGATTCCTTATTTGCGATTAGCAAAGATTAGCAATTAAGGAAAAACTCCCCATTCATTCCTATGGGCCAAAAGGCCCATAGGAATGCATGGGGAGTATTCCTTATTTGCGATTAGCAATTTGCTAATCGCAAATAAGATTGCGATTTGAAGGGTGCCAGGGGTGTCCAAAGGACACCCTGCAGCACCCCTCAAATGACATTTGACACAGGTGTTGCACACACACATGTCCAAAGGACATGTGTGTGTGTAACATGCAACTCAGAAAAATGCTTTTAAAAGCATTTTTCTGAGTTTTCGCTATTTACCACGAGGTTTGACCTTGCGGTAAATAGCGGCCCGAAATTGCGATTTCGCAATTTTTAAATGGATGATGAATTGCATTTAAGGAATCTCAAATAGAGATTCCTTAAATGTAATCCATCGCAAATTTGCGAAAACGCAATTACCGATTTTTGCATTTGGGATGATGAATCCCAAATGCAAAAATCTCACTCGCAAAGGGCCAGATTCTCAGAATCCGGCCCTTTGCGAGACGATTTAGCCTTCATGAATAAGGCTGAAAATCTTTTCAGTCCCCCTAGATCCGGGGAAATAGTTTACAATCTACAATGAGTATTGAATGATGGCATGCTTACTTTATATATATATTTTTAACCGCATATTGAAATATCTTATAATGTATCAATGCTTTTAGACCAGCATGGCAAATGAGAATCCGATTTTATTGTAAATAAAACACACTATTTTATTTTAATGCAGAAAAGTGAAAAGCAGAAGACAGCTTAAATCAGTGGCGTATTAATCTATGCGCTAATGCGCATGCTATATGTGAACATGCTTGTCTGTATGTTGGACACCACCTCGGCTATGCTCAAAACAAAAGCGCATTCTCTTTTGGAAGGCGTGCTCGGACAGGCATCGAAGTTTTAACAGCAATGAGATATGCTGGGCACAGTACTCTGATGCACTTTTGAAAATTAAACTTTAACTCCTGCAGAGAGCGCTTAGTAACCTTTTACAATAATGATGTTTATCTCCTCCTTATGTCTCCTGTCTTAATCTCTGTCTAATCCTAAAAAATCTCAGATTGATGTAACAAAGGAAAGGATCAGTGAACGCAGGGACAAGCAGCACGTCCTGCCAGGCAAGAACAGGGGAAAAGTTCAGATATCAATTTCTAGCTCAGCGATAAAAGACACACCACATAAATAGAACCTGTTGTTTCTCAAGGACATACGTGTGAGGCTGAAGCTCCCCAAAGCAGATACTTAGAGGGGTCACTGGGATTTCTTAAATAGACAAAGGTCACGATCTCAAGTAATCAGCAGTCAAAATATACAGGGGCAGATCTACAAGGAAGCACAGGGATGCGACATATTTACGAGAATATGTTGCACTCTGTGCTTCCCCCTGCGCTGGCACACAAACTGCAGGCATGCGCTGGCGCAGGCCCCCTTGCACCATGGTGCAAGGATGCCTCCGTTGTGGGGGATTTTTTGTGCAGGAACAGGTACTTTTCTGCACAAAAATAATCACTAAAGGCATTTGCCTCTTTCAGTGCGTGCTGTAGAATGCAGCACACTTCGAAAGAGGGAAAAATGAGGAGAAATGAAAACATTTCTCCTTGTTTCACCTCGCTACGCCACCTCTAGGGTGCGTAGTATTCAGACGCATCACCAAATTTACGATTTCTTGTAAATCTGGAGATGTGTCTTGTTCCATGGGTGTTGCATGGGAACACCCACAGCAACACCCATGGAACACCCCTTCAACGTAAAGTGCTACATGTGAAGGGTCCCTATTTACAAGGAGAGGAAAAGTCACGAAGGGTGGCTTTTCCTCTCCTTGTAAATATGGAGGAACCAGTATGTCATGAAAAGTGACGTACTGGCGGCGCAGGGGGCTTGTAAATCTGCCCCTCAGTATACAATAGTAGGTGGATCCCACTTAAGCATCCTTGATTCTACTAGGCCATGGGTACTGATATACAATTATTAAGGCGCCACAAATATATAAACTATTTGACTGAGGGCTGCTTTGATATGGGGACAAGCATTAGCAAAGCAAATAGGTCTGGTCTTGGCAAGCTAATACAATGGGTATATTTTTTTTTTTTTTTTTTTTATTCAATTAAATGCCAAATAAAATTTCCCACCCCCGAAACGTGGCCGACATATGCTTGCTATAAAAATGTTGATTACAAGATAATAACCATTGCATATACTTTTTATAGAACGGTAAGTATGTTTCATTACAGGCAGGTGCCAAAAGAAAATTTATATAAATCTGTTTTGATTTTAATGCATATCACAAAAATATATTGACCCTATTGGGGTATAGAAAAAGTTCTACTCACAATGAATTAATGTAACATGAAAACAAAGTTTAAATAAGCAATAATTACTAAAAAAAACAAGCATACATTAAGATGTATACATAGACACATACTTACACATTAAAAGATAAAGCATTTCCACATCACGAGAAGTACACGAGAAGTATTCACGTAGGTCTATTTACTAAAATACATTTTCGAGATGTTGTGCGCCAAAAGTTATAGCACAGAGTTGCATCGGTGTAAAGCTTAATCTCAACGTCATATTTACAATACAAACGTGTGCAAAGACATGCCAGCACTAAAATTGAGTTGCGACGCAAAACAACGTTGCGTCACATGAGCTGTAAATAAACCTTGCGAAGGTGATTTACCAATACATAATGGAACACGGAGAAAAAAACAAGATCCTCAAATAAAGAATGAAGAAATGGCAGAAACAGTAGCAGATCTATCGATAGCGGTCTAGCATGGAGCAGGACAGAAAAAAGGAATATACATTTACATCAGAAGAAGTATACATTTTAATAGCAGAGGTGACAACGCATCGATACCAACTTTTTGTCACTTCCAAACTACCACTTGCCAAAAAGACAACATTATGGAGAGAGATCCCAACAAAACAAAACAATGCAGCCGTCCCAACTGTGAGAACAGTTGATGAGGTGAAAAAAGGTGGCACGAATGCAAGAGGCATGCAAGAGAAAAAATAGCACAGAACTGTTATTGCGCAATGGCAGCAGGTGGGGGCCAGATAGTTAAATGCCACTAACAGCAATGGAGGAGCAAGTGGCATCAGAACTCGGTCGGGAACTGACGTAAGAGCTAGGTACAGCTATGATTGTGGACAACTCAATACTAGTAAGTGTATCTGCACCATATATATGTCTTAGTAAATCAATGAAAAGTTAGTTAAATATTTTGTAATGACAACAGTAATTTCACATCTGAACTCCAGCATCAATGTTACACTGATGAATAAGGTGACGTACCAATAGATCTGCATCAATTGCAATGAAAGCTGAGTGTACGAACTCCAAACATTTATAATAATTGTGGAACCTCTGCAATGCACCATGTTGGGATAAGACACACATGGTGCTTAGTACTTGTTGAACTCGAGCCAATGTGATATGGGTGATCCTAAACATTTGAAGCAATAATAATCCTTTAACACACACTATATTTACAGAATACCAAAATATTAACACTAACCACATTGTGTCTGAAAGATCTTGTTTGTGTATCTTGTACTTTCACATCATGCAATTGTACATACTTACTAACAGCATAAAGACCAATTTAACACATATATATACATATATGCATACTGTCTGCTGTGTGTAGCAGGCTTTTTAGCCATCTATGTATTGTGTTCATTTGAGGCCTCAGTAGTGAACATAGTAATGGAACATTGCGCATGGCGCATCCATTCTACCAAAAATATAACCTAAATTCTTACAGTATTTGTTAGCCCTGGTATCCTTGGCGTGGGTTTCCCCATAACATCTTGCCTCCAGGCCTCATGAGCTTGCTTGCCTTCTCATTGCTGCTCTTAGGACTCTGCAAAAGTTGCTATTGCCAACCAGTGCAAAAGTGCCTTATTTACCCTCCACAAACATAGTAGAATTTGCTTTTACCCACTAGGCATGTTAACTGTACTTGTAAGCCCTTAGTAAAGTGGCACTGCCAAAGCCCAGCCCCTATAAATAAATGTGCTTCTTTTTGGCCTGTTGCACTTATTGTCCCATCCACTTAAGTAGCACATCAAACATGTCTCAGGCATGCAATTGCAGCCATTGTGTGGAGTTTCAAACTGCCAGTCCAATCTTGAAAATTAAACCTTTTGATTTGTCGAAACATGTCCTCCACTCAATGTCTGAAATGTTGCACAAATACCTTACACTTGAAATCAAGTCTGAAAGCTCTGTTCCAACCTACCATAGGGTTGAGATCAGGTAAATTGAGTGTTAGCCTGTACCTCACTCTACCAATGATTGTGGTTGCTGCTTCACCATGGCTCACACCCCATCCAACCAACAACCCATTTTTCTCACAGGGTCATCACATTGTTAGCAGCACATAACAGATTCCATATTTGTGCAACATATATGCAAACTATGCTACGTAGGTAAATATGAGCAACTTGCTGCTCCATAAATGTCCACTATGCTGTGACCTTGCATTGGAAATGTATCCTTGATTTTTGAATCATCATATACTTTCTCTCATCCAGTAGGTTTACTAAAATAACATGAACATAATCTAGGGGCATATTATCAACAACCGGTGTTAAAATTATCACAGTTTTATCGGCAGGAAACTGCAGATAAAACGGCGATAATGGGCTTGATAATACGCCCTTGTTAATTCCCATAGAAGCCCATGTTCTGATGTTAACATTGGCTTCTATGGGAATTAACAAGGGTGTATTATCAAGCCCATTATCGCTGTTTTATCGGCATTTTCCTGATAATTTTAACACCGGTCCATGATAATATGCCCCGATGTTTCATCTCCTTCTGTGTCCTGAGTGGTGAAAAGTTATTAGTTCTTTTGGAAGTTATAACCACGTGGGCAGCATGATATTAAATGGACCTCGGTTCAAGTGGTCATAACGGCTTGCCTGTTCTAAACATATTCTAACAAGAGCCACAAAAAGAGCTTACGCGGCAAATGATATATAGACCCGAATTTGAGCTAATATTATAATCGAGCTCAAAGCGTGGGATCAATATGTTACATTATCTGTGTCAAATGTACCCCCGTTTTTGGTTTTTATTGCTAACCAAATGGTGTAATAACATACCCAACTAATGTCAATTAATATATATGAACCAATATACACAAGCTCCATCCAAAAAAGAAAAACGTCTGTGTGACACTCGGTTGCACCCTGACATCAGGAATGGCGATGTGTCTTCTATTCATTAGTCAATAAAGATTGATTTTGAATAAGGGAATTATTCCCTCTGACTCGCGTTTCACATAAACAAAGAGTCCCTCTGACTTGCGTTTCACATAAACAAAGAGTCCTTCCTCGATTTCAATTGGTTTTCCCGATCCTCTCCGATAGGCTGACACGCGAACACGTGACTAATCCAACACGGAAGTAATCCGTGCAGCCGACAAGCGGTGCTCACTTTCGGACAAACGCCGATCGAGACCACTACGAAAGACTGGCTCTCCAGTGATACGCAGTCCAATCTTCTGAATTGCTTGGCGGAATCAAGCCTAATCTTTGGATTTCCTCGGTGGTACCAGGCTTAATCTACACGAACGCTCGAGGTATGAACTCGGCGGCAGTTTCCCAGTTCCCCGCCTCAGTATTAAGATTTTAAGACATTTAATTATACGCTATTCGAATTATTCCCTGACTATGCCCCATCCGTTTTCATTTACCAGGTGAAAATCGGACTTGTGAAAAAAAGCACAAAACTGGAGCAAGACCACCGGAACGCCCGAGGGGGCACCGGTAGGACCGCACTATCACTGCTCATAGCGGTAAGCCCCCATCTAATTTACTCAATAGACATTGCACAGTCTATATATAACGGGGAGCTTACTATCTTTCACTCCTCCACAGGCTCTACTCAGAACACCAGCCTGACTTAAAGCTTTTACATCCTTTGACCACCAACAGACACTAGGTGAGTCTATTTACATGCGGATTAAAGAAACACTAGGAGTCATTTACCCTTGGGAGAGGGGTTTTGACCCAGTATTCTTTTTCTGCCCATTAGGTGACTTATTTCTACAGAAGCATAGACGGAGGTCTATATTCCTGCCACTTCATTGGTAATGTACCCAATACCCAACCTAAACCACACATGTAAACTAGTTGTACTCAGTCACTAAAACCAATCTTATTCATGTACCCTAGGTGTTCTATCCAGACGATCTGTTGGATAACGGCCCAGCAACTTCGCTGCTCAACCCCCCCCCCCCCCCCCCCCCCACCCCCTTGTGTCCTGAAGAAGACCCGCAGCTGAGGTCCCCAATACCCCAAGAGCATCAGGGTCGAATTTCGACGCCCACCCATTGACCTGCCTGTATCCCTCCCAGTGTCCATTCCCCATATCCCCCAATTAACAACTATAGGGGACAGGCATATAAGACAGCGGAGGCTATCCCGCTTTGTTCTGTGTAAATAATACAACTGTGTATCTACTTTGTCTCTTTCCTTCAAATTTCCTTTTCACTTGAGCACCCCTTTCCCTTCCTCACTGACTATATACTTGATAGTCTATTGCGCCGTTTAGACAACTGTTTTATATAACTGTAAATACATTTTTGAATTTTTGATATAACGAATATACATAGTGTGGTTATACTTTGATTGCAATTGCAATTCTTGGGTTTTCATTAATCTTGTGTGTCAAACCTTTTTACTTTGGTTTATAACTGAATATATCTCTCCCATTGTTTTTGATTGAATCAATATATGCGAATTGAACTGCATAAATGAAAAACAAATGAAACTCATTCACCATGGCTCACACCCTATCCAACCAACAACCCATTTTTCTCACAGGGTCATCACATTGTTAGCAGCAAATAACAGATTCCATATTTGTGCAACATATATGCAAACTATGCTACGTAGGTAAATATGAGCAACTTGCTGCTCCATAAATGTCCATTATGCTGTGACCTTGCATTGGAAATGTATCCTTGATTTTTGAATCATCATATACTTTCTCTCATCCAGTAGGTTTACTAAAATAACATGAACATAATCTAGGGGCATATTATCAAGGACCGGTGTTAAAATTATCACAGTTTTATCGGCAGGAAACTGCCGATAAAACGGCGATAATGGGCTTGATAATACGCCCTTGTTAATTCCCATAGAAGCCCATGTTCTGATGTTAACATGGGCTTCTATGGGAATTAACAAGGGTGTATTATCAAGCCCATTATCGCTGTTTTATCGGCATTTTCCTGATAATTTTAACACCGGTCCTTGATAATATGCCCGATGTTTCATCTCCTTCTGTGTCCTGAGTGGTGAAAAGTTATTAGTTCTTTTGGAAGTTATAACCACGTGGGCAGCATGATATTAAATGGACCTCGGTTCAAGTGGTCATAACGGCTTGCCTGGTCTAAACATATTGTAACAAGAGCCACAAAAAGAGCTTACGCGGCAAATGATATATAGACCCGAATTTGAGCTAATATTATAATCGAGCTCAAACTAGAGACATTAATGAGCTAATGTGAGGGATAATACCGAGATGTGTGTAAATCACGGAGGAATAAATAACCTCAGGTTATACTGTTTATTCTTAAACCCTCGGACTGGGATAATTGAACAAATCCCTCGAAAAAAGACAAGAAGGAATGAAGACTCTTTGGTTTTAACGCAATATTATTAAGAAATAACAACATAATACAGACTGGTAAGCTATACTCTATGTAATATTTGAGGAATAGCCTAACGGATAAATGTGCCCTACACTGAAAGGTTTTTCATTATAATCTGATAGGTGCAATTACGGACACCAAGATATTATAAAGGGCTGGCCACTGCGCGAAGTAAACAAGCTGCAGAACTGGGAAGATAACAACCCCATGTAAAAAAAAATTAAATGAAAGTAAGTAGTACTCATCTCAGGTAGAGAAAATAGAATTCAGTATGAGAAACCAGAAATACAAGCTGTTTTTTCTCATCCTAACATAGGACAATGACCAATAGTTGCCTATGATCACCGTCACAGTAACAACTAGAGTGAATGGTGTTGGATATTAAGGTACGCTGTAAAAGGTTTTTTAACTAAATGAAGTGTGGATCATGCATGAATGTTCAGTTTTAGATAAGATGAGGGGGATGTGCTATATGCCCCCTCTAGGAACCAACTGTCTTAATTAGAGAGTAGTTCAGCCTGACAACAAGTGGAACGCACAAACAGCACAGGATTTAATATGCAATTAGTTGAAATAGACCATGGGGGACAGTTAATAATATATTATCCCTATAAGGTTATTTGTAGCTAGGAATTTCTGAAAATGAGTTGTTTGACATACTAAAAATTGTGTGTAACATGTCAACTAATGTGGAGATGATGTCATCAAATATAATATGTATTGCTGCTTATGTAAACGTATACCAAGGATGGATAGTGATTATGTCTTTTTTTCCCTCTTTTTTCCTTTATTATCTATTACATCTTTCTCACAGAAGTGTGTGTTTTAATTTGTCCTGAGGAAGGTGGTGCGCATAGCAGGATCCACCGAAACGCGTCGACTTGGACTAACTTGATTGTTATTAATGTGTTGTAGTATTTTCGTTTTAAGAAACATGAATTGTTTAACTGATACCTTGATGAGAAACACGTGTTTATTTGAGGGATATTTGCGAATGTTTTTAATATCATTTTAAAAATAAAAATATTTTTAATGATACATACGCCTTGGTAACGTATTATATACAAATTTCTTTAGATTGTAAGTGCTTTTGTGGTTTCACTTGACCTGAGGGGCTAGGAATGTATGAAAGATTGTATGAGGATAATCTAAAAAAGTGAGCTCTCCTGACTACTGCAGGAAAGGTGCAGAATACGTGGTTATTCCACTTACATTTAGATAACATAAGCAAGAGAACTCTCTTGGTTTTGTGACTATTTACCCTGTTCCCTTGTGGCTTAAAGGGTTACTCTCTTTCATTTTACACTGTAGTTGGTAATGTGTCTTGGAGGAGGAATGATGTGTCTTGGAGGAAGAAGTCTTTCTTGCTTTGGTCGAAGGATTTAAGCACGTCCTCATCAAATAGGTCCTGGATTGTACGACACTCACCCTCCCTCCAGGTTGAGAGTTGAGAACAATTGGTCCGTAGATTTGGGGGAAAATCAAGGTTGCGGGCGAGGAGGGTATTGGGACAGGGAAAAGAGGTAAGTCCCCTCGAGGTCACTATCTTGTCCCAGATATTGGAGACCATTTTCGTAGGGGTGCTATATAGTCACTAAGGGGCCCGAGGTGTTTCGGAACCCACAACAGGTCCCAGAGAGGTCAACAAGCCATGTGGAACCAATGTTTTTCACTTTCGCGGATGACCCATTCAGAGGTATTGGAGATGAGACACCCAGTAGTACTCCAGGAGATTGGTGCATGCCAAGCCCCTCCGGTCTATGGGCAACAAGAGAATTTTATTGGAGAACCTTGGGCATTCCCTACCCCAGATAAAGGTTTTAACATTGAGTTCAAGGCAAAAGATTGAAGCCTGAGGGATAGGAGTAGGTAAACTTTGAAATAAGTAGAGCAGTTTTGGAATAAGGAACATCTTGACCGCGTTTAGGTGGCCACACCAAGACATCTGAAGCGGTTTCCATAGCCGCAGGTCCTCTAAAACTGACTTTCTACACTCCGACCAGTTAGCTTGGGAACATGTTGATAAGGACGTAGTTAGATTCAAACCCAAGTAACGGAGTGAGTGTGGACCCTTTGATAGTGAGCAAGGGATTGCAAGTCAGGTATATCCTATGGGGAAATCATTAGGTTCAGTTCCTTGGGATTTGGACATGTTGATTTTGAAACCCGAGAGCCCCAGCAAAGGATCGGAGAAGAGTTACTAGTGCGGCTAGAGAGTGCTTAGGGTTGACCAGGGAAAGCAGTAGCTCATCAGCAAATAGAGCAATCTTATGCTCCAGGGTGCTGAAGAAAATGCCCTTGATATCCGCTGCCTGGCACATAGTGATCGCCAGTTGTTCGTCCACTAGGACAAAAAGTAAGTGCGAGAGCAAGCAACCCTGTGTGCTGCCCCTTTGTATGTGTATAGGTGGGGAGATCAGGCCATTAATCTGGGTTTGCGTTGTGGGAAAGGCATAGGGCACTATTATCCGAGATGTCATAACCGGTCCCAAGTCAATTTTCTGCAGGACTGCGTGCAAGAAGGTCCAGTCAACCCGGTCAAAGGCTTTTTCAGCATCTAAAGAGAGAAGACATGCTGGGATGTCCCGGCTGTGGACCTTTTCAACCAAGTGTGCTACCCGCCATATGTTGTCCACGACCTGGCGATGGCGTATGAATCTGACCTGGTCTGAGTCGACCAGGACGGGAGGTATGCTTCCAGGAGACTTGCCAGGATTTTTGTGTAAATCTTGCCGTCTGTAGTAAGCAAGGCAATAGGGTGATAGGATGCTTACAAAGAGAGATCCTTTCCGGGTTTAAGGATGAGTACTATTTCACCCGCAGATATAGTAGGAGTGAGACCCCTGGCACCAGAGAACTAATTAAAAAGACCTAATAGGTGATCCTGAAACTGGGGCAGGAACCTGCTATCGAACATCCGAGCCGGGAATTTTACCAGCTGGCAGGTCTTGGAGAGAACGTTGCAGTTCGGCTAAGGCGATTGGAATCTCTAGAAGCTATGGTGTATGGTGGGTGTCAAGAGGTGTCCATGGGCAAGAGGCCAAAAAGGTGGTATCATCCCCGGGAGGGTTCTCATTTTCGTAAAGAGCAGTGTAGAAAGAGTGAAATGCTTGCTGCTTATTGCGCTGTGAAGTAGCCCAAGTGTCAATCAATCAATCAATCACAGTATTTATATAGCGCGCTACTCACCCGGAGGGTCACAAGGCGCTTGGGGGGGGTCCGCTACTGCTCGAACAGCCAGGTCTTGAGCTGTTTCCTGAAGGCGAGGTGGTCTTGGGTCAGGCGGAGGTGGATCAGGAGGGAGTTCCACGTCTTGGCGGCGAGGTAGGAGAAGGACCTTCCTCCTGTGGTGGCTCTTCGGATGCGGGGGACGGCGGCGAGGGTGTGGTTGGTTGATCGAAGCTGGCGTGTGGGAGTGTAGAAGTTGAGGCTGTTGTTGAGGTATCTTGGGCCTTGGTTGTGTAGGGATTTGTCTGCGTGGGTGAGGAGTCGGAACGTGATTCTCTTGTTGACCGGGAGCCAGTGCAGGTCTCTCAGGTGTCCGGAGATGTGGCCGTGTCGGGGGATGTCCAGGATGAGTCTTGCTGAGCCGTTCTGGATTCGCTGGAGTCTCTTCTGGAGTTTGACAGTGGTTCCGGTGTAGAGGGAGTTGCCGTAGTCCAGTCGGCTGGTGACGAGGGCCTGGGTGACCGTCTTCCTGGTCTCGGTGGGGATCCACCGGAAGATCTTACGTAGCATGCGCAGGATGTTGAAGCATGACGAGGAGACAGCGTTGACTTGTCTGGTCATGGAGAGGGAGGAGTCCAGGATGAAGCCCAGGTTGCGTGCGTGGTCTGTTGGTTTGGGTGCGCTGCCCAGGCAGGGGGCCACCAGGAGTCGTCCCAGGCGGAGAAAGAAAGATCCTAGGATGAGGACTTCCGTCTTGTCTGAGTTCAGTTTCAGGCAGCTGTTCTTCATCCATTCGGCTACGTCTTTCATCCCCTCGTGTAGGTTAGCTCTGGCGGTGGCGGAGTCGTTGGTGAGGGAGAGGATCAGCTGGGTGTCGTCGGCGTAAGAGATGATGTTGAGGTTGTGTTGGCGTGCGATGGCCGCAAGGGGGCTCATGTAGACATTGAAGAGGGTGGGGCTGAGCGAGGAGCCTTGAGGGACGCCGCAGATGACTTCGGTGGCTTCTGATCTGAATGGGGGGAGGCGGACTCTCTGTGTCCTTCCGGCGAGGAAGGAGATGATCCATTCTAGTGCCTTCTCTTGGATTCCGACGTTGCTGAGGCGCTGCTCTAGGGTGCGGTGGCAGACAGTGTCGAAAGCCGCGGAGAGGTCCAGGAGGATGAGGGCCGCTGTTTCCACGTTGTAGAGCAGGGCTCGGATGTCGTCAGTGGCTGCGATGAGGGCGGTCTCGGTGCTGTGGTTGGCCCGGAAGCCGGACTGCGAGTAGTCATCCGGAAGTTTGATCTTTGAGATGTGGGCTCGTGCCACCATGCGGCGAAGTAGTCTTGTAAAAATGGATCCCACTTTTCCTCCCCCCATAATATCTCTGTTTTCAAGACTAGCAGTGAAATTCCACCTTATTTGTTCGGTGTACTCACGATTGGTTTGAAGGAAGGCCAGTTGCCTCCTATGGCGCATGGCGGGGGACACATGGTCCAGCCTCTCTAACGCTTTAATATCCCTAGTTAGGCCGATTTCCAAAAGCCTTACCTCCAGCGTGCGGGTGATGACGATAGATGTAATTACACTCTGAATTGTCACCTTGAAGGTGTCCCATTGAGTGAAGGAAGAGGTCTCAGGAAGAGCATAAGACCCAAACAGTAGGCTGAGATTTCCCGCTGTATCTCAGCTACATTGACCTGCTTGCGCAGGATATGGGAGGATGTCGCCAATGGGGAAAGAGTCGTGATGTGGAGCCTCAGCACTGTAACACCATCTCCACATGGGCATGGTTGGAGATGGAGATGTTAGAAATGAAGGCTAACTACAGGTCCCGAAGTAGCAAGTATGAGAGAAAGAAATAGTCAATACATGAGTAGGAGTGGTGAACATGGAAACAAAAACATTAGTCGTGAACATCTGTGAATTTATAGCACCAGGCATCCGTAAGGCCCAAATCCGTGAGGTCCCTTTTCAGTGCAGTGCATCGACCTTGTGCCCTTGAAGGAGGCACCACTGCGGTCCAACTCAGGGTCCCAAACCAACTTAAAATCACCACCCACAATTAAACAGTTCCCATCCTGCACCACTTGTTCCTTCAGTAAGGTTCTAAGGTGTGTGTCCTGTGATTGGTTAGGTATGTAAACATTGAGTAGGGTGAGAGACTGTGCACTGTGTTGGACCGTGTGTCTTAAAAACGACCCTCCTTATCCCGAACCACCCGCAACACCCTCAGTCTGAAACCCACCTTGCACAAGATTGCAACCCAGGCTGTCTTGGTAGGTGGGGACACCCAATGTTGAGTCGGGTACTCCGGGTGGAACATTCGGTTTATGTCTGATCGTAAAAGGTGAGTTTCCTGAAGGAAGGTGACCTCGGGGTCATGTAGAAGAAGCGTCTCTCATTGGGAGCATTTTTCTTATTGGGAGTGTTGAGGACCCTCACTTTAAGAGAGTGGGAAGAGAATGTGGCCTAGCAGCTAGGGTGGTCTACCTCAGAGCCGGGGAACCGGGTTCGAGTCTCAGCAGTGATACTCAACATTCTGTGATTCTGGGCAAATCACTTCTAACCGTGAATGAATGTGTCCGTCTGTAAGTAACTGGTGCTCATGTAAAGCACTCTGATACCTTCAGGTCTAGTTTGCGCTATATAAAACACCACACACAAAAAAAGAGAGAGAAATGTAATGGAAGGTGTGTCAGCCATGATCTGAGTCAGCTAGTATAGCAGGGAAAGGCAGAAGAGGCAGCCATCCTAACTATTGAAAGTGCCTGCTCCGTGAGCCTCAGTGAATACATGTGGTGATCCAAGGGGTCACCACCCAACCTAGGGGTTCAGGGAAAGGAGCTAGAGGGTAAGACCTATGGCTAATATCAGAGCCCAAAATGTACAGCAGCCCTTCCGCATGGCTGAGTGGGTAGGAGGGGTACCTCGAAAGCCACACATCCCCAGCCCGTGGCCCCAAAAGAAAGGATATAAAGAAGGGGAAGTAGAGAAGGAAAAACATAGGCAACAACCAGGCCAGAAAACTCCATACAAGTACTGGAATGGTCCACATGATGGGGCACAGGCCATTCTGAAGAAGTCACTCTCCAAAGGGAGCAAATCGAGTAGAGGGGGATTGGAGGGCAACAGAAAGCCATCTAGTCTCAAGCCACCGCATCCAGCAGTTGTCAGGGTGAGAGGTTGACCTGGCAGGAGGGCAAAGTTAATGATGGAGGTTCCCCGAGGTAGCTCCACCGGGGGCGTCCAAGTATCAGGTGGCGGAAGACGGAGGAGAGTTCTATATCATATTGTCAGTAGTTTCTAGGGACAGGCCCCATCAGCATGATCCCGCGATGCACACAGGGTCCAGCATTCTGGTGCATCGGCAGCTAGAGGGTAATGGCGCTAGATGGACTGTATTCGACCCAGCCTAAGAGAGAGCTCCTCTACACTCAGTTGGAGGCCGAAGTAGACCAGGCTGGAGAGTGTGCACCATCCATGCTACGGAGGTGATGAATAACGTCTTGTTTGGCTTGAGAGGAGGACTGCTCCTTATCATGCTCCTTATCATGCATTTTGTGCTTGGCAGGGGACACTGTGGACCACTCAGTGCTCACGGCCTCTCTGGAAAATGCATGAGAAGGTGATGGGCTAGTCTTGCGGGAGGCTGCCGGGATGTGCAGAAGTTGTTTGGCTTCACGCAAGAAGCGAATCACCTCTATCAGGCTTGAAATCTCTACGGTGTCATAGTGTCACCGGCACAAGTTCCTGGAAAATTTGTACAGAGTGGCCCTTGTAGCCCAGATCTGTCTTGCATCTTGAGGCCTGCAAAATAGCTCCCTATTCAGTGAAGAAGTGTACTTGTGTGAGGATATCAGGGATGAAGTTCAGACGTCCCGGAGCCACTGTCACTCCGTGAGCCCTGTCTAAGGCTGGGGGAAGAGTACTCATCACCCCTAATCCCCTTGAAAAAATCTGCCATGAAATCCATGATGTCCGAACCTTCAGCACTCTTAGGTACCCCCCTGATGTGGAAGTTGTTTCTCCTGCTCTTGTTTTAGTTGGAGGTCAATAAGCTGTTCCTCCAGTGTCAACCTGCCCCCGATCTACGTAATGTCACGCCTAAGGTTGTGGCGGCGGGCCTTGAATTCCATCTTGAGGGAGACAATCTCAGTTCTTATTTCCTGGAGAAAATTGTTCATGTAGGCCTGCATGAGGGGGGCGTTCACAGGATTACTGGTTGTGGGTGTGGGAGAGGGATCCGTGGAAGCTGGAGTAGGGGCCTGATATGAGCTACATAGCAGCAACCAAGTTGTCCCTAGGAGGTCTCTCCGGGGTGTCTTTGCTGGATTTGTTGCATGGCATAGCAAGGAGAAGGAACCCCCTCCCACATATGTCCAGTGGTCAGCATGAAGGAAGGCTGCAATGGGGCACCTGGGGGCCAAGGAGAGAGCACTGTGCGACACCACTGCCGAGATTGTTCTCACAGAGCCCCCGTCGCATGGCAAAGCATTCCAGGTCCCACCAGCACCAATGAGGGTATGTCTACGATGTAGATAAGGGCACGGGCAAGAGTCTTCCCCCGAGTACAAAGTGCCCCCTGCCCCTGCGCAGCCAGGGGCCCAATCATGTGCACCGGCACCCTGAAAAGGCTTCATTAGCTGACATCCCAGAGCCGGACCATGCAGGTAGCAGGGAAGCAATCGGGGGACTTTGCGCCCAGCCTGGTGCTCCGCAGAAGCACTGGGTGATGCCAAAGAGTTGGGTCGGTAAGGTCCGCAGGTGCAGCAAATCAGCTGTGGAAATGTAGTGTAGTGTCAGCGGGGTTGAGCAATAAGCTTGAATGGATGCTCCAGCCGTATCCCTTCCTGCATACCTGGGGCCCGGTATTCAGAAATGGATAGACGCACTGTGAGGAAGGCAAAGGGTAGGGCCCAGGGGAAAGGTCGGGGAGGATTGCTCACCGCGCGATGTAGCAATTGATCACCCTTACCTCTTGTGTGGGGCCCTGGTATCTGGAAGGATCAGTCTGGTCTAGGGGCCCTCTCTTGGGCCAGCACAGCATTATCCGCAGGCTCTGGTCTGAGGCATAGGGGCTGCTCCTCCACTATTTCCCCCGCAGTGGGGATGGTGTAGCTCCCGTCACCCCTCTCCACAGTGCGATGGATGCGGTGGTGTGCCGCAATGTCAAGTGAGCCACTCGAAAGGCCCTGGGGAGACAAGCAGAGATCTTGCTGGATTGCCCCAGGACCAGCAAATGTGTATGCCACAGACATCAACATTGCAGGCTAGGCCAGCCAGCCCTACATGTCGACAGCTTATGGGCTGCCGCAAGGCGGCAGCAGTCTCCCTGCTCAACCTCTTCACAGCAGGAAGCAGCAGGGTACCGCTGGGGGCCACGGGATGCATGCCATGGGCCCATGGGGCCACCCAGGGATACCCAGCAGCAACAACATGGGTCACAAGATGGAGGGTCAGGTCCCTCAGGAGCTCCTGTCAACAACTGAGAGGGCCACAGACCCACGGAAAAAGACATTTGGTTTGGACCCTCCGCAGCAGGGCACACGGGGTAGTCGCAGGCAGGGCAGTACAGGCCAATGTGAGCCATCTGAGTTTAGCAGGCTGTGAGTGGGCGGAGACACGGTGAGACACGTCTCACTCCATCGGCAGCTTGCCCATGCCCCCAAGTCTATCAAGTTTTAGGTATAGATTCATTGGTAATGTCTAACGTAACTTGCATCAGGTACCTACTAACACTTGCAGTCTTTACATAATCAATTAATATATGCATGCACGTATACAAATATGTCTCAGAGACACATATCATCCTCAGGTCAGAGAGTATGTAAAAAGGACCTGTTTAAGGAAAACAATTGGTTCCAAATGGTGGGATAGATATCTGAATGATTGACCCAAAATGTTGTGGTTTCAGAGATCACAATGAATAATGTGATTTAAACAAATTTAATTCAGGAACACATATTCATGGAATGGTGAACATTAAGTCCAAGATCTAAGAATTAGCTTTAATAGCTAGGCACACCTCATGAACAAAATGAGTCTAGCTTACAACCTCCCATGTGTGTACAATTACACTATACGGTCCTCTAATATTCCAGGTATCAATGCCCCTACATCATTGGACAATAACATAGAAAAATGAAAAAGTATGTTTTACCAGGAGTAAGGATTCACCCATCATACACATCTGTTGTCTTTACTTGGAGCAGAGAATTGTGATTTGACCCACAATCTTAGGTTGTGATCAACAATAGATACAAAAGTGAATCCTCACTATGAATAAGTGCCTTGTTTGCATCACAAAGTCACGCTATTATACATAGATTACATTTTCTACAAAATAACTTACCTACGCAAAGCTAGTTTAGCACTGGAAAGTAACTTGGGTGGAACACAAAGCAGACCATAGTGCTGCTTTGCATTACTTAGCACCAAGGGGATGTTTCATGAGTGGTGCTAGGCACTCCCATGCTACCACCCATAGGTTTTGTCATAAAAACTATCTATTCGGAAAAGCTAGAAAGGGTTTGGTGCAAAAATTGTGATACCAACTTTTTCATTTCTTTACTCTCAAGGTGGAATGCTTTAGTTTCTCCATTATTTTCCCAACTTTGCATTTGTACTGCTCTGTACCACACTCATATAAACTTGGAAAAGTTTCAAAGTTAATCCATGCATAGTGTTTTGCCATGGAAGGTTATCCTTCCAGTTCCAAGCCTATTCTAGCCTCACGCAGACACCCTTGCACTTGCAGATACCTGCCTGATTTTACTCCGGCCTTAGGCAAAGGCTAGGAGGGTGCTATAGCTCTGCAAATGTGACCCTTTCTTGCTCTCTCCTTCTAACACCACTCAGTACAGTATTTTTGGCTGCTACACTGCGTGATCTTTCTGACATTATCACCCTATGTCTCTTCAGTTGAAACAAATTGAGAGGAATACCACCCATTATAATGGTGTGACACATACTTTCTTGATTACAAATATGGTTCATTTGTTAAAAAAGTAAGACGCTTTTCACAAATGTTAAATAAGGATTCAATTCTCTGACAATAGAGTTCAGGGATTGTAATGATATATTTATGTACAGATGCATACATTTGAAATGGAGAAATTGTGCTTTGTGAATGTGGTGTGGTTGGTGTGTGATCATTATTATATGCACAATGTTTAACTATTTGCCCCAGGATATATTTTGTGTTTACAATATGACAACTATACCTTGTAATGTTGTACTTAAATGTTACATGGGATATGGTAATTTCATTTACATATGTGACATTGACTTATGTAATAAGTGTTCCATTTATCCATACAATACACAGCTTTATTAGAGGACAAACACATTTATTGTTTTATTGTTCTCAACACAAACGTATTTGAAGGACAGCAGATGAACTGACATTCTTGGCTGTTACACTCATGACACAGAAACATGTCAAATTTCTTTTTCTTTTATTGATTTTACACACATGTATGTAACAGATTTATGAGTTTGATTGCGACGCTGAGTGAGCTTGAATGTACATATTATATACCACCACTACAGAACTGGAGCATTGATATTTCTGTTATTGTCTCAAACATAATGTAAATTTTACTTACTGCGATTTGGTGGCAAAAAGGTATATATAGTTTGGCCCCACCACCAGGCCTAGGGGTCAGGGTATCCCTTTTTTGCTTTTTTTGGGGGGGTTCATGACTGGGTCTCATGGCCTAAGATGGCTGCGACCCCTTCCTGTTTGATGTGGTGGCAGCCAATTAGATACATTTTGGCAAAAATACTTAGCAGATATACACCAAAATATAAAAAACATTCGGTTTGGACCAAGATCTAGCTTTCTACCAAATTTGGTGTAAATCAGTTCAGTTGTTTAGGCTGTAGCTGTATCTAAACTTCCTAAGAGAAAATTATTGGGGAAAATTCATTTTGGGACCCCTTTTTTCCTCGGCCACCGCTTGACGAATAGCCATGCACAAACGTGTTCATGCACAAAAGTTTCTTCGAGATTCATCAAACTACGCCAAAGTTATTAGCAACACAAAAACAGCATTTCCTATGGAAACAAAATCCTAACTACAACTATCTAAATATGTAGATATATATCTGAACCTAATTCAGCAGGTATAGTTATACTTATCTCAAGAAACTATAACTCACGCCCTCACCATTCATTGTTTTCTCATCAATATTTGTACATTTACATCACTCATGACATCACTGATGATATCTCAAATTACATCAGTGATGACATCACTTGTGACATCATCCTTTGAGCATAAGTTTTTTGTAACCTCTTCTGGGATGTAAAGATATAGACCAAGCTACAGCATAAGTTAAATTACTTTTCTTTCTGTACTAGTAATTACTAATTAGTACATACTTTTTTAACATATCTCATCTGATAGGCTGTATGACTACCTGTATCACTGTGTGAGTGGATGTCTGAGTCTGTAAATGGGTATGGTAACTTAGTGGCTGTGTGAGTGGCTGTATTGGTGTGGGAGTGGGTGTGTAAGTGGCTGTATGGGTTAGTGTAAGTAAGTAAAATTGTTATTGTATATGGTTAATAAAAACCTTTACAAAAAAGGAGAACATTTCAAAGAACTTATTCCATAAAATAAATAAGAGTGCATCTGCTGACAGGTGACCATTTCAGCGTAAAAAAAGTCTGTCTTTCATTATCTAGCTTTAAAGTCTTTTGTTTCAGTGAGACTTTGTATTTTGTCCCATTAGTCACCTCTTTTTCGTTTTTCATCAATAGGAGGCTCACTTTCTGAAAAAAACGGGTGGCCCTGCAGGCTGTCTGCAGCTGTTCGCTGTTCAATACTAGCATGACTGCCGGCCAACATGTTCTGATTTGGAAAAGGCGGAATATTTGAAGGAGATAATACCGTCTCAGGTTGCTCAGAGCTGGACAGATGCACAGGACGTGGATCAGGGATTCTTCAGCCAGACCACAAAGTCTGCACAATGATGTTGGCCATGTTTGCCGCCATGCCGGGATCTGGTCTTTTGTGGTATAGGTTCCCAGCCGCAGTCGTAATAGCATTTGTTGCGTAGATGGTGTTATGTAATTAACTAGATACGGTTGCGGAATGCTTCTGTCGTACGTGGCCAGTACCATCCATCCGTGTTTTTTCTTGGCCAATGTTGCTTTGTCAGCAATCCTAGATTTATGTTTCGCTGCACCATTGGCAGCTTTTTTAAAGGCTGCAAAGGTATGTTCATTGTTGCATGTCAAGATTTTCCAACGCTTCTACCGGTGTTTTTTTCCATGCCTTTTTTCCTTTGGTTTGATTGTTGATTTCAGTCCAACAGTGACCCATCAGCGTGTCCGCTTGTGCTGCTCTTAGTTTCCAGCACGTTTTTATTATGGCGGCTTGTCTTGCGTGATGCTGGTTAAGTAACCCGAATTCAAGGGGTACCTGCGCCTGTGATGCAAACTTCGGAATTTGGTAGAGGTATTTGAACAGCGCTGACTGTTGGAGATTCAGGAAATTCGCATCTTTGCCTCTGTATAGGTCGGAGCCATACGTGAGGGAGGGTAAAAATTTAGCAGCGATCACTTTCAGCAAGTATTTGTTGGATCGACATGTTAATTATGTTTTTAGTATGTTTAGGGCAAACCGCAATTTGATTGCCTGAGATTTTCTGTACAAGGTGTGTTCTTTTAGTGACCATCTTGAATCAACAAGTACTCCCAGATACTTATATGTGGGACATTGCTCTATGTTGTTTCCCGCGATGTGCCATCTGAATGTTTGCTGCCCTTGGTGAGACGCGAAGCAAACCACTTTAGTTTTTTTATAGTTGAATTGCAGCCCATGCGTGCAAGTATATTTGTGCAACCTTGTTATAGCGCGTTGGAGACCCAACGGGGTCTGGCTGCACAGGACTATCTTGTCAGCATACTGCATACTCTTTATTTTGTGTTGGGCTAGTTTTGGTGGTTCGCTTTGAATCTCTGAGATGCTCTTGTCAAGGTCCGCAGTGAAGATTTTGAAGAGGGTGGGGGCTAATACGCATCCCTGCTTGAGGCCAATTCGGGTGGGGATTTTTGATGTTGTCCTGTCCCCATTAACAAGTTTTATCTTGACCCAGGAGGATGAGTATAGATTTATAGTGGCCTGTAACAACTTCGGGGGGGTACCCCAGTTGGCCATCTTTTCCCATAGGATCTCCCTTGGCACTGTGTCGAACGCCGCTTTTAGATCAACAAAACAGGTGTACGGTTTTGTTGATTTGGCCTTTACTCTGTCGACAAGAAGGTTGAGCGCTGTCAGATTGCATGACGTGTTGGTTCGAGGCCTGAACCCTGTTTGGGTGATTGGAAGGATGTTGTTGTGGCTGATCCAGTCTTCCAGCGCAATCAAGAGATTTGATGCTTATACCTTGGCCTCTACGTCAATGAGCGCGATCAGTCTGTAATTCGCTGGATCTGTGCGCGCTCCTGCTTTGAAGATTGGGTGCAAAATACTCCCTCTCCTTGAGGAGGGAATGCTTCCTGATTGGAATGCGTGATTGAACAATGAGGAGAGATATTCTGCCCAGAACGAGTGATCTTGTTTGAAGAGCCCATTGGGCAAGCTATTCAGGCAAGGGGCACCTTTTGGCCTCAATTTGTTCAGAACCGTTTGGACTTGGAATTTCGTTATCCAGGATCCTTCAAAGGTTTGATCTTCTTTGTGCTTTTCAGTCAGCGGGAAGGTGAGAGGGTGTTCGTTCCTTACTTGCGCGTCGGTCATTTGAGACTGCTCTAGATGGTGTATCCAGTCTTCCTGTAGTATATTTGCATTAAAAGAGAGGGCTGCTCCATTGGCTACTTTGTTAATTTCTGCCCAGAATTTCCTGTTGTTGTTGGATTTGCTGGCTTCTATTAATTGTTGCCAGATTATTGTTTGATGTTTTTTCTTTAAAGTTCATACTTCTTTTTTGTATATTTGCCTTAGATTATGTATTTGCTGCTTAATGTCGTCACCCCTCTTAGAGTCTTTCCCTTTGAGTTTTCTAAGTTCCTGATTGAATAACCTTTTTTTTCCCTATTGCACCCGAGTGGGCTTGTTGTGACTGACAGGGTTTTCTTTTGTTAGTCTGATTTTGTCGGCCAAATTTGTCGGTTAGGAATGCAGTCATTTTTTCCCAGTTTTCTTGGTATGCAAATGGATTTTTTCCTGGTCTTCTACCGACATTAGTTTCACATGAACCATGATTTCACCTACATTCTTTCCGTTCCATGCTAAACGCTTAAGATTATAAAGGGTCGGGGTTATCATCAGGTCTTTTGTTGCTGGGGCCTTTGAGTGTTGCAATCTGAGCTCTATTGCTTGTAGACTGTGATCGCTCTACAGTTTGTGGATTATTCTGTAGGTAACTACTATTAGGAATACCTCAGAGTCCACCATGGTATAATCCAGAATTGATTGGGCCTTTTTGACAATTCTGGTCGAGTATGCGTTAGTGATTAGCTGGTGCAGTGTGTAGAGGTAAGTGAGTAGGTTTGAGTGGCTGTATTGGAGAGTAAATGTCTATGTGAGTGGGTGTTAGAATGAGTGGGTGTGTGAGTGGCTGTATGGATTTGGGAATGTGTACATACTGGTTGTGTGGGTGAGTAGGTGAGTGAGCAAGTGCATAAGTGTCTATATGGGTGGGTTTGAGGATACATGAGTGGCTGCATGGGTGTGTGAATGGGTGTGTAAGTAGGTGTATGGGTAAGTAAGTAGGTGTGTGAGTGGCTATAAGGGGTGAGTGAGAGGGTATGTGAACAACTGTATTGCTAAGTAATTGAGGGTGAGAGACTCTATAGGAGAGGATGTGATTGTCTTAGTGACTCTTTAGGTGA
Organism: Lissotriton vulgaris; assembly: GCF_964263255.1. Taxonomy (NCBI): domain Eukaryota; kingdom Metazoa; phylum Chordata; class Amphibia; order Caudata; family Salamandridae; genus Lissotriton; species Lissotriton vulgaris. Next base: position 319,942,137 of record NC_141685.1, read on the forward strand.
TTGAGTACATGTGATAGTATCTATATGAGTAAGTGAGTGGGTGAGTGAGTATCTGTATGGATGTGTGAGTATCTATAAGAGTGAGTGACTGGTTGTGTGAGTGCCTACATGAGTGAGGGAGTGAATGTGTGAGTGACTCTATGCATGAGTGACTGGGTGCATGAGTTTTTGTATGGGTTTGTGAATTGGTATTTGAGTAGTTATGTGGGAGTCAGCATGGGTATATGAGAGGTTATAGAAGGGTGTGTTGGGTGTGTGAGGGGTTCTGTGAATTATGTCGTCAGTGATGTCATTTGAGATGTCATCAGGGATGCCATCAGTAACATCACTGATCATGTCATGAGTGATGTAATATGTGATGTCATAAGCAGTGCACTGCGGAGACGTACGTTATAGTTAGCTATAACTGCTGAACTTCACTGGTTTTGTACGAGTGAAACGGGAGCCTATCTATAATGTCACTGTAACTTTTGAGTTTTTCTGTGAATTTCTAAGCTTTTTTAGAAATATTTTCCTAACTATATTGTCCCTCTAGGGTTTGTTTTTTCAGTGATTTTCCAATGTTGTTATTAATTCTATTCCAGAACTGTAAACTGAAACCTTTGGAAATGAGTGTGGGGGTGAGCTCAAGAGTGTCTCAGTGAGTGTGAGACCGAGTAGGTGGGTGTCTCAATGGGTGTGTGAGTTTCTGAGTGAGTCTGTTAGTAGCTGCATGAGTGTCTCTGAGTGGGTGCATGACTGTCTAAGTGGGCCTGTGAATGGGTACATCAGTGTTGTAGTGGGTCTGTCACTAGGTGCATAATTGTCTGAATAGGTCTGTGAGTGGGTGCATTGATGTCTCACGACATCTGTGAGTAGCTTCATAAGTGTCTGAGTAGGACAATGAATCAGGGCGTAAGTGTCTGACAGGGTATAATAGTGGGTGCATAAGTCTCTGAGTGGGTCTGTGAGTAGGTGCGTGAGTGTCTGAGTTGGTCTGTGAGTGATTGCATCAAAATATCAATCAGTGTGAGAGAGCATGTAAGTGTCTACATGTGTCTGTGAGTGACTGTATGAGAATATGAGTGGGTCTGTGAGTGAAAGCACAAGTGTCTGAGTGGTTGTGTGAGTGAATGAATCAGTGTCTGAGTAGTCCTAACTTTAAAACTACTAAATTGAGAAAAACCCTAATTTTAAGACTTTCGTTATTCACAGAAGGCATTTAGGAGTCCTAAAGTTAGGAGTCCTAACTTCTGTAAATACCGAAATGAGTAAGTTCATTCTGTGAATACCAAAAGTAGTAAGTGCATTCTGTGAATGCCAAAAGTAGTACGTTCATTCTGTGAATACCAAAAGTAGTAAGTGCAATCTGTGAATACCAAAACAGTAGTAAGTTTAGGATTGAGTCTTAAGTTCATTCTGTGAATCGGGCCCTATGTGCCTCTGGACTGTCCTTCGCAAAAACTGGTTTGCACATGCAGGCCTTATTGTCTCAATGCAGCAGTTAGCGCCGAAGGTGAAAGTAAAATGAATTAAAGTAACACAGGTCCAGTGTAAGCATGGGCGAATTTTGCGAATCTCGCGTTCGCGAATTTTGCGGATTTGCGAACTCGCAATCCGCAAAATCCGCGAATTCTCGCGAATTTGCGGATGTTTTTTTTTTTGTGTTTGCGCGGGTTTCTGCCAGTTCGCGAGGGTTTTGTACACTTTCGCAAATTGCGAACTTACCTGTCGGGTCGCAAGTTTCGCGAACTTGTTGTTTCTACGTGTCCAGCCTGTTTGGGACACTCTTCTTCATCACTGCCACTCTCTGTCACCACTGCCACACTCTGACTACTCATGCCACCCTCTGGCCCACCCATGCCACCCTCTGTTTCATCACAGCACCCTCTGGTTGTCCAGTCAGTGTACATTATTGTGGCAACGCAAGCACACCTTCCCTGCCTCAAGTGACCTGAATTAATTTGGGGCTGATTAATGTGTCACAGAATATTTTTTTAGCTGGCACCTGCTTCCTTAGTGCTTCCTGATTAGTGATCTTTTGTACTTGCTAAGTGCTTTCATTGTTGCAAAATTAGTTACAACACCTGCCCTGCCCCAACTGACAATAATGAATTAGGGGCTGATTAATGGATTTGAACTTCCAGCCTGGCTCCTGCTTGTCTCCCTTAGCTGTAATTCAGGACCTTTGTGGCATATGTGTAACTATTCTGAGGTTCAGAGCAGGGTCACATAATAGTTGCAACTGGCAACTGAACTCTGGAGGGGCCCCTCAGGAAGCACTACAGGAAATGGCTACTAATGATGAGCCTGAACTTTTGAACCTGGTAAGTAGTTTCAGTTTTGCTAAAATCGTATTTCTGCAATTTTGCACTTATTCGCGGGGCGCGAAGTTGTACTGGGAAGCCGCGAACTCACGCGAACAGTGCGAGCAGTGCGAGCAAAATCCGCTGCTCGCGGATTTGCGGATTTTGCGGGAGATTCGCGAATCTCGCGGATTGCGAATTTACCGAAAATCCGCAAAATCCGCGAGCGAAACGGATTTTCCGCCCATGCTTAGTCCAGTGGCAATAGTCTCAATGTCTAAAATAACCAGCAGCAGAATTAAGTTTGAATCAGGCACATGAACCGAGGTTGAAGGGGACCGATGCATAAAGATGAGTAAGCCGAGACTGACCTCACTGCTTCGGCGTAGGCGTCTGCAGTGCCCAGTCACCACCTGGCACTAGTCTCCTGGGTAAGGCATTTCTTGCTAGGAAAGCTTAGACCACATACTGGCAGTCGCGAAAAACCGCCTCGCTCTGTGACTTTGGCCTCCCACAGCTGTCATCCTTAATCCTCTTCCTGGCTACCAAACTGGGGGCTCACCCACTAGCACTCCCATACTTCTCCAAAAGCAAGCGGTCACAGGGGTGAGCCACAAACGACTGGTGTTCCGTGTACAGCACCAAGACCGCCAACACCAAATTCAAAGAAGCAATGTGCTCAATACACGAGCTAATCCTATTCAATCACCTTACATTTTGGGAAAATCACTTGTTTCAAATTTTTTAAGTTAAATCAACTTTTTAAATTATATTTCCAGACACACTTCAGTCGAGTGACATTCCTTAACTCTATTATAGTGATAAATATTATTTACAATTTAATGTGTTCTTTTATCCTATTGTTTTTCTGATTGTAGAAAGTAACTGCATTGTCATTGAGCACAGCCATAGAGTACTCTTTTATGTCTATGACTGACTTTTCTGTTGCCACGGCAACCAAGGGAGATACCAATTGTGTATATAAGTGAAAGCTTTACAGCAAAGTGTAGAATGCAGTGAACAAGGCGGTTGTACCGCCGAAACGCGTCTGACCTTGCAAGTGGAATTTAAAGCTACCTTTGCCACAAATATTCACGGTGTCGGTGCCTGCTTTCATGAACGCTGTCAGGATTGTGATAGATAGATAGATAGATAGATAGATAGATAGATAGATAGATAGATAGATAGATAGATAGATAGATAGATAGATAGATAGATAGATAGATAGATAGCAGGAACTTCGTCACAGCATCCAGCATACAGGACAGATGAAATGGACCCAGGTAAGTAATTTGCCAAAGTTTTATTCCATAAGTGTGCTGTGCACCGCCATGATGCGTTTCGGGCCCAGAAAGCCCTTGATCACATATATATATACATCTATATATATAGTCACTGAAAAAAACATAAGTTTCAGGGATATTGTAGTTCAAAATTAGCATTTAGAAAACCTTAGAAATTCACTGAAAAACCCACAGGTTTCTGGGATGTTATAGTTAGTTAGACTTTTCACTCGTACAACACCAGAATAATTCTGCCGTTATAGTTAGTTGAGCTAAATATAACTATAACTGGCACCCATGCAATGAATAATTGAGGTGGTGTGCGTATGACTTTATAGGAGTCGTCCAGAAGAATGCTGCAGATACTCATAAAATATGCTGTCAGCGATTGCAGCAGAATGCTAAACAGAATTGAAGAGGTAATGAAGGGGCTAGAAAAATGCGAGAATCAAGAAGAAATCTCCAAGAAAATGAACGAAATGAAACTAAGGCTAAAGAAAAAAGAAGAATCCATCAAAGAAAGAAAGGCAACACAATTTCAAAGAGATAAAAATGACCATACCCAGGGAAAAATATACACATTGTCGAAGAAATTCGACAATATAAGGAAACAACAGTTATCTGCTCAAGCGGGAAATGTATCCAAAGCGAGTGCGGACCCCAGCATTTCTGAACTAAGCTCTGAGGTGGAGTCAGAAGTTGAATCAACAGACACACAAGTACACCAACAAAATTCACCAACAGTAGTACAAGAACTTGATTTTTTACGCTTAGAAAGGCGCATGAACCTGCGCCTTCAGATCCAGCGCCAGAACACAAACAAAGCGCAAACAGGCGAAAAAGAAAAAACAGACATTGGGGAAGACAAAGCCCAAAAAACAAACAAACAAACAAACATACAGAAGAAACAAACGGAGATAAATAATCCAAAGACTTTGAAAACACAGTTATAAATCTTACTTCTATGGCGCTAACTGATATAGAAAAACAAACTCTTGCCCTGGGCCTCTTGTTTTGTGAAAAAACTAACTTTGAATATGTACAAGCTCAAAAAGAGTTGTTTCAATTTGTGCTCAAACTAAAACTGAAGAAATATTTCTTCAATCTAAATAATAGAAAGGACAGGAATGACACCCCAGATGAGGAGAACACAGTGGTATTAACTGGATCAGACAAATCATTACTGAATGAGTCATTAGAAATGCAACAAGAGGAGTACAGCGAAGGTTGGTCTAATGTGATAGGATAAAATGAAGAAAGCAAAACTCGCTCTCCATTCAAACCCAAATCCACATTAACGCCGCTTATGCCTAAGGATGGCATTGACTTTTTTGCGGAAAATGTCATCAAGGACTTAAAAACTTTGACAACCAAAAGCAGCAAAGAGTTTGCCAAAACGCACAATGCTAACAGAAACCATCTACAACAACACCTAGAGAAAATCAAAAAGCAACAGGATATCGTTGTCAGATGGTCGGATAAAGGGGAAAATGTTGTCCTATGGCCCCTAAAAGACTATACTGCAGAGGCACAAACACAACTTGGGGGCAGAGAATGCTACAGCCACATAGCACTAACCTGCCTAGTAGGTATGAAAGAAAAATACCACAAAACAATCTATGAATGGAGAAGAAATGGTCTAATCACAAGAACAGAACTAGAATACCTGAAAACTGACTACCCTGTGACCCCTCAATTATACCTGATCCCCAAATTCACAAATCACCCACCAGAAAGACTCATAATTGCAGCAATTGGTGGATTGTTCGAAAACACTTCCCACTTCATTGACTTTTTCTTCAACCACTAGTATGTGAATTACCTTCCCACCTAAAAGAGACTGGGCATTTCCTTACCAAAATCTATGACATTAGTTGGCAAGATGATTTTGTTCTTATGACATTGGATGTCAATTCGCTCTACACAAGCATTAGACACGTGGACGGATTGAATGCCCTTAAACAGTTTTTAGAGAAAAGGCCAGCTGACAATCATGACCATTCCCTGATGTTACTCCAAATGGCAGAATGGTGCCTGGACAATAATGTGTTTATTTTTGATAAACTGTACTATAAACAACTGAGGGGGACTGCCATGGGTGCTTGCTTTGCCCCCAGCTATGCTAATTTGCATATGGGCTGGTGGGAGGAGCAAGCGCTCATTGCAGAATATGAGAGGGTCATGAAGGAAAATGTGGTACTTCATGTGCGGTACATTGATGATATTTTTGTGCTGTGGCAGGAACAGTTGAAAGTGCAGAAAAGTTTTGTATGGAACTTAATAACAACAGCCTTAATCTATCCTTTACTAGCCACACAAGCAAAGACATCATGTAGTTCCTAGATATAGAATTGTACATTGAGCACAATTACCTACAGTCCAGAACATACAGGAAACTCACTGCTGGGAATGCAATCGTCTATGCAGACAGTTTCCACCCGCAAAGTGTCAAGGAAGGAATACCATTTGCAGAATGTCTCAGGATGAGGCACAACTGCAGCACAGAAAGGGGGCTAGATAGGTCCACCAAAGAACTTTTCGACAGGCTAGAAACAAGAGGATACAAGTCTGAAACCTTGACCAAAGCCAGAAGTAGGAGTGAGTTAACACCTAGAAAAGACCTACTTTTTAAAGATAAAGTAGTGAAGAAGAGAAAGACAGAGACAATCGACATCCCTAAACTGATTACTGGTTTCCATGCTTACCACACTAGATTCAGAAAAATAATCTATAAACACTGGAATTTAGTGAAACTTGATCCGGTGCTGGGCCCCACCTGTCCTAAAGTACAGTCGATCAGTTTCCGCAGAGCGAAATCCATGCGCCAACAATTGGCGCAAAACGCACCAGCGGTGGCAAAACCATTAAACTGGTTACAAACACAGAAAGGATTTACAAGGTGTAGTAAGTGTAAAGCTTGTAAGCATGGGTTGAACACCAAATCAGTGACTTTGCCATTCAGACAAACGCCCTTTGCTATCCGTGGAAGCTACAATTGTAAAACCGACTTTGCAGTATATATACTGCAATGCACCTGTAGCAAACTGTACGTTGGGAGCACCATACATCCTGTACACCTACGTATACTACAACACTTGAGGGCTATAATGCATGATGACCAGGCCTATCCTGTAGAAAGACACATTAATTCCTGTCATGCAGGCAAGGCCCAAGACCTCACGTACTTTGTCATTGACAATGTACCAAAAAATCCAAAGGCAGGAGACAGACAGCTGTCCCTAAAAAGGCTGGGGTCTAGATATATTATTCTGCTCAACTCCAATATCCCACATGGGATGAATGCCGACGAAGCCCTAAATGTCCATTTATGAAAGATATACAAGATTGTCTCTGAGCATTTTTTAACACTTTCTTTTTCAATTGTTTTTTGGGTAATATTTTTTGCTCCTTATTGAATAAAATTTATTTTCCTATTTATAGTTTTCCCTACCTTCTCACATTTAGCCACAATACTCAGCACTTGGACCTATTGTATATTATACATCTATGTATCCATTCTATATACCTGGTCTATGCCCACTTGGGTCTTATCGTCCACCATCCAGTACACTCACATGGCCTTTTTTAGCCACTCTCCATGCATTATCATAGAATCTCTATCTCCGGGTATTCACTGTGCCATTGCCCATTTGGGCGAGGCTATACGTAAACACATGATCTATTACCATGGCCTGCTTTTACATAGGGCATTATTCTTGCTCGTTTTGCAATTTGAGTCAGGTCTTTGATCAACACATGATTAACTTTTTATTTGTTATGGCAGGGTGTGTATGCTTCGTATTACCACACCGTGAGTGGCTTGAGATGGCAAAATGTGCTCAATACACAAGCTAATTCTATCCAATCACCTTACATATTGGGGAAATCACTTGTTTCAAGTTTTTTAAGTTAAATCAACTTTTTTAATTATATTTCCAGACACACTACAGTCGAGTGACATTCCTTAACTCTATTAATGTGATAATTATCATTTACAATTTAATGTGTTCTGTTATCCTATTGTTTTTCTGATTGTAGAAAGTAACTGCATTGTCATTGAGCACAGCCATAGAGTACCCTTTTATGTCTATGACTGAGTTTTCGGTTGCCACGGCAACCAAGGGAGAAACCAATTCTGTACATAAGTGAAAGCTTTACAGCCAAGTGTAGAATGCAGTGACCAAGGCGGTTGTACCGCCAAAACGCGTCTGACCTTGCAAGTGGAATTAAAAGCTACCTGTGCCACGAATAATGACGGTGTCGGTGCCTGCTTTCATGAACGCTGTCAGGATGGTGAAATATATAGATAGATAGATAGATAGATAGATAGATAGATAGATAGATAGATAGATAGATAGATAGATAGATGATAGACAGATAAATAGATAGATAGATAGATAGATAGATCGATAGATCGATAGATCGATAGATAGATAGATAGATAGATAGATAGATAGATAGATAGATAGATAGATAGATAGATAGATAGATAGATAGATAGATAGATAGATAGATAGATAGATAGATAGCAGGAACTTCGTCACAGCAGCCAGCATACAGGACAGATGAAATGGACCCAGGTAAGTAATTTGCCAACGTTTTATTCCATAAGTGTGCTGTGCACCGCCATGATGCGTTTCGGGCCCAGAAAGCCCTTGATCACATATATATATACATTTATATATATATTCACTGAAAAAAACATAGGTTTCAGGGATATTGTAGTTCAAAATTAGCATTTAGAAAACCTTAGAAATTCACTGAAAAACCCACAGGTTTCTGGGATGTTATAGTTAGTTAGACTTTTCACTCGTACAACACCAGAATAATTCTGCCGTTATAGTTAGTTGAGCTAAATATAACTATAACTGGCACCCATGCAATGAATAATTGAGGTGGTGTGCGTATGACTTTATAGGAGTCGTCCAGAAGAATGCTGCAGATACTCATAAAATATGCTGTCAGCGATTGCAGCAGAATGCTAAACAGAATTGAAGAGGTAATGAAGGGGCTAGAAAAATGCGAGAATCAAGAAGAAATCTCCAAGAAAATGAACGAAATGAAACTAAGGCTAAAGAAAAAAGAAGAATCCATCAAAGAAAGAAAGGCAACACAATTTCAGAGGGATAAAAATGACCATACCCAGGGAAAAATATACACATTGTCGAAGAAATTCGACAATATAAGGAAACAACAGTTATCTGCTCAAGCGGGAAATGTATCCAAAGCGAGTGCGGACCCAAGCGCTTCCGAACTAAGCTCTGAGGTGGAGTCAGAAGTTGAATCAACAGACACACAAGTACACCAACAAAATTCACCAACAGTAGTACAAGAACTTGATTTTTTACGCTTAGAAAGGCGCATGAACCTGCGCCTTCAGATCCAGCGCCAGAACACAAACAAAGCGCAAACAGACGAAAAAGAAAAAACAGACATTGGGGAAGACAAAGCCCAAAAAACAAACAAACAAACAAACATACAGAAGAAACAAACGGAGATAAATAATCCAAAGACTTTGAAAACACAGTTATAAATCTTACTTCTATGGCGCTAACTGATATAGAAAAACAAACTCTTGCCCTGGGCCTCTTGTTTTGTGAAAAAACTAACTTTGAATATGTACAAGCTCAAATAGAGTTGTTTCAATTTGTGCTCAAACTAAAACTGAAGAAATATTTCTTCAATCTAAATAATAGAAAGGACAGGAATGACACCCCAGATGAGGAGAACACAGTGGTATTAACTGGATCAGACAAATCATTACTGAATGAGTCATTAGAAATGCAACAAGAGGAGTACAGCGAAGGTTGGTCTAATGTGATAGGATAAAATGAAGAAAGCAAAACTCGCTCTCCATTCAAACCCAAATCCACATTAACGCCGCTTATGCCTAAGGATGGCATTGACTTTTTTGCGGAAAATGTCATCAAGGACTTAAAAACTTTGACAACCAAAAGCAGCAAAGAGTTTGCCAAAACGCACAATGCTAACAGAAACCATCTACAACAACACCATAGAGAAAATCAAAAAGCAACAGGATATCGTTGTCAGATGGTCGGATAAAGGGGAAAATGTTGTCCTATGGCCCCTAAAAGACTATACTGCAGAGGCACAAACACAACTTGGGGGCAGAGAATGATACAGCCACATAGCACTAACCTGCCTAGTAGGTATGAAAGAAAAATACCACAAAACAATCTATGAATGGAGAAGAAATGGTCTAATCACAAGAACAGAACTAGAATACCTGAAAACTGACTACCCTGTGACCCCTCAATTATACCTGATCCCCAAATTCACAAATCACCCACCAGAAAGACTCATAATTGCAGCAATTGGTGGATTGTTCGAAAACACTTCCCACTTCATTGATTTTTCTTCAACCACTAGTATGTGAATTACCTTCCCACCTGAAAGAGACTGGGCATTTCCTTACCAAAATCTATGACATTAGTTGGCAAGATGATTTTGTTCTTATGACATTGGATGTCAATTCGCTCTACACAAGCATTAGACACGTGGACGGATTGAATGCCCTTAAACAGTTTTTAGAGAAAAGGCCAGCTGACAATCATGACCATTCCCTGATGTTACTCCAAATGGCAGAATGGTGCCTGGACAATAATGTGTTTATTTTTGATAAACTGTACTATAAACAACTGAGGGGGACTGCCATGGGTGCTTGCTTTGCCCCCAGCTATGCTAATTTGCATATGGGCTGGTGGGAGGAGCAAGCGCTCATTGCAGAATATGAGAGGGTCATGAAGGAAAATGTGGTACTTCATGTGCGGTACATTGATGATATTTTTGTGCTGTGGCAGGAACAGTTGAAAGTGCAGAAAAGTTTTGTATGGAACTTAATAACAACAGCCTTAATCTATCATTTACTAGCCACACAAGCAAAGACATCATGTAGTTCCTAGATATAGAATTGTACATTGAGCACAATTACCTACAGTCCAGAACATACAGGAAACTCACTGCTGGGAATGCAATCTTGCATGCAGACAGTTTCCACCCGCAAAGTGTCAAGGAAGGAATACCATTTGCAGAATGTCTCAGGATGAGGCACAACTGCAGCACAGAAAGGGGGCTAGATAGGTCCACCAAAGAACTTTTCGACAGGCTAGAAACAAGAGGATACAAGTCTGAAACCTTGACCAAAGCCAGAAGTAGGAGTGAGTTAACACCTAGAAAAGACCTACTTTTTAAAGATAAAGTAGTGAAGAAGAGAAAGACAGAGACAATCGACATCCCTAAACTGATTACTGGTTTCCATGCTCACCACACTAGATTCAGAAAAATAATCTATAAACACTGGAATTTAGTGAAACTTGATCCGGTGCTGGGCCCCACCTGTCCTAAAGTACAGTCGATCAGTTTCCGCAGAGCGAAATCCATGCGCCAATAATTGGCGCAAAACGCACCAGCGGTGGCAAAACCATTAAACTGGTTACAAACACAGAAAGGATTTACAAGGTGTAGTAAGTGTAAAGCTTGTAAGCATGGGTTGAACACCAAATCAGTGACTTTGCCATTCAGACAAACGCCCTTTGCTATCCGTGGAAGCTACAATTGTAAAACCGACTTTGCAGTATATATACTGCAATGCACCTGTAGCAAACTGTACGTTGGGAGCACCATACATCCTGTACACCTACGTATACTACAACACTTGAGGGCTATAACGCATGATGACCAGGCCTATCCTGTAGAACGACACATTAATTCCTGTCATGCAGGCAAGGCCCAAGACCTCACGTACTTTGTCATTGACAATGTACCAAAAAATCCAAAGGCAGGAGACAGACAGCTGTCCCTAAAAAGGCTGGGGTCTAGATATATTATTCTGCTCAACTCCAATATCCCACATGGGATGAATGCCGACGAAGCCCTAAATGTCCATTTATGAAAGATATACAAGATTGTCTCTGAGCATTTTTTAACACTTCCTTTTTCAATTGTTTTTTGGGTAATATTTTTTGCTCCTTATTGAATAAAATTTATTTTCCTATTTATGGTTTTCCCTACCTTCTCACATTTAGCCACAATACTCAGCACTTGGACCTATTGTATATTATACATCTATGTATCCATTCTATATACCTGGTCTATGCCCACTTGGGTCTTATCGTCCACCATCCAGTACACTCACATGGCCTTTTTTAGCCACTCTCCATGCATTATCATAGCATCTCTATCTCCGGGTATTCACTGTGCCATTGCCCATTTGGGCGAGGCTATACGTAAACACATGATCTATTACCATGGCCTGCTTTTACATAGGGCATTATTCTTGCTCGTTTTGCAATTTGAGTCAGGTCTTTGATCAACACATGATTAACTTTTTATTTGTTATGGCAGGGTGTGTATGCTTCGTATTACCACACCGTGAGTGGCTTGAGATGGCAAAATGTGCTCAATACACAAGCTAATTCTATCCAATCACCTTACATATTGGGGAAATCACTTGTTTCAAGTTTTTTAAGTTAAATCAACTTTTTTAATTATATTTCCAGACACACTACAGTCGAGTGACATTCCTTAACTCTATTAATGTGATAATTATCATTTACAATTTAATGTGTTCTGTTATCCTATTGTTTTTCTGATTGTAGAAAGTAACTGCATTGTCATTGAGCACAGCCATAGAGTACCCTTTTATGTCTATGACTGAGTTTTCGGTTGCCACGGCAACCAAGGGAGAAACCAATTCTGTACATAAGTGAAAGCTTTACAGCCAAGTGTAGAATGCAGTGACCAAGGCGGTTGTACCGCCAAAACGCGTCTGACCTTGCAAGTGGAATTAAAAGCTACCTGTGCCACGAATAATGACGGTGTCGGTGCCTGCTTTCATGAACGCTGTCAGGATGGTGAAATATATAGATAGATAGATAGATAGATAGATAGATAGATAGATAGATAGATAGATAGATAGATAGATAGATAGATAGATAGATAGATAGATAGATGATAGACAGATAAATAGATAGATAGATAGATAGATAGATAGATAGATAGATAGATAGATAGATAGATAGATCGATAGATAGATAGATAGATAGATAGATAGCTAGATAGATAGATAGATAGATAGATAGATAGATAGATAGATAGATAGATAGATAGTTAGATAGATAGATAGATAGATAGATAGATAGATAGATAGATAGATAGATAGATAGCAGGAACTTCGTCACAGCATCCAGCATACAGGACAGATGAAATGGACCCAGGTAAGTAATTTGCCAACGTTTTATTCCATAAGTGTGCTGTGCACCGCCATGATGCGTTTCGGGCCCAGAAAGCCCTTGATCACATATATATATACATTTATATATATATTCACTGAAAAAAACATAGGTTTCAGGGATATTGTAGTTCAAAATTAGCATTTAGAAAACCTTAGAAATTCACTGAAAAACCCACAGGTTTCTGGGATGTTATAGTTAGTTAGACTTTTCACTCGTACAACACCAGAATAATTCTGCCGTTATAGTTAGTTGAGCTAAATATAACTATAACTGGCACCCATGCAATGAATAATTGAGGTGGTGTGCGTATGACTTTATAGGAGTCGTCCAGAAGAATGCTGCAGATACTCATAAAATATGCTGTCAGCGATTGCAGCAGAATGCTAAACAGAATTGAAGAGGTAATGAAGGGGCTAGAAAAATGCGAGAATCAAGAAGAAATCTCCAAGAAAATGAACGAAATGAAACTAAGGCTAAAGAAAAAAGAAGAATCCATCAAAGAAAGAAAGGCAACACAATTTCAGAGGGATAAAAATGACCATACCCAGGGAAAAATATACACATTGTCGAAGAAATTCGACAATATAAGGAAACAACAGTTATCTGCTCAAGCGGGAAATGTATCCAAAGCGAGTGCGGACCCAAGCGCTTCCGAACTAAGCTCTGAGGTGGAGTCAGAAGTTGAATCAACAGACACACAAGTACACCAACAAAATTCACCAACAGTAGTACAAGAACTTGATTTTTTACGCTTAGAAAGGCGCATGAACCTGCGCCTTCAGATCCAGCGCCAGAACACAAACAAAGCGCAAACAGGCGAAAAAGAAAAAACAGACATTGGGGAAGACAAAGCCCAAAAAACAAACAAACAAACAAACATACAGAAGAAACAAACGGAGATAAATAATCCAAAGACTTTGAAAACACAGTTATAAATCTTACTTCTATGGCGCTAACTGATATAGAAAAACAAACTCTTGCCCTGGGCCTCTTGTTTTGTGAAAAAACTAACTTTGAATATGTACAAGCTCAAATAGAGTTGTTTCAATTTGTGCTCAAACTAAAACTGAAGAAATATTTCTTCAATCTAAATAATAGAAAGGACAGGAATGACACCCCAGATGAGGAGAACACAGTGGTATTAACTGGATCAGACAAATCATTACTGAATGAGTCATTAGAAATGCAACAAGAGGAGTACAGCGAAGGTTGGTCTAATGTGATAGGATAAAATGAAGAAAGCAAAACTCGCTCTCCATTCAAACCCAAATCCACATTAACGCCGCTTATGCCTAAGGATGGCATTGACTTTTTTGCGGAAAATGTCATCAAGGACTTAAAAACTTTGACAACCAAAAGCAGCAAAGAGTTTGCCAAAACGCACAATGCTAACAGAAACCATCTACAACAACACCATAGAGAAAATCAAAAAGCAACAGGATATCGTTGTCAGATGGTCGGATAAAGGGGAAAATGTTGTCCTATGGCCCCTAAAAGACTATACTGCAGAGGCACAAACACAACTTGGGGGCAGAGAATGATACAGCCACATAGCACTAACCTGCCTAGTAGGTATGAAAGAAAAATACCACAAAACAATCTATGAATGGAGAAGAAATGGTCTAATCACAAGAACAGAACTAGAATACCTGAAAACTGACTACCCTGTGACCCCTCAATTATACCTGATCCCCAAATTCACAAATCACCCACCAGAAAGACTCATAATTGCAGCAATTGGTGGATTGTTCGAAAACACTTCCCACTTCATTGACTTTTTCTTCAACCACTAGTATGTGAATTACCTTCCCACCTGAAAGAGACTGGGCATTTCCTTACCAAAATCTATGACATTAGTTGGCAAGATGATTTTGTTCTTATGACATTGGATGTCAATTCGCTCTACACAAGCATTAGACACGTGGACGGATTGAATGCCCTTAAACAGTTTTTAGAGAAAAGGCCAGCTGACAATCATGACCATTCCCTGATGTTACTCCAAATGGCAGAATGGTGCCTGGACAATAATGTGTTTATTTTTGATAAACTGTACTATAAACAACTGAGGGGGACTGCCATGGGTGCTTGCTTTGCCCCCAGCTATGCTAATTTGCATATGGGCTGGTGGGAGGAGCAAGCGCTCATTGCAGAATATGAGAGGGTCATGAAGGAAAATGTGGTACTTCATGTGCGGTACATTGATGATATTTTTGTGCTGTGGCAGGAACAGTTGAAAGTGCAGAAAAGTTTTGTATGGAACTTAATAACAACAGCCTTAATCTATCATTTACTAGCCACACAAGCAAAGACATCATGTAGTTCCTAGATATAGAATTGTACATTGAGCACAATTACCTACAGTCCAGAACATACAGGAAACTCACTGCTGGGAATGCAATCTTGCATGCAGACAGTTTCCACCCGCAAAGTGTCAAGGAAGGAATACCATTTGCAGAATGTCTCAGGATGAGGCACAACTGCAGCACAGAAAGGGGGCTAGATAGGTCCACCAAAGAACTTTTCGACAGGCTAGAAACAAGAGGATACAAGTCTGAAACCTTGACCAAAGCCAGAAGTAGGAGTGAGTTAACACCTAGAAAAGACCTACTTTTTAAAGATAAAGTAGTGAAGAAGAGAAAGACAGAGACAATCGACATCCCTAAACTGATTACTGGTTCCCATGCTTACCACACTAGATTCAGAAAAATAATCTATAAACACTGGAATTTAGTGAAACTTGATCCGGTGCTGGGCCCCACCTGTCCTAAAGTACAGTCGATCAGTTTCCGCAGAGCGAAATCCATGCGCCAATAATTGGCGCAAAACGCACCAGCGGTGGCAAAACCATTAAACTGGTTACAAACACAGAAAGGATTTACAAGGTGTAGTAAGTGTAAAGCTTGTAAGCATGGGTTGAACACCAAATCAGTGACTTTGCCATTCAGACAAACGCCCTTTGCTATCCGTGGAAGCTACAATTGTAAAACCGACTTTGCAGTATATATACTGCAATGCACCTGTAGCAAACTGTACGTTGGGAGCACCATACATCCTGTACACCTACGTATACTACAACACTTGAGGGCTATAACGCATGATGACCAGGCCTATCCTGTAGAACGACACATTAATTCCTGTCATGCAGGCAAGGCCCAAGACCTCACGTACTTTGTCATTGAAAATGTACCAAAAAATCCAAAGGGAGGAGACAGACAGCTGTCCCTAAAAAGGCTGGGGTCTAGATATATTATTCTGCTCAACTCCAATATCCCACATGGGATAAATGCCGACGAAGCCCTAAATGTCCATTTATGAAAGATATACAAGATTGTCTCTGAGCAGTTTTTTAACACTTCCTTTTTCAATTGTTTTTTGGGTAATATTTTTTGCTCCTTATTGAATAAAATTTATTTTTCCTATTTGTGGTTTTCCCTACCTTCTCACATTTAGCCACAATACTCAGCACTTGGACCTATTGTATATTATACATCTATGTATCCATTCTATATACCTGGTCTATGCCCACTTGGGTCTTATCGTCCACCATCCAGTACACTCACATGGCCTTTTTTAGCCACTCTCCATGCATTATCATAGCATCTCTATCTCCGGGTATTCACTGTGCCATTGCCCATTTGGGCGAGGCTATACGTAAACACATGATCTATTACCATGGCCTGCTTTTACATAGGGCATTATTCTTGCTCGTTTTGCAATTTGAGTCAGGTCTTTGATCAACACATGATTAACTTTTTATTTGTTATGGCAGGGTGAGTATGCTTCGTATTACCACACCGTGAGTGGCTTGAGATGGCAAAATGTGCTCAATACACAAGCTAATTCTATCCAATCACCTTACATATTGGGGAAATCACTTGTTTCAAGTTTTTTAAGTTAAATCAACTTTTTTAATTATATTTCCAGACACACTACAGTCGAGTGACATTCCTTAACTCTATTAATGTGATAATTATCATTTACAATTTAATGTGTTCTGTTATCCTATTGTTTTTCTGATTGTAGAAAGTAACTGCATTGTCATTGAGCACAGCCATAGAGTACCCTTTTATGTCTATGACTGAGTTTTCGGTTGCCACGGCAACCAAGGGAGAAACCAATTCTGTACATAAGTGAAAGCTTTACAGCCAAGTGTAGAATGCAGTGACCAAGGCGGTTGTACCGCCAAAACGCGTCTGACCTTGCAAGTGGAATTAAAAGCTACCTGTGCCACGAATAATGACGGTGTCGGTGCCTGCTTTCATGAACGCTGTCAGGATGGTGAAATATATAGATAGATAGACAGACAAACAGACAGACAGACAGACAGACAGACAGACAGATAGATAGATAGATAGATAGATAGATAGATAGATAGATAGATAGATAGATAGATAGATAGATAGATAGATAGATAGATAGATAGATAGATAGATAGATAGATAGATAGATAGATAGATAGATCGATCGATCGATCGATCGATCGATCGATAGAAAGATGGATGGATGGATGGATAGATAGAAAGATAGATAGATAGATAGATAGATAGATAGATAGATAGATAGATAGATAGAGAGATAGATAGATAGATAGATAGATAGATAGATAGATAGATAGATAGATAGATAGATAGATAGATAGATAGATAGATAGATAGATAGATAGATAGATAGATAGATAGATAGATAGATGGAACTTCGTCACAGCATACAGGACTTTTAAAACGGACCCAGGTAAGTTATTTGCCAACATTTTATTCCATAAGTGTGCTGTGCACCGCCATGACGTGTTTCGGGCCCAGAAAGCCCTTGATCACACATATATATATATACACCTATATATATATATATTCACTGAAAAAAACATAGGTTTCAGGGACATTGTAGTTCAAAATTAGCATTTAAAAAACCTTAGAAATTCACTGAAAAACTAACCCTGGGCGAAGCACTACGCTACGCTCGCGGAGTTTGCGAAGTTTGCGCAACTTCGCACTACGCGAGCTGCACGTAGCACAGTGCGAACACGCGTAGTGCAACGTAGCGTAGTGCAGCGCTAATTTTTTGCCTGTTCGCGGTCCTGAACGTCATCTTCGCGACCGCGAGCAAGCAAAATGACATCCCGGCGAGATTCTGAACGCGGGGAGGTAAGGTTTCTCATTGTGAGTGGTTGCGCATGCTCGCGACCACTCTCAATCAGAAACTACCAGTTCGCGTTGAGAAAGCTGCAGCTCGAGTAATAATCTACTTGAGCAGCAGAAAACTACAGCTCGCACTGTGCAAGATGCCATTTTCAATGATTGCACAGTGCCGGATGCTTGTCCGCACTGTGCAATCATTGAAAACACATCTTGCACAGTGCGAACATGCTACTACGCAGCTCGCGTAGTACTACATGAAGTTCGCGTAGTGCAAAGTGCACTTCGCGTAGCTTCGCGTAGCTTCCCGTAGCGCTACTTCGCGAACAAAACCATAAAAATTCTGCTGTTATAGTTAGTTGAGCTAACTATAACTATAACTGGCTAAGTGAGGTGGTGTGCGTATGACTTTATAGGTGACTAAATGGAAGTGTGATTGATTCTTTCCATGACTGACTAGGTGTGTGAGTAACTCTATGGGTGACTGGCAGTGTGCGAGTGTCTGTATAGGTGTATGAGTGCATGTGCATGTATGAGTGACTGTTTGGGTGAATGAGTGGATGCGTGTGTAGATCTAGGAATCAGTGAGTGAGTAACTAGTATTGGTGTGTCTATGGTTTCGAAAGTGGTAGTCTGTATTTAAGAGTGGGAATATCAAAGGTTATATTAGGGTGTGAGGAGGTGTATCATACGACCATGTGGATGATGTCATCAGTGATGTCATTTAAGATGTCATCAGCAATGTCATCATTGATGTCACTGACCATGTCATGAATTATATAATATGTGAAGTCAACAGCAGTGCATTGCGTGGGCCCAAGTTATGGTTATCTCAACTAACTATAACGGCTGAATTTCTCTGGTTTTGTACGATTGAAATGTCCAACTAACTATAACGTCCCTGAAACCTATGTTTTTTTAGTGAACTTCTAAGGTTTTTTAAATGCTAATTTCTAACTACAACATCCCTGAAACCTATGTATTTTTCTGTGAATTTCAAAGGTTTTTAAAATGCTAATTTCTAACTATGCCTACAGAGGTAGGACATGTGAAGAAAGAGGAAGAAAGGCACAAAAAAATACACGAAAAATGCCGGAAGAGGCAACAGAAGTCCAGAAAGACGAAAAAAGGTGCAGAAAGAAGCTAGAGACATGCGGAAAGAACCAACAGAGGTGCAGAAGGGGGCCTTGTTGCAGAGTCATCCTGTGCCCCCAATATTTTTACTGACTGCTACTGGTGGTAACTGACTCAGACTAACCAAGCCCAGAGCCAGTGCTATGCTGAAAGACTTAGAATACAGTGAAAACACCTGCATACACTAGGGTACTCTATGGGTTGAGGTACCCCTGTGATTGGCATGCCCCTCCCTGTAAGGACCTTGTACATAATAGGGCAGGGGGATTAAAACCGTCTCTAACTCTGAGGTGCAGAAAAAGACAAGAGAAGTCCAGAAGGAAACAACAGGGGTGCAGAAAAAGGCAAGAGAGGTGCCGATAGAAGCAGGTGAAGTACAGAAAGAGGAGGTGTGGGCATGGCACAGGAGATCGGGGAGAAGAGTCATGTGCGAAGCTCACAAATAAAGCTGCTGGGAAGGTTTATACAGGAAGTAAATCAAACAAAACAATTAACATGAGCAGAGACAGGTCTACCAAAAAAAGATCGCTCTTTAACTTTTGTAAGTAACCTGAAGCATAGCAGCACATGTATCGGTGGGCCACGCCTCAAGATGGCGCTTCGCTGGAGCGGAGTGTCTGGATCTGCCGAGCCTAGAAAGAGCCTGGGCAGGGGTGAGCGGCACTGACGGAGTGAGGGAAGCTGGGTATTCCAGGCTCAGAACTGAGGCAACCGGAGTGCGGCTGCGGCCAGATTGCCCCCCCCAGAGCTAGGAAGACGAGTGGTATACTACCTTCGAGTAGCACTTTCAGCTGAGTCAGGAAATGAGCATAACAGCCTGATAAGACCTTCTGGGGTTAGGAGTGGGCCCCCTACGTTTCTCTCCTTACTGTGGGTGGCAGTAGCTGCAGTGGCGATTATGCGAGCCATCCCAACTGAAACTAGTTGGCCCGAAAGGAAATTCTCTTGGACCGGCAGCAGTGGGCTCATGGACTGAATTTCTGTGTGCTATACTGATACCGGGGCCCGGTGATACAGCTGGCGGACTCTTCCTCTCCCTACCCCGCAGATTCTTATAGCGTTGGTGTGGACCAGTGGGGAGAGTGATGAGGGGGATGATGAGCTTGCAGTCCCAGGTGCACATTGAGCTACGGTACGCTGGGCACCTCATTCCATGTGTTCCTTCTAGGGCTGGGACGATTATTCTCTGGCGGCCACTGTCCTGGATACTGACTCTAACTGCCAATTGCCTGACCTCAGGATGGCCACCAGTGTACCAGTGTACAGTACAGCCCACTACCTGACCCCAAGATGGCTGCCATAGTGGTCCCCTCCACGTTGTTTTACTTCCTTGGGACAACAATTGGACATTGGACATTGCCCAGACCTTACACCTATCCCCTAACCTTCTAACACATCAGGACTTGAAACCTGCAGAACTTACCCCAGACTGTGGAGACCAAGCAATTTGGCTGATGCCCAGTGGAGCTACCAGATAGCTAAAGAGGTTTTCCCATTGTCTCTACATCCCTTCTCCCTCCTACCCCTTTACCCTATCCCCTTACCCTTCCTTGCTCCATTCACCTATGTTCTTTAAATGCTTTTCTTGATACTTTTGTAACTTTTAACTGATGTAAATTGCAACATTACTGTTCCTCATGTAAAGCGCTCTGATTCCTTCGGGTCTAGCCAGAGCTATATAATAACTCATTAATTAAATATGTTTCCATTTACTACTCTTTCTCTCTTTGTCTACTTCCCTAGCTCCTATCCCCTCTCCCCTGAATCTCTCCCACTGCCTCCTCAATGGAGAAGTGTGGCTCAATGATTAGAGTGGCAGACCCTGATGCAGAGGTCTAGCCCGGGACCAGGGTTCAATTCCCCGCCTCGGCGGGTCTTGGGCTCAAAAATTCCACGGACCTGATAATTCTCGCCTCTGTGCCTATTCCAATCATGGAGTCCCACTCTGCAACTCCGGGCAATAGCTTGCTTAATCTCCACAACTGCCCCGACAACGCTAAGGATGCCTGGCCTCCACCTTGGGGGTGCCCAGGAGTGGACGTCTCACAGGGAAAGCCAGGATGGGTTCCACAGTGGTATTCGTACAAGTGCCTTGAGACCCTTGCGGGTGAGTAGTGCGCTATACAAGTATCAGTTTACATGCTACTGTGCCTAGCCCCCTGCCTTTGTGCCCTTTGACTAAGCACTCCTCCCCTTGATGGGGAAAGGTCTAATATTTATACTCTGGTGTCTCAGCAAACCCGCTGAGAGAGTCCACTGTGCCAAGGGAGCCACTCACAGCTGAGGTATAGTATGGCATCCCTTGCCAAAGCACTCCCTCTCCCCTTTTTGGGGAAGGATCCAGTATGTAGGCCTTGGAGTCTCAGAGACCCCTCTGAGAGAGTCCACTGCGTAACGGGACCCTCTCGCAACAGAGATAGGGAAGTGATACCACTTCCCTGGGATCACAGCTTACTGGACTTTGGACGTTGCTTTGACTCGTCAACCGGTGTGTGTCCCCGTCGCCCTTCCCCTCCTCTTCACATGTGGTGTCTCTCACCCTCCCCTCCTCTTTCCCGCCTTCATTATATGTCTACTTCCCCTGCTCCTACCCTCTCCCTGAATCTCTCCCCTTGCCTGCTTTTCCCCTTACGTATTTCTGCTTATTATTTATCTCGACCTTACAAGTAACTATGTTGCCATGCTCTAATAACTGTGTAACCTTTGTAATGATGTAACCTGTAACTATGATCTAATACTCATGTAAAGTGCTCTGATACCTCCGGGTCTAGCCAGCGCTATATAAAACCTTTAAAATAAAATAAATAAAAAAAGGCAAGAGAGGTGCAGAAAGAGGCAAGAGAGGTACAGAAAGAGGCGGGAGGGGTACAGAAAGAGGTATGAGAGGTGCACAAAGAGGCATGAAGTTACAGAAAGAGGCAGGAGGAGTGCACAAAAGAAAGAAGAGAGGTGCAGAAAGAGGCAAGAGTGGTGCAGAAAGAGGCAAGAGAGGTACAGAAAGAGGCAGGAGGGATGCAGAAAGAAGTACAAGAGGTATACAAAGAGACAAGAGAGGTACATAAAGAGGTAGCAGGAGTACAGAAAGAGGCAAGAGAATTGCTGAAAGAAGCAAAAGAGATGTAGAAAGAAGCAAGAGAAGTGCAGAATGAGGCAAGTGAGGTGCAGAAAGAAGCAAGAACAGTGCAGAAAGAACCAACATTGGTGCTGAAAGAGGAGCAAAGGGTGGAGAAGGACCTAGAGAAGTGCAGAAAGAGGCAACAGAGGTATATAAAGAGGCAAGAGAGGTGCAGAAAGAAAAAAGGGGTACAGAAAGAGGCAATAGAAATGCAGAAAGAAGTAACAGAGGTGCAAGAAAAGCAAGAGCAGTGCAGAAAGAACCAACAGAGGTGCTGAAAGAGGCGTGAAGGGTGCATAAAGAGCATGAGTAGTGCAGAAAGAGTCAACAGAGGTACAGAAAGAGGCAAGACAGGTGAAGAAAGAGAAAAGAGGGGTGCAGTAAGAGGCAAGTGAGGTGCAGAAAGAAGCAAGAGAGGTGCAGAAAGAGGCTATAGAAGTACAGATAGAGGCAACAGAGGTGCATAAAGAGGCAAGAGGGGTGCAGAAAGAGGAGAGAGAAGTGCACAAAGAAGCAAAGGAGGTGCTCAAAGAGGCAAGAGGGATGCAGAAAGAGGCTAGAGCAATGCAGAAAGAACAGAGAGAGTTTAACGTGTTTTTGCTGTGCTGCGCAGAGCTGGAGTCAGGGTGCATCTCGGTGAACTTAGTGTATGGTGCTGCTATGGTGCTGCTGTTCTGTGAGGAAGAGCCACGAGTGGCACGTGGTGTGTGGCGTGTGGTGAGCCCGGTCACCAACTACCACAATACTGCACTACCGCCTCCTCCGAGCAATGGGAAGAGCAATGATCCACCAGGAGGCCAGCGCTCTGCCTTCTGCTTTCTGCTTTCATCACTAGGAGGAGCCGGAAACTAAAGAGCCTAAGGAGCCCTTGAAGAACTAGAAGCTAGGATTGAGGTGAGGTGAGGGAGACAGGGGGATGGTCATCTGCAGTGCTTTCTCTTTGCCCCCTTGCCCCTCTTTGCATCACCTTGCCTGCTGTGCCAGTGAGGTGAGCTGTGAGTGGAGGGCCTCGCCACCAATCAATCAATCAAATCATTTGTAAAGCCTACTACTTACCCGCAAGGGTTTGAAGGTGTTGAGGGTGGGGAGTGGGGTGGGTGCTGTTGCTACTGGTTGATCATCTCCTGAAGGTTAGAAGGTCTTCAGTTTGTTGTAGGTTGAGGGGAGGGTGTTCCAGGTCTTGGTGGTGCGGTGGGAGAAGGATCTGCCTCCGGCTGTGGTGCTACGGATGCGTGGGACGTGGTCAGGGAGAGGTCTGCTGAGCGGAGATTCCTGTTGGGTACGTAGAAGGAGAGTCGACTGTTGAGATAGGCAGGGCCAGCCTTGTGGAGTGCCTTGTGTGCATGGATCAGGAGCTTGAAGGAGATTATTTTGTCGATGGGGAGCCAGTGCAGGTTCCTCAGGTGGGGGGTGATGTGGTCGCGGCGCGGGAAGTCGAGGATCAGGCGTGCAGAGGCATTCTGCATTCTTTGTAGTTTGTTGATGAGCCTGGTCGGGGCTCCAGCGTAGAGAGCATTTCTGTAGTCGAGTCTGCTGCTGACTAGGGCCTGGGAGGGTGTTGAAGCAGGTGGAGGAGACAGCGTTGACTTGTTTGGTCATGGTGAGTTTCAAGTTGAGGATGACTCCCAAGTTGCGTGCATGGTTGGTAGGTGCGGGGGGTGTCTCCAGCGATGCGGACCACCAGGAGTCGTCCCATGCTGAGGGGTTGGGCCTGAGGATGAGGATCTCCGTCTTGTCTGTGTTCAGTTTAAGGTGGCTATCCTCTATCCAGTCGGCGACAGCCTTCATTCCCTGGTGGAGGTTAGATTTGGCGGTGAGGGGATCCTTGGTGAGGGAGAGGATCAGTTGCGTGTCGTCATCGTAGGAGATTATGTTGAGGTTGTGATGTCTGGCGATGCGTGCGAGAGGCACCATGTAGACGTTGAACAGCATCGGGCTGAGGGAGGATCCATGCGAGACACCGCAGATGATCTCAGAGGCTGAGGATCGGAAAGCGGCGAGGGAGACTCTCTGGGTTCTGCCGGAGAGGAAGGAGGAGGTCCAGTCCAGGGCCTTATCTCAGATCCCTGCGTTGTGGAGTCGTGTGCGTAGTTACGGTGTCGAAGGCAGCCAAGAGGTCCAGAAGGATGAGGGCTGCCGTCTCGCTGTTGTCCAGTAGTATCCTGATGTCGTCTGTGGTGGCGATGAGGGCGGTCTCGGTGCTGTGGTTGCTGCAGAATCCTGAATTGGAGGGGTCCAGGATGCTGTTGTCTTCAAGGTAGCGGGTGAGCTGGATGTTGACTATCTTCTCGATGACCTTAGCTGGGACCGGAAGCAGGGAGATGGGCTGGAGGTTTTTGAGTTCGCTTGGGTCCGCCTTGGGTTTCTTCAGTAGAGCATTGATCTCGGCGTGTTTCCAGCTCTCAGGGAAGGTCGGGGTTTTGAAGGAGAGGTTGATGATGTTGCACAGGTGGGGTGTGATGGAGCTGTCGGCTTTGTTGAAGATGTGGTGTGGAAGAGGGTCAGGCGGCGGGCCAGAGTGTATTGTGCCCATGGTTTTGATTGTATCTTTGATGCTCATGTGGGCCCAGGTTGTCAGGGGGTTGTGGTCGGTGGGCTGTGGGCTGTGGTGGGTCCGGCATGTTGGGGCCTAATAGGGTCATCCGGGGGTTGAATTTGTCATGGATGTCGGCGATCTTGCGGTGGCAACATTGTAAATTTCTATGAAAACAGATGTTTTGGATGGTCTGGAGTGACCAGTGCTTTGCCTTCTGCCCTCACTGTCTTTGGTGCCGGAGCAGCTCCTGAGGATCCTTGGAGCCACTGGGGAGCGAGGTGAGGGAGGTGAGGCAAGGTGAAGTGAAGTGAGATGAGGTTGATAGGGCAGCTCCACGGGGGTAACCCCCCCCCCCTCCCTCTCAGTCTCTGAGTATATTTGGTCTAAACCTGCAAACACTGGGAACAAGCCATCCTCGGTCTCAGCAGTCTAGTCGGTCAGTTTAACTTGTTTAGAGGTCTTGAGGTCTTACAATACTGATTGGCAGGGGTGAGATCAATTAACTGAATTACTGAATCACAGAATTACTGAACTACTGAATCACTCCACCGTAAACAAGTGATTGAGTGGAGGTGGGAGTTTAACTGGCAGACAAGTAAGCTGGTGGGAGATGACTTCTAAAATATTACGCTCCTGGTGTGTACTTTCTTTGTCACCAAGTCGCACAAGCAAATTAAGGAGATCATATAGAGAGACTAGACATCTTCAGCATCTTTGCTATAAAACCCACCCAGCCATTACTGTTTTTTTAAGTGCACACCCAATTGGGAAATACCATATAAAAATCCTTTCCTTTGTTCATTAAGGGTAAAAGGGTGGGGGGGCAGTAGTGTAATTGAGAAAACTGTGAAAACTAGAGTTCACGCTGAGAGGGGGAGGTCCCAACCCCATCTGCCTCACAGGCTCAACTCCCTATTTCATTAGTGAATGGAGGCTCGAAAGCAGGGAAGAGGGAGGCCCTGCAATAAGCCTTAAGGGGGAAAATATAAAAAAGAAACACAACAAGACAAGACGATTCCCTAAACGAAAAGTGTCAAAACTCTATTTTCCACGGGTTCCCGATAGTCAGAGTGATATTCAAACTTTAATGGAGGAGGGAGGACCTAAACCTCTATCCAAGTAGGGTGCTCTTAGGAACCCCCTTACAGTGCATTTGACACCAGCTGGGAAATTGGGGATTTCTGGAACAGTAGTAACTCCAGTAAGTCAAGTGTTGAAGTCCCCAGAAGTACCTCATTCTCTCTTGACTAAGGAGCTGGGTGATCCATCGGGCAGGGAAACGCAAAAGCGAGGTGGGGTTCCCATACATCAGACCTGGTCTATGGTTCCGGGGGCCAGAGTGGATGGCAACCTAGATGTGGGGCCTCAAACATTACTTAATTCACAGATGGGGCTGAATCAAACTCTTACAGGGTCTACAGCATTGTTTAATAGAAAATTAGAAGTTCCAAATACCTCCATTATGTCGTATTTGAAGACTCATCCTAATGATGGGATACTTGCCGTTAATTGTAGTGATAGGGTGCCCCTATGGATTCCCCCAGGCGATGCTGTAAAGTAAGATAATGTGATGCAGAATGTTTTATCTCCCATAGTGGATTTTCTCTGGCCATTTGACAATGAATTCTGTCCGATAAATAGAGGTCTCATTTTCAATCTCTTTTAAAAAATAGAGGCATTAAAATTGATAGAAAGTAGGGATTTTCTAAATGTGAAGATTAACCTCCATGAGAGATTTTCCTATTCTAGAGTCGCCTTCCGCTCCCTGACTGTGGCCAATTTGGTTATGCAGAACTGTGAGCACTTCCTGAAGCGAGGGCTCAATATAACATCTGTACTAGATTTTGAGGAATGTCCTATTATGTGTCCTACAACACAGCGCCCAAAAGTTCAGAGGGCTGGTAATTCTGTGGTGCTGGACGCGATGGCCCCAAATTCGAGTACTCATTGGGCAATACTAAAAATGTTGTGGTCTCCTTAAATAAAAGTGGTTGCTCAAAAATCTGATGTCAGATGCTACAGTTGCTCTCCAGGCTCTAGATATAGAAGATTTGGCCCAGTGGAGTTGGGTTGCAAGAGCCCTGAATAACACCTGTTCGATAGCAGACAGTAGTGTTCCTTTGAGGTAGCCAGCGGTGGGAGGGGGTTGTCTTGGAATATGGCCGGTATGGGCCATAAAGAGACAAAACTGAACTTTCTGAAATCTTTGAACCCTATAATTATTTGTCTACAAGAAACTTGGTCATGCAAAGAGTTTTTTTGTGATGGCTTCTTTGTTTTTTCCTGTTATGCTAAGCACTCCGAAAGGGGACGCGCCAGTGGGGGGTTGCTATTTTACTCAAGAATACGATTAACTGCAATCAGTAGGTCTTTTGCCATCCCTCAACTCTTTGCATATGCCTGAAGCTGGCATGTTCGGGAGAGTCGGGCAGGTCTACCTTCTTCCTGGTGGCAAATGTATGTATCCCTCCTCGGGGAAATTTCGATCAGTTGTTGAGTACACACACTCTTTTTATATATACATGAGATAGCCACCATGGAAGAGTGCCAACAGGTGGTATTAGTGGGAGATTTAAATGCAAAAAATCCCCAGGTCTGCACTCAAGATTTATGCAAATACGGCTTATTCCAGACTCTTTACTACCGAAAAAAGTATGGATTTGGTCATTCTAAATGGGAGGGTCCCTGTCGATAAAATAGTACAATTTACTTTTAACTCCCATTACACACAAAGCCTATTAGACTACATGGTGGTCTCCTATCAAATGTTTGGGGCCTGTGAAAATCTAGTTGTCCTTCCGTCAGTATGGAGTGACCACAGTGTAATAGGTTTCACAATGGCTTTCAATCTACCCACACTAGATCCAGGGAATATAGGCAAGGGCTTGGTGGTTTTTAATAAAGCAAATTGACGTTTCTTTTGGACGCTAAAAAAATAGCTCAATGGTAGGCCAGATAGTGAAGAAAGCATATGTAGAACAGCAGGGTCATGCTAATGTTAATATTATACAGTTCTTTGAGACACAAATAGAGGAGATACGAAATGTAAGCTCCACATAGTTTTTGCTAATTCACACTCCGCAATTTGCACGAGGCACAGTAAAAAAAACTGTGCTTAATCACATAGCACAGCAGCTAAATCAACAACATCATAAGATGCTTTGATAAAGCATTTTGACATGCTAAAAAGCATAAAACCAATTCAAAAAAGTGAAATTTTTCAATGAAAACATTAGGCAATGAGAGGTGAAGATTTTGGGGTCCCCCCTAACCTAGGGGGAAGACCAAACAGATTCCTTGAACACGAATAGCATAAACAAAAAGCACATATTGTTGAACCTCGGTGGTGGTCCCATCCTCTTAGTACCACCCCAAGCACAGTTATTGGCAAAAAAACAATCCCAACCAAAGGCCTTGCAAAGCATTATTGGACGAGATTAGCGGTGGGTAGTGAATATTATAGTAGCCAATATCAAAATATTTCTACAAAGAGCTGCAGTTCAACTAGTCGTTAATAGATGTCCCCCTGAATCGTTCAACAAGTTATGCTTTTTGTTTTCAAGGCATCTACTTGGTTCTCTCCCTAGGTTAGGGAGGGTTCCAAAATCATCACCACTCTCACTGCTTGCTAAATTTTCGGTTTCTCTTTTGAGAAAGTACTCTATGCTCTTTAATATAAAAAGATACAGATACTTATTATATAATAACTGGCACTGTGCAAGATGCAATTTGCAATTGTTTCACAGTGCAGACAAGTACACAGTGCCATCAGCTACGCTACGCAGTACAACGTGTAGTTCAAAGTATACTACGTGCAGCTACGTGTAGTGATGCTACGCAAACTACGCCCGGGGTTACTAATCAGGGTACGTCAACGCTGAAAGGACTAAACTAAGGAATAAATTCTTTAGTCCGAAAAACCTTTACAATTCTCTATGGGCCAACAGCAGGAAATTAAGCACCTTAAGCGAGTGAGAAGTCATTATAAACTTAGAGAAAAGAGAAGAGAGTTTGACGTTAGGTGGATTGGGCTAAGGGAAGCCACAAGAGCCAAAGCTTCAAGAAACTACTGGCATCTGATCGCAGAATACTGGGACTCAAGACAGAGGGCTTTACCTATACTGATCCCAGAAAGGGAGTGGGTGGATTACATCTCATTATTCTATAAAAACAACAGTTCAGCGTCTTTTGTGATGCCCGCTATAGAGGAGTCTTCTTTTCTGAAATATGGTCCCCCGTCAAGGGACGAAATAGTAAGTTATATAAAGATTGATAGAACCTCCGGTGCACAATGGCTGGATTGAATCCCAATTGTGCTAATCAAAAAGAAGTCCACTGCATCATGACCCTTTTTAGCGCCACTGTTCAATTTCTGATTTCAAATGATTAATATTCCCCCCTCTTGGAAGGGAAGTATTATAGTCCCTCTGTACAAAAAGGGCCCAAAATTACATTGCTGGACGCATCGGGCAACTTATTTGCAAAAATTATATTATCTCATCTGCAGCAAAGGGCCCATGATCTGAACATCTTACCACCAGAACAAGCAGGTTTTAGAAAGAAGCATGGTACTCTGGACACTATTGCGGCTGTCCAGACCATTGTGGAGAAATATGTATTCTCACAAACTATCGCAGTTTATACAGCATCTATCTATTTCTCCACGGAGTTCGATAAGGTGGGTTGTCAAATGCTGTGGAGAAAGCTCTCCCACCTTGGTGTGCCACATCACCTCTTGGGTCTCATTATAGAATTACACACGGACACATGGTGCCAGGTTTTGATGGGAGGCACGCAAGTGTTATCTTCTAAGATCAATACTGATAATGGGCTTCAGCAGGGCTGCCTGCTGGCCCCCTTTTGTTTTCCTTTATGTATATATGATCTCCCTGGTGTGTTGTACTCAGTGTGGGAGGATGCCCCCAGAATTGGTATAAAAGTCCTTTGGGTCTCTATTATATGCAGATGACATTGCAATTTTCAATGTAACTCCAATTGGTTTGCAAGGCAGTCTGGATGCCCTAACTAAATATGCGGAACACCATTTTTTGAAAATCAATATTACTAAAAGCAAAATCTTGGTTTTCTGCAAGAAATTTTTTAGAATAATGAGAGGGTATAAGTGGTCGCTGGGACTCAAAGAACTCGAACTGGCTGATTTGTATCTGTACTTGGGCAAGGTTTTTTCAAAAAATGGGCGTGATTCAGAGCACATTAGGCTCTGTGTTAGCAAGGCTGCCGCCCAGGCTGGAGCTTTAAATAGATTTTATAAAACCTGTGGGAGAAGTCACTTTAGTAATGTTCTGTCAGTATTTAAGCTTAAAATTCCCCCTTCTTTAACATACGCCACTGAAGTAATGGATATGAAATAATGCCTCTCTTTTGATAAGGCTGAAGGCCGAATCCTCTGCCAAATTTGTAACTTAAAATCCCTGACTGTCCCCCATGTTCTCCGCTTGAAGTTCGGTCTAGTTTCTTCATATATTTTATCCATGTCGCAGTCCTTAGGTGGGGAAATTCCCTCTGCTGCTGGGCTGAGGGCACTCTCAGGGCTGATCTGAGAATGGATATCTTTGATAAATTAAAAGATCAATCAGCACTCTTCAGGTCCTTTGCTCAAACAAATATTTTATTTGGGCTTAGTTTAAATAGGGATTCTCCCATACCAAACCCTGCATTGAAGCTGTGTTAAAGAAGTCGGCAACCTCAATTAGCATGGCTAGAGATAATGTTTTAAGTCAATCAAAATCACGCATTGAGGTGGTCTGTGGAAGTGCTGTGGGGAACAGACCACAGTCTTGTTTAACCTGGAATCTTCCACATGGTATTAGAAGGCTCATACTCCTTTTGAGAACCAACCTGTTGCCTTTTAAGAGAAATCACTGGCATAAGGGACAAAAGACCAAGAGAGGAGAGAATCTGCGAAATGTGATTTTTACAAATTCGGGATTTTAATCACATACTTTTTGTGTACACGGAATTACATAGGACCAGACGTATGTTTTTAGGATCATCTTTTATTACATTTAATATTCATTCTGCTCAGGAGTCCCACTCATTTGTTTTGTCCGCTCCAAATGAAGTGGTCTGCTACAGGATATATACATTTTTCAAAACATTTCCAGCTATTTATTAGGATATTTTTTAAGTCTATTCTGTATGCTGTAACGTTCGCTGGTTGGCCACTGAAGAATTTTGTAATGTATATAAGTATGTCTTTTCCTTTTTCCTCTTTTTAAACTATTGGTGTAGTTTTGATAAATGGTATTGTATTTAAAGTATGTTATGTACTGGGGTCCTTTTGTGGACCTCCGTTGGAGTTCCATATCAAAATATAAAATGGTATTTAATTGAAAACAGAAGGAAGTGCAGAAAGAAGCAACAGTGGTCCAGAAGGAGGCACGAGGGATGCAGAAAGAAGGAAGTGAAGTACAGAAAGAGGCAACAGAGGAGCTGAAAGAGGTACGAAGTGTGCAGAAAAAGGCAAGAGAAGTGCAGAAAGAAGCAACAGAGGTACAGAAAGAGGCAGGAGTGGTGCAGAAAGAAATAAGAGAAGTGCAGAAAGAAGCAAGAGAATTAGTGAAGGAAGCAACAGAGATGTAGAAAGAAGCAAGAGAAGTGCTCAAAGAGGCAAGTAAGGTGCAGAAAGAAGCAAGAGCAGTGCAGCAAGAACCAACAGAGGTTCAAAAAGAAGCAAGAAGGGTGCATAAAAAGGTGGCAGGGGTGCACAAAGAGGCAGGAGAGGTACAGAAAGAGGCAGATGGTGTGCAGAAAGAAGGAAGAGAAGTGCATAAAGAAGTAACAGACGTGTTAAAAGAGGCAAGAGAGGTACAGAAACATGCAGGAAAGGTGCAGAAAGAGGCAATAGAAGTGCCTATAGAAGCAACAGAGGTGCAGAAAGAAGCAAATGGGGTGCACAAAGAGGCAAGAGAGTTAAAGAAAGAGGCAAGAGGAGTGCAGAAGGAGGCAAGAGAACTGCAGAAAGAGGCAATAGAGGCACAGAAAGAGGCAAGTGGGGTGCAGAAAGAAGCAAGATAAGAGCAGAACGAAGCAACAGAAGTGCAGAAAGAGGGAAGATGAGTGGACAGAGAGGTAAGAGAGGTGCAGAAAGAAGCAAGACAGGCGCAGAAAGAAACAAAAGTAGTGAAGAAAGAAGGAACAGAGGTGCAGAAAGACGTAATGGGGTACAGAAAAAGGCAAGAGAGGTGCAGAAACAGGAAAGAAGGGTGTAAAAAGAGGCAAACGGGGTACAGAAGAAGCAAATGAGGTACAGAAAGAGGCAACAGACGTGCAGAAAGAGGGGAAAGAGGTGCAGAAAGCACAAGAGATTTGCAGAATGAGTCAAGACAAGTGCAGAAAAAGAAAGAAATGTGCAGAAAGAAGCAACAGAAATGCAGAAACAGGCAAGAGAGGCACAGAAGGAAGCAAGAGTGGCCTGCACACCATTAGTACCAATTTAACACTCACATTTAGCAATAAGAAACAGGTGACCATTCTAGGTTTGCAAAGGGCCTTCCGCCACACTGTAACACTTGTGGCTGTATTTTTGGTAACGTTTGAGCCATTTGAGCTAGAAACAAGGCTTTTTTTGTTCAAATCTGCAGATTAGCCAGCAGATGAGGAATTATGTGGCTAATGCAGAAAATGTATGATTGTGTGAAAGCCTGTGCAGCCAAACAGTCACATAATTCCAGTGGCCCTGCTCATACCTCTTACTAGGTTCACAAGTGCTCCTCAGTGAATACTTCTTTTTTTGTCTCACTGAGTTCATAGTTGAGCTTCTATGGAAACGAGGAAGACTAAACCTGAGATTGCCACTCCACAACACAGACTACCATACCACATAATTACTCTCCACCATAACGCATAATACCACTCTACATAATTCCTATACACTAAATACCACATACTTTCTATCCACAAGATTTCACTGCACAACATACTACATAATTCCACTACACACAACGTACATTCACTCCACTCCCCAAAACATTAGTAAATAACTTTTGCTTTACAATGCCAATAGCTCTAATTCTCGCAAATGCAAAACCTATTACATTGCAAACACTGGTAGTCGTGTTTGCAGAGTGGTGGAGAAAGGATGCTGGGTCTCTGACCAGCGCTCAGGAATCCCGCTGAGTAGGTCTTACAGGAGGTACCAGGAGGGCTTCTTGGCCTCCAAAGTCCTGCAGGAGTAAATTGAACTTCATCCCCCATTCCGTAGTCTGCCAGGAGGTGCGTTTGCAGAGTGGTGGAGAAAGGGGGGCATGGCCTTCGGAGAAGTTTTAGCAATACCACTGTGTGGGACTTACTGGAGGTAACAAGAGGGTTAGTTGGCTCCAAGGATGTCCCATTACCTCCAGTGAGTCCCACACAGCAGGATTGCTAAATTCTCATGCCCCCTTTGCCCACCACTCTACAAACCCACTCCCTGGCGCGCTCTTGGATGGGGATTGAAGTCCCCTTCGCTACTGGGGTTTCTTTAGGGGCCAACTAGACTACCTCTTACTTCTGGTAAGCCCCACACTGTGGGATTGCTGAGAGGTGGACAGAGGCCACGCCCCCTTTTCCCACCACTCTGCAAACGCACCCCCTGGTGTGTTCTAAGTTAGGGAACTAAGTCCCCTTGAATATTGAGGGTCCCTGGGTGCCAACTAGTCCACCAGGTATCTTCAGTAAGTGCCACACACATGGATTGCTGAGAGTGGTCCGAGGCCACACACCCTTTTTATACCACTCTGCAAACGCTGTTCCTGGCCCACTGCTGCTCGGGAATGAAGTCCACTAGTGTCCTGAGCTCATCACCCCACCAAGAGTGTGTCAAGAGGCGTATTTGTAGAATGTTGTAGAAACGGGCGTGGCCTCGGACCACCTTTCTGCAATCAAGGTGTGTGGCGCTTACTGGAGCTACCTGCTGGGCTAGTTGGCCCCCAGGGACCCTCAGTATTCAAAGGGACTGCAGCAGCAGGCTGCAGCAAAAAATAAAACACGAACTGCGGGTTACCCCGCTTCGTTGTTAATTAGCCCCGGGGGCAAAGTCTCGGGGCAATGTGCATATTGTAATTGGGGGCCCATCAGGGCCCCCCAGTCCTGGCGACTACCACCCCCTGGGGCTTTATAAAATGATGTGGGGGGCTCTCAGCCCCCTCCAGCCCCGGGGACGGACACCCCTGGTGCTTTATTTCAATATTTGAAGGGGCTCACGTCCCCCCGCAGCCCGGGGACCACCAGCCCTGAGCCCCCCCACATGCCCCAGGGGCTGCCAACTCCCTGGGGCACAAAATATTTCAAATAGGGGGTCTGTTATGGACCCCTAAGCCAAGGGGACCACCACCCCCGGGGCTTTGAATTAAGTGGGAGGGGGCCGCGCCCCCACCAGAGCCAATAATGGCCCTAGGGACCGCCACCCACCTGGGCCGGCTCCTTCAGTATCCCAGGGTGCCCACCCCCGGGACACTGTAGTTTGCTATGGCAAGGCGGAAGCCTCATGGCAGAAAGCCTGCTCTCTCTTTCAAAATTCAAAACAAATTGCTCTTCCACACTGGGAGCTGCATCTTAGCAGCTCCCCATGTGGAAAAGCAATGCCGGCACCCACAGGAGGCAAGGAGCCGGCGGGACCGTGGGGGGATCGGATCTACAAGTGGCCTGGGAGGGGGGCCACACGGCCTTCCTCCCCATAAGTTTAAAAAAAATAAAAATAGAAAGGCAGACTCCGAGGTGTTGGGTTCCCCGGGCCATAAATAGCCAGAGGAGGGGGCAACACAGCCCCCTCCAAAACAATAAAAATAAAAAGGCCATGCCCAGGGGGATGGGGTCCCCGGGACCGATTAAGGCCTCGGGAGGGGGGGGACAGCGTCCCCGTTCCACATTTTTTCATTAAAAAAATAATAATTAGGGGGCAGTCCCTGGGGATAGGGTCCCCAGGGCCAAAAAAATAGAAAAAGAAGGGGAGCTACACAGCCCCTTCTTAAAAAAGAAAAAAAAAGACTGGCGTCATGCCAGAGGCCACGCCCCCTCCTTTCATCACTCTGCAAACGCACCCCCTGGCGAGTTTGCAGATGGGGAACAAATTCTCCTTAAATACTGAGGGTCCCTGGGGGCCAACTAGCCCACCAGGAACCTCCAGTATGCGCCATGGGGCTGCATTTCATAGAGGTGTTCATAAGCCACACCCCTTTTTACACCTCTCTGCAACACAGCTCTTTGGCGCTCAGTGGAGGTAGCTGGTGAGCTAGTTGAACCCAAGGGACCCTCAGAATTCAAGGGCAGTTAATTCCCCAACTTAAAACGCACCAAGGGGTGAAGGGAGGGGGCGGGGCCTGAGTTTACATGTGTGCAAACACACCCTGTGGCACGGTTTAAGTTGGGGAATTAATTCCTCTTCAATCCTGAGGGTCCCTGGGGGCCAACTAGAAGGCCGTGCCCCTTTTCACACCTCTCTGCAATGGCGCTTACTGGGGGTACCTAGTGGGCTAGTTTGACCCTAGGAACCCTCAGGATTCAAGGGGACTTAATCTCCCAACTTATAACGGCCACAGGGTGCGTTTACACATTGGTGAAAGAAGGAGATGGGGCCTGAGGTGACATGTGAAAACACATCCTGTGGCACGTTTTAAATTGGGGAAATAATTCCCCCTCAATCCTAGGAGCCCCAGGGCCAACTAGCTCACCAGGTGCTTCCAGTAAGTAATACTGCGCTGCGTTGCAGAGAAGTGGTGCAGGCCGTGCCCCTTTTCACACCTCTCTGCAATGGCGCTTACTGGAGGTACCTAGTGGGCTAGTTTGACCCTAGGAACCCTCAGGATTTAAGGGGACTTAATCTCCCAACTTATAACGGCCACAGGGTGCGTTTACACATTGGTGAAAGAAGGAGATGGGGCCTGAGGTGACGTGTGAAAACACATCCTGTGGCGCGTTTTAAATTGGGGAAATAATTCCCCCTCAATCCTAAGAGCCCCAGGGGCCAACTAACCCACCAGGTGCTTCCAGTAGGGGATGGGACCTGAGGTGACATGTGCAAACAGGCCCTGTGGCGGGTATATAATTCACCTTCAATCGAGAGGGACCCTGGGGGCTAACTAGCCCACCAGGTGCTTCCAGTAAGCGCCACTGCGCTGTGTTTCAGAGAGGTGGCCCAGGCCGTGCCTCTTTTTACACCTCCTTACGGGAGGTACCTAGTGGGCTACTTGGACCCTAGGGACACTCAGGATTCAAGGGGACTTAATCTCCCAAATAAAATGGACACATGGCGCGTTTACACCATGGTGAAGGGGGGGATGGTGTAGGAGAGTGGCTCCATATATACTGGACCAAAGTAAGGTACAGTGTGTATAGAGTCCCCAGTCCCCAGAGGTTTGGCAGAGGTTAAAGTTAGATATAACCTTACTCTCTAAAGTGGTAGCTTGGTTGAGTAGTAAGGCAGTATCAGAGAATAGTGTAAAGCATTTGTTGTACACACTCAGTCAGCAAATGGTCACACACACTGAACTCTAGGCCAATTGTTTTGTATCAAAAAATATAGTTGTTTGATTTTAGAACCAACAAGGTATCAAAATATACTTTCTCAGGATGAGTTACTTTAGTTAAATACTTTTCAAATAGGCAATAGACTTTTTGAATGCAATAGTTACAGTTTGTTGCAATAAGCAAAACAATTTCAAACACAATGCAACATTGAGCCCAATGGGAATTTCTGGTTAAATGCAATCACTTACTTTGTAGATTACTTTTTTAACCACAGGACTGGATCCTAGATTCAGTCCCGGAACATGAGCTGTAAACAGTTAAGTAAAAGCGTTTTGGTTACAGTAGTGATTTTTAAGGAATATTATTGTATTTTAAAAGTTGACACTTAGAAACTTTTTCAGTTGGAATTACCAATGTTATCCTATGAAAGGAAATTCAATTTGCAGGTAAAGTATGTTCACGTTACTTTTGTAATCCAGTGCTGGACTCCTAGGTTCTGCACTGGTACCTCTATCTAAAACAGGCAAGTAATTAAGTTTTTATCGTTGGCACGATTTTTAGAGAATATTTGTACGTTTCAAAAATTGACTGTTAGAAACTTTTTCAGCAAAAAGCAACCAATGATATCCTATTGACACTTAGAAACTTTTTCAGCAAAGAGCAGGCAATGATATCCTATGGAAGGAAGTTCAAGTTACTGGAAAGTACAGTTAGAATTACTTTTCAGGATCAGTACTGGGCTCAAAGATGCAGCACTGAGGTCTCTCCTGATAACAGGTGAGTAAATCGGAATTCGTAGTTCGGCTGATTTTAAATGAATATTTTAAAGTTTCAAAACTCCACACTTAGAAGAATTTCCAAGTCAAACCAGTCAATGTTAGCCTATGGAAGGAAAGTGAGTTATCGGCTTTTAGGTAAGTACTCGACTGGCAAAGTTAAGGTTCTAGGCATAGACTCAGGGGTCTCCCAGGGTCAGGTAGGTACAGTTGGTACACCCTCAGCGGCACAGGGGCAGCCGGGTGCAGAGGTAGTGAGGCCCAATGTTATCCAATAAGAGGCAGGGGGCCTTCGGTTGGTGGCTGCTGGCTAGTAGGCCACGAAGCTGTGCGAGCTAGGCTCCAGGTCACTTGCTAAGGGCAAATGCGGAAGATGGATAGGACAAAGGTTGCACTGTCATGGGCACTCGGGCGGCTGGGTGCAGGGTGCTTTTGAGCCATCGGGCACTCAATGTTAT
Source organism: Lissotriton vulgaris (assembly GCF_964263255.1). Lineage (NCBI taxonomy): Eukaryota > Metazoa > Chordata > Amphibia > Caudata > Salamandridae > Lissotriton > Lissotriton vulgaris. The sequence continues at coordinate 319,979,576 of NC_141685.1, forward strand.
TCAATGGAGATCTTTAAACGGGAACAAAGGCTGCAGGCTCGGGGACAGTGGATCTTCTGGAGCGACCAACACTTCGAGGGGTAAGTTGGCATCTTGGAGGGTAGGTAGGCACCCTGGAGCTGGGCACAGGAGGCCGGGGGTGCCAGGTGCAAGGGTGTCTTTGGACGTCGGGAAATCTTACCCTCTGCTGTTGGCGGTTGGAGGGGTCCCTGGTTCTGAGTCTGCAGGCGTCATCTGGATCATCGAGGAGGGTCCTTGAGCACTGGATTTCAGGTCATAATCACCCGGGTGACATCCTCAGGGTCTATGTCCATTCGGGCACAGGCCGAGCTCAGCAGGCGCAGAGAGGGCTAGATTAGCGGTTCCTGGCTGGCACCAGGGGTGTTGCTGTTTGAGCAGAGCCATTGCTAGTGGGAGTCCCAGTATCTAAGATGGTCAAGGCAGGCAGGTCCTCCGGAGTTCTTGAGGTTTCTGTCCGCAGAGACGCCGGGATTTAGCTGGAGCAGGTTCAAGGATCAACAGGCCTGTAGGGCTGGGGCCAAGTCAGTTGGTGTCGTCATTTTGTTAGCAGCTGCATGGTAGGTCTTCTTCTTCTTGGTCTTCCTTCTTGTTTTGAAATTGGGATCTGAGGAAGGAAGGTTCAGGGTGCCCCTTTATTCTAATTTTAGGGGGTGTTACAGATAGGGGATGGGCAGGGACCAATAGGTCCCTGTCCTGGGGTGAGTACACTCCCTATCCTGCTCCTCTCCTGTGGGAGGGGGGCAGGAGCCTATCTCTGATTGGGCAGGGCTCACCATCCTCCAGATGGCCGGGGACCAGAGTTGTGCTTCACCTCACCTCTCCCACCTGAGGGGTCGAGTCGGCACAGGCTGGCACACCTCCATTCCTCATGTAGGGTTTCCCGCCAGAGTGGGGGTCAGAACCGCTGGGGGCCAGTTGCTGAGTACAGCAAGTGGTCTGGAGAAGCTCACAAAGGTGGTATGCCTTTGAAGCTTCACCATGCCTATCCTAGGGGAGGAGACCTAGCACCTCACCCAGGATGTGCATTGTTGCAGGCCGAGGAGAGTGGGGGGCTCTCCACCCAGGGGTCCAGCAACCTGTCTGCTGTGTGGCAGCCTAGGCAGCCTCTCAGACAAGACATGGATTGTAGGTTAGGTTTCAGGGGGCATCTCTAAGATGCCCTCTGTATTGCATTTTACATTAAATCCCACACTGGCATCAGTGTGGGTTTAATGTGCTGAGAAGTTTGATATCAAACTTGTCAGTCTTCAGTGTAGCCATTATGGTGCTGTGGAGTCCGTAATGACAACCTCCCAGCACCATATACTCTTAATGCCACAACTGCACAGTGCCCAGGAATGGCCTTCGGTACCATAGGGGCACAGGGCTCATGCAAATGTGCCCACACCACTGGCATAGGGTACCCAGGGGTGACTGATGTATGCCAGGGCAGTGGGTTTGTGGGCATGGCACACAGGGATGTGTGCCATGTCAACTCTTTATTTAGTTCTGCACCAGGACACTCAGTCTGCAAAGGCAGTGTGTGGTTGTAAGGGTGCAGGGCCCCTAAGGGTGGCACAATAAGTGCTGCAGCCCTTAGGGGTCTTCTCTGGTTACAATGCCCTGGGTACCTGGGCTACCATTTACCAGGGGCTGGTGGCCAGAGATGCCAATTGGGTTTCAGCTTCAATACAGGTTTAAGGAAGGAACACAGGCCCTGGGCACCTGATTGGCAGGAGCCCAGGGCACATTCAGTCATAACACATCAGCAATTCAGCAAAAAGTGGAGACATACCATGCAAGAAAGATGGCACTTTCTCACAGATGCAGCCTGAGGTGACGTGTGCAAACACGCCCTGTGAAGGGTTTTAAGATTCAATGCATCTCTGTGGAGCTTACTGGAGGTACCTAGTGGGCTATTTGGACCCTAGGGAGACTCAGGATTCAAGGGGACTCAATCTCCCAAATTAAAATGGCCACAGGGCGCGTTTACACAGGGGTGAAGGTAGGGTATGGGGCCTGAGGTGACATGTGCATACTTGCCCTGTGGCGCATTTTAAGATGGGGAAATAATTTGAATTCAATCCGGAGGGCCCCTGGGGACCAACTAGTCCACCATGTGCTTCCAGTAGGCGCGACTGCGCTGTGTTGCAGAGAGGTGGTCCAGGCCGTGCAACTTTTTACACCTCTCTGCAACGCAGCTCAGTGGCGCTTGCTGGAGATATCTAGTGGGCAATTTGGACCCAAGGGACACTCAGGGTTCAAGGGGACTTTAACCCCCAAATTAAAACGGCAACAGGGCGTGTTTGTACACGTCAGCTCAGCCCCCCCTCCCTTCACCAGTGTGCAATCGCGCCCTGTGGCGCATTTTAAGAGATCATTTTAATCCACCTGCACCTATTATGTACTAGCGGCTTACAGTGGAGGTCATTCTAATCACAGGGGTACCCCAACGCATAGTGTTCTCTAGTGTATGTAGGTGTTTTAACTGTATTCTAAGTGTCTTTTAGTATAGCACTGGCTCTAGGACAGGTTAGTCAGAGTCAGTTACCAACAGTACCCATCGGAAAATTTTTAATAACTGCACCAAAACCCAAACACTTATAAATTCACCCAGGGACTCTGCTGCAGTACTCTAATCATTCAGTCACTTCCCAAGTACTCATGCACTGAGCCAGGCCTTAGCACATGGACTGCTTCAAATGCCTATCCGCTTTGCATCCAGTCCCCTAACCACCTACACACTTGTCTTTCACACCTTCAATTCCCCAGTCAGTATCCATACACTCCAGCAAACACCCTGTCACTCCCCTACACACGTACACACTTCTCTTTCACACCTTCAATTCCCCATTCAGCACCATGTACTAATCCCTTCACTGCGCCAAAACCCAAACACTTATAAATTCACCCAGTCACTCTCCTTGCAGTACTCTAATCATTCAGTCAGTACCCAGGTACTCATCCAGTGACCCAGGCCTTAGCAGATGGACTGCTTCAAAACCCTATCCACTATGCATGCAGTCTTCTAACCACCTACACACTTGTCTTTCACACTTTCAAATCTCCAGTCAGTATCCATACACTTCCAGCAAACACTCTGTCACTCCCCTTGCACTCCTCTAGTGATCCAATTCAGCACCATGTACTAATCCATTCACTGCGCCAAAATCCAACCATTTATAAATTCACCCAGTCACTCATCTTGCAGTACTCTAATCATTCAGTCAGTACCCAACTATTCATGCAGAGAGCCAGGCCTTAGCACATTGACTGCTTCAAACTCTTTCAACTATGCATGCAGTCCTCTAACCACCTACACACTTGTCGTTCACACCTTCAATTCCCCAGTCAGTATACATATGTTTCCAGCAAACCCTGTCACTCACTTTGCACTCCTCTAGTGACCCATCCAGCACCATGTACTAATCTATTCACAGCACCAAAACCCAACCACTTATAAATTGACCCAGGCACTCTCCTTGCAGTACTCCAATCATTAAGTCAGTACCCAAGTACTCATGCACTGACCCAGACCTTGGCACATGGACTGCTTCAAACCCCTATCCACTATGCATGCAGTCCTCTAACTACCTGCACACTTGTCTTTCACACCTTCAATACCCCAGCCAGTATCCATCCACTTCCAGCAAACACTGTCACTCCCCTTGCACTCATCTAGTGACCCATTCAGCACCATGTAGTAATCCATTCACTGCGCCAAAACCCAAACACTTAAAAAATTCACCCAGGCACTCTCCTTGCGGTACTCTAATCATTCAGTCAGTACCCAAGTACTCATCCAGTGAGCAAGGCCTTAGCACACGGGCTGCTTCAAACCCTTTTCCACTATGCATGCAGTCTTCTAACCACCTACACACTTGCCTTTCACACCTTCAATTCTCCAGTCAGTATCCATACACTTCCAGCAAACACCCTGTCTCTCCCCTTGCACTCCTCTAGTGACCCATTCAGCCCCTGTACTAATCCATTCATTGCGCCAAAACCCAAACACTTATAAATTTACCCAGACACTCTCCTTGCAGTACTCTAATCATTCAGTCAGTACCCAAGTACTCATCCAGTGACCCAGGCCTTAGCAGATAGACTGCTTCAAATCCCTATCCACTGTGCATGCAGTCTTCTAACCACCTGCACACTTGTATTTCACACCGGCAATTCCCCAGTCAGTATACATACACTTCCAGAAAACACACTGTCACTCCTCTTGCACTTCTCTAGTGACCGATTCAGCACCATGTACTAATCCATTCACTGTGCCAAAAATCAAACACTTATAAGTTCACCCAGGCACTCTCCTTGCAGTACTCTAATCATTCAGTCAGTATCCGAGTACTCATGGAGCGAGCCAGGCCTTAGCACATGGACTGCTTCAAACCCCTATCCACTATGCATGCAGTCCTCTAACCACCTACGCACTTGTCTTTCACACCTTCAATTCCCTGGTCAGTATCTATACACTCCAGCAAACACACAGTCACTCCCCTTGCAGTCCTCCAGTGACCTATTCAGCACCATGCACTAATCCATTCACTGCGCCAGAACCCAACCACTTATAAATTTACCCAGGCACTCTCCTTGCAGTACTCTAATCATTCAGTCAGTACCCTTGTACTCATGCACTGAGCCAGGCCTTAGCACATGGACTGTTTCAAACCCCGATCCACTATGCATGCAGTCCCCTAACTAACCAAAACACTTATAGTTCTGCACTTATACATTCAACAAAAAAACAATATTTCAGTTTCAATATGTTTAAAAACATTTTTATTTCCATTTATATCAAAAATATAAAATGTAATTTAAAAAATAAAATATGTAAAAATAAACAGTTAAAAAACTGTAGAAAATCAGTATAAAAAATACATATAACTATTATTACATTAAAAAATTATCATTTAAAAACCTTCGAACTTCACTGAAAAAAAATTAGGTTTCAGGCATGTTATAGTTAGGAATTAGCATTTAAAAAACCTTAGAAATTCACTGAAAAAACCCTAGGTTTCAGGACTGTTATAGTTAGCTGGAGATTTCACTCATACAAAATGATTGAAATTTCTCTGTTATAGCTAGTTCTGCTAACTATAACTTGTGCGCCCACAATCCACTGCTGATGATGTCACATATTACATCATTCATGACATGGTCAGTGACATCACTGATGACATCACTGATGACATCTCAAATAACAACACTGAGGACATCATCCACATGACAATCAGATACACCTCGTCATACACTAGTATAACCTTTCATCACTCACTGTAAAATACAGAGTACCATATTTGAATCCATTGACACACCAATACAAGTTTCCAAAAACCCACTCAGTGATTCCTAGATCTACACACACATCCTATAGATTCACTCATACATGCTGTCAATTATCAATAGAATACTATCAAATATACTTATACACCTACATCGACATTACACACCAGCACACATCCTATTCACTTATGCAGTCATCCTACTCACTTATGAAAACAATGGATCATACTTACATTTACTCAGCTACACACTTAAACAAACACCACTTCATGTATTCATGTAGATAGTAACTCATACTTAGTGTGTTATAAAATCCCTATTACAAGTATACAGTTATGCATACAGTCAATCATACAATCACTGAGTCTTATGTATACTTATTTATATACAACAACTGTCACATACATTGCCTTTTATTTTTCTAGTTTGTTGGACGTGTACCATTGAGAGATATATTTGCTCATCACCACACCCATAATGATATTCACTCACCCAAACAACTGTTATAACATGTAGTCCTAACCTCATATACCTACTGAATCAACTATTCACACAACTTTGGGCAGTCACACACCTTCTACCGAACCACACACACATTCACTCTCACATACAAATACTCAGTTAACTAATCAAAAACTAATATAGACTTTCACAAAGCTAGTGACCAACTAGTGCAGCAATTTACACAACAACTGACAAAGTGATCCAGATATTCACACAGTTTAGTCACTATCCAATATATTTAGAGAGACACTATAAATTATTCAAGTAAACAGACAATCACACTGCTACTAAATCCTCCATCCAGAAATGTATATTTATATATCCACTCATTCTTCAATGCAGATTGCTATATATATATAATACATATTTGAATAACGAACCAAACCACATTCACTGGATGATGTCATCAGTGATGTCACTGACCATGTCATGAATTATGTAATATGTGAAATCATCAGCAGTGGATTGAAGACGCGCGAGTTATAGCAGAACTAACTATAACAGAGGAATTTCAATGGTTTTGTACGAGTGAAATGTCCAGCTAACTATAACAGCCCTGAAACCTATGGTTTTTCCAGTGAATATATACTTATATATATATATATTCACTGAAAAAACCATAGGTTATAGACCATATATAGTTAGGAATTAGCATTTACAAAACCTTGAAAATTCACTGAAAAAACCATAGGTTATAGACCATATATAGTTAGGAATTCGCATTTACAAAACCTTATTTTACTCACACAAAACCATTGAAATTCCATATATAGTTAGTTGCACTAACTATATATCGCGCACCCGCAATCCACTGCTGATGATGTCACATATTACATCATTCATGACATGGTCAGTGACATCACTGATGACATCACTGATGACATCTCAAATGACATCACTGATGACATCTCAAATGACATCACTGATGACATCACTGATGACATCTCATTTGACATTACTGATCACATCACTGATGATATCATTCATGTGATAATACGATGAACCTCTTCAGACTCTAATATAACCTTAGATACAATCAGTGTAAACAGACACTCACAGACTGTCACTCATCCATGGAGTTACTCACACACCTAGTCAGTGATGCAAAGAATCAATCACACCTCCATTTCCTCAACTATACAGTTATACAAACTTTACTTATTCAAACATATACTAACACATATTTACTCTCTTATACAATCCCTGATACAAGTTCACAATGATCCATACAGCCACTCACACATTCACTGGCTCTTATGCACAGTTATTTATATATGTCAACTCTCACATGTACTGTGTTTTACATATGTACTTACTTTGACATGTAGCACTGAGATATCCATTCACTCACCAATACACTCATGCACACAGTCAACCGCCCATACAGCTGTTTCCACATGCACTTTTGAAACCATACATCTAGTGAATCAACTGCTCACACATCTATGCACAGAGTCATACACCTCCCAGCCACCCACACACACACTCAGTCTCCCATACAAATACTTGGGCAACCAATCAATAACTCATATAGTTACTCATATAGCTACTTATCAACACATGCAACAGTTTACAGAACAACAAATTAAGACAGTTTAGTCACTAACCCATGCACTCAGTGAGACACATTTAATCACTCACTCATACAGTCAGTCATGCACCTACTAAATCCATCATCCAGACACTTATACATCCACTCATTCTTCAATATGTAAGACATATTTTAACTTTACAGAAACATACAGTCACTGGATGTTGTCATCAGTGATGTCATCAGTGATGTCATTTGAGATGTCATCAGTGATGTCACTGACCATGTCATGAATGATGTAATATGTGACATCATCAGCAGTGGATTGCGGGTGCGCGATATATAGTTAGTGCAACTAACTATATATGGAATTTCAATGGTTTTGTGTGAGTAAAATAAGGTTTTGTAAATGCGAATTCCTAACTATATATGGTCTATAACCTATGGTTTTTTCAGTGAATTTTCAAGGTTTTGTAAATGCTAATTCCTAACTATATATGGTCTATAACCTATGGTTTTTTCAGTGAATTTTCAAGGTTTTGTAAATGCTAATTCCTAACTATATATGGTCTATAGCCTATGGTTTTTTCAGTGAATATATATATATACATACATATATAAACATATATCATCTGTATATCTATATAAATACAAACATAAATGCATGCATACATATACTTATATGCATTTTAGGGTTGTTAGGGCGTTTTTGTGTGTATTATGTTGCTTTTTTAGGGCTTTTGGGTCAATTAAGTAGGGTTCCCGGAGCCTAGGGCTGAGGGGCCGGTTCAGTTTCGTGCGTATTGGTGTTGGCAAGGTTTTGAGGGATTTTGGCGGTTTTTGGTCGAGATTTGGCCGTTTTATGGCTTTTTTTGTCTTTGCGGGGGGCACGTATTCGGGTTGAAATTCGTCCCCGTTCCAGTGGATGGATTGGGCTGATTTTTGGAGAGATGTTAGGGAATCGCTGGAACTAGTGTCCAGCCAAGTTTGAAGCGGATCGGAGCAGTGGAAGTGCTTTAAAGAGCAATTTTTGTGCGGAGTAGCGAATTGCCATGTTATTCAATGGGAGTTTTTGGTGCGCATGGAGAAGGTGAATTTGGGGTGTTCCAGTTGCGCTAGAGGGACGGGGCTTTGGTGAGCTGTAGGGAGAGTGGATCGGCAGGTGTGCCGAATTTTCGGGATTTGTTGGCCGAAGGGAAGGGTGTGCTTGGGCAAAGTCGATTTGGTGAAAACGGTGCGTTATTTACATGAAAGTTGAAAAAACACTAATAAAAGCAAAGCTAAAAAGCCACCTCATTACAAACAGAATGGCTTTAACTTAAACGAGGGCGAGATCTATTGCATTTTCAATGCTTGTTTACTTTGGTTCCATCAAGAAGGCATTCAGATGTGTCACACATTTGCCATAAATTCTGAATGTTAGCACTCTAGTTGCACATTAGATCACTGTAGTAAAGCTACTGCTCACCAGGGACGTCTGCTGCTGGTATTCAAAGTGCATGTTTCAGTCTGCATGTCAGAATTTGTTTAATGAAATAGAAGAGGATTTGAGAAGTCACTCAAAATGATCCCTAATTTTTCTTTCTGAAGCACTAATCATACTTTCTATGGCAAAATTAACCCCCTCATGTTGTTCCTTTTTAAATTGAGTGTTTTCAGACTTACCACTTCATTCCAATCAAGATGGCTTCTGGTGTGCCATACTTTTGTCATAAGTAAGACCGCTAGCGCTCTAGTTGTTCTTTAGAACACTCTGGGACATTCTGTCATTGGGCTATACTTGGGGTACATCTGAATGATATTTGGGCTACATTTAGGCTCTTTTGTCTCTGGTGGCCATCTTGGGAGACTATGTCAGAATTTTTTAATGAAATTGAAGAGGGTTTGAGAAGTCACTCAAAATGTGCCCTAATTTTTCTTTTTGCAGCACTAATCATAATTCATATGGCAAAATATACCCCCTCATGTTGTTCCTTTTTAAATTAAATGTTTTAAGAGTTACCACTTTATTCCAATCAAGATGGCTTCAGGTGTGCCATACCTTTGTAATAAGTAGGACTGTTAGCGCTCTAGTTGTTCTTTAGAACACTCTGGGACATTCTGTCATTGGGCTATACTTGGGCTACATCTGGGTGATATTTGGGCTACATTTGGGCTCTTTTGTCTCTGGTGGCCATTTTGGGAGACTGCATGTCAGAATTTTTAATGAAATAGAAGAGGATTTGAAAAGTCACTCAAAATGTGCCCTAATTTTTCTTTCTGCAGCACTAATAATACCTTCTATTGCATAATATACCCCCTCATTTTGTTCCTTTTTAAATTAAATGTCTTAAGAGTTACCACTTTATTCCCATCACGATGGCTCCAGGTGTGCTATACCTTTGTAATAAGTAGGACTGTTAGCGCTCTAGTTGTTCTTTAGAACACTCTGGGACATTCTGTCATTGGGCTATACTTGGGCTACATCTGGGTGATATTTGGGCTACATTTGGGCTCTTTTGTCTCTGGTGGCCATTTTGGGAGACTGCATGTCAGAATGTTTTAATGAAATAGAAAAGGATTTGAGAAGTCACTCAAAATGTGCCCTAATTTTTCATTCTGCAGCACTAATCATACTTTCTATGGCAAAATATACCCCCTCATGTTGTTTCTTTTTAAATTAAATGTTTTAAGAGTTACCACTTTATTCCAATCAAGATGGCTTCAGGTGTGCCATACCTTTGTAATAAGTAGGACTGTTAGCGCTCTAGTTGTTCTTTAGAACACTCTGGGACATTCTGTCATTGGGCTATACTTGGGCTACATCTGGGTGATATTTGGGCTACATTTGGGCTCTTTTGTCTCTGGTGGCCATTTTGGGAGACTGCATGTCAGAATGTTTTAATGAAATAGAAAAGGATTTGAGAAGTCACTCAAAATGTGCCCTAATTTTTCATTCTGCAGCACTAATCATACTTTCTATGGCAAAATATACCCCCTCATGTTGTTTCTTTTTAAATTAAATGTTTTAAGAGTTACCACTTTATTCCAATGAAGATGGCTTCAGGTGTGCCATACCTTTGTAATAAGTAGGACTGTTAGCGCTCTAGTTGTTCTTTAGAACACTCTAGGAGGCTGCAGTAGAACACAAAGGAATCAACTGACAGTCTCTGTCCTTGTTGGATGTACATGTTTTACTGAGAATGTCAGACTTCATTTTCACATGACTGAGAAAGATAATGTGAATTTACAGAAAATATGCTTTCAGTTTAGCTTATAGATCCCCTTCCAGACCACTGTGGGAAAATCATGAGATATTAGTTTTCTTTCAAACAATATTCATGATATCACAGCAGAAGGTTTTTTCACATGGTAAAATCACCTTAGAACCCACCACAATTCCTAAAACGAGTATGGTACCATCAACAAATGATTTATAATGTAACTAAAGTCCTAAAACCCTCTATTAACTACAATGCTTTTTAATGAGGTGCTATCATGTATATTGGTCCCAAGATGGCTGCCAACACTTCTTGGATGAAGTGCTGACAGCCAATCAGATCAGATGTGTGGTTAGGCTCCGCCCAGATATATATCTTGTTTTGAACCTAAATTACTCAAAATCCACTGGAGCACATATATTGAGACCTAGCAAAGGCACATCGGGCTAACAGTCCCTACAATTTTGCCAAGTTTCGTGCAAATCCATTCAGCCGTTCGAGCTAAAAGTGAGGCCAACCGCCCTATGGAAATTAACATGGGAAAAACGCGTTTTGGGACCCCCCTTTTTTCTCGGCCCCCCCTTGATGAAACCCCCCCAAATTTTCAGGGGCTGCTCAGAAACAAAATGTTCCATTTTCCTGAAACTTTCAGCCAATTCCGTCCACAAACGCCAAAGTTATTAGACATAGAATTTTCAAAAATCCCATAGAGAAAAAATCCTAACTATATATACCTACTGGCGACCGCCAGTAGGTAATATAAATATATATATATATATATATATATATATATATATATATATATATATATATATATATATATATATATATATATATATATATATATATATATATATATATATATATATATATATATATATATATGGGTTTCAAGTCTCAATGTGATACATCTGGGGGAAGTCAATAAAAAGGAGGTCTTACAAGGTTTTTTATATGTTATGTCCCCACTACAGAAAAAAAACGCTGAACATAATTATACTTTAGCTGCCAAAGAAACTGGAATGTTGCTCAAAGGAGTGACATACCTTGGTTTTGTGTAAAATTGTTCAGTAGTTTTGGAGAAATAATCCGTACAAAATTGTGTTGGGTGGGCTTTGAAAGATTACATTATAGAGATATCTAGACCATTAGTCGGTGGAAGGCCCTCTAACATGGGTTTGCAAACTGTGGGCAAACCTAAATTTAAAAAATAAAGGTCATGTTGGATAAGGAAGGATTTTGTTCTTCTATTGTCCCTTTCAGGCAAACTCAGATTCTGGTTGGTAGACACAAAAACTCAGTATGGCATCCACAACAGAAACGTTTTATTACAGCATCCATTACAGGATTGGGCATGATTCCACAGTCCTGAAAATAAAAGCAAAGGGCACATAAGAGTGTCGAGCGAGCACATCCAGCCCTCATGCCTTGATGGAGAAACCTCAAACAAATCTACTAGATGTACAAAATTAAAAATGTGCTCAGTGCATGCAGTCCATAAACTTGCTACAGAGATTACAGGCTCTGGTGGGGCTAGATGACTAAAAGCCCAGGCCAAAGTTTGAATCCTGTGAACTGAGTTCATGGACCAACCAACTTGTGCGCCAATGTTAGGTCTCATGCTCTGGCTTTGCAAACTTGGCTCTGTGTTTGCAGGGTGAAGAACTCATGGGCAAGTGGTGGCTTTGGTGATGTACCTCTTCTTAGAGCTTGCAAACTCTGGGCTCATTCCACATTCTCAAGAAGTTGTGGACCAAATTGAACTCCCCTGCTCACAGTTCATGAACTTTGAGTTGAGCCGTTGCCTCAAGAACCCATGTACTAATTTTGGGTCCTCACTCAAAGTTTGTGAAACCTGAGCCAACTCCTCATTTTCCATTTGAGCAGGAGTGGGCGGAACTCGCAGAGTTTCAGTTCATGGAATTCAAGGGAGTTACATAAAAACTCTGTGAGATTCTGAGTTCTGCACACGTGTGGAAAATATGTACATTGCGCTGCAATTTTCACCGGTCGTGCGAGCAGCAATTAAAAATCAGTGTGAATGGCACCATGTGGTGTGCAAAAGCATGCGGCCATTCAACTTGATTTTGCTGCCGCTCAAGTAGAAAACCTACTCGAGCTGCAGCAAATCTACTGTAGAAGCAGCCCACTGACTGCGACTCCTTTTGACTGCCTGAGTTAGCAAATCAAGCTAGAGGACGGCAAATCTCTTGCTGTCACCAGCTTGCATTTCTGAAGCCTTGCAGGATTTTTTTTTACCCATCAGCAATTGGCGTCATTTGGCCGGAACTCCACATTTCAAGAGCAATGTAGAATCACCAAATTCCACCAAATCTAAAACATTATGCCCACCCCTACATTTTAGTATACTGTGAGTCCCCAGATTCGGGTCAGATGTAAAAAACGCTAAATCATTTTTTTTTGTGCCATGTACAATATGCATTCATTTTCATGCTTTTATTTAGACTGCATGCTGTGCAAAATAATGATAGGCTGGTATGCGTCCTCGAGTATGTACCAGTAGCTGAGAGTAATCCAAGTATTCCATCCATCACTTTTTGTGTGCTTCCATATGTCATCTGAAGTGGGAGAGGTATGCCCAGACGTGGGTCCTGTGCATGCTGTGTCACTGGATTAAAGCTAAATCTTGCCGATGAGCACATAACAAGGGAAAAAACGGTAATGGATTGATTGTGTTCTGGTTCAGGGAGGGCCTAACTTGGCAGTTTGAGCTGGACTCTTCCCATTGGAGCAGGGTCAAGACTGATTTGCAGACAGCTGGGTCCAAACTGAGGTTACATGGTGTGCAAAATACCAATGGACTGGGATGCTGCAGTTAGGGTTGTACTATTTCATAAAACTGAGGCAGTATGGTGTGCAAAATAATGATGGACTGGGATGCACCCCCGAGTAATTATCAGTTGCTGAGATTAATTCAAGCATTCCATCCACCACTTTTGTATACTTTCATATATTGCACTAAGTGGGATAGACATGCCCAGATGTGGGTCCTGTGCACACTGTGTGACTGGAAACAAGCTACACCCAGCTAATGAGACCATAACATGGACAAAACCAGTCATGGATTGCTTGTGTTCCTGTTCAAGGAGGGCCTGACATTGCTTTTGGGCCTAGACTATTCCCATTGGAGCAGGGTCAAGACTGATTTGCAAAGAATAGCGTCCAAACTGAGGTAGCATGGTGTATAAATTAACGATGTACTGGAATGCCCCCTGACTATGCAGCCCGAGTAATTACCAGTGGCTGAGATGAATTCAAGCATTCCATCCATCACTTTTTGTATACTCTCATATCTCACCCTAAGTGGGACATGTATGCCCAGACGTGGGTCCCGTGCACACTGTACCAGTGGAGCCACGCTATATCTGCCTGATCAGTCCAAACTGAGGAGGCACGGTTTGCAAAATAACAAACAACTAGGATGCGGCCCTGAATAATAACCAGTGGCTCAGATTATTTCAAACATTCCATCCATTACTTTTTGTATACTTTATTTAGATGTGGGCAGGGACCCAAATGTATTTTAAGAGGTGTGGGTGTAGTTGGATCAAGCATTTAAAGAACACAAGTCTGTTTAACAACACATCTAGAAATGAGAGCATGACTTGCCTTGAAAGACAGTCTAGGTCTATTTGGCAAATTAAGAGGCATTGGTTGAAACTTGATGTAACCTCCCACCGTATAAAAAGTGGCTATTTCAAATCAACATGAGGCATTTTGTGAAGAGCAGGATTTTTTTGCAGTTCTTCATCAGAGTGGGTGCTGCATTACCCCTCTGCGCCATGGCTGACAAAGTTCAATACTTGTTTCCATGATCATCATTCTCTAGAGAAAGAAGCCATTTGCCCTGGAAAGATTGTGGAACCAAACAACACAAAAAGAATGCCTTCATTTGAACTGTTGTTTGCTCATTCATCAGGAGAGAATAAACTCTGTGCTAGGCTTGGGCAACATTTCATTTGCACCAGTGTTACCTTGCGTAACTTCCGACATTTCACATTATGATTGTTATGCAAAATGCCTGAGATTAAGCCACTGCTCCACATCATTTAACTTAGACTGTGATTTTGCTCTATTTTATGTGTCAAACTTCAAAAAATTGTTTCACTTGTTCCCCTTATTGGATTTTGTCATTTTGTTTATTAAGTTTTACCCTATTTGTTCTAATTCGATTTTTATTGTTTTGCATTTTGACTTTATTACTGTGTTTGTACTTTACATATTGCCCTTAAATAAGCCTTTCTGCTCTCGCCATAGATATCAGGGTGCTAAGTTCAGGTTATTTTAGTGATTTGTAGGTTCCACCCTGAAAAGAGTTGTGATTATTCCTTGAAATAGGCAGTTACCCACCCTAAATAATAATCACATTTCTTACACTCAGATGACTTCAAAAAGGTTGGAATTTACCAACGCCACCTTACTTGTACAAAAGTGTTTTACATATTTTACGTAGCCATTTCAGGGTCTTGAAACAAGCCGCAGATACCTTTGCCACCTGAGGCTTCTTGGAAAGCTTAGTGTGCACTAAAATATTAAAATTCTTAACTTTAGGGGCAAGGACAGGGCTATCATTGAGGGACCACAGAGGTCAATGCATCACACCTGGAAGATGGGGGGCCAGAGGAGACTTGGAAGGTTTGGCCCTTCAAAGAAGAGAATATCCAGGAAATTGCCATTCCCTGGAGTCTCTGTTATAATAATAATAATAATAATCCACATTTGTAAAGCGCACAATCACCCATAAGGGTCTCTAGGCGCTGGGCGCCATCGAGAAGATTAAGCAAGCTATTGCCCAGTGTCACGTGGTGCTGGGCTAACCTGCCGCCGGCGCCGGGGATTCGAACCGTGATCCCCAGATTCCGGAGTCAGTCGCCCTGGCCGCGGCGCCACACCTCTCCCTCTCCCTGTTGTGCCAGCCTCAATAGGAACATATCACAGGACACAGTATTGATGCCAGAGCTAAAATCAATCCTCATCCAGAAGCATCCTGAGGTGTTCTGTCACCCCAATGAGTGCAGATTTGGTACTGTGTCCTGCTCTGACCCTGAATGGGAGTCATATGGAAAACTTTGGGACTTCACAAAAGTGGAAAGTCGTTTGCAAACATGTTTCTCTATACTTTTGGACAGGATGGGGAGCAGAGAAGTGGGTCTGTCATTGGACCAAATAGGAGGGATCCAAATTGGGGTCCTTCACAAGGGGTAGGACCATGACATGCTTCCAAGGTTGAGAAATAAGCGCACCCTGTAAAGAAAAAATTGAGGAGTCTTACCAGGGGCAACAAGACATCAGGATTCAAGAGTCAGAGCTTATCCAGGAGAAGAGGATCTTTAGGAGAGCTAGATCTTATGGTTTGTGCCAGGGAAAAAATAGAGGTAAATCCTGAGCATCCCAATCGTTCAATTTCTTGTGGGCAGGTGGGGTGTCTGCAGAAGTACAGCCATCCAAAACAGAGTGTGACGGGTAGATGTTGAGCTGAGAAGGTCCCGCTCCAGTGCCAGAAAGAGCTTGTTGAATATCCTGCACTTTGTTAACGAAGAAAAGCGCCAATTTCTCACATTGAGTCTGGGACAATAGAACAATTATTTACCTGAAGAAAGTGTATAAAATAAATGATGAAATGCAACAAACTTGTATTAAACTATATTACACAGGCCAATCCATAAACTCATCTGCAATGTCAGCACCCAGATTTCTACGGGACAGAACACACCCAGAACCCCATATTACAGCAGCATTAAATCTGCCGAACATAACAAAGCAGCACTAAGTGGTAAAAAAAGGGGAAAGGGATTAGAAAGAGGAATAAAAACAGGAGAAATAAAGATATTTCTCATGTGTTACGCCTCACTTAGGAAGGCTTAGCATTCTGATGCTTTTGCAGGTCTACCACTTATTGAAAATCTGGGAATGCGCCAAAATCCATTGGTGGGTGCATGGGAACACCAACGCTTTACCCATCGAACGCCTCCTTGGGGCAGAGTCACGCAAGGCAGTTTTGTATGCCTTGCATCACTCTAGATTTGTCAAGCCATGCAGTGTCAAGCAAGGTGGCCTTGCGTGGTTTAATCAATCACTTAGGTTTTGCTTTGCCCTTGTGTGGCACCAGGGTGATGCAAAACCTTAATTAATCTGACCCCAAGTATTTACAATAGTCCATAACTGATGTTCATTGGAGTGGTCACCATTTCCTTCAGTGACAAATGTGTGTTACTCCACAAGCCCACAGGCTTGGCGCCTCCTCTGTGTACCTCTTCTTTGTTCCTATAAGCGCACTTCCCTTGAGATAATTTCTCAAAAGTTAGGGCTTGATTTAGATCTTGGCAGATGGGTTAATCTGTCACAACGATGACAGATATCCCGTCTGCCGAAATATAAATCCCATCTATACTACTATTATAAAGAGAGAACAGAAACCTTTTGGCAAGGTAAACTCGGGAACCGCAGCGCCAATCCACACACCCAATACATTGTTGTAATCCTCAGGATGTGTAGATGGACATAGGCTGCATAAAATGTAAAAAAAAATGTAAATTAAAAAATTAAGCTTTAAAAACAAAGTAGTCCCCTAAAAGTAGCGTCGTCCGCGATGTAGCACTGACTGCGACCTAGCGATGTCCGCAACGTGCGTGATGACGACAGGCGGGGAGGAGCGGTGACGAGCAGCGAGGAGTGGCGGTGAAGTCCGGAGCGCGGGGAAGAGCGGCGGCTCAGGTAATGCAAAGGCAAAGGTGGGCGGGAGGCGGCCGGGAGGCGGGAGGCGGTCTGGGCAATGTCGGGGCGGGCGGGGTAAGGCAAAGGCAAAGGCGAGGCAGGTGGGAGGCAGGCGGGAGGCTGGCGGGAGGCGGGAGGCGGTCTGGGCAATGTCGGGGGGGGCGGGGGCCGGGCGGGAGTGCACCGAAGCCTGAAATGTTTCCGCCAACCCCCTTCTGCCCCGGGAAACGATGCCGCAATCCGGAAATGCGGCCCTCAGCCCCCTTCTGCCCCAGGCAACGCTGGGGCGGGCTGCTAGTAGGATATAATGGGATTTATATTTTGGCAGATGAGATATCTGTGCCGGAGTAAGACATCCACCAATATCTAAATCGGGCCTGTAACCTTTCACAATCTGCATATCTTTCCTTTTCTCTCTAACGTTTGTGCCTGAGTATCTACTAGGGACCGTTCTGCACTGCATCCACCTATGTCTTTTGATATCATGTTACTTCTTGTTCCTTCACAAGAATAAGTACCAATTCCTCTTTACCCCAATGAGTAGATGTCGTCTGACTTTTCAAGACGTTCCTTGTACCACTCTCTTGACCTTGAGCATTGCCTAAGAAAAGCATGCTAGCGTATGAAACATGCCATGCCCAAGCAAATGCACTACGAGTGACACTTATCTCCTCTGTTTGAGGTAATCACCACATCTGAAACCAGTTGTGAAAGAGAGAGAGACCAAACCTGAAGAGCCACCTACACAATCATAGAGCCCATTGCAATCAACCTGAATCACTTCTAACACTGACAATAACAGGCAGAGTGGTAGGACCAAAACTCTCTTAAATGGTTTGACTGTCAAAATTGCTCCTGAGAGGTCATATCCATGTTCTCGCGAGATCTCAATTAACTCTCATCTCACAACACTTCGAGTTTCACACAAACAAGGCTCCCAGATTTCTGTAGGAGAGTGAAGTCACCCAGTATGCTGTATGACTGGCTGCCCACATATTCTCAAAGTTAATTGTTCCTGTCTGTTAATAGTTACAACCCCAAGGATGACCATGACGTTCACTTCCTTCACCAACACAAGTTCATCCCACACCCCTAAGCCAAACAACAATTCAACGATGCCTCGCACATCTCACCCATCCCCCTCCCTAAACCCAGCTATAATCATTCTTGCAAAACATATCACCCCCATTAAAAATCTAAATAAAAATTTTACGAAAACTTCCTGACAGACACATCACCCACTCCTTGAAACCAGCAACAGTCCCTTCCACAACAAACATCCACAGTGGATTCAACTAAAGCCAACAATACGTTTTTTAGAAAACCCCATTGCAGTTGATTCAGTTTCAAAAGCAAACAATATGTCTGATTTCAGATAGCTTGGTATCTAGGTGCTATAAATACCCTTCTCTCTTTTGCCTTCATGTCTTCACAGTGTGTAAGCACTACCATTCAAAACATCTGAGGCAGAGCTGGGACTTCTGCTGCCACTCCAGAAGACAGATGTTAGCTAATGGGCACTGCTCTTGATTTTACTGGGTATTCTTCCTCCTCCTTGTGTCCTTTTCCACAAGCTGGTGGACTGCCACCACGATTTCCTCCAACCTCTTTCATCCTTAACTGCTGGAGAATATGTCCCTGAACCCTATGGTTTGCTGCTGTCTTACCATTCTGCCATATATGGCAGCAGGATATTTTGTTGCTGAGCAGAGAAAAACAAAGAAACTGATTAAAGGTACCCACTACAAAGTATGTATTAAGGCACAGAAAACTTCTGGTACGGTAAACCTTAGCCTACCCGTCACACACCCCAGCCCCTTATTTATTTTTCTAACAATATCTTCGTTCACCAATACTGTGTTATGGGGTTGGGATAGAAGTTATGTTACGTTTAGGATTTGGGTTAAGGTTAAGTTAGAGAGTTATAAGATGTGACGGAAGAAGGGAGGGAGGGAAAGAAGAGTGGTATGGGAGGTGGTATCCCCCTTAAAAAAGGCAGAGGCAGCACAGTGTAAGGGTAAAAGGTTAGGGTACCGTTATGGAAGGAGTGACAATTAAGAGCTGTGTTTAGGGTTTAATGTATGTTTCTGTACAATTCACAATGTAGCCTTTTTATGTCTGCTTTCAAAAATATTTTTTATAATTGTCCCATCACCGGGAGATGGCTTTTCTTCATGGAAGGGAAAAACAGGCTGGCCTAACTAACCAATCAACATCTTTCATCCATTCCACCCAAAAAGTTAGCAACTTGCTCCCTCACTGTTCCTCTGTAGCGCTCAGAAGCAATTACATCCAGCAATTTCTGCTATCCAAATAAAACGCCTACATCTTGAATTTGAATTTTTAAATACATTTATAGAGCGCACGAATGCCCTACGGCATCTTGGCGCTGACAAACATCTGATACTGATCTACAGCTAAATTTGGGGAAAAAGCTTAATACGGAAGGGAAAACAGACACAATTTTACTTTCTTCCTGAAGTTAAGCAGGTTAGCCTGACTTTGGAGGTGCATAGGCATCTTGCCCCAAAGTTGACAAGTGAGGTGAATAAAACCTCTACCACCCCAAGAGACTTTCTTGATTTGTGGCACACAGACTGATTTCAAAGCTGCGGAATGCAACAGTCTAATCAGAGAGTACCATACTATCTTCCTTTTCACAAAATCTGTTCCACTGCCATGCAGGGATTTATGTGCCAACCTTTTTTTAATAGAGAGCCAATGAAGCTCCATTAGGGTGGCAGACACAGCTTTGAATTTGGAAATGTTTCTTAAAAGGCATCCAGCTGCGTTTTGCAATATCTGAAGCTTGGTTAAAGAGCTTTGAGAGATACCCAGCTAAAGAGCATTGGAATAATCCAGTCTGGATAACACCTGTGCAATAACTACCTATTTTTGTAAGTCAAAGCGGATGAAAGGTAAGACCTTTCTGAGCATCCCCAGCAAAAAGAAACAAGATGATGATAGTTTACTGATCTGATCTTTGAAGGAAAATTCAGCATCAAAATGACCTCTATGTTCTTGACTGTGGGTACTGGTGGAGGGGGAACCTAAGATCTGAGGCCACCACGCTTGATTCTAAAAAGACGTCCTCTTCCTGAAAAGGAGAACCTCAGTTTCTTCTGAGTTAACCTTTAAGCAGTTGCTACTCATTCATTGAACAGTAGCATGCATGCAGCTGTTAAAAACGATCAGGAACCCCATTCACATTGCTTGAGATGGAGATAGGAATTTGAGTGTCGCCTGCATAGGACACTGTGGCAAAACCATGGGAGCAGATTAACTTGGCTAGGGGTGCCACACAGATATTAAAGAGTGTGGGGCTTAAAGATGACCCTTGCGGGACCCCACAGGGAAGAACAAAAGGTGTTGAATTGAACTACGTATATCAAAAGCGGACTCGAACACTTGTAACTATGTTACAATAGGTTCTCTAGATAACCCTCATAAATGCTATGTTTGATTTCGTGAGGTTTATATTGATTCTCCGCCCCACATAGACATTGTGGCGTTTATCATTGGGTGATCTAGTGTGCTACATGCCAGCCTCAAGCCTGGGGCAACCTCTGGAGCAGCGTAGTAGTGTCCAGAGATGTGTGTAGGTACCACCACAAAAGAAGGTTATTCATAAAAAACAAACCTACATCCAGGCAACTACTTTAATTATAATCGGATGTGATTTGTTATTAAAAGAAACAAACGGGTATACTTTTGGATCAAGTGACTGGATCCTCGCATATCACTTTAAACAAACAGTCAACATGTTTCTGCTCCTTGTTGCCCAGCCGGGTCTATGGAGCATTTGCCAGGACAAACAGATTAAAAATTATACTCACAACTTTTGTGTAGTATTCAGGGGTCCTAAATTTACCCGTAGTTTTATTGAAAGGCTCAGTTTACCTTATCAGTAGGAAATATCTACGTCCTCGGGGGATATGGACTCTGGAGTCCCAGGCCGCAGTTTAAGGCGAATTC
Source organism: Lissotriton vulgaris (assembly GCF_964263255.1). NCBI lineage: Eukaryota > Metazoa > Chordata > Amphibia > Caudata > Salamandridae > Lissotriton > Lissotriton vulgaris. The sequence goes on from NC_141685.1 coordinate 320,000,813, forward strand.
CGCGTCTGGTGCTGGCTCTGCCCCCGGAGAATTTCGTGAGGTTCCGGACGCCGAAGACGGCTAGGTTTAACCGGAAAGGTGTCCACGGCGTTCAAAAGTAGAAGCCGGGAGAAGTGTGAGTCATGTGATCAGGGGTTGAGAAGGTAGAAAGCTTCTATTTTTGAATGCCGTGGACACCTTTCCGGTTAAACCTAGCCGTCTTCGGCATCCGGAACCTCACGAAATACCAAGTAACGTAAGTAATGCTGAACTCCAGGCATCGCTTTAGGCGCGCCGTCACCTGAATTTAACTTGCACGTTACTGAGACGCGAGGTCTCTAGTCGGATTTACATCTGTTTTCGAGCGCATTAGGCGCGTTCACTTTTACTTAATCTGCACGATGTGAAATCTTCAGTCTGATTTAAACTCGTTTTTTAGGTCACCCCAATTTCTGATCTATATAATCTTTTCTTGGATCACATTTCACTTGAATAGTTTGCGCTTACATGTGCACATTGGTGTCTTAAAGGGATTAAGGAACCTTTACTTATTTTGTATCCTTTTGGACATTCGCTTATACAAAGAATGAGGGTTACAATGAGATATCGTTTTTATTTTAGATGCTCCCTGATGAAGGGCGGTGCCCTGAAATGCATTGGAGCGGGATCCAATAATTTGTATCTTTGAACTTGGAATGTTTCTGAAATACTCCCATAAATGGATATGAAATGAATACCATTTTTGAAAAACAATTAAATACAGATTGAAACGCAGTTACAATTCTTTTTGTGAATCATTTGGAAGAATACACCAGAGTGAGTGCCTTAGGGATGTCATCAATGGTTCATTGATCACACTTGTTTCGGATTGTCAATTACTCACCCGAGGGTGATGGGCGACACCTAAGAGCACCTAAAAAATATTTACTTTTCTCGTGATACATCATCAACAGCTGTGCACGGTCCTATATACTTTATACTTATCAATAGTGTATCACTCCAAGACCGATTGCACGCAACCCTAAGTTCTTACAGAATCACTTGTTTGTCCTAAAACATTATGGAATATGAGGACATTGCACATTCAACGGAAGCAAGAGCAGAAACCTTTGCATTTGCCAACGAGGAAGCCACAAGGATATATGCTCTAATACAAGACGACATATCACAGTCTTCCACAAGCAGGAGTAAAGAACAGAACATAAAACAACTATTATATTTGTCAAAACGTCAAATAAACCTGAAATTACATGCAAACACTTTGGTGAAATACCATAAAACCCAGCGTATACCCCGTGGCCTGCGAATTGCATTGAAACCTTCATTATGCAAAAATTCGAAATCATTCCAGGATCGTTGGTACGCCATATTAAATAAATGTAGCCTTGATTTGATCCACCTTATCATAGAAGAACTATCGAATATATTAATAGATCTTGAAAAGGAGATATCTGAAACTACGGAAGAACTCAGCAAAAATATGACAGCAGATGAATTGGACACCTTTATGAATGATATAAAACAACAATTGGAAAAACATACCAATGACATAAATGACCGAAAATTGAGGAAATATCGTCGTGATACCCTGGACTACAAATTAGGGGAGGTCTACACCTGGGCGGAGGTGTACGCCCAAAAGAGAAGAAGTCGTCCTTATACTCAAAATACTGAAACTTCATCCTGGGATAGTGACACCATAAACCACCAGAGAAAACCAGGACCAACACGACCAGGAACAACAACTGAACAAACGCCAAGCACATCTACGAGTTCACTTAATACTGATTTTTTAGAACAGGTCGTAGAACCCGACGATCCAGGAGGAGTAAAACAAAAAACAGTCCCGCCTCAAACAAGGAGTGTAACCCAATCAAAAAAAGACAACAGGAAAAAACCGAATGCCAACTATCCATAAACATATCTGAGCACACTTTCACTGAACAAGAGATGAAATTACTCCAAAAAGGCACTTCTTTTGTCCCAACGACAAGAACAGATTTACTTGAACTTGAAGTCAGTACATTTAAACTGACTACAAAGTTGAAATTACGCCACTTCTTTACAAACATAATGCCAACAGTAGGAGAAAAAGGACCAGATCCTTTAATGGGCCTTAAAACATCCAGCTCTTTTCAGGCTCCTCAGAGCCATAAAACGATTGATCTATTTGAACAAATGGTCAAACAAGACCTGTCATCGATCAACTTCAAGAAAAACAAGTACAAGAATATCACACAAAAAGATCGTGACACGCTCAGGAAAATAGCCAACAACCAGGATATAACTTGCATAAAGGCAGATAAGGGTGGCGCACTAGTCATCATGAACTCAACCATGTATCATCAGAAACTTAGTGATCATCTATCCGATGACACTACATATCTACAACTTCCAGGCAACCCCACCACAGAATACATGAGGATTTTAACAGAAATAATTAACAAGGCAGCAACACTGGGAGTGATAAACCAAAAAACAAAGAACTTTTTGCTAAAATCTAACCCAAGAAGCCCAAACATATATGCTGTACCTAAGAGACATAAAAATCTCATGGATCCTCCAATTCGACCAATTGTATCAACTCGTAACAGCATACATCAACCAATAGGTCAATTCTTGGACCGTCACCTCCAAACCATTGTTCAATCCTTGCCAAGTTACATTCGTGATACCACAGATTTTTTGAAAAGACTTGAAGATATCCAAATAGATCCAAACGAAGAACTATGGTTATGCACCGCTGATGTAAACTCATTATATACAACCATCCTGCATCAAGAAGGCATAGAATCCATGGAACAGGCTATTTTGAAACTTGAAGTGGACGAATCAATGAAAGTATTTCTGATGGAGTTAGTTATGTTTACTTTGTATCATAGCTATTTCACATATAAGGACAACTGGTTTCTGCAACTAGTGGGCACTAGCATGGGTAACAGCGCTGCCCCAGTACTTAGCGAGGGTAATAAAAGCATACAATATCAACCTAACCACATATGCTGACGACACCCAGTTGGTACTATCTATACATAAAAACGGTTCCACCATAGCGGCAAATTTGAAGGACGGCATGCGGGCCATCAGCAGTTGGATGGCTTCCAATTGTCTTAAACTGAACTCTTCAAAGACCGAAGTAATGTTGTTCGGTAAGGTTCAGCCTGTTTGGTCTCCCTTATGGTGGCCGGAGGAAATGGGCACTCCACCTGAACCGGTCAGCAAAGTCAGAAACTTAGGAGTAATATTTAATGATAAACTCCTTTTTCATCACCACGTGAACTCTGTAGTTTCATCATCTTTTAACATCTTGCGAAAAATTAAGAAACTTCTGCCATATCTTCCCACCACTACAGGCAAAACCCTAATTTCAACATTGGTGTTTTCTCGCACTGACTATTGCAATGCCCTTTTCCTCAATGCGCAAGAGAAGGTTATCTCCAAACTTCAAATGATTCAAAACGCCTCAGCTAGAGTTCTACTGGGCATTCCAAAATTTACCTCTGTTTCCAATCACCTGGCTCAACTGCACTGGCTTCCGGTTAGGAGTCGTACTAAGTTTAAGTCCTTATGCATTGTGTATAAGGCAGTAAACAACATAGGACCCAAATTTCTCAGAAACTCCTTCAAGCCTCTACCAGCCCCCAGAACGCTACGTTCTAACACTGCTCACCTGATTCAAATCCCCAGAACAAGGAAAGTTAACTGGGGAGACAGACGCTTTATCATTGCAGCTGCAAAGCTATGGAACTCCCTTCCTCTTAATATAAAATCTAGTCCTACATTGATCATCTTTAGAAAGCAACTAAAGACATGGTTGTTTTCTCAATGACTTAATCAGCAACAGCAAACATAAAAATACTGCACTAGACCTCTAAAATACTGGCACTAGTCCTAGCTCATAGCGCCGAGACACCCATGGGTAATTGCAGCGCTTTAAAAAATTGCATAAATAAATAAGTATACGCTAACATCTTTATGGGAGAATTTGAACAGGACAACATTTGGTCAAACCCAAAGTGGAAAAATCATCTAAAAATGTATGTACGGTTTATTGAAGACCTATTTATACTCTGGAAAGACACACAAGATAATTTGGAACAAGCTTTAATGATGTTGAACTCAGCCAATCCCCGAATCCAATTTACATGGACCATGGACTCTAAAACAATCACATTCTTGGATGTTCAAGTTACTCTTCAAAACAATCAAATAACAACGGATATCTTTCGTAAACCAACTGACCGTAACAACATGTTACATTATAGCAGTTTTCATCAGACTTCGTTGAAAAATTATCTACCTAAATCCCAGTTATTGAGAGTCAAACGAATCACCTCAGACCCTAGCCAGACAAAAATAAGAATGGATGAAATGATAGATCGTTTCAGAGAGAGGAAGTATCCAGAGGAATTATTAGCACAAGCTAAGAATGAAGTGGATAAACTGGAACGACATACCTTGTTACAACAATCCAATAAGAAAAAGGATAGTGATCGGATGGTCATAGTCTCAAAATACTCAAACGTCAGCACAATGTATAAAAACATAATACTCAAACATTGGTCAATGCTAGAGTTAGAGACAGACTTTAAATATATGTTTAAAGCGAGACCAATATTTGCCCATACAAGGGGTAAAAACTTGGGTGAGATCTTAAAACAACCGATGGAACCACCTTCCATTTCAAAAGGAACTAGACCATGCAATAATTGCAATAACTGCCATAATATCATTTCGGGAAACACAATGACACATCCAATGAAAGGGTACAACATCAACCTTAAAGTTACAGCCACATGTGACTCCAACAATCTCATTTACCTCCTCAAATGCCCGTGTGGAAAGGTCTATGTTGGAAAGACAGAACGCAAGTTAAAGACCCGTTTAAATGAACACAAATCCAGCATTCGCACAAAGAATTTAAAATCATCAGTAGCATCACACTTCCTGGAAATGAATCACAATATATCCCAACTAAAATTTATGGTATTGGAAATTATTCAAAAACCAGAGGGAAGAGACAATAACAGGAAGCTGTTACAACGAGAAAATCACTAGATTTACAAACTTAATTTGACTAAGCCATTTGGCTTAAATGAACGAGTGGAATTTTCCTGTTATCTATAGTACCTATGTAGTAGCACTATATGTGCCATATTGTTCTGATCTGAAACCTGCATGTGGATCACATACATGATTTTAACATTGTAAATCGAATTCTTTTTAATTGCCTTTTTTGAATGCACTTTATTATCTTTGATCGCCTTTTCTTAACCAGTTCGTCACTTATAGTCCGTCCCAGTAGTCCCTCATTTAGTTTCACGACTCCTAAACACCCCAGTCCGCTTTCTAGCTTCTCAACCCCCGATCACATGACTCACACTTCTCCCGGCTTCTATTTTTGAACGCCGTGGACACCTTTCCGGTTAAACCTAGCCGTCTTCGGCGTCTGGAACCTCACGAAATACCAAGTAACATAAGTAATGCTGAACTCCAGGCATCGCTATAGGCGCGCCGTCACCTGAATTTAACTTGCACGTTACTGAGACGCGAGGTCTCTAGTCGGATTTACATCTGTTTTCGAGCGCATTAGGCGCGTTCACTTTTACTTAACCTGTACGATGTGAAATCTTCAGTCTGATTTAAACTCGTTTTTTAGGTCACCCCAATTTCTGATCTATATAATCTTTTCTTGGATCACATTTCACTTGAATAGTTTGCGCTTACATGTGCACATTGGTGTCTTAAAGGGATTAAGGAACCTTTACTTATTTTGTATCCTTTTGGACATTCGCTTATACAAAGAATGAGGGTTACAATGAGATATCGTTTTTATTTTAGATGCTCCCCGATGAAGGGCGGTGGCCCGAAATGCATTGGAGCGGGATCCAATAATTTGTATCCTTGAACTTGGAATGTTTCTGAAATACTCCTATAAATGGATATGAAATGAATACCATTTTTGAAAAACAATTAAATACAGATTGAAACGCAGTTACAATTCTTTTTGTGAATCATTCAGAAGAATACACCAGAGTGAGTGCCTTAGGGATGTCATCAATGGTTCATTGATCACACTTGTTTCGGATTGTCAATTACTCGCCCGAGGGTGATGGGCGACACCTAAGAGCACCTAAAAAATATTTACTTTTCTCGTGTTACATCATCAACAGCTGTGCACGGTCCTATATACTTTATACTTATCATTATCATTTAGAAAACAATGCATGTAATTTTAAAAACAGTAAAAAACATCAAGCAAAAAAATGCAACCGACATTCAGAGAAATCATAAAGTTAGCACCATGCTACCATTAGTCTGAACTGACATACCGGCTTTCCAAATAAATACACCATGCATAGAGCCATCTCTCCCCACTGACAATCATTTACCACTTCAATCAGGTGTTCTAGTTCAGATATTTAGAAGGACTATTAATAGTATTTTATTGCAATATTTACACAGCGCCTACTACCACTATGTAGGGTGCTCATACTCTTGCCTACATGGGTAGAATGCTACAACGTGTGGGGTTGGTGGTTGGTTGAGCTGAAATAAATCTAAGGATCTGTGATTGGAGAAAGAGAACAGAATATCTAAATTCCTACTACAGGTGACACTGCACACTACCATCCTTTGCTTAAACCCTTGCATGCTTCAGACGGCCCCCGCTCGGTGGGCGTGTGCAGAGGACGGCCCGGGCCGTCCAAATCCCACCCACCATTTAAATCGCCCGCACAGCGTGAAAATGTGCGCAGAACGCAAGGGGTTAAGAGTGGGCTCTTTCTGCAGGGGGTAATAAACAAGATGTACTCGATGAGCCTTTAGAATGAATTAATTTAAGCTTTATAGAGTGCTAACTTAGCCCAAGGGCATCAAGGCGCTGCGGAAAGAAGTCAGGCGAACTGAGGTGCACATACGTATAAGGCTTATATAGTAGAGAGAGTAAAAAGCCAGGTCTTCAAGGCTTTATGAAAGAGAGAGTGAGATTCCAGAGCCAAAATTGAAAGCGGAAGAGAGGTCCAGAGTTTAGCCGAGAAACAGAGAAGGCTCTTCCTCCCCGCCCGGCTTTCCTAAAACTAGGAACTATCAGCAAGTTCTTGCTAGTCGATCTTAACTGCTTGGTGGGAGCATACCTCCGAAATAGTTGTAGAAAGCCTTATGAACAAGGCAGAGGGCTTTTAATACAATTCTCCGACCAAGCGGAAGCCAGTGCAGATTCCGGATAGTAGCCAAGACTGAGTGATATTTGGGAAAACCCAGCACCAGCCTAGCAGCAGCATTCTGCACTAGCTGGAGTTGATGCACAAGTCCTGAGTAAGTACCCAAATAAAGGGCATTACAATAGTCTAATCTAGACACCACAAGGGCTACAATGGCCTGTTTTCGGGCGGAAAAATAAAGAAATTGGGAGATATTTCTAACAATCCTTATCATCCCGAAGCATGTAGAAACTGTCCTATTAATTTAGGGGCCCAAGGAAAGAGAGTTATCAATTATGATGCCCAGATCTTTGGCACTGAGGCCAGGGTGGGGGCAAGGTCCAAGCGTGTCTTGCCACCAAGCTTCAGACCAGATATCCTGATGGTTTCCAAAAATGAAAACCTCCGTGTTTTCCCCATTGAGTCTTAAATAGTTCTCTACCATCCAGGGAGCCACTGCTTGCATACAGTAGAGATGAGACTTTAGTGAAGACTGCACAGAAAGTCCTCCACTGCGACTTTACTCTTCCGAAGAGTACAAAAGTACATAACAAGCGTCGAAGGCTACACTGCGCTGGTTGCACTTGAACAGTCTTGATGCCACCATCTATGGCTCAGAACTAATATGCACTCCATCTGCCAGAATGCACTGTGGAGCAATGAGACGGGCTTGGTAGCAAGTGAGCCCTACCCTCTTATAATGATGCTGGCTGTTTGGAGGCACTACTGGGTGTTGCACTCTATGCGGCTGCAGCTGCAACATTTCATTAAGATACACCATAGACTTGCAGAAATGCATGAAGGATGCATAAGATGCTCTGTCTGTCAATTTCATTTAAAAGTCACATCCGCTGCATCTAATTGCAGTCTGTCAAGCACACACACAGGTTGCCTGGATGCATTTGCACCGAAATAGAGGCAGCATTTTGAAGGATCCAAAGGACGAGCAGATCATCAAGTCCAAGGTTCTTCAAAGTCGGTTGTGGGGGACCGAGTCCATGCCAGAATTTTAGGAAATTCCTATTTAGTTAAATGTAGTTATCTTAAAAATATGGCATGGATCCAGTCCTCCGGGACCGAGTTTGGAGAACCCTGATCTAGTCTACCTCTCCTACTCCAACCTGCACCGAACTGCATAACCTATGCTGGACTTTCATGGTTCACAGAAGTGGCCTTGCACAGGACCTGTGTCTTGCTGGCACCGCCAATGCATCCTGGACGAACTGCTCAGGGTTCCCCAGCTATAATGAACTTCCACAGTGACAAGGGAGGAAGATTAAAACCTGCAAATGGGGTACACTATAGGATTGGTATATAGAAAGAAAAATGCTTTAAAAAAATGTAATTTATGGTAATTATTTCCATGTATTTCTCTTTAAAACATGCTCCCTAGATTTTTTTATGCACGCAGATTTAATGAAAGACTCTTAAGTTTAATGCTTCTTTACTTTTCTGGGATCATCTGTTAGGGATGCGAAGTGTTGTTAAAAATGCACAGAAGCAAGTAAAGATTTACTTAAGATATCCAATTAAGATTCCTAATCAGGATTCATCAAAGCCTTCTAATTAGCAGGGTTTGTTAAAGCTCATTGTTTTCCCTTTAATGGCCACAGGACATCTAAATGGTTTTAAATTATGTACCAGGGGCCTGTAATCAGTATATTGAACTGCATTAATTGTTAAACGCAGCTAATAGCTTGTGCTTCCTGATAGAAAGTGCTAATAACTGGAGGCAGAGAACTCATCATGGCCGCCTTGGTGAAGGGGTGGGGGCCATTTTGTCTCTGGGTGTCTCATTTTGTTTTGGTAATTAGATTCTACTGGATTATCCGATCCAGATCTTTATTCAGTTTACTCTGTCAAATCTAGTTTGCATTTTAAATGGGAAATAGACAAGAAAAGCAATTTATCTCTTGACTGTGTTAAACTGATGAACTTTCTTGGACCTTTCACAGTTGAAACGGGGATTGAAGAGTATCCTTCCCTCTTCAATCATAAATAAAGACCTCAACTCAATACAGCAGTTCCAGGTGCACTTACCAGCCCTTCGCTATGCACACGTCAGCATGTAATCACTTGATAGCTGCAGCACGTGCCAGGTTTCATGCGCACCAGGCATTCCTCATATTTGGACAGCAAGGAGGACACTAACAAATTGTCTCCTCTGGAGGGATTAGTGTGTAAGTGCTGGTGAGTGAATGAGTTCTTGTATGTCTGGGGAATCAACAATTGTGTGATTGGCTGACCACTCATCCGTCAGTGTTTCTGAATTCAGTAGTTGAGGAGTTGGGGTTAGAACATAAGCGGGTCTTTGGAGAACAAGAAGCTGCGCTGACTGCAGCTGAACTGCCAGGGAGCAGTGCTGCTGGGTCTCAGAACCACCATATTGGATAATGGTAAAAGGAACAAATGATGGACAGAATGCTGAAGAATGCAAGCATTCACCCCCAGTCACAAAGATTTGGGTTTAATCATTTGGTCTTTTGCTCACCACGCCACCCCTGTTTGGACCCAGCCATATGCAAATCAGTCTTAACCCTGTTCTTCATGGGAACTGTCCAGCCGTAACTGCCAAGCCAGGTTCTCCCTGGACCGAAACAAGCATCCTGGGATAGGTTTTGGGGCATCACCCCTCATACAAAATATATAAAAAATAAAAAAAGGATGGCTTTAAGCCCATATCTTTGAACTGGGGTGAATGTGTGTGCATCGTTCAGCATTCTGTCCATCAATTGTTCTTTTTTGCATTTGTCACCCTGAGCGGGACGGGTATGCCCAGATTTGAGTCCCGTGCTTGTCTCCACGCCACTGGAGTCAAGCTAGCCTGGCTGATGAGGAGTGATACCCCAAAACCGGTCCTAGGATGCTTGTTTCCAGTCCAAGAAGGACCTACCCCGGCAGTTCGAACTGGACTGTTCCCATTAGGAACAGGGTCAAGACTGATTTGCATATGGCTGGGTCTAAACTGGAATGGCATGGGGAGCAAAAGTCGATGGATTTAGGCCCAGATCTCTGTACTGGGATGAATGTATGACATTGTTCAGCATTCAATTGTTCTTTTTTTATATTTGATAATAGTGGTAGGGGTCTGACATGCTTTCTGAAGGGAGGATTGAACCTGATGAGACAAATATCCCATCTGACTGGAAGGACTGTACCTACGGGACCAAGGAGTGGACATTTGGACAATAAGCCTCATTGAACTACTGCTAGACAGAGTCCCAAAGTATCTCTAGGTCACAGGGGTCGTCTTCACCATACACAGAGGTGCTGAAGAAATGGACGAATAGCTAGACCCAGAAACTCATTTTCTTGGTAGGCAGTAAGTTAGAGTTGAGTAGTGAGTCACCACTAGGGCCTACCAGCTCTGTGGGCGAGTTGATGTAAAGCTTTGGCAGCATACACTTCAAAATGGGTTCCTACACATAGACCATGTTCATGTACCATTGCCAGAAACATTTGCTCTTCCCAGTTGGGATCTTTGGCTCTGCCTGATATTTAGGTGGACTGGGAGGGGCATTAGAGAAGACAATTTCAACACCTACTCACTTGACAAGTTCTATGTCAGTGCCTGTCATTCAGTAATCAGAGTCAATGTCGGACACTTCTAGGTCGGACCTCCACTCAAGGTATCTGAAAGTTCACAATGCTGAAATATCCCCCTCTGAAATTGTCTCTGCTTTTGCAGCATCCTCCAGATTTGGTGAAACCTCTGGAGTGGTAGTAATCCAAAAAGAGGATTCTATGATGGTTCTCCTATTGGAAACAATCCTGGCTCAGGCTATGGTCACAACTTAAGACTCTAGTGAAACAATAGCAGTCTTCTGCCTTTTTCCTGAAGATGTGCTGAGCAGTCTATTACTTTGTAAATGTGACAGCCCTCTTTTCAAACCTCTCCTGTGGCCCTCACAGACCCCCATGCTCCAATAAGTGAAACGTCCTATGTCGCCATCACTGATGTGTCTCTAGAGCTTTCCTATGTAGCAGGAGCAATTCTCATTCAATGTGGCCCTAAGTCTGTGTTTGCTCCTATTTCTAATGTGTGGTTTTGGCTGCTGTCCAGCTCATGGAAGATGAGGGAAAACCACTATGGATCCAAACCCAGTCACCAAGTCCTAAAACCAGTTGGTCCCCATGTAGTTTTGGTGATTTCAATTCCCACTTTGTGTGAGTAATTATACCAACCCATATTAGTAACACTGAACTGCCTCAGATAGAACTCATCTTTCTCGTTAGATGGGACCAATTTTAAAAGAGCAAGTACTGAGTTACAGAGGTGATGTATTATTGTACTTTGTAACACTTTAATTCATCAGTCTTTGACAGTCTCTTGAATAATTAAAAATGCAAATCATGCATGGAAGAAAGCCCTCTATGTAAGGTTTTCATTTTATGACCAACACAGACCCACAGAATAATATGCAAAATCTCCTTTGTTCTGCTACAATCACAGAAGTGAATCAATGTACTTTTTGTGTCAAATATTGCATTTCCCTTGAGATCATGAATTATGTGACCCTGCCCATTAACCATTCAACCATTACAGAAATCCTCCACTCTTTTGCTTTTTATCAATAACGTGAAGGAATGAGCAAGTTGCAGTAAGCTCAGCTAACAAGTAATACACCTGCTGTTTTCAGTTACACACAGGACATATCATCTGCACCATACTGTAAGAAAAGAGAAAATATACAGTTTTATACCAGTTGTTTACTTTTAGAACTCTGTGCCCTTTGCAATGGCTAACCAGAGCGAAAGTGATTGTGCTGTCTCTTGTAAACATGGTAAAATTGGGTAACACCAAATTATTTACCTGTAAGTCCCTAGTAAAGTACTACCACCTGAGCCCAGTTCCTGTAAATTAAATGGTGCTAGTGGGACTCAAGTACTCCTTCTGCCACCCACTCAAGTAGACTCTCTACGCATTTTTCAGGCTTGCCACTGCAGTCTGTAGAGCAGTTTTAAACTGCCATTTCAAAATGGCAAATACATCTTTTGCCAGACCTAAATCTTTCTTTGTAATACATAGATAGGCCCTAATTAGTCCACAGGGCATTGCATTCAAAACGCAGGGCATGTGTTTTTTAAGTTTTAAATGTCATGCTACTGACAAACTTCTAAATTCATTTTTTACTACTTTAGGGGTGTGTTTCCGACGGTATAATACTGGTTTACTTTTCTACATTTAGGAAGTAATAACTTTTGATTGGGAGAAGGTAGGAATGTCATGTTTGTACTCAGATTAATAGTAATTTAAAACCCTATTCAATAGTAAAGTCAGATATTAAGTCACATTTTTGAAAATGACACTTTTAGAAAGCTGCCAAATTCTATTGCTAACCATTTGGTGCCTGCAGTCTGTGTCCTGGGTCCTGGGTCACATGACTAAGTGTAGTTGGCAGGTGGCCTTTGTGTATTCCTCCCAGACAGTGGATAAAGGGGAACTAGGTATTGGCAAGATGGGCCATCATGCCAGGATGGGAGGGATGGAGCTGTTCCCTGTGCAGCTTATATTTTGAAAGGGTTGCCTACAGCACAGTCACAAAGAACGCAACTCCAGTAAATTCTCATCCTAGACCACTTGGAGCCCAAGTATTGGCAAGATGGGCCATCATGCCAGGATGGGAGGGATAGAGCTGTTCCCTGTGCCTGCTGGCCTCTGCAGGAGTGAATTCCTGATCCTTAGTTAGCATCAGTTGATATCCTTCTGTAAAGAATGGGAGGAATCCTAAAGTATTAGGCTCTTTGTGACCGTGAACTGGTCTGTTTGTGTCAAGATATTGCCACACGCACTGACTGTCAATGCAAAGTTCTGATGAACCTGACTCTTTGTGCTACAGCGACCACCAACTTTAGGTACCCATATTATAATATAGGATATAAACAGGAACTAGTGGTGACTTTAGATAGGGTGAACGCCTTGCATCAAGCCATAAAGATGTGAGACATTATCAATGATGAACATAACCCTCTCAATTGATGAAGTGGGTGGAACAGGAGTAATAAAACATTATCAGCAAAAAGTAATGCTGATTATATTTTACTTTTCCTGCCCTGCCCTCTGTCATCAATAGAGTGTGGTTACATCCATTCTTGACACCTTCATCTCACTCCCTCCCACGTGTGGATCCTCAATTGCTAGTGGAAGACAGATTGTAGTGGACAGGGAATCCAAGGCTAAGAAGAATAGGAGGGTGAATAACAGGCAACCCTGCTGGGTACCCCAATGGTTATACAGTATATGTGACTGGAACCCCCGCAATTGCCACCTGCTGTGGGGGGGCCATAGAGGAGTCAGACTTTCCTAAGAAAATCCTCACCTTGTCCCATCTTGGGCATAGTCAAATGCCTTCTCAGTGGCCGAAGAGAGGGCTAAATTATCCTCACGGTCATCCTTTGTGTGCCAACCAACATGCGCTAGGCTTCAGAGGGGATTGCGGGAACAGCGAACTGGCACAAAACCCACCTGTGATATGCGGATAAGTTTGAGGATGACACAATGCAGTTGGATTGCAATAAGTTTGGAAATTATTTTCAAATCTACATTAATCAATAAAATGGGCTAATAACTGCACATTCCAATGGATCCCTATTTTCCTTAAGAAGTAGGTTACTGTGGGCCTGTTAGAAATGGGGTCTCTAGCTGGCTGTGGTTTGCATAATTTCCGAGTAGGGACCCTCAATCTAGTCAGGGTGAGTGAGTTAAACACTTAAGATAACCCTTACTCACCCCCTTGGTAGCTTGGCAAAGAGCAGTTAGGCTTATCCCAGAGGCAGTGTAAAGTATTTGTACACAGACACACAGTAGCACTGTGAAAATACTCCACACCAGTTTAGAAAAATAGCTAATGTTTATCCAAATATAACAAGACTAAAATGACAAAAATCCAACATACACAAGTCAAGATATGAATTTTCAAAGATTAAATACATTTCAGTTTAAAACTCAATGGTTGCGCTTGATCAGGACAAAGTACATTTGATATGTCAAAAATCAAAGTCAATGAGTATCGCAGGAGAGGTGAGTCACCAAAAAACTAGGTGATGCGCCAGTTACTTACTGCTACAGGGAAGGTGATGATTCGGTTCCTTACTGCTGCAGGGGAGGTTTTCGAACACGCGGCTTTGGTTCCTTACTGCAATGTTCATTATGAAATTGGCACCCAAGACGATGCGTTGATAGCCAAGTTGGTTCCACAGCTTTGAAGCAGGTGCTGTGTCGGAGTCAAGCGGTGTGTCCGAGTCTTCAGTGATACGGTGCTCTAAACACCCTCATCGGCAGTTCTTCTGACAGCTGGGGGCTGCATTGTAAACTGTGATCGTTGCGTCAAGCAGGGACCATGCTCCAGGGCAGGCGGAGGCGTGTTTTACTGCAATGCACCGGTTCGGAAGGACACCAGGAGTCGATGCGTGGATTTTTCTTCTTGTTGCACCAGAACTCACTTCCAAGGACCCATAAACTGGACTTGGCACTACTTGGCAAGACAGAACATTCAGCAAGAGAGCTCAGGTGCTGGTAGTTTATGTTTTTGATGTCCCTGAGACTTCTTAACAGGAGACGTGCTCAACTCAAGTCCTAGGAGAACATCAGAAAGCAGGATGTAGAAAGCAAGGTCCGGTCCTTTCACTCCCAGGACAGAAGCAGCAAGCAGCAGGCCAGCACAGCAAAGCCTACAACAAAGTTTCAGTCCCTCCTGAAGCAACACAGCTCTTCCTGGCAGAATGTCCTTAATCCAGAAGTGTTCTGAGTGTATGGTGTCAAAGGTCCAGTACTTATACCAATTTCAGTCTTTGAAGTAGGCAAACTTCAAAGGAAAGTCTTTGCAGTGCACAAGACCCTGCCTTTCCTGTACTGGCTCCAGGCATACTACAGGGGGTGGGGACTGCTTTGTGTGAGGACAGGCACAGCCCTAATCAGATGTCAGTGTACTCCTGTCACCACTCGAGCTCAGGAGGGCCCATCAGCCAGATAATGGGCCGTCAGGATATGCAGGGCACATCTCAGCTCCTTTTGTCTGACTGTCTAGAGTGAATGCACAAACAGCCCAACAGCCATCCTGACCCAGAGTGTATTCAGAGATAGGCAGAGGAATGGAATGGTTAAAGTAAGGAAATGCTAACTTTCTAAAGGCGACATTTTCAGACATGCAATTTAAAAACAAACTTCATCACAAGATTTATTTTTAAATGACAAGTCCAGAGACTCCAAACTCTAAATTTCTATCTGCTCCCACTTGGCAGATACACTTGCAAGATGTTCCAATGCAGCACTGATGCTAACCTATAGGAGAGATAGGCCTTGCTGTAGTGAATAAAGAAATTAGCAGTATTTCACTACCAGAACATGTAAAACACAACAGTACATGTCCTACCTTCAATATACACTTCACCCTACCCATGGGGCTACCTTGGCCTACCTCAGGGATGGGCCTGGTCTGGTCTGGGCCTGGCAAGTGGGTGCACTTGCCACGTCAAAATGGAAGTTTACAACTGCACACACAGACACTGCAGTGGCAGTTCTGAGACATGTTTACAGAGCTACTCGTGGGTGTCACAATCAGTGCTGCAGGTACACTAGTAGTCTTTGATATACAGTCCTTGGGCACACACTTTGCACTGTACTCAGGACTTACTAGTAAATCAAATATACCAATAATGAAGAAAACCAAATACCATTACCTTTCGGATAGGGCGAACTTGCACTTTAGCATTGGTCAGTAGTGAGTCCTAAAACCAGCAAAAACGAAATACCACACACAGTTAAAAAACAGAGGTCAGAGGCAAAAAGACAGGAGAAACTACAGCAAAAAATGCAAGTCTAACAGGGCCTTATTAGTTATGGCACCTAGGGAGCCAGCCTCTATGACTTCATGAAATGCTTGTGTTAGGGCTGGAGTCAGTAACGTCTTACAGGCCGTATAAAATTTGCCAGGGTACCCATCTTCCCCAGGTGATTTACATGTGGGCAAGGCTAAAATGGTCTTGGCTGTCTCCTCCTCTGTGAAGTCCACTTCAAGGTTTGCCCGATACTCAGCATTGAGGGTATGAAGTTGCAATGGGGTGTGTTTTGCGTGTTGGCTGACCTTTCGAGGCATAAAGGGATGGATAGAATGTGGTGAAATTATCTGTAAAGTCAGATATGTGGATGAGCAAAATGCAGTAAGTGTTTTGGATCGCAGGGATGGTTAGCTGGGACTCCATCTGATGCATCTGTGCTGCCAAGAGACACACCACTTTTTCTCCATGCTCATATCGCAGCCACTTTAACTTGGACATTCTCAGCCACATCTGTAAAAAACATATGTAACCTCTGCTTAGCAAGTTCAAGCTCCTTTCAGATTGTCTAAGTAGGAGTCGTTGTATAGAGATCCTGGAGGTCCCTGACCACCTTCTCCAGATGGCATAAATCAGCTTGGGCCTACATATTGCCATAGCCGAGTCACACATCATCATCCTTCTCAATGTTGCTTTCCGCTTTGCCCAGACAATTCTGTGAAAGCCCACCCACATTAATAGTAAAATACGGGTGAATGCGATGTCAGAGATCTTTTAGCTTGAGCTGTTTATAGGCAACCCCTTTCATTCTCCATCCAATCGAAGGCTGTGCCAACAGCACTTCGTCAATGTCTCACTGTGCTATGGTCAGAGAGACTATTCTCCAGTATGTCACAGCATGTCATATCTGGGAGTAGTTGTCTCTGAAAAATGAAGTAGTCAATGCATGACTGAGTACCTTGTGTCTGGAAAGAAAAGAAAAGACCCAGTCTGTGGGCTGAAGTAGGCGCCATATGCCTTGTTTATCAGAGCATTATCTTGTGGATCTTGGGCCATCCGGTTCTATCTAAAACAGTGTCTAGTGTCAGGTTCCAGGCCCACCCAATGAGTAACAGAGACCATCCAAACTCAGGGCTATTTTAGATCATTGCAGTATGTATACTTTGTTGAAACTGCAATGGAGTGTACATAATGCCAAGATAAAGTTTTGCTCACCTGTTTTAGATGCAGAGTGACCATATCTTTAATCACAGTGGAGACTGCTCCTTCTCCACCGTGATTAAACCCCTCTGACAGCCCTGTGGAGTAAGAGCCTTCATAGGCTGACCTCTGATTCCACCCGCCTAATTTAGATGGGCGGATTAGAGGTCATTTTCCGCTGCCCGTCACCACCACTAAAACCCTGGTGGTAAGTAGCAGTGAAAATTGTTGAATGCTCCTCTTGTCATAGGAGAAGACGCCCTTGTTCAGGGAAGCATTTACTTTTTTATTTTCAGCAAGAAAATTCCACTTTGGGATTTTCTTTATGAAAATAAAAAAATAAAAGTTTGGTGCAGGACTCCGTCAGGCTGTTGGAGCCCAGTGCCAAACTGTAAACAGCATTGACAGAATTAGCTGTGACGACAGTTCCTGCCAATGTTTTAGAAATTACTGCCAACTTGGCGGTCATTTCTTAATTTGGTGGGTGGCCCCTCCATCATGGAGACACCTAAATTAGGCCCTCAGTCATGATACTAGGGAGGCAGGCTAAGAAGTGGGTCTTGTCTGTTTTTGTAGAATAAATCGATCCAACAATCGTCCTATCAAGTGTACAAAGCTTAGGTAAGACATGTCCTCCCTCATCATCTAAACAGGTTTTCAGTACCTTACAAGGAAACTGCACACAATGAGGATTGCCACCCCACATTGCTTAGTGGAATTACCATAGGGGGAAGTTTTGCTGTTCAACCTTACCAGGCTGCTATTACCCACCAGAGTACCCACCCATTCCCAATTGAGTTTGAGGTGCTCCTCCTGGGACAGATGTGTTTCTTGTATGAAGGTGACATCTACGTTTCATGTCAAAGTAGTGGAGGATCTTCTTGCACTTGATATAATGTGACAAGCCATTAACATCTAAAGTAATCAGTGACAAGAGTTTAGACATCATAGTGTATTGGCGGTCAGTGGGATGCAGATAGCCGGCAGCCTATTATACGAGGGTGTCCTACTATGCACTATGTGATCAAACCTCTGATTCACTTAGATAAGTACTGTAGAGCTGGGAAGAGAAACTGTGGAACCAGACAAGTCAGCAGACTACAAAATACTATGGGTCACATCAGGCGGTAGGTAGTGAATGGAAAAGGAATATAAATGATAAGGGGAAAGAAGTAAGGGGGAGGTGGACACCCACAAACACCCTAAAGTTATTCAGCTGGGAACAATGTGGAGTATAAAATCTCAGAAGAGGTGTGAGGGCAGAAGATCCAGGAAAGGGAAAGTGGGAAACTCAAAAAGCTTTACATCTTGAGCAAACACTTATTTTGAGCATGCAGCACCGGTAAACATCGTTTACAACGATGTTTTTACAACGCGGTACCTTTACCACGCGGCCGTGACAATGCAAGTCGTTACCACGACTTGCGCTGGAGGGGGCTCAAGGTTTAAAAATAGTTAATTTACTATCCTAACACCTTCCCTAGGGTCCACGGGGACTGGTGTTAGAATAGTAAATTATACTATTCGAAATCCGCGCCCCCAACGCAAGTCGTGGTAACGACTTGCGTTGTCACGGCCGCGTGGTAAAGGTATGCGTTGTGACGGTACGCGTTGTACCGTCATATATCCTGCAGCACCAGCTGGCTCCCCTGCTCATAAATCAAAAGGGTATGCAGCATCTATTATATGCAGGGGGTTGAAACCTGCCCCAGTGACTAACAGTGGTGTTAATATTATTATTAGATGAGAATTTTCTATGTGAGGAGTGTACGTTTTGGAGGAAAAAGGTCAACGAAAAGAATATGTGTTAGACCGTATCTGGTAGCGAATGGTGTGTATAGGTCTAGGCCTAATGCCCAGTTGCTATATCTATAAATAACTTGCTACGACGCCCTAGCAAACAAAAATAAATAATTTCTTTATACACATTATTAGTGCAATAAGTTATAACAAACAATGCAATTTAGTGAGATGTTGCTGGTTTATTATTCATTCCAGTTTCTCCTGCCAACACGTTTTTCGTCGCTTTGCGTTTGTGGCCCGTGACTTCCTCAGGGCTGTGTCGCTGTTGTAGACTTAGTGCTGCCTTCCTGCCGGTTATACTTCCGTCCCGGCCTTATTTTTGGCCCGGGATGATAAATATCAGATATGTATTCCATTGTTTGTGTAAATTTTAATTACATCTGACACACATGTGCCTTCAGTGTAGTGTCAGTCGTATCTTTATCATGACGCTGTGATTAGCAGCTCGTAAATGGTGCTGATTCGCGCCCTGACTTCTAAAGAAGGTCTGTCCTGTCTCCTCGTATAGCCGTAATGTGTGCTAGGGCGTGGTAGCATATTATGAAGGATCTCTTAGGGGTCTGGTCAGTGGGGTTAAGGAGGAGTACCCCCTCCCTGAGCACCATAATCTAATAAAGGAGAGACAGGAAACGCAGACCGCCACTAGAGACGCGCAATCTATTAATAACTGATGGCTTTGTATCCCACCCCAATTGTTAAGTCTCTGAGGTCAGGCAGAGTAATGGTCAATTTAACAGAATGGTAGACGGATGGGGGTTCACCCTATAACCAATCACAACACAGTAATGTCATATTTAATCTGTCTTGACTTCATTTGGGCTACTCTCCTCCAGCAGCTGTGTAAGACATGATCCGACTCGTCCCTGTCTTTGTGAAGGGCTTCCACCACCTGATGCAATCCAGTATAATCAGAATCTTCCCACATTCAACAAGTTGATCTCTTATGCTTTGCTGGATGGCAAGATGATTTCTGGGAAGTCGGGGATTTCTGGGAAGATGATGTTGGTGGGGTAACTATTGTGGGTATCCCCAGGTATAGCAGTGCCCATGTTCGAGTCATCTATCATGTCGAGGAAGGATTTAGATCACTTGGGTTTAGAAGTATTTGCTCTTACGCTTGATTGTCATTAAAATGTGTGCTGGATCCAAGAGGCCATATTTGAGGCCCCCAAAACATGAGTTGGGACTTGGAGCTAGGAATTTGTGTTCTTTGATGTTCATAGAGTCCACACAAAGGGAGATACATTGGCTCTCAAAGAGCAGTGAATCCTTGGAACATTTTAACACTATTTGATTGGATCGGGTGTGTTGATGCGGAGTCTGCCTCCAACATGTTCCAATCCTGACAGAATTTTGCCAAGGAGCGAGGGAGGCGGAGAGAGAAAAAAAGCACAAGGAGTCACAAAGAGAGCCGCTGAGGAGGACGAAACGTAACTTTCCAAGCGTTACAAAGAAACGTCTCTTCAGAAACTTGGATATCTACACTTTTTTAAAATTCATCAGAGGCAGAAGTTCGTGCAAATTAAAGCAGACGAGAAGCGAATGTATATTGAAGAGAAAGTTGCACGACGGCGCTGAGGGTTTTTTGGAGGGGGCGAGAAGGGAGAGGTGGACCGCGGGACATTTTCCCCTCCTGTACATGGGTAAAACGGTGGCAGCGTGGAAGATTTTTCTTCTGGATGCTGGGGTAAGGAAGGGGCATAACGAGTGCGTGTTTCTTGGGTTTTGAAAGCCGTTTCTCGTTCCGTGGTGTTACAACGTACTTTCCGCCGTGTAAATAAGCACTCTGAGCCTCGTTGAACTTAAGATATATTTATTGTGCCTCGGAGCCCCGGGGACAGCGCACCTCTCAACACCGGCTCGGCGCCAATACACAAGATGGACACCTTCCGGTTCCTGTCCCGCCCTCACTCACACATCCTCACATACCTCTCCACTTGGGCATCAATCGCAGGCCACCAGTATGCCTGCTTAGCCAGTGCTTTGGTTTTCGTGATACCTTGGTGTCCTTCATGCAAAATTGCCAACAGGTGTTCTATCAGTCCTTGTGGAGGAATAACTTTGTCTCCTCTCATTAAGAAGGTGGGGTTGTCCCCTATTGACAGTTCCTCTCTTACTTCTCAGTATTTTTTCATCTGTTCACCAAGGTGTCTCTTCTCTGGCCATCCATGCATCACGTATCCTTTGACCGCCTCCAAGTTATCATCCTGTCTGTAGGCCTCCGCCCATTGCTGGTCACTGATCACTTGTTCCATGTCCTGCATGGTCGCCACCATGTAACCTTCCCATCCCGGGGGTTCTTGCTCATCAGCTCTTTCCTTTGCCGCTGCCCTGCTCAAGAAATCCGCGACCCTATTCCTGGGTCCTGGTATGTACTCAACCTCATACACGTAGTCCAGGAGCTTTAGTGTCATTTTCGCTATCCTTGGGGTAGCATGCGCATGCCCGTTTGAGGTCAGTACTTTTATTAAGGGTTTGTGGTAAGTGCGGACTAGAAACTTGGCCCCCCACAGGAATTGCCGGTAGCGCTCCTTCGCCCACACCACAGCCAACATCTCTTTTTCAATTACGCTAAACTTTTCTTCATTTGGTGCCAGAGATCTGGACGCAAAGCATACTGTAGAGACTTCTCCATTTCTTGACTTTTGCATCAATACCGCTCCTAGTCCTCTGTCGCTGGCGTCCGTGGTGAGTATGGATTCAGCTGACTGATCAAAACCCTTGAGCGTTATGGCCTCGCTCATTTCCTTCTTCAGGGCCTCAAACTCATCCTGTTCCTCTTTGTCCCACTTGTATCCATTTCTCTCTTTCAACAGTTGACGTAAGTAGTGTGTCTTTGTGGCAAAGTTTTGAATGAACTTGCCGTAGAATTCAGCCATTCCGAGGAACAACCTGAAATCTTCCTTCCTCGTGGGGGCCGGCGCGTTCTTTATCGCCTCCAAGTTGGCTCTCTTCGGTTCAATCCCTTTCTCGCTTATTTCGTGGCCTAGGTATGTCACCGACGGCACACCAAATTTACACTTCGCCCATTCCGCCGTGAGTCCATTGTTCTGCAGTATCCTGAGTACTGTGTGTAGCTTTTCGTTATGCTCAGGTTTAGACTTGCCCATTATGAGTATATCATCCTGGAAGTATTGTACTCCTTCCACTTTTTGGAACAATTTATGCAAAAGCTTTTGAAATACTGCCACGGCCGACGCCAATCCAAACGGCATTCTCACGAATTTGTAGCACCCGAACGGTGTTATGAAGGATGTGAGGTGGCTGCATGCAGGATGCAATGTCACCTGATGGTACGCTGAGGACAGGTCCACCGTAGAGAACCACGTTATCCCTTTGGTCATCGTGAGCATCTCATTTATGCGTGGAAGGGGAAGTTCTTGTTGAGCTCCCTGAGGTCCACGCATAGCCTCACCTTCCCATTCGGTTTTTGTGCCACAACTAAGGGCGACAGCCATTCTGCACTTTCGATAGCTTTTATCACTCCTCCTTTCTCCAACCTGTCCAGCTCTTCTTGTACCGTCTCTGCAGCGAAACGGAATATTTCGGACCTTGTGTGTCACCGGTTTCGCTCCCTCTTTCAATCGTATCATGGGCGTGTACTTCGCTAACTTTCCTATTTTTCCGCTGAATTCTTCGGGATACTCTCTTTTCCACGCATCCCCTTCATATCCTCTTTCCGTGTCCATCAACAACACTTTCTCTACTCCTCCGGGATTGAGTTGGATGCCTAGGGCCCCTTGGTATTTCCATCCAAGCACTGAATGCCCCTTTTCAGATACATACAGTTTGCAGTTGGCTTGGCGGCCTTTGAATTCAAATAACTGAGGGCAATATCCCAACGTAGGTATTCTCTGTCCTGTGTAAGTGACTGGTCTCAAATCCATTGGATGTAGCCCTTCCTTTATTCTTCCCACAAATTTTTCTTCCCATACCTTTCTCTGTACTATTGTGATGGGGCACCTGAGTCAGCCACAATGTCGATCTTCACTCCCCCTATGTTCATGTTGAGTAACGGTTTGTTGGACCACTTTGCAGTCCACGTCCAACACTTGGTCAGCTATGTAGAGCACTTTTTCAAGGTACTCGTCTTCACCTACCGCCTCTTCTTCATCCGGGCTCCCCTGGTCAATGTACTTGACTGCTGCTCCTTTGGGTTTCCTCCTGCAAACTTTTTCATAGTGTCCAAATATGCCACAGAAAGCACACTTCGCCCTGAACGCTGGACATACTTTGTCATTTCCTAAATGTGAGGTGCTTCCGCATCTGTAGCAATTCGTCCTTCTCTCTCCACTTGTCTTCGGTGGTGCTCCTGCGTTTTGCTGGCCCCTCTTCACGTATTGGTTTCTGGAAGGTCCTGGTTGTCTGGCTTTATCTCCTTTGTTGTGTATCATCACTCTGCATACCATTTGTTTACTCACTGTGTCCTTCCTGGCCGCCTCCGTGCATCTCTTCGATAACTCTGCTTTCTTCACCAAGGCCCATACTTCCTTGAGGGGCGCATCACCATTTACCCATAGCTTCTCTTGTACTGCCGTTGGACGTATGCATGATGATTTGATCCCTCACCAGTTCGTCGTGTAGTGCGCCAAATTTGCATGTTATTAGGCATGGGCGGATTTTGCGGATTCGCAATCCGCAAATTTGCGGATTTGCGAATTTGCGGATTGTGAAAATCCGCAAAATCCGCGAATTCTCGCGGATTTTGTGGATTTCTTTTTTGTGTTCGCACGTGTTTCTACAAGTTCGCGAGGGTTTTGTACAATTTCGCAAATTGCTAACTTACTTGTCGGGTCGCCAGTTTTGCGAACTTGTTGTTTCTACGTGCCCAGCCTGTTTGCAAGCCTTTCTTCATCACTGCCACCCTCTGTCATCACTGCCACCCTCTGTCACCACTGGCACTCTCTTTGTTCACCCATGCCACCCTCTGGCTCACCCATGTCACCCTCTGTGTCATCACAGCACCCTCTGGTTCACCAGTGTACATTATTGGGGGAAAGCAAAGCACTGCCATCCTCTGTCAACACTGGCACTCTGGTTCACCCATGCCACCCTCTGGCTGGCACACCCATGCCACCCTCGGTGTCATCACAGCACCCTCTGGTTGACCAGTGAGTGTACATTATTGTGGCAAAGCAAAGCACACCTGCTAAGTGCTTTAAGTTTTGCAAAATTAAATTACAACAACACCTGCCCTGCCCCAACTGACATTAATGAAGGCTGGCACCTGCTTGTCTGCTCCCTTTACTTTGTGTTGCAATGTAAAAAATTTTTAACAGGATATTTGTTGGCAATGGCATACTTGTAACTATTCTGTGACTGTCAGAGCAGGGTCACACAATAGTTGCAAGTAGGCAACCAAATTCTGGAGGGCCCCCTCAGGAAGCACTATAGGGAATCGTTACAAATCATGAGGTTGACCTTTTGCACCTGCTCATTGCTTTTGCTTTTGCAAAAATCGTTTTTCGGTAATTTCGCGCTATTCGCGAGGCGCAGCGTCGTGCGAAACCGACCGCGGAAGCCGCCAATTCGTGCGAATGAGCTTTATATTTTTTTGCGGCGTGTTATTTTGCGATGTTTTTTGCAGTATTCGCGAGCCGCTTGCAGCGCAACACGCGAATTTACCCCAAGGTCGAGTACGGGCGCGGCCATTTTGTTTGCGTGACGTATTTCCGTTTCCGCCCGCTATGTATAATCTCGCGAAGTAAGCGCATTGCGAGTACAGGTTCGCGCGAGATCGCAAGGAAAATCGCGTGCGAACTTACTTTTGCGCTCGTGAACGGGCGGCCATCTTGTTTTTCATTCATTTCCTGTGTCTGGGCATGGTGTTTATCCTCTTGCTATCTTTGCCATCCTTTGCTTGTTTTCAGTTTTTTTTCGGACGATTTTGCTTCTTATCTATCCCTCTCTTTTCCTAGCTGTATATTTTTGTCTTTTCTGCTATTTTTGTTTACTTTTAAACTACTTTTTTAAACTCTTTTCTTTTCTTCTTCCCTATCCTATTCCTTCTTAATTTTCTACTTCCTACCTTACCTGCCCAGACCATGGTGAAGCCAGGCGCCGTGAAGCTGCCCAGGCTCTTGAGGGCCGCAGCGGCGGCGGAGAGGAGGAGTCCTGGACCCTGTGCCAGGACAGCATGCGGGCGATTGAGGGGGGAGCAGGTGACGCGACGGGAGATCTTCAGCCCGGAGGAAGTGGGAGTGCTGGTCTTCTTCGTCCAGCGCCGCCTGCCCAGGACCATCGCGGGAGGCGGCAGGATCGCGGCCGGCTACAACATCCGGGAGCGCCGGAAGCGGTGGCAGAAGGTGTGCTGGGCCATGTCCCAACTCTCCGGGGTCCAGCGCACCTACAGCCAGGCCACCCACCGCTGGACGGACCTCCTGGACCGGGAGAGCGACCTGCTGGACCAGCTCGGCTTGGAGATCCCTGGGCTTGGTGAGTACTAGTAGCTATTTCATCACTCACTACTATGTTTTCTCCTGCTCTGTGTTGTTGTATTGCAAATATTTGTTTTTTACATGGAGCAAGCCAATAATGCTGCTGACGATTACATTGTAGTTAAATTATATTTCAAAATCTTCTGTGCATTTCAGGTGCACTGCTCTCCTTCTCAGTGGCGTTGCTACTATGCTTATTTGTTTTCTATTTTGTGGTCTTATTGACCTGAGTAACTATTATGTATGAGTGTACTTTACAGAACTGCGTAATGCTAGACACTAGGGGGCAGATTACATTTACAAGCCCCTTGCACCACGTTTACGTTGCCTTGCGTGACGCAACAGCGGCGTAAACGTGGCACATCCCTGCGAGTCATTTACAGCGTGACGCATCTAGGGAGATGCGTCACGTTATAAAGCCATGGGCCTGCGCCACAATGGGTGCGTTCCTAGTACGCAGGGTGGGCGGTCCGGCGGCTGTGCGCCTCGCAAAAGTGCCTGCGTGAAATCTACAAGATTTAACGCAGGCACTTCTGCGACGCTGCTACGTCAATTCAATTCCTTATGCCTGCTTGAAGCAGGCGCAAGGACTGACACAGCATGTTAAGTATTGGGTGGCCCTGAGCATTACTGGAGTTGCATTGCGTTGGCGACGTGACTCCAGCGATGCGCCGCTCTTACGTGACGAGATGCGTCACGCAAGTGCCTACCCTTGCGCCAGGGCGCGCCGCATTGTAAATGAGGCGCATCTGCCGTGTCGCAAGGGTAGTTTTGCCTGACACATTTGATCTGGCGCATCTCTGGAGATGCGCCAGAACGCGTAAGTAAGTATGCCCCTAAGGGGCAGAATTGCAATTACCGTCGCATCCCTGCAAAGTAGCAGGGATGCGCCAGTAATTGTGCGGCCCGCTACCACCACCACACATGGTGCGCCGTATTTGCAATGCGGCGCACCATTGGCCCAAAACGTCACCGAAGCTTTACTGCTGGAGTTGCGTCGCAACGATGGCGCAGCTCCAGCAATGCTCTGGGGTACCCTATCTCCCCAATGCTGGGTCAAGCCGTACGTCTGCTTCAAGCAGGTGCAGGGTTTGTGTGACGCATTATTGTCCTAAACGTGACTGATTGAAATTTTGTAGATTTCCCTCAGCCACTTTTAGGATGTGTTCCAGCGCAGGAATGCCCTCCCTTGCGCCGGAACGCCCCCTGATGGTGCAGGGCTTTATAACGGGATGCATCTCCCAAATGCGTCACGTTGTTATAATATTATACGCCGCACCATGGCGCCTCTTTTGTTCAGCTGCTGCGTCACAAAAGTCACGCAAGAACGGAGCAAAAGAGCCGCAAGGGGCTTAAATCTGCCCCTTCCTTTGTACCCCTGACAATAAGAAAAATAGTGGCGGTGGCTTGATAGTTTGACTATTTAAATGACTGGTCATGTAGCAGGCAACTGTTAGTGTTGTCACTGATCTGACTGAAATCACAATGGAGTTTGTCTGTCACTTTGCGTCTTGCCTGCGGACTGCTGCCTGCCAGTCCTAGGTGAACCTTTCAGTACTTTGTTTAGTGAGTTACGTGACTTTCGAAGTCGCAGGTCTGCAAATCAATGAAAACTAACCCTAATCAATATAATTTCGCGGAAATATTTTGTTATTGTTGTTTTGAAATGTTTGATTTGGTTGACATTGACAAGCAACAATCATCCATGTTTTCTGTTCTTTCTTTCATGTTGTACGTCAGCTCCCCCCAGGGGCGAGGGGACACAGGAGCAGCAGGCGGCGGCGGATGCTGTTGAACAGGGCCAGGATCGGGCAGGCGAGGGGTCCTTTGCTGGCCCCAGTAAGTTTTCATTTTAGACTAGTACCTATTTTTCCTAGCGTTCCTCATTTGATTTTTTCAAAATCGTCTTTGATCTTCTTGTAGACTGTATCTAAATTCTTATCCTGCCTCTACTATGACTCCCTGTGGTATTACTAGATTATTCTTATTAGTCTTTCTGTTTAGCTAACTAAGATTGCACGGTTGGCGAAACTCCCATTCTAGTCAGCAATAGCTCTATCAACTTAGTGCAGTCCTCTGGGATTGTCCATAATGTCTTTTGAAGTGTTCTATCTGCTTTGAAAATTCCCAACTATAAAATGTGAATGACCACCAAGAAAGAATAAGATACTACCTTTTGGTTTGGATAGGAGGACAATCCATACCACTACTGTTGCGGGGACAATTCTTCTGCAGAAACAGAACTATGGACAATAAATAGTGCATTGCTTATCAATTATAATAGGCGCTGTTAGAGTTTCCACATACCTCTGTGATAACAGACTTTGAACCCCCAATGTCCTTACTGACTGACTACATAGTGTGGCACAGTCATTTACCTCCCGAATTCATCGATAATTGATCCCCAATGATTATTATCCAACGTAGATCAAGAGTACGGAGTCAGAGTCAAAAAGTGTCAGAGGCACGGACTCATGCTTGCAAAAATTGCAAAACCTTTCGCTCAGTCACTCTAGTCTGGACCAAAAAACACAGAGTCTATTTAAGTTTAAAAGCTCTAATTAAAAGTAAACACATATATTAAAATGAAGTCATAATAAAACTAAACGTTTAACTGATAATGGAAAAGTGGTTAGTGCTGACGATTAATTGAAGACATTTCTTGTGGTCGAGCCGAGCTCTCACCTGGTTTCAACTTGATCTTGTTGTTAGAAGTCCATCTTCTGTCTGTGTGGAGAAAAATGGTGCGTGTTAAAAAGCCAGCCTTCATCAGTTGTGCCAAAAAGTGCAGCAAGACAACACCCTTCCCTGGAAAAAGGGACATTTTTTTTTACTTTAGAGTAGACATTCACAAATTACATTGTTTTCACATGTCTTCATTCCTAGACCAAATACTAGTGAGTGGTTTATTCTAACATTCTTAAATGTACTTTGTAGGTGGAACATCTGGTGGCGGGGCCAGCGCGGAGGTGGTGGTGCTCGACACGGAGGCGGAGGGCAATTCTTCAGGGGAGGAGGCGACGGCTGTAGTGCCGGCTGTGAGAGTTGAGACGGTGGTGGTGGCGGGCAGAGGTCAGCTCTTATATATTCCTTACTTATTGAGATTGAAGACGTGGCTGGGAAGGAAAGAATATGCGATGCATGGCTGGGTGAATGATGAAGCAATGATGGGTGGAAGGACAACAGCCTGGGTGGGTGACACAGAAACTGTATGTGTCCATATACCTGGATCATGCTACTATCTGACTCTTAGATAGCATATGTGTATCTAGAGCAGGGGTACTCATAGTACGGCCCGCGGGCCGGTGGCGGCCCCGCAAGCCTTCCTTGGCGGTGCGCAGACCTTGCAGACAATCACTGCTCCCCCGGCCCCCACAGAGCAGAGGCTTTGTTGTATTTCACCTGTTAGCGCCCCTGCATCTCCACTCTGACAATCACTGCTCCCCTGGCCCCCACAGAGCAGAGTGGAGATGCAGGGCCACAAAGAGGTGAAATAGAACAAAGCCTCTGCTCTGTGGGGCCGGGCGAGCAGTGATTGTCAGGGTGGAGATGCAGGGGCGCTACAACAAACAAAGCCTCAATAATATGTTAATGGTCTTTTAAAGACCTGTTAAGTACTTTGGTGTGGCTGTCTGTGTGTGCGCGTTGAGGAAGCTGTCTCAGCCCGGGCTGAAGGCTGACACAGACAGACACACACACAGTGAGATGACAGAGGGGGAGGGAGAGGGAGGGCAGGAGGTAGAGAGAGATGGAGAGGGAGGGCAGGAGCGAGAGCAGGAGGGAGAGAGATGTATGTAAATGCTGGGTCTGGTGGCTCAGTGGATGAAGGCATCTGCTGCAGGGACCTGTGTGCAACCTCATGGTCACAAGTTTTCGTTTTGCTTTAGCCCCGCCCCCTCTGACTCTGCCCCCACCAGTGCGGCCCTCGGCCACAAACTACACTGTAAATTTAGCCCCCGAGAGAAAGTTTGTGAGTACTCATGATCTAGAGAGAGTAGACGGTCAGTGGATGAACTAAGTGTAACTTTGAAGAGCATGTAACACTGCACCCGCACGTCCGTTCCAGTGTAGGAAAGGCAAGGAAAAGAAGTTGTAATTTTGTCCAAATACCACCATCAATAGTAGCAGTAGTTTGTATTTCAAGCACAGCATAGATCCGGTTATTACGGTGGCCACTCCGTACCTCTCTTAATAAGTTTAGTAGTACTCAGTCATTCATGTGTTGGTGTATCACTGGTCACTCAATAAAAAGCAAAGCACCTAAAGTCATCCCATATGTAAGCAAAAACATCCCATGTGAAGTGATAGATAATCAGATTATTTATCTTCTTCATTTTCCATTTCTAGTACTCATTTGCACTGTAGGGTGAAAGTTAAATTAATTAAGCAGTAGCCCTTGTAACAGAGTATTCTCAGTGCCACCCGTAATAGAAAAGTAAGAGCTTCACCACCTGCATGTACTGGACCGGTACAGTAACACAAGTCTAGGTCACTCATCATGGCGTGCGTCTCTTTTTCTCGGGTGCAAGTTCACTGCGCTGGCATTATGCCGGCTTGCAGAAGATAACGTACCAATTTTCCTGAACAAGAGACAAGAAGAAGAATAAGACTGGTGTACTTTCATAGTCGACTCCAATGGAAGTCCATAGTGCTCGTAGAATTTGTTCCTTAAACTCCCACTAATGTTAGAGCAAGGATGAATAAGTGGGAGGTTAGATAGATACTGGCCTCAATAGTTATGTAATGCGCTTGCAAGTTGCTAGTTGTACTGTAACACAAATTTCTGCTGAATGATTGAGTTAATCTTAAAGAGCATTGGTTACAGACTATGTCTTTCTTTCTTCATATAGATGCTCCTTCCAAACCAACAAGGAGGAAGGAGCTGGCTAGAGCTGCCCGGCAACGGAGGATCGATGCCACTGTTGCTGAATATCGGCGGCTGGTGGCCCTGGAGGACGACGAAAGTGCGCAGTCGACCACGACAACAACGTCGGCTGCATCGGCCTCCGTGCCCCCACGGGCTGCCACCCAGCACAGTGCTCCAGCCAGACCGAGCCGGGCTGCCAAAACCAAACGCCGAGCAGCAAGGACAACAGCTGCCTCTCACAGTCATTGCAACTACAAGGCACGCCTGCGCCGCAGTACCCTGAGGGTGTCCCGCCTTCAGCAGGAGCTCCACCACTTTACCAACGTGTTGGAGGGTCTCTGCTTAGAGCACGCCTTGCTCCGCGAGGAGTTTGATGCCCTGGCCCAAAAAGTCAACAGCATCCACCCATAGTGTCCCTTGCCCCTTTTTTAGAGACTTTGGGGGGGTGGGAATCAGGAGTTGGGTTTGGGACTTTTAAAGGACAACTGTTGGGGTTAGGGAGGGTCTTGCGGGAGATTATTTTGTTAGGGATATAAATATACTTTTTCAAACTTTATCTGAGCATACCTGTTTTTTACTGCTTTGAAGTCTGGTGGGTGGGGGTTTAACAGTAAGTTTGTTTTCCTGAATAGTCCTAGGACTTTAGTAGTACTACCGTCAATCTCTCGTCTCTCCTAATACTCCATTATAGTCGCGTGTTTGGCGCACTATATAAACCTGGTAGTGTCAGAGGCACGGACTCCTCCTTGCAAAAATTGCAAAACCTTTCGCTCAGTCACTCTAGTCTGGAGGACCAAAAACCACAGAGTCTATTCAAGTTTAAAAGCTTTATTAAAAGTAAACACATATATTAAAATTAAGTTAGCTGGAAATGGAAAAGTGCTTGGTGCTGAGTTGATGAGTAATGGAACACATTTCTTGTGGTCGAGCCGAGCTTTCACCTGGTTTGAAGTTGATGTTGCTCTTGTCCTTAGAAGTCCAGCTTCTGTCTGTTCAGAGAAAAATGGTGTGTGTTAAAATTAAGCAAGCATTCATCAATTGTGACAAAAAAGTGCAGCAAGACAACAGCCTTCCCTGGAAGGAGGGACATTTTTACTTTAGATTAGACAGTCAATTACTTTTTCTGTTGTTTTCACATTTCTTCATTCCTAGACCAAATACAAGAGTCCTAGGACTTTACTAGTACCACTGTCACTCTCTCGCCTCTCCTAATACTCCATTATACTACCTCCCATCCAAACGCTTATCTTACCTGTAATTTGTGTTTGAGGGCTGGCTCCACCTGGAATTCACAGTGTCCTAAAGCGTTCTGCAGCAGGGCCCCAACTGGAGTTTCCCGGCGTGGATTTTCTGCAAAACAAAAGCAATCAACATTAGAAATGTGGCAGCGGTGCTCACAGACCCCAAAACCCACACCCAAAAACCTAGAAGCCCCACAGACAGCAACCCTATGACAGGCAAGCGAGCAATAACGCCTAAACGTTTACGTATAATTGGCCAAATGTTTTCCAAAGTAAATGCCTGTCACAGAGTAAGGTAATTCAAGAGTCCTAGGACTTTACTAGTACCACTGTCACTCTCTCGCCTCTCCTAATACTCCATTATACCACCTCCCATCCAAACGCTTATCTTACCTGTAATTTGTGTTTGAGGGCTGGCTCCACCTGGAATTCACAGTGTCCTAAAGCGTTCTGCAGCAGGGCACCAACTGGAGTTTCCCGGCGTGGATTTTCTGCAAAACAAAAGCAATCAACATTAGAAATGTGGCAGCGGTGCTCACAGACCCCAAAACCCACACCCAAAATCCTAGAAGCCCCACAGACAGCAACCCTATGACAGGCAAGCGAGCAATAACGCCTAAACGTTCACGTGTAATTGGCCAAATGTTTTCCAAAGTAAATGCCTGTCACAGAGTAAGTTAATTCAAGAGTCCTAGGACTTTACTAGTACCACTTTCACTCTCTCGCCTCTCCTAATACTCCATTATACTACCTCCCATCCAAACGCTTATCTTACCTGTAATTTGTGTTTGAGGGCTGGCTCCACCTGCAATTCACAGTGTCCTAAAGCGTTCTGCAGCAGGGCCCCAACTGGAGTTTCCCGGCGTGGATTTTCTGCAAAACAAAAGCAATCAACATTAGAAATGTGGCAGCGGTGCTCACAGACCCCAAAACCCACACCCAAAAACCTAGAAGCCCCACAGACAGCAACCCTATGACAGGCAAGTGAGCAATAACGCCTAAACGTTTTCACCTCCCATTTCCTCCTAACCAATTTCATCCCTTAATAGACCTTGCCAGCAATGGCCCAGCCAAGACCCGTAAACCCAGGCGCAAACAAGTTTGACACCCCCAAACAGCCAAAAAGCAAATCCGGGAAAAAAGCCACACTTAGCAAAATGTATTTAAATGAGGACTCACTACTTCCAGTCCCTCTTTAGGTGACTCGTCAACGTAAGTTTCTTCATTGTGTGGAATCCAGGCATCAGCATTACGGGAAATGGATAGGGTGAGTCTGGACTGGAGGAGGAGGATAGACGACCAGGACTGAGTTCTTGTCAACTTGTGAACCTGAGGAATGCTGCGGCATCAAAATCAAGACAGTTCTGCTGATGGGCTTTTTGTTGTGATTGGGTGATTACAGTTTTGTTGTGAATGTGATCAAGCATTTGCTAAACAAAGAAAGACAGACACACAGGAATAAAAGTGAATAAGGACGAAAAATAAAGTTAGTGATTCATTGACTCATTTTCAGAACTCGCTGTCAGGGAAGCAGAACTCGTCCTCAAACTCTGCAAATTGAGTCGGTAGTACTTCTGGTAACTGAGGAAAACTTCCCTCAGGTAGGTCGGTGTCCTCTTCTTCCTGCGTGCATTCTCGTACTTTGTAATCTGGTGGTATGAAGTGCTGGTTCATCTTTATCATGGTGAGCCGTCCACATTTGCGGGCAAGAGGCGGGACCTTTTGGAAGTCACAATGCCACCAGCAGAACTAAAAACACGTTCTGAAGACACGCTTGCGAGTGAGCAAGACAAGTAATTGATAGCCAGGTTGGTGAGCTCTCTCCATATGTTCCTTTTCCCATGCCAATACGCCAATGGGTCCTCAGTAATATTGACTGCTGTTGAGTCATCCAGATAGGCCTGCACCATTGAAACAATGTTCTCCCGGATTCCTGTACTTTGCACTTCTGTGTCCTTTCTGGGACAAGGAAACCCTAGCTGACTTAGCCAATCCTCTTCAGACATATCGCCTGGGCCTGGTGCAGATGATACGGTTGCTGGTGTGGTTAACGGCTCAGAGGAAAAGTCACTCACTTCTGCCACAGGCACAGATGCAGGAGTGCTTTTTTGGGACGCCTGATGGCCTGCTGATTCACTAGTAGTACTGTCTTCTCCTACAGTTTCCTTCCGCTCTCTTTCAAAATGAATGGCTGACTGAGCTAGCCAACCTTTGTACTCTGTAACATCTGATGTTTCAAAAGGAATTAATACTTTGCCAAACAATGGCTGTTTGTAAAGTGGATCCAGAATAGTAGCACAAATGTAGTGCGGTTGTTTCTTGATATTTACAAGCCGTTCATTGCTAACTAGGCGTTGTAATAATCTCTGCGCCAACTCATATGCTTCATTCGTTCCAGCATCCTTTAATTTTGAAGACACCGCCTTGACTTGGTGCTCGTGCTTCAGCAACAATGGGATAGCTTTTCCCAAATTACAGTCCTCCCTGCTGACTTCACGCGTGAAGACCTCAAAAGGACGAAGCATGTCTGTCAGGCTTTTAACTAGCTGCCATTGCTCCACCGCTAGCATCATTTCTGTCGTAGCACCACCCAGGTTGTAGACATACTCATTGACTACTGGAAACAGCTCATGCAGACGTTCAAGCATGTAGAAGGTTGAGTTCCAACGTGTTGCCACCTCCTGGATAAGTGCTTTCACTGGCATTCTACGTTCATTTTGCTTGCGCCTCAGCTCCTTCCGGGCCTTAAAAGAATGGTTGAAATGTGTGCATATTCTTCTGCAGATGGTCAGTATTTTGTCGACTGCAAGTTCTTTTTTCAAGAACTT
Organism: Lissotriton vulgaris; assembly: GCF_964263255.1. Taxonomy (NCBI): domain Eukaryota; kingdom Metazoa; phylum Chordata; class Amphibia; order Caudata; family Salamandridae; genus Lissotriton; species Lissotriton vulgaris. The sequence goes on from NC_141685.1 coordinate 320,035,145, forward strand.
TTGCACGACCAGGTTTATACAGTGCGCCAAACACGCCACTCTGAAATAGTCACCGTCCTCCATGGCCTTAACTACATTGCTGCCATTATCAGTGGCAACATAACCAACCTTGCATTTCTTTTGGGGCAGCCATTGCGAGACCTTTTTGTTAAAGTCATCCAAAATGTTGTCTGCAGTATGACTTTTCTCCAAGCCAAACATGGCTAATGTTGCATGTTTACGAGCACCCTTAAAAAATCTCGACCAAGTCACCACCTGCATTTATCTGTTTTGCAACCCCTGAAAAAGAGACCCAGTGTGAAGTGATGCACATGTAATCAAGGGCTTGGCAACTGGTCCACATGTCTGTTGTCAGGTGTATAGTGTGAACAGCACTCTTCTGCAAAGCTTCCCCAATCAACTCAAGCACCTCTTTATGTAGTGCTGGAACAGCGACCCTGGCAAAATAGAACCGGCTAGGAACCTTCCATTTAGGGGCCAGTGTTGCCACGAGTTCAAGAAAACCCACACCTTCGACAAACGAAAAAGGGAGAAGGTCCACCACTAGCATTTTAGCCAGCTTAGTGTTATACAGGCGCACAATTGGGTGGTTGTGTTGAAATGGCGCATCTGAGGAGAACATGGCTGTAATGGTGCTCTTCGACCCAGTTGTGCTCAGTGTTGACATTTTCCGCATTGGTGTGTCTCCCAGACTCTCAGTGTGCCTCCTATGTGTTGCGGAGGGTGTGGTGCTGCCAGGGGTACTGGGTGCAACCGGACAAATGTCTGACGCTTCTTCTACCTCCCCGTCATCTTCAGATGAAACACCTAGTACGGGTATATTTTGGCTACTTGCCTTTTGGGATTGCTTTCCCTTGATGTTTGCTAGGTGCGCAAACCATTCGACAGCGTGCCTTCTTTTAAGATGACCTATCTGGCCTCCGGTACCATAGTTGGTACCAGTCTTACCACGGCTAACTCTAGTCTTACAAATGGAACAAATGGCTATGTAATCATGCTTTGCATGGACACTAAAAAAGTACCAAACTGGGGACTGGAAACTTCTGGTTTTGCCACACGAGGTGATACTGCCAATGCCAGATGAAGCAGTGGTGGATGAGCCTTGCAGACATCTACTGGGTTGTGCAATTATTGCAGCAACCCTACTTGAGGGAGTCGAGCTGGATGGAGGTCCCCTCTGGGGAGAAAATATGGGAGCTGTAGGTTTTGTTGAACTTGTTGTACTACTTGACTGCGTTGGTGGTGCTACCAGTGCCACGTCGCCAGGGTCACGCTCAGCATGACGTCGGGATAGGGTATAAATGTCTGTCTGCTGCATGGCCGGTGTGGCTGGAATGACGTGTGTGATGACTAGGTCATCGCTGTCATCCTGTTCATCAACATCAGAATGCACCACTTCATCAAGTCCGACGTTCGGATCCATAAGTATGAGCTTTCCGGGGCCCTTCCTTTTAACTTTTGATACCTTTCTCAGCTCATGGTGTGCCTCCCTCTCAGACGTCGGAGATGGTTGCCAATCTTCATCCAGATCATCTGATGGAGCGGGGCTTGAAGAGGAACTTCTACACACCCTCCGTGATCTTTTCCTTGCTGGGGAGCTGGGAGAAAATGAATCATCAGGAGGAGTGGCTTCATTTTCCTGACATGATACCCCGGCTCCAAAGTCAATTTCCTCCTGTGCCCCTACTTCTGGAAGAACAACCATTGTGGGCACTTGCACCGCTCCATGCGCCGCTACATGGGCCTCTTCACTGACCTCTACTTGCAACTCTCCATGGACCTCTCCTTCTCGGCCCTCTCCTTCTCGGCCTTCTCCTTCTCGGCCTTCTCCTTCTCGGCCTTCTCCTTCTCGGCCAGCTCCTTCTCGGCCAGCTCCTTCTCGGACAGCTCCTTCTCGGACAGCTCCTTCTCGGCCAGCTCCTTCTCGGCCAGCTCCTTCTCGGACAGCTCCTTCTCGGACTGCTCCTTCTCGGACAGCTCCTTCTCGGACAGCTCCTTCTCGGACAGCTCCTTCTCGGACAGCTCCTTGGACAGCTCCTTGCGCATGTACTTGTTGCGTTGCGGCTTTGGTTGTTGAATAGTACTTGTGAGATGAGTTACAACCTGTGTTGATTGTGTGCTGCTACTTTCTTGCGATGAGCCAACATCACTGGTCGTTGGTGATTGAACCACTAAACAGGCTACCTGTGCAGCACTCATGGTGGACTTTTGTTTTTTCCCACAAAAATTTAGTGGTCGAGGCGCCAGTCTCCTTGGTAAGTGGTGCCACTTGCTTCTTCTTCTCCTTAGTAGAGACATCTTTCTTGCAAGAAGAGCTACGGGCACCTCTTTTTGGAGCCATCTTCTTCAGATGTCGGAACAGCAGGCCGCAGCAGGACTTCTTCCTGGCACTGATGCTCAACGATGATGCGGAGTTCTTGACTTTGTGCACCTAAAAGCAAACGAAGACAGAGGAACATCAGTTAAATATATGTTGCATATGTAGCGCTTCAATTAATAGTTTGCAAGTAGGCATTTATGAATACACACGTGCACACCACAATATAGAAATATCAAAAATAAGAATTGCTAAATTTTTGGGAAACAGAAATTTAACATTGATCCAAGAGAGCCCACAGAGAGGGTTGTAGTTTCATGTACCACTGACTCCCCCTGGGCACAATGGGTGAAAGCAAGGCAAAATGGGTGCAGGCCTATGGCACAAAGCTCACTGCCTGCCTTCAAAATGGCCGCTTGACCCCCATCCACATGGTCAGGACCATGCCTCAAAAGGGCTCCCACCGACATAGCCAGCCCCCAACCCCTACTCCAAAAAGTCAAAAAACACAACACAAATCACCACAATCCAATGCCATCCATCAAGTTTCAGAAGGTTTATGCTGCCTGCTGGTGGTTTTCTGGTGCAGAATTGCAATTTTTGCAATTTCGCGAGTGCGAGATTGTTGCTTCACGACGCGAACGTGGCAAAAGACCCGCAAAATCCGCGAACAGACCGATTCTGGGCCCCCTGGGCATAATGAATGAAATCAGAGCACACTGGGTGCAGGCCTATGGCACAAAGCACACAACATGGCTTCAAAATGGCCCCTAGACCCCCACCCACACGGGACCAGGCAATAAAATGGCCCCCACCCACATAGCAAGCCCCCAACACCACCCCAAAAAGTCGTAAAACACACAAAAATCACCACAATCCAATGCCATCCATGCCCTGGGCAGAATCATGTTAAAAATCAACAAAACAGTTGTATCATGCACCCATAACTAAGCCTGGTCCAACTGGATACTGTGGCTAGCCAGTAGCCACTATATAATATTTTACTTATGTTTTGAAAAAAGTTCCAAAATTGTAGCTAATGCCCCAAATAGGCGTGGGCGGAAAATCCGTTCCGCTCGCGGATTTTGCGGATTTTCGGGAAATCCGCAATCCGCGAGATTTGCGAATTTCCCGCAAAATCCGCAAATCCGCGAGCAGCGGATTTTGCTCGCACTGCTCGCACTGTTCGCGTGAGTTCGCGCCCCGCGAATAAGTGCAAAATTGCAGAAATACGATTTTAGCAAAACTGAAAGTAACTACTTACCAGGTTCAAAAGTTCAGGCTCATCATTAGTAGCCATTTCCTGGAGTGCTTCCTGAGGGGCCCCTCCAGAGTTCAGTTGCCAGTTGAAACTAGTATGTGACCCTGCTCTGAACCTCAGAATAGTTACACATATGCCACAAAGGTCCTGAATTACAGCTAAGGGAGACAAGCAGGAGCCAGGCTGGAAGTTAAAATCCATTAATCAGCCCCTAATTCATTATTGTCAGTTGGGGCAGGGCAGGTGTTGTAACTAATTTTGCAACAATGAAAGCACTTAGCAAGTGCAAAAGATCACTAATCAGGGCGCACTAAGGAAGCAGGTGCCAGCTAAAAAAATATTCTGTGACACATGAATCAGCCCCAAATTAATTCAGGTCACTTGAGGCAGGGAAGGTGTGCTTTGCTTTGCCGAAAATAATGTACACTGGACAACCAGAGGGTGTGGTGATGAAACAGAGGGTGGCATGGGTGGGCCAGAGGGTGGCATGAGTAGTCAGAGAGTGGCAGTGGTGACAGAGAGTGGCAGTGATGAAGAAGAGTGTCCCAAACAGGCTGGACACGTAGAAACAACAAGTTCGCGAAACTTGCGACCCGACAGGTAAGTTCGCAATTTGCGAAAGTGTACAAAACCCTCGCGAACTGGCAGAAACACGGGCGAACACAAAAAAAAAAAAAATCCGCAAATTCGCGGGAATTCGCGGATTTTGCGGATTGCGAATCCGCAAATCCGCAAAATTCGCGAACGCGAGATCCGCAAAATTCGCTCATGCTTAGCCCCAAACAAACATCAACTTATCAACTTACTTGTGAATTCAAATTTCTAATCCAAAAGTAATCCAAAGAAAGTCAAAAAGGCCTCAAATCCAAATATCCAGCAGCATCCACAATAAGTAATCCTTCCCAGTCAAGATCAAATTCAAAATGGACAAAGCAATGGGAGGAGCTTGCTGGACAGGAACAGGAAGAACTTGGTGTCTGGGGCACTTCCTTCACCCCCCCACACCCCCCACCCCCCCCCACAAAATGGACTCCTTGCAATTAATTATGGTGCCTGCTGGTGGTTTTCAATTCATGTGCAGAATTGTAATTTTTGCAATTTCGCGAGTGCGAGATTTTTGCTGTGCGTGACGCGAGCAGTGCGAACACAAGCAAAAATATCCGCAGCTCGCGAACTTGCAGATTTTCGGTAAATCCGCTGGGAGTTCTAGGCCCCCTGGGCATAATGAATGAAATCAGAGCAGACTGGGTGGGCCTATGGCACAAAGCACACTGCCTGACTTCAAAATGGCCGCTTGACCCCATCCACATGGCCAGGACCTTCAGGACCATGCCTCAAAATGGCCCCCCACCAACATAGCCAGCCCCCAACACCACCCCAAAAAGTCAAAAAACACACACAAAAATCACCACAAACAAACAACATCAACTTATCAACTTACTTGTGAAATCAAATTTCGAATCCAAAAGTAATCCAAAAGGCCTCACATCCAAATATCCAGCAGCATCCACAAAAAGTAATCCTTCCCAGTCAAGATCGAATTCAAAGTGGCCAGGAAATGGACTAAGCAATGGGAGGAGCTTGCTGGACAGGAACAGGAAGTTGGAGACTGGGGCACTTCCTTCACGCCACCCCAATGGGAGGAGCTTGCTGGACAGGAACAGGAAGATGGAGACTGGGCCACTTCCTTCACCCCTCCCCAATTGTAATTTTTGTAATTTCGCGAGTGCAAGATTGTTGCTGCCCGCGCCGCGGGCCGCGAGCAGTGTGAACACAAGCAAAAAATCCGCAGCGCGCGTATTTGCGGATTTTCGGTAAATCCGCGAGAGTTCGCGGATTGCGGATTTACCGAAAATCCGCAAAATCCGCAAAATCCGCGAGCGTAACGGATTTTCCGCCCATGCCTACATGTTATCGCCAGTTTTTGTAACGCGGCGACGTATTCATCTATAGTTTCTCTGCTCTCCTGCTTCCTCTGGAAGAAATTGCATCGGTCTATGGCCACACATACCACTGGTCTGTAGTGCGCATCTAGGTCCGCTATCGCGTGCTGGAACACGTCCGTGTCCACTGCGTCCCTCGTGACTTTCACTATGTTGTCGAAGACCCTTATGCCTTCTGGTTCCAAATTGTGCAGGAGTATTTTCTTCCTCCTCGGACTGGAGTATTCTGCTTTGCTTTCTTCCTCTAGCACTGCTAAGTAATTCAGGAAGTATCTTTTCCAGTCTTCCCATGGCATCGTGGGTTCTCCTCTTTTTGGGAGGAACGGTACCATGCTGGTGAGCGACGTGGATGGTGTTGCCATCTTTCCGTTGCCCCTCGAGGCTGCTTGGGTAGGAACATTGCCGCTGGGTGGGCTGCCAGGCGCTTGCCTAGTATCTGCGTCCTCCCCTTGGTCTTGGCCGTCGTTCTTGCCTCCCGCTGCCCCTCTGGGTTCCAGGTTTGCTTTCTGCCTTACTTGTCCTCCTGTGTTGCGCTCCTGTCCTGCTCGAACGGTCACTCAGTGTTCTGCCCCTTCTTTGTGGTGACTGGTGCGTCTATGGGCTTTCTCCGCCCTCCTGCAGCATGTCTTGGTTCGGGCCTGGAGCGTAGCCCTGTACACCTCTATTGCACCCCCACACGTGCTCCACCTGAGGCTGGGTTCTCCCCCTTATTTTCTAGGGATGTTAGCCCCTGCTCCGAGAAGCACTCTCTTCTTCTGTGTCCCGCCCGGTGTTGCGGTACCCTGCTGACCTGTCGGGCCGTATGCTGTGCTCAGCCGCTAGTACCAGGTCCACTCCTCTCCGTTTTTTGTTTTTTTTTTAATCGCCCTCTGCCGCGCTCCGAGGCTGTTTCACGTGACTTTGGTTGTGGCGTTTTTCCGTTTTTCGTCGTTTCTCTTTCGCTTTTTTTTTTTCGTTTTCAATCCCGCCACGTCGCCATTGTTACAACGTACTTTCCGCCGTGTAAATAAGCACTCTGAGCCTCGTTGAACTTAAGATATATTTATTGTGCCTCGGAGCGCCGGGGACAGCGCACCTCTCAACACCGGCTCGGCGCCAATACACAAGATGGCTGTTTTCTGGTTCTTGTCCCGCCCTTCCGGTTCCGGTCCCGACAGGGCAGAAGACTAGACCGTCACCACACGTGGAAGTGCCTACTGTGAGACCTGTGAGGATGGCACAGAGAAACCTCTGTTTGGCCCTGAAGTTTCACTGAGCTTGGAAGTGGAGGAGGGGGCGAGCCTAGGTGCAAAGGGATGGCCGGAGGCCCCCATCCTCCCCTGGAGGAGATGTCCTGGTGGGGAGGATTCTCAGAGAGGCTGAGGTGTTCCGTATTCACCATGCCTTCCTGTTGAGGATTTTTTCACCCCCTCGAAACGTTGGCTGGCACGAGGATGAGAATCCGTCCGCTGATGTGGAGCAAGATTAAGCATGGGCGGAAAATCCGTTTCGCTCGCGGATTTTGCGGATTTTCGGTAAATTCGCAATCCGCGAGATTCGCGAATCTCCCGCAAAATCCGCAAATCCGCGAGCAGCGGATTTTGCTCGCACTGTTCGCGTGAGTTTGCGGCTTCCCAGTACAACTTCGCGCCCCGCGAATAAGTGCAAAATTGCAGAAATACGATTTTAGCAAAACTGAAACTACTTACCAGGTTCAAAAGTTCAGGCTCATCATTAGTAGCCATTTCCTGTAGTGCTTCCTGAGGGGCCCCTCCAGAGTTCAGTTGCCAGTTGCAACTATTATGTGACCCTGCTCTGAACCTCAGAATAGTTACACATATGCCACAAAGGTCCTGAATTACAGCTAAGGGAGACAAGCAGGAGCCAGGCTGGAGGTTCAAATCCATTAATCAGCCCCTAATTCATTATTGTCAGTTGGGGCAGGGCAGGTGTTGTAACTAATTTTGCAACAATGAAAGCACTTAGCAAGTTCAAAAGATCACTAATCAGGAAGCACTAAGGAAGCAGGTGCCAGCTAAAAAAATATTCTGTGACACATTAATCAGCCCCAAATTAATTCAGGTCACTTGAGGCAGGGAAGGTGTGCTTGTTGCCACAATAATGTACACTGACTGGACAACCAGAGGGTGCTGTGATGAAACAGAGGGTGGCATGGGTGGGCCAGAGGGTGGCATGAGTAGTCAGAGAGTGGCAGTGGTGACAGAGAGTGGCAGTGATGAAGAAGAGTGTCCCAAACAGGCTGGACACGTAGAAACAACAAGTTCGCGAAACTTGCGACCCGACAGGTAAGTTCGCAATTTGCGACATTGTACAAAACCCTCGCGAACTCGCAGAAACCCGCGCAAACACAAAAAAAAAAAAACGCAAATTCGCGAGAATTCGCGGATTTTGCGGATTTGCGAGTTCGCAAATCCGCAAAATTCGCGAACGCGAGATTCGCAAAATTCGCCCATGCTTAAGCAAGATGGAAGCACAGCTGGCTCTAGACAGCTTTGGGGGTTCCCTGGACACATTCATATGTTGAGTGAAGTGGTACGGACTGGGCCAGGTGGGTTGGTAGGATCCCTGGGTTCCGGAGAGAAGAGTGACATTACCAGAAGGCGGAAAGATTTGGAGGGGTCTCCCTGGGACCTGAATGAATGAATGAATGAATGAATATAAAATGTATAAAGCATTAAAACGTAGCCCAAGGGTGTCAAGGCGCTAATACTGAACTAGTGTGCAGACGTGCTGGCATGCTTAAACTGAAATCTGCGGAAAAAAGCCAGGTTTTCAAGGCTTTACGGAAGATCGAATGAGACACCTGACCCGAAAGCTCTTCCAGAAGGGAGTTCCACAACTTGGCAGCAACACTCAAAAAGGCTCTAACTCCCCATCTAGCCTGGTTAAATCTAGGTACTATTAACAGATTCTTATCTCCAGACCGAAGCTGTCTAGTTGGAACATAACGATGAAGTATTGTCTTGATACCCGCAGGGCCTGCGCCATAAAAGGCATTATGAGTTAGGCAGAGCATCTTGAAGACAATCCTATGATCCAAAGGTAGCCAGTGTAACATCCTGAGAGAGGCCAAAACAGGGTGAAATTTTAGAAGGCTCATCCCCAGTCTGGCGGCAGCATTCTGCACCATCTGCAAACGTCGCACCAGACCTTTATTAATGCCCAAATACAGGGCATTACAATAGTCCAGTCTGGACGTTATCAGGGCAATAACTGCCTGTTTGCGTGAGTCAAATGAAAGAAAATGGGAGATTTTTCTGAGGATTCTAATAATCCCAAAACAGGTGGACACTGTCCTATTGACCTGCCTGCTCAAGGAAAGTGAAGTGTCCAATAAGATCCCTATTTTTTTCCCATGGGATACCGGCCAGGGACAGGCGCCAAGTGAGTCCGGCCACCAGTCACTGGACCAAATGTCCAGTTTGCTGCCGAAAATCAAAACCTCCTTCTTCTCCATTCAATTCAGGAAATTGGCCGTCATCCAGGAGGATACTGCCTGTATACAATTTCTGAAGTTATGGGCCAAGTCTTTGGTATTATGAGTGATGGACACCATGATTTGGATGTCGTCCGCATAGGACAACACCTCCATCCCGAAGGACCTCACCACTTTAGCAAGCGGGGCCACATAAATGTTAAAAAGTGTAGGGCTCAGGGAAGAGCCATGAGGAACCCCACAAGACATGGAGTTAAAGGCCGAGTAGAATTGGCCAAATTTCACAGTCTGAACCCAGTCACTAAGGAAGGAGGCCAGAAGCCCCAGAGCAGAGCCCCCGACCCCTATCTCAACTCAACCAGTCTCAGAGGAGACAGAGTATCAAAAGCTGTGGTGAGGTCAAGTAGGACTAGCAGGGTGGTGTGCCCTCTGTCCACTTGAGTATGGATGCTGTTAAATACCACAGTTAAGGCAGTTTCTATACTGTGATGGCTTCTAAAGCCATGTTGTGAGCTATCAAGGAGTTGGTGCTCCTTCAGGTAGGCAAGATTTTACCTGGAACAGGAAGCAATGAGATAGGGCAATACCTCTGATGGGTATCGAGGTGGGGCCACTTGGGCCAGGTGGATTTGGTGGGTCATCAAGCCTCCTATGGGAAACGAGGAGGGCCAACCCCGGAGACCCCTAGGGTTAGGTGCATCCCGGAGCCTTCCTCAAAAGAACAATGTGGGACATCATGTGAGGACCTTCTCGGGTCCTCCAGTATGGAAGGATGGCCTCCAAAAGCTTGTTGGATTTCGGGGTTCCTCAGACCATCCACCAGGAAACAAGGTGGGTTGTTGGGGGGCTTCTGTGTTTCTGGTTGAGATGAGCAAGAAACTCTGTACTGTTGCAGTTGTGGACCCCCGAGGTCCTGCCTGCATGAAGAAAAGGGCCCCCAAACTATCTAAGGGAGAGCAGGCCATGGCGAGAAGGTTCTAGCTATTGTGGGTGTTGGTGTTTCTGCTGGCTAGACCAGTGGGTCCCCAAGCTGGAAACAATACTTTCTACTTTGACCGGTGCAAGAAGACGGCCACCTGCGAAGCGCTAAAGTACGACGCCTGCCTAGGGTCCCACCTGCCATACGGCCTTAAGTCCACTGCCCTGGCCGAGGACTCGAGCTCCCAAGAGGATGGGCATGATAAGCTACTTCTCTGGTCAGGTGAGCCTCCAATGTCAGTGTACGGCATGAGTTGTGAAGAAGGCCACAACTGCTGAGTGTCCTCACACCACATATTTCCTTTTAGCCAATCCCTGTTTTTCACCGAACAACAGGTTGCATGCTGGGACTTGTAGGCCCTTACTGTGTTCATCCTGAAGGTTGCAGGCCTGAATCGCTGCTGGCCCGCCAAGGGGCATATTATCAAGGAACTGAGGTAAAATTATCGCCGCTTTAGCGTCAGAAAACTGCCGGTGATAATGGGCTTGATAATACGCCCTTGAGAATTAAAATAAAAGCCCATGTTCACAGCAGAACATGGGCTTCTATTGGAATTCTCAAGGGCATATTATCAAGCCCATTATCGCTGCATTAGCAGCAGTTTTCTGCTGCTAAAGCTGTGATAATTGTAATGCCATTCCTTGATAATATGCCCCTTAGTCTCTTATCCTTCAAAGATCGAGAAAAGGATTGCCGATGAGTAGTTATATCATTTATGTTGTTGATGCCCATGGATGCACTTTGTGGTGTGAGCAGTGTCAATAAAGGTACTCATTATTAGAAGTATGTAGTCTAAAAGACAACAGATCCAATGTTGTGTTAAACAACAATTGTATCTGTGGGTACATTGTGCTACAAAACAGTAGTGCTCAGTGCCCCTCACGTGGCTCTCAGATATACACTAATGAAGCCCAATACGTCCATTGCGTAGCCAGCCCCACAGGCCCTCATTTTAACCTCACTCACAGTGCGTTGTGTTGCTTGTGCGTATAAAGTCCTAGATACCCTTATATAGTACCCAGTAGATGCTTGGACCCCCCAGAAATTTCCACATTCCCTAGAAAGACCTTGAAACAGCATCTGACAGCCAAAAAGCCTCTACCTGTCCTTCATATAGCTGCCATGAGCCCCTTTGATGCCAACAGATGCTTGCCTAGCGGCCACCCTCCCCATAGCACCCTTAAGACCCTCACACATCCACCAACTTAGCAAAGCCCTGAGTGGATCCTAACACTTGCGATGTCTCACAGGGATCCTCACAGGCTGGCTGTTTCTGCTCACCCAGAGGCTCGAAGTGTGCTACTGTTTGAACAGAAAGTTATGGCCAGACCTGCGTGTATGAGGATTGGCCACTTGCAATTTCTGTGGGCAGCATTCCATTATTTTGCGTTTTTGCTTATCATTCCAAACGTATGTACGTTAGTCATGATCGCACTCCAAAGGCTAAGTTTGTTGGGCCTTGAGATGGAGCTGAAGTGTCTCTGGCGGTACTTACCTGGATACCTGTCACCCGGGGTGACTCCCTGAGAAATACAATGAGCATTGACAGCACCAACAGCTCTGGTCTAAGCAAACCTGCAGTGTTGTTATTTTTCCTTAACATTTGCAGCCGTTGTCTAAAGGTGGCATGCATATGCCCAGCCCTGCCACTGAAACTGGCTCCTTCTTAAGAGGATGTGCACATGAAAAATGCTGTTACACAGTAGAGGCCCAAATGCTGCTTGGGCGGATCCATCCGCGCATGGCCTATGTATGCCTTGGTACGCAGTAGCAAAGTCTGAATGCTACTTGAACAGGGGTTGAAGAGGGCTAATGGAAAGCCCCGGTATGTTTATTTATATGCACGTATGTTATGTGTTTGTTTTCTTTTATAACTTTTATTTTTGGTGAAAACATAGCACTAGCGAGACAGCTAAAGCACACCTACAAAGGTGGTTGTAGGAGAATCTTGAGTTAATTTTTATAAGAACTGGTAGCTGTTCTGGGAAGCATTCATTTCCAAGCTGGAATGAAGAATATTTTTTGAAGATATACTGCTTTGAAGAACCTACTGTAAAGAATCCTCAAAATTAAAGATGTATTTAAACTTGGATGGGCTACAGTAACAAAACGTCTACCACAATTATCCACCATGGGTGTTTTCCAATCAGCGGATCTGTCGTTGCCGTGTGGGGTTCCCCAAGGCTCATCCCTTAGTCCGACACTATTTAATATCTATGTGTCGGACCTTGCTAGTGTCATCAAAGCACATGGGATGAGCCTCACCTCATACGCTGACGACACCCAGCTGGTTTTGGCCATAAAGGGCGATGGACAGGAGGTGGCAGAAAGATTCCAAAGGGGGATGATTGCTATCGGTGAGTGGATGGCAAGAAATTGCCTGAAGCTCAATTCCGATAAAACTGAGGTGCTCATCTTTGGCAACCTTTTGCCAGCTTGGTCGGCAGCTTGGTGGCCATCGGCGCTTGATGTCCCTCCTACCCCCACCGCTAAGGTCAGAAACCTAGGAGTGACATTTGATGACAAACTCAGTTTCATGGCCCATGCAAATAAGGTGCCAGCTAACGCCCATTTTAAGCTCAAAATAATAAAAAAGATCATCCCTTATTTACCAGATTCCGCAGCCAAGACGTTAGTCACCTCCCTGGTCCTGACATCGTTGGATTACTGCAACGGTCTATTGCTCAATGCACAAAGCAGAGTCACGAAAAAGCTTCAGACTGTGCAGAATGCAGCGGCACGCGTGCTATCCAAAAAACCCAAGTTTGCTCCCATCTCGGACACCTTGAAAGATTATCACTGGCTAACCATCCAAAATAGGGCTAAATTCAAAGCACTATGCATAGTCTATAAGACCCTGCAGGATCAAGGACCGCGCTTCCTCAAAAAGCTACTAATTCCTTACAATCCGACCAGAACACTTCGTTCCTCCTCGCTTAACCAACTGGTGGTTCAACGAAGCAGAACAGTCTCATGGGGTGACCGCCGCTTTTCTATCGCAGCCCCCAAAATCTGGAACGCCTTACCGAACCACATTAAAATAAGCTCCACACTCCTCCAATTCAGAAAGAAACTGAAGACGTGGTTATTCAACCAGTAAACCCTGCCACCAACCTTCTGATCAGGGATAGACAGCATTGTATACCAGCGCCGAGACGCCTACGGGTAATTGCACGCGCTCTACAAATGCCATTAAATAAATAAATAAATAAATAAATATGCCCCCTAAGTACATCTATCTCTAATACTAAATCTTAACCATGTATATGAACTCCAAATCTAAATAGAGCCAGTAATTCAGCTTTAACCTTGACCTCTACCCTAACGTTTTCCCTTCAGTAACCATTATTGTTTCCATGCTTACTTCTTGATTTTTGTCACCTTTTTTGCTACTGATAATACGAAAATTTCCAATGCTCATTTTATTACCACCACCACCACCACCACCAATCCCACCACTAATACCACCACAACTAATACCACCACCACCAATACCACCAGTACCTCCAAAACTAATGCCACCAATACCAATACCACCACCGCCAATACCACCACCATCAATACCACTACCATCAACAATACCACCACCATTACCATCTCGAATACCACCACCACCAATACCACCACCCCCAATACCACCACCACAACCAATACCATCACCACCAATACCACCACCAATATCAATACCACCACCAATAGCAGCACCAATACCACCAATGCCACCACCAATACCGATTCTACTACCAATACCATTACCACCAATACCACCACTACTAACACCAGTACCACCAATACCACCAGCTCCAATACCAGCACCACCATCAATACAACATCAGTGCCTGTCGCTTACTAGTAATAGCAGGGGCACTGTACGAGGCCAGAGCTGCAGCAGAGACCATCCCTCCCTCCCTCCATGCCTGCCATAAAACACAGCACTCTCTGCACCAGGAGGTGAAACCAGGACCCTACTACAGCTGGAGTGTTTTTTATTAGGCCAAAGATAGCAATGACATTACACAATGCCACACTGCACACTCAAATCATGGAGAGGGCAGGAAATTGCTCTCCTCCCGCTCTTCCTCCTGAGCCGCGATAGAGTAATCACAGAGCGAAAGGTGTTGGAGTGCTTTATTAGTGTTTATAGCATGGATCATATGCAACTCTCACTTCACACTTTGTGTCTGTGTATTTTACAACACTTACACATCTTCTTCACTGCACTATTTATCACTACTTTGAAGACATCGCAGGATGGTCTCTTCCTCTAATTTTTACAATCAACAAGCGGTGGAGAAGGCCCTTTATTGCAATACAATAGGTCTCGCATTTGTGAGAGTTTAAGCTACTAGTATTGTAAATGACAATGCCTTTTATTTCTGTTTTAAACCCAAAACATGAATAAAAGGCATCCGGAAAGCGAGACAGCACCAGTGTCTCCTCACCCTTATCGTTTACTCAAGATCAATTCTTTTCACGGCGCATCCGCCCATTATATTGCTCTCGACACTGGACGGCTCTGGTCATCACTCCATATGGCTACCTACACACCCTGGGTTGTCACACCGATGTATCCATGCGTCGCATTCTGATTTTCAGACCTCATTAAGGTCCGTTTGTTCTTACGCCACACCGCTCGCCCTACAGCCTACCCCACAGGGGCTCACCACAGTGAGTTCCATGTCAACAGGAACAGCAACGCTACAACAGAGACCGGTTGGCCCGCTCTGACCACCAGGCCGGGTTGGAATTATCACCCGCCTCACGCCACCTCCGCATTGCTCTGCAGCTCCATACAGCCCTGAAAAAGTCAGGGGATAACTCCCTTGTGTGACGAAACACGTGTTGGCTGGTTTTTTTTCGTTGTTACATCATTAAAAACATTTAATCATCTCACTGGTGTAGACCGCAGATATTGTTACAATACGAGACTCTTCAAACTAGCATTGCAATTGCTTGTTTTTAAAAGTAGGGGGTGCACAACCCCTGTGCCCAAGCCACTAAGGGCCCCTATCCCCAGGGTCCATTCTTTTTAAATTAAGAGGAGGGGTGTACTGAGCCAATAGTGGGCCATCCAAGGGACACTGTTTCTAATGGGTGTAGAGGGCTCTAGGTTCCCTCCTTGAGACACTATTGGCCGCAGAGACCCCATCCCTGGGGCCTTTTTTTTATAAAGGGTAGAGTGCTCACTAACCTCCTCTCTGAGCATATAGTGGCCACGAGGACCCCATCCCCGGGATCCCAGGTGCTTCTGAGTAGGTGTTCCAGTGTCCACCTGGGGCACCCATCAAACAATGCATTGGGGGCCGCATGGAGAGCCCCAGGGTCCCTGTGGACTCAGCCGACTCCAAGCATGCACCCATCATCGGTGATGTAAGAGTCAAGCATGAGCAATCTGAGTTTCCCTGCCACACCCATCGGGAACTTTCCTAAAGCCCCCGTTAAATGGAAGTAGACATGCCTTCCCTTCCTTTGTTCCTGCAAGGAGGGAGGGCATATCTGCTCCCATCTGGTGCGAGCTTCCAAAATGCTCCCTGAAGGTGGGAGAAAAGATTTGTTTCCCTTTTTGCGCACTAGCAGGCAAGACAACTACTGTTTCCTGGGATGGTCTCCCTGGGACACTGTTTGAGTCAGTCCCAGGGGATGGGGCCCTGGTAGGTTTTACAGGCTTGGAGGGGGGTGTGAACCCCCTCTACCTTTTCATTTTACATCTGGCCTGGGGATGGGGTTCCTGGGACTAATATAGACTTGGGAAAGGGGGCCCCAGGGCCTTTTTAGGCTCCAGAAGGAGATCAACATGCTCCCCTCCCCTTTAGTTTGAAATTGACCCCAGGGGATGGGGTCCTCGGGGCCTCACTGAGGAGCGGGGAGGGGACAGCCATGGACCCCGCCTCTATTTTTTCATATTCAATCTGGGCCATGGGGATTTTATTCCCAAACCATGCACAATATTGTTTTTGATTGTTTAAAATTGTATATTTTAACTGACATGTTCACTTAGCTATGCAGTCTCTTTAACATTTGTTTTTTCAGTGAATTTCAAATGTAAAAAAATGCAAAGTAAGATATTATTGCTATCCTGAACTATAACTTCACTTTAACCTTTATTCTGTCTGTGGCTGTGGGCAGCGCGAAATGAAAATGAAATGAAATACCAGTATTTGTAAAGCGCACGGCTACCTCCGAAGTGGTGTCCCGGCGCTGGGGGCAGTCGGGAACATTAAGCAAGCTATTGCTCAGAGTCACATGGTGCTGGGTTAGCCTGCCGCCGGCACCGGTTATCGAACCGTGAACCCTGTAGTCCGGAGTCAAGCATCCTGGCCGCTGTGCCACACTTCTTCCCTGAGGTTGGCCTCAGGGCTAGCCTGTGGTTCGGACCAGCATGTAACTCTCTTCAGGCAGCCAACCCCAAGCTACACACTGCCTTTGGCTATGTGAAGCATGGGGTTTGCCGTAGGGCATCCAACCCCCCTCAGGCAGGCGATTCCCCCCACAGCAAAACCACAGCTTAACTGAAAAGGGCCTGTTTATAGTTGATAATGTGGTGCCCAACCTTGTGCACCAATGTGAATAATAAAAGGCAATATTAAAACTGATAAAACTTAACATCACACCTCGTACAGCTATAGAGGGTAACGAATTGACAGAAATATTTCAACAACAAGTATGTACATTAAAACAACCAAGTTACATTGCTCAGGTTATGCTGAAATATGCACATATCATCTTAGGTGGACTGTTTTTTTCTTATCTGAATTCCCTCCCCCTGGGATAGGAGTGTCACATCTAATTATATATTTGGACGACAGCTTTCTAATTCATGTTTTTAAGTAATTTTGCCACTTCTTCTTTACTTTCTTTAGCTGTGGGTGGAATGATGTGCGTTACGGTTTATATGTTATAATATTGCCTTTTGTTATTCACACAGGTGCACCAGGGTGGCCACCAAGTTATCAACTATAGAGCAGGACCACTTCTGTAAAGCTGTTAAACCTGCCAGCGTTAGCGTGGTCTTCCTCCAAACATTTTATCTTAGTTCTCCATTTTTTCTTCTTTTCTTTTTGCGGCCTTAGGACTCTGTCTGTTTTGCCACTGCTGACCAGAGCTAAAGTGTGTGTGTTCACTCCCAATAGCATGGTAAAATAGGCCTACACTCAATTAGCACATTTAATTTACTATTAAGGACCTAGTAAAGTGGTGCTACCTGTAGTCCCTGTAAATTAAATGCTACTAGTATGCCTGCAGCATTGATTGTGCCACCCACTCAAGTAGCCCTTTAAACATTTTTCAGGCATGCAATTGCAACCTGTGTGGGCAGTTTAGACTGCCATTTATACCTAACAAATTAAATATTTTTACAGGCCTAAACCTTTCTTTTTAATACACATACGTCACCCATAGGGAAGGCCCTAAAAAGCCCATAGGGCAGGGTGGAGTGTATTTA
Organism: Lissotriton vulgaris; assembly: GCF_964263255.1. Taxonomy (NCBI): domain Eukaryota; kingdom Metazoa; phylum Chordata; class Amphibia; order Caudata; family Salamandridae; genus Lissotriton; species Lissotriton vulgaris. The sequence goes on from NC_141685.1 coordinate 320,052,522, forward strand.
AAAAGTTGGACAAGTTCTTTTGACTGCTGCATGTCTTGGTAGTGAAAAACTATTACATTGGTTTTTCAATACTGCAAGACCTACTTCACCCACAACACAGTTTAAGGGTAAAGTCAGATTTTAAAAACCAATTATGAAAATGCCACTTTTGGAAAGTTGGTATTTTCTTGTCCCAACCATTTGGCGCCTGCAGCCTGTGTCCTGTGTCACATGACTAGGTGTAGCTGGTAGTTGGTCTTTTAGTATTACTCCCAAACAATGAGACAAAGAGGGAATAGGTGTTGGGAGGCTGTGCCATCTCTGACTTGATAGGGGGGAGGAGTTGCCACCTACCACATTTGCACAGCACAAAGGCTCTGCCTTAGCACACTCAAAAAGTGTTTACAATAGTCTTTTGTACCCGCAGACAAGCTAGGGCAAGGGCAGAGAAGAAATAAATTCTCAGCAACACTGGATGTAGAAACCTCCTGAACCTTCTCCTACTTCCAAGCAGGCCTGGGCATAGGTTGTGGAGTTTGGCTCCATAAAACTCAGCGAAGTTACAAAAGAAACTCTGCGAAGTTCCACGAGTGGCAGAGTGCAGTGCGAACTGCAGTTTGTGCTGGTATTCCTGCTGCTCAGGGAGAAATCCTACCCGAGCGGCAGCTCACGCTACTTACTGTTCGCGATTGCTAGCAGGGAAAAAACTCCACTGCACATCGCAAAGCTGAGTTTTCTGCACTCAGCGAGCTCCGCGGAGTGCAGAAATCTCTGCAAACTCCGCGAAAGGAGTGAAGTTCACAGCCCTTTAGCAATGCATATCTCCGGTTCTACCAATTGGATTTAGGGCTTTTTGGCCTTGAATAACTTATTACATTTCACTCAATTCTTTTAAGCGGTGAGGGATTTTTCTTTTGTTGTGTTTTCACATTATTACTTTTTGAAGTGATTCCTAAATACTTTATATATTTCTGCTAAGTTAACCGTAACTGCTTTGTGCCAAGCAACCTGAGAGGTAAGCACAGTTTAATTTGGGTTTTCTTGTGACTTCACCCTGACAGGAACTGTGGTTGCTGCTTGAGTAGGGTTGCACCTCCCTCTACCAGTGACCCAACACCCTTCATTGGTGTTAAGCTGTGATTATTAGGACTTCTTTTTGAGCAGAACCATACAGTGATTTTGAGTAATACCCATATAAATAATTCAGCGAAGACATCACTGACTTCATCAGCCCCCACGACCACACCTCCGAGAACTACATTCTACTGGGAGACCTCAACTTCCACCTGGAAAAGAACAACGACAGCAACACCACCACCCTTTTGGACAACCTCGCCAATCTCGGACTCAAACAACTTGTTGACACCCCCACCCACCTGGCCGGGCACACATTCGACCCAATCTTCACCTCCAGCAAGCACATCTCCTTTAATCACAGCACAGCTCTCCATTGGACGGACCACAGCTGCGTTCACTTCTACTACAAAAAGACTCCGACCCACAACCACCCACAACCAATCCCCCGGAGAAACTGGAACAAAATTACCACCGACCAGCTCTACACATCGCTTCACCATAACCCTCCCGCAAAATCATCGGACCCAAACCAAGCAGCCATCAACCTCACACAATGGATCACCCACAGCGTTGACGAATTAGCACCCTTGAAAAACCATCAAATCAAGCAAGGCAGCAAAAAAGCCTCCTGGTTTAATGACGACCTTAAGAAATCCAAGAAGATCTGTCGCACCCTCGAGAAAGCCTGGCGAAAAAACCCAACCACTGACAACCTGGCCACCTTCAAGAACGCCACCCGCAAACACCTCCAACTAATCCGATCCACCAAGAAATCAGCATTCAAGGATCGACTTGACAACAACGCCCACAACAGCAAAGAACTATTCAACATCGTCAAAGAGTTTACCAACCCCACCGCCAGCACCAACGACATCACTCCCTCCCAAGACCTCTGCGACTCTCTAGCCTCGTTCTTCCACAACAAATTCGCTGACATACATAACAGCTTTGGAGACCAGCCCACCCCACCTACCTCCGAACTAAAAACCCCCTCCAACAACCTTTGCGCCTGGAACCCAATTACCACTGAAGACACCATTTGCCTGATGAACACCATTTACTCAGGATCGCCAACCGACCCATGTCCCCACCACATTTTCAACAAAGCAGACTCCATTATCGCACCCCATCTCCAAAACGTCATCAACTGCTCCCTCAACTCCGCCACCTTCCCGGAAAGCTGGAAACATGCCGAACTCAGTGCCCTCCTGAAGAAACCTACAGCAGACCCCACTGAACTCAAGAACTACCGCCCCATTTCGCTCCTCCCATTCCCTGCCAAAGTCATTGAGAAAGCCATCAACAGTCAACTCGCCGCCTTCCTCGAATCCAACAAATCCCTCGACCCTTCACAGTCCGGCTTCCGAGCCAAACACAGCACCGAGACCGCCCTCATTGCAGCAACAGACGACATTCGAACTCTACTGGACAACGGAGAAACTGCTGCCCTCATCCTACTTGACCTCTCCGCAGCCTTCGACACAGTCTGTCATAGCACCCTTATACAACGCCTCAGCAACGTCGGAATACAAGGAAAAGCACTGGACTGGATAATCTCGTTCCTCGCCGGAAGAACCCAGAGAGTCCGCCTCCCCCCTTTTAGGTCAGAGGCCACCGAAGTCATCTGCGGCGTACCCCAAGGATCTTCACTCAGTCCCACTCTCTTCAACGTATACATGAGTCCCCTCGCATCCATTGCGCGCCAACACAACCTCAACATTATCTCCTATGCAGATGACACCCAGCTGATCCTCTCCCTCACCAAAGAGCCAAACACCGCAAAAACCCACCTACACGAAGGGATGAAAGAAGTAGCCGAGTGGATGAAGAACAGCTGTTTAAAACTGAACTCTGACAAAACGGAAGTCCTCATCTTAGGATCATCCCCCTCCGCCTGGGACGACTCATGGTGGCCACCGGCCCTGGGAACCGCACCCATACCAACGGACCACACACATAACCTGGGCTTCATCATGGACTCCTCCCTCACGATGATCAAACAAGTCAACGCCGTCTCATCATCATGCTTCAACATCCTAGGTATGATCAAAAAATCTTCCGTTGGATCCCCACCGAAACAAGAAAGACGGTCACACATGCACTGGTCACAAGCAGACTGGACTACGGAAGCACCCTTTATGCCGGGACCACAGCCAAACTACAGAAAAAACGGCCAAGACCTGGAATTCTCTCCCCACCCACCTCCGCCTCACACAGAACCTCCTCTCCTTCAGAAAACAACTAAAAACCTGGTTATTTGATAAGTAAAGCTCCCACCCTCCCTCAAGCGCCTTGAGACCCTCTGGGTGAGTAGTGCGCTATACAAATTTAAACTTGACTTTACTTGACTTTATTGAGATTATATTGCCTCTCATTCTTTTTTCTATATTTATGATTGATGAGCTTGTGGCAGCTGTTCATATGAGGTGGGCAGTATTCAAGCTTTTGACTTAGTGGTGACTCTACTGGGTGGTGCAGTGAGTTATACCTTGCTACCTTTTTCTGCTCTTTACCTACAGGGAATGGTCTTTATGGTGGAACATAAGCAAAAGTGTGAACCCTGCAGTCAAAAAGGCCTTATAGCACAGGAATATATACTATTACCCAAGACCAATAAACATCTCCTACTCTCCAGACATTAAGAAACTTTCATTTAAACGTATCAACTGGTATCACGGTATTGACAGGTATCACAGTGTTCTACAAATCACATCCAAAGTTATAGTAAAAGGGTACATTTTATTCAAATCGATGCCTCCCTATGGGTTACACTCTAAATGACAATGTTCTCATCTGAAATAATTAAAAACAAATATACATGAACAATACAGTATGATAAAAAGTATTAAAAATGAATTAAAAAACAGTCGACGTGGCGTTTCGGTGTGCATTAATCTTTTCCACCTTCATCAGGACAAACATTTAGTTCATAATCTAAAAATAGAAACAGCATTTTAGATGCCTGTACACTACTGTGACCCCTCAAATTCATACAGTGTCCAATGCCTCTATGTTTACTAACACAGTACAATTATCTGCAGAGATGTATTGGTCTCTGATTATATAAAAACAAGTGTAAAACACCACTATTACATGATATCTATTTCGATCAAATTTTCTTGACACATAGTTATATAACACCTATGAATCAATTTTTTTCAATTGGCTACAAATAAAAATATATCCTCTCTGTATCTGTTTGGCAATTTCTTGTGGACCCATTCATTTTAAAGGGTTATCCTAAGCACTGTTATTCCTGAGTCGTGTAAGCCACCTCATTAAATTACAAGTGGTCCTTTTCTAAACAACTTATTTTATTTAAAAATACCTTATGAGGTTCTTTGGGAATATGATTTGTCAATTTTATTATTCCAGGATTAAACCATTTCTCCTCCGGCTATATTATGGGAAGCCTTGAAGATAGATAAATCGAATTATATTTTGACATTTGTTAATTAAAAGGAGATTTTAGACATCTAGTGTCTCTGTGTTATGGTAATAATATTTCTATTATTGAAACTTCAGGGTATTGATAAGACACTGCACGTTGGAGCCACCGTTTAATATGTCTTTTTCTTTTATGTATAGGGCTCTCGTGTATCAATTGAGACAGCTAAAAAAACAACAACGGGTGCCCCTTTAGGTATTAGCACAATGTGTCTCAGTATTTCTGGCAAGGTATGAAGATATCTCGCTATAGACTTACCCCTTGCTCAGTGGCATGTGTGCCTTCTTTATTTAATCGTTGTTTGCCACTTCACTTCAAGTGTGTTTCCGGATTCTGCAAGAATATATGCAAATATTACCGATCCGACCATCGGACTCTTGATTATCTTTAGTTATAAGGTATTAGTCAGCTGATGCCCCATTATCCTTATCCGCGCTGGACTATTAAGTGTCTTGTAGTGCTCGTGTTAATACCGAGCTATATGATATCGTGATCGTGGTATAATTAGACTCATGTCCATGACCACAGCCACCTCGAACTATTTATATTCATTTCGGTTTCTTAGGGTTGTATACGCTACTACTAAAACTATCCCTGTTGTCCATACACTCGGGGCTTAATTCCCCAGGACTTACTTCATCCCTACTGGATGTATTCGCCCACGTGCACCCTCGTGCTTATCCTCATCGGCAGTGTAATGCCTTTACAGGCATTATCCTGGCGCATGTATATTACATTTTACCGAGCTATGTTGGCTCTTTTGCAATTACCAATATAGTACGCAGTGTTTGCGGCATTAAGCTTGGGTCGAGTAGAGATTCCTTCTCTTTTTTAGACCATTGACAATCGAATGGCAATCAGAACCGTGGGAGAGGAAGAGGGAATTTTTACCCCCAACCCCCACAACAAAAACGGCCACACATTAGTACCAGGAGCCAGGAAAATTGGGATTAGAAAATAAAGCAGCCATTATTAATCTCTCCAGTGTAGACCTCACCACAGAAGAAACAACAGTCCTGGAAAAGGGTCTAGGCTATGCAATTAGTACACACATAGACAAATATAACCTTCAAAGAGATTTACAGGTTTTTTTTTTTAGAAAAATCAGATTACAAGACTTTTTTAAGGACAAAGAAAACACTAATACCCTGTCAATTAATAAGTCTGGCTTGAAACCTTAGTCACAGTGGACACCCCCAATGAATATGTCCATAAAAAATCGAAATTTTTGAGAAAGTTGTCGATAGCAATATATCAGATCTTCTGGCCCAACCACTATATTGGCAAAATAATCTGAGCACTGGAGAGAAAATAGCTTTAAAATCATTAGAGAGTAATAAGACACTAACGATGAAACCAGGAGATAAAGGAGGGAGCATTATATTAATGGATACAGAGGATTATAATGAGAGTATAACGAGAGAATGCTCCTCCTGCTTAATAACACCTCACATTACCACAAGTCAAGCAATCAAGATTGGAATGACTTAATACAGAAAGTAGGAAGACTGTTGGACTTTACAAAGGATGATGAGATTATTTGTATAGATGAATATAAGTTCTTGAAAAATGTGAACCCTATCATTCCGGCAATATATGGCCTGCAGAAAGTCCATAAAGATCTAACAAACCCACCTATGAGACCAATTGTTTCTAGTATAGATTCTGTAACAGAACCTTTAAGTAAATATGTAGGCAAATTTCTTCAGCCACTGGTAATTAGTCATCAAGCGTATATTAAAGACACTACCTGCATGAAAGAGAAAATTGAACATCGAACATATAATGTCAATTCCCAATGGCTTTTAACTTCAGATATAGAGCCCCTCTATACAAACATCCCCAGGATGATACCATCACCATGTTAGAGGGCCTCTTGAGTACAGATGAGGACGATCAGTCAGAACACGCAACATTTATCTTGGAATGCGTGGAAATCATACTTAAGAACAACATCTTTATGTTCAGAAATGACTATTACAGGCAGGTCAAAGGTACCAGCATGAGAGCCACCTGTGCTCCCAGCTTGGCCTGCCTGTATGAGGCTGACTTCGAAAATAAACACATATTTAATACAGCGGCACCCTTTTATGAGAACATTTCGTGCTGGTCGATTTATCGATGATGTTGTTTTCATATGGACAGGGACAGTTGAAGACTTAAATGACTTTATAAGCTGGCCTAATTTGGGAGATAGTAATCTTAAATTCACCTCAAATTATGCTAAAGAAAAGGTAGAGTTCCTTGATATTAAGATCAAACACGTATTTGTATTTGTGTTTGTATATGTATTTGTATTTGTATTTGTAGAGCGCAATTATCACTGCCTGGTCTATAAACGCTATAGAAGGGGGGAGACATGGACCTAGCCTACAGGCACAGGGGCAGAGATTAACCCGACCCCCAAGCCTCTTGGCAAAGAACCGTTTTTAACGGGTCTTCCTGAAAAGAAGAAGGGCGTGCCCTTTACGCACAGTCTCTGGTAGTTTGTTCCATAAAGGGGGGATATCGATGGAAAAGGCTCTGCCCCCTTTGGTAACCAGCCTGAAACGCTGACACTTCAGTAGACGGGCCTCTGAGGACCGGAGCACCTGATTCGGAGTGTATAGTGCTGGGCGATCTTTAACGTAGTGGGGGGCTTGGCCATAGATGGCCTTGTGCACAATGCAGAGGTCCTTGAAGTTGGCTCTCTGCTTTACCGGAAGCCAATGTAGGTGTTTAAGGAGAGGGGTGGCATGGGCTTCTCTGGGCAGTTTGAAAATCAGCCTGGCCGCGTTGTTCATTGTAACCTGGAGTCTAGCCAATAGCTTCTCCGGAAGGCTGATGTAAAGGGCGTTGCCGTAGTCCAGGCGGGAGATTATCATCGCCGACACGATCAATCTAAGAGTGGAAAAGCTCAGGAGAGGGGCGAGCTCATGGAACTGTCTCATCAGGCCAGCACAGGCTCCCACTACTGCGGACACCTGCTGAGACATGGACAGGTCGACGTCTATTTTAATTCCAAAGCTCTTCACGACCAAGGCTGGGACTGGGTCGACGCCATGTTCCTGAGGCCAAAAAAGGTTGCTCCACGGGTTAGAGCAGTGGTGATGGCCAAGACCTCAGCCATCACCACTGGGTTCATTTTTAGAGAATTAGATGTCATCCAGTTGGTGATAAATTTTAGAATATTCTGTGTCTTAGCTTGGGCAGCTGATGAATTGTCGATCTGGATGATAAGTTGGGTATCATCCGCATAATTATAGATCTGGCAGTCAATGGAGTTCAATGCACCTATCAGGGGCTGCAAGTAGGCATTAAAAAGGAGAGGGGACAAGGCCGATCCCTGTGGGATACCACAAGAGAGAATGCCCGAGATAGATATGTGGGATGCCAACTATACTCTCTGGGTCCGACCGTTAAGGAAGGATGTAAGCTATTTAAATGCTGTGCCCTGGACTCCAAGATCAAATATCCACAACAATATAAGCTTATGGTTAACTGTGTCAAATGCCGTGGATAGATCCAGTAGAACCAGGGCACACGGCCTCTTTTTGTCCACTTGGAGCCTAAGATCATCGAGCACTGCCAGCATCACCATTTCAGTGCTATGATGGGCCCTGAAACCTGCCTGATTGTACTGTAGGAGATTATTTGTTTCAAAATGGTGAGAAAGAAATTTCAGCGCATGTTGCTCCAACACCTTTGACAAAAAAGGCAATTGGGAGATAGGTCTGAATTTTTTTTAATTTTTCGCATCCGCTCCCGGCTTCTTCAGAAGTGGAGTGACCCATGCTTCTTTAAAGCTCGCTGGAACAGTGCCAAGAGTCAGGGATTGGTTCAGAAGTGACAGCACCTCGTCCTCCATCCCGGGAAGTGCCATCTTAAAAATAGTGGGTGGACATGGATCAGCCGGGGAGCCGGACTTAACCCGTTCTATTAGGTGAGACAGGGAATCACCAGTCAGAGTCGTAAAGACCGTAAGCGGTGTTGCAGACAAAGGTACTGAAAGGGTAGGTAACAAAGAACAGGGTACGATAGAGGTGGTGGTAATTACCTCTAGTAAGTCCTTGACTTTGTCAAGAAAAAAGGACTGTAACAAGTTGCAGTCCACAGACCTGTGTGCCGGCCTCACAGTCTCTGTTTGCCTCAGCTCAGAGAGTATCCGAAAGTTTTCTTTTTGAAAATCCTGAGCTGAGGCAATCCGAGTTTCATAAAATTCTGCTTTCCTGGTGAGGATGGCTTTTTTATATGCTCCAAGCCCTAACAGATACTCCCTGCGGAAATCTGCACTGTAGGATTTCCGCCATGCTCTCTCCTGTTGACGGAGACATTGCTTCAGGGTTCTTAGGTGGTCATTGAACCAGGGGGCTCCCTTGCCCTTGTCTCTAGAAGGCAAACTAGCGGTAGAGTTATATACAAAACCAACAGATCGGAATGCAATGCTCCACTACAAGAGTAATCATCCTAGTAGTAAGAAAGACAGCATCCCATTTGGACAGTATTTAAGAATACGGCGAAATTGCACAGACATACAAGATTTTAATTGACATGCAGATGATCTCACCAAAAAACTATTAAGTAGAGGTTACCCTAAGAATATTGTGAGGAAAGCTTACAAAAGGACAAAATACTACAATAGAGACACCCTTTTTAAGGAAAAGCCCAACAAAGAAGATGAAGCAAAAGAACGATTGATCCTTGGCACAAATTTCAGTTGTGCCAGTAATAAAGTGAAGAACATTATAAATAGAAACTGGTCATTACTAAATGAAAGAGGTAGTGTAAAACTCCCTAAACAAATGTTCAGCTTTAGAAGGAACCGTACAATCAGAAATAGACTTGTCCACACATATAGGGAAGACAATAGCCAAAAACAACGCTCTATAAATAATGCACCCCTACCAACTGGGAACTATGCATGTTGCATGTGCAAAAATTGCAATAGTATGATGAAAGGAGCTGAGGTTGTATACAACGGAATCACACATAAAATAAAAAACGTTATTTATTGTAAAACAAAAGATCTGATCTACTTGATAATCTGCCCATGTAATAAAGGGTACATAGGGGAGACATCAAGAGAAATCAAGGTCAGAATCACAGCACATAAGTCAGCCATAAGAACCAAAAAACGAACGGCCCCATTCGTAGAACACTGGATTAACCATAACCATACAATAGATTAATTAAAGTGGTGTGGAATTGAGATAATCCAACATAGCGTCAGAGGCGGCAATAGCCTGATTAAGAGGAAAAAGAGAGAACAATTTTATATGTCCTATTTTGACAATTATAGGACTGAACTAAATAACAAAGAGGAATGGGAAAGATTAATTATTTAGTGATGTTGGCTAAGAATCTTAGAAAGGATGTATAGATTCACATACTGTCACTATGAGTAAGATGAAGAGAAGGATGATTATATAGTTCTAAAACATGCCATTGAGTCAAAACACGCGTGCATATAGGTTTAAGATCAGGTACTAGATGCAACCATTGCACAATGGGTGAGACTGTTCTAGTGCAACTGTAAATTAAAAAGTTTATGTTGTTAGCACTAATAACACTATGATTATTTATAGCATCCCTAGCGGGGAGTCAATGGAAATATACTGAGGGAAATATGAATGTATCAAAAATGTTTTGTATCATGAACCAAATGTATTGTATTGTATTGTATTGTGTTGTATGGCGTTTTTGTAAAGCGGTGGTTACCAGAAGGCATTCCAGTGCTGAGAAAGTCTCATACTCAGGGGGAGCGAGGGAGAGGAGATCATTTAGGGAAGAGGAAAGTTTTCAGTGTTTTCCGGAAGCAAAGATGACCAGATTCTGCGCGTAGTTTCAGTGGGAGAGAGTTCCAGTGTGAAGCCGCATTCACGAGAAGCGGCGGCCTCCGGTGCGTGCTTTCTTGACTCTAGGCACCGTAGCCAGGAACCCTTTGTCTGAGCGCAGGGGTCTATTGGGTTTGTAGGGGATGACTAGGCTTCTCATAATCGGGGGTCCTATGCCTTGCAGGATTTTGTGGGTGATGCATAGGGACTTGAAGATAATCCTCTCCCGCGCGGGGAGCCAATGAAGCGATTTGAGAGCAGGTTTGGCTGATGACCTGAGGGGGATACCCATTAAGAGCCTAGCAGCGGCATTTTGGATTTGTTGAAGCTTGTTGATTGTGGCTTTGGGGGCTCCTAAGAAAATTGCGTTACTGAAATCTAGCCTGGAAAGAACTAGACCTTGTATCAGTAACCTCCTAGAGTGAAACGGGAGGAGGGGAAGGACTTTACGGGCGGAACTGAGAAGACCGAAGCAGGTACCGGCAGTCTTTTTCGCTTGTGTCTTGAGCGAGAGGTCCTGATCCAGCCAGATCCCCAAGCTTTTAATTTCTTTTTTTGGGGTAGGTGGGTCCCCTAAACACGCCGGCCAGGTGGAAGAGGGCAATGAGGCTGACTTGTGGCCTAACAACATGATTTCTGTTTTCGATCTATTTAGCTTGAGTGAGGAGTCACACATCCAGGCATGGATCTTTGTCAGACACCGATGTAGATGGGTCCGCCGAGATCGCTTGTAAAGATCTGTTTGTCTCAATATACTTACATTGGAAGGAGGTTTGAGCAGATATTATTGAACATTTGTTAAATATTAGAAACAAGTGAAATCTCATTGATATCATTGTGACCGTAACGTAATATAAGATTGTCAAATATGGCCACCACAAAGCAGAGCCAGAGCCAACAGCTCTATTGCAATGGTAAAATAAAGAGTGTATATTGTTAGCACTAACAACATTATTATGATTCATAGCATCCCCAAAGGGGTGGTAATGGAAATATACTGAGGGGAATATTAATGTATTAAAAATGTTTTGGATTGTGAACCAAATGTTGATTGGGCCGCCGAGATCGTATGTATAGATCTGGTAGCCAAAATATATTTGCATTGGAAGGTGGATTGAGCAGACATCATTGAATATTTGTTTAATAATAGAAATAAGTGAAATTACATTGATATTATTGTGACTGTAACTCAATATGAGACAATCAAATATGGCCACCATAGAGCAGAGCCGGAACCAATAGTTCTCCTCCTTGAAACAAAATGATAAATCATAATCCATCGCTCAGACTTAGATGGTCGAGTGAATACTTTAGTAAATCGAGTAAAAGAAGTATAAAATAATAATGAGTAAAGATTAACATAAAAATGTAGCTCGTGTGCAATATAAATGTTGATTTCCTGGTCAGCTGCAACAGCGACAGTATAAATATTCTAGTTAAATGGAAGTAAGTTTATCCAAAAAACTTCCGGTGATGCACGTTGGAGCAGGAAGGCCGCCGTGACCGAATCAGGTACGACCGGGCGTTTATTAAACTGGAGAATGCCGGGGAGCAGGTGGCTCATTTATAATATTGGTAATAATGCAGTGAAGAGATAGGAGCTCATTTAGCTAGGGTAACACTTAGTAAAGATGCCCATGCTTAATCCCGCAAACACTGAGTACTATATTGGTAATTGAGAAAGAGCCAACATAGCTCGGTAAAATTTAGTATACATGCGCGAGGATAATGCCGGTAAAGGCATTACACTGCGACGAGGATAAGCACGAGGAATTAAGGCCTGAGTGTATGGACAACAGGGGTAATTTTAGTAGTAGCGTATACAACCCTAAAAACCGAAATGAATATAAATAGTTTGAGGTGGCTGTGGACATGGACATAAGTCTAATTATACCACGATCACGATATCATATAGCTTGGCATTAACATGTGCGCTACGAGACACTTAATAGTCCAGCGCGGATAAGGATAATGGGGCATCAGCTGGCTAATACCTTATAACTAAAGATAATCAAGAGTCCGATGGTCGGATCGGTAATATTTGCATATATTCTTGCAGAATCCGCAAACACACTTAAAGTGAAGTGGCAAACGATGATTAAAGAAAGAAGGCACACATGCCACTGAGCAAAGGGTAAGTCTATAGCGAGATATCTTCATACCTTGCCAGAAATACTAAGACACATTGTGCTAATAACTAAAGGGGCATCCGTTGTTTTTTTAGCTGTCTCAATTGATACATGAGAGCCCTATACATAAAAGAAAAAGACGTATTAAACGGTGGCTCCAACGTGCAGTGTCTTATCAATACCCTGAAGTGTCAATAATAGAAATAATAACAAACAGGTAATTATACCATAACACAGAGGCACTATATGTCTAAAATCTCCTTTTAATTAACAAATGTCAAAATATAATTTGATTTATCTATCTTCAAGGCTTCCCATAATATAGCCGGAGGAGAAATGGTTTAATCCTGGAATTATAAAATTGACGAATCATATTCCCAAAGAACCTCATAAGGTATTTTTAAATAAAATAAGTTGTTTAGAAAAGTACCACTTGTAATTTAATGAGGTGGCTTACGCGACTCAGGAATAACAGTGCTTAGGATAATCCTTTAAAATGAATGGGTCCACAAGAAATTGCCAAACAGATACAGAGAGGATATATTTTTATTTGTAGCCAATTGAAAAAAATTGATTCATAGGTTTTATATAATTATGTGTCAAGAAAATTTGATCGAAATAGACATCATGTAATAGTGGTGTTTTACACTTGTTTTTATATAATCAGAGACCAATACATCCCTGTAGATAGTTATACTGTGTTAGTAAACATAGAGGTATAAGACAATATATAAATTTGAGGGGTCACGGTAGAATACAGGCATCTAAAATGCTGTTTCTATTTTTAGATTATGAACTAAATTTTTGTCCTGATGAAGGTTGAAATGATTAATGCACACCCAAACGCCACGTTGATTGTTTTTTAATTAATTTTTTATATTTTTTATCATACTGTATTGTTCACGTATATTCGTTTTTAATTATTTCAGATGAGGACATTGTCATTTAGAGTGTAACCCATAGGGAGGCATCGATTTGAATAAAATGTACCCTTTTACTATAACTATGGATGTGATTTGTAGAACACTGTGATACCTGTCAATACCGTGATGCCAATTGATACATTTAAATGAAAGTTTCCTAATGTCTGGAGAGTAGGAGATGTTTATTGGTCTTGGGTAATAGTATAAATTCCTGTGCTATAAGGTCTTTTTGACTACAGGGTTCACACTTTTGCTTATGTTGATCACCCCTTCCCTGTATACTGTATAGGGGTACCTTCCTCTTTTTGAGACTTTATGATGGAACACCATCCTGGTTAGACAATTACAAAGCTGATGGTCTTTCCAGGTTCTTCTGCAATAGAGATGAGAACTCCCCGGAGGTTGGGTAGTTCTTCCCAATTTCAGCTGGGGTGGAACACCACCAATTGTTTGCCTGACTCCTCCATTTTTGATGAACTTGCTTTTGTTAGCCTTAGGACTCTGTGCACTTTACTGGTGCTAAAGTGTGTGCGCTCACTCCCTTTAAACATGGTAAAATTTGCTTAGCTCCAATTGGTATACTTATTTGACTTGTAAATGCCTAGTAAAATGTAAGTAAGTACAAAGTTTATTGTTTCTGATTAATTAAAACCATTACAAAAATGCATTAGAATGCACATTTCATCAATAAAAAAAATTAAAAGACAAAAGTCTTAATTATTTAAAAAAATACAGTAGTTATAAAATGAGAGCTTGAGAAGTGTCCATAATTAAATATTTTTCCAAACCACCGACATCTTTGTTGGATAGTTTGAGCACCACTGATTTAAAATTTTTACCAACATCCCATTTAGGAGCGGAAGTCTTGGATCAAAGCATGCAAGGACTGTTTGTCTCCATGTGCGTATTCTGTATTCGTTAGTAGAGTGGTACTACCTATACATAGGGCAGTTCAGTTAAATACTATCAGTGTGCCTGCAGCACTGTATGTGCCATCCACTAAAGTAGCCCTTTAAACATGTGTCAGGCCTGCAATTGCAGCATGTGTGTGCAGTTTCAAGCTGCCATTTCGACCTGGCAAAATAGACCTTTTGACAGGCTAAACTGTCCTTTTTAATACATATAAGTTACCCCAAGGGTAGGTTCTAAACAGCACATAGGGTAGGGCGCAGTTTATTTAAAAAGCTGCACATGTACATTTAACTTTGACATGTCCTGGTAGTGAAAAACTAACATTGTTTTTTCACTACTGCAAGACCTACCTCTCCCATAAGATAACATTGGGTTACTTATTACATTTAATAAGTGCTAACTTTCAGTTGGAAGCAGGTAGGAGTGTCGGGTTTGGTGTCTATAAAATTGTCATTTAAAAGCATCTTTAATGATAAAGTTGCATTTTAAGTCACAATTCTGAAAATCACACTTTTAGAAAGTTATATGTACAAAAAGGAAGGTTTAGGCCTGGCAAAAGTTTTTTTTGCCAGGATTAAATTGTAGTTCAAAACTGCATTCACGGGCTGCAATGACACACCTGAGACATATTTGAAATGGCTACTTAAGAGGGTGGCAGAATCAATGCTGCAGGCCCACTAGAAGCATTTAATTTACAGGACTTGGGTAGATGCAGTACTACTTTACTAGGCACTTATAAGTAAAATAAAGTGCCAATTGGATCTGAACAAATGTCGCCATGCTATAGGGAATAAGCACATGCACCTTAGCACTGGTTAGAAGTGGTAAAGTGCACAGAGTCCTAAGACTAATAAAAATAAGATCAGCAAAAATGGCGGAGTAAGGCAAAAGGTTTGGGGGAACAACACCCTAAGACCAAGAGGTTTGCTAATATAGGACTGCACAATGTGGTTGTGTGAAAACGTGGATGCCTGAAAACGTGGCTGCAGAACAGGGAAAATAGCTATGTGTAACCTCCAGGTCACATATTTAAATCCTGAAAAGTCTAGCTCTACATTTCTTCGTACCTGTGTTGATAACTCAGAGGTACCCCGGAATATCGAAGATAGAATATCCTGGTAAAGAAATATTTACCTAACTCCTCATCTACTAACCTGGTTGCTATCTATCTATCTATCTATCTATCTATCTATCTATCTATCTATCTATCTATCTATCTATCTATCTATCTATCTATCTGTCTGTCTGTCTGTCTGTCTGTCTGTCTGTCTGTCTGTCTGTCTGTCTATCTATCTATCTATCTATCTATCTATCTATCTATCACCCTCACTCTATCTATCTATCTATCTATCTATCTATCTATCTATCTATCTATCTATCTATCTATCTATCTATCTATCTATCTATCTATCTATCTATCTATCTATCTATCTATCTATCTATCCGTAGATCTGGAGTTAGGAATGCTAAATCTATACTTCCTCTGTAGCACTTACCTTTCGATATTTTCGCCTTTTATATTTTGTGTGCCATATATTTGTTTTACGATATTCCTATCCTGGATATTCATCATTACAATCATAAATCATTACCAAGTTTATTCGTTCTCAGCAGTTAAGTTGCAATCTTTTTCATGCACACATACATACATTCTGGATTAGGCGCTATGTCAGCATGCCTAGTTTTAATATGAATGCGCCCTCTTAACATCTGAGCGCAGATTGCTTCTGTCTTGAGAACTTAGCCCTGTCTTGATTCACCTCCTTGACACTCGTATTTTCTCCCTAATAGTCACTTATTCAGCACTCTGCCTGGAGATGATGTGCTCTTAACCGATTCACTTGGTTAAGTCTTTAACCTGACTTGTAATAATTTGATGACCCGGCAGGCACCCACATCATGACAGAATTGTTCTGCAAATGGAATCACTGTCGCTACATTACACGGAGGGCCGACAGCACCGCCTTCAATTATAGCAACAAGATCAGAGCTATTACCGAGGCCCCATTTATAACACAGACACATCCTCCTGTTAGCGCGCCAAAAAAAACTGCCCGCCAAAGAGAGCCTTTTCCATGCTAATGTCACACAATTACCTCTTAACTGCCAAAACAAATGTCACAAATGGGGAAAGTGACACCAAATCAAAAACGTCACAGGTGATCGATTCGTGTCATCTCGCGCGCCCGCCGCGGCGGCTGGAGCGACAGACACGGTGATAACGCAAGCCTAATATTATATTACAGCCTTCACGGTCCTGAGTGCCGGGAGATGAATGTGTGTCACTTTACATGTCGCTCACTCTCGGGGCCTGGGCAGGCAAGCATGGAAAATGGAGTGTTTAGGATTAATGATATTGGAAATGGCGGAGGGGAGATTGCACAGGCCTTCCTCCCTGAACCATGCAGATTGAAACGTACCTCAGAGCTATCTTTGTCCCTCCCGCCCCGCTCAGCCTCCCCACCGTACACAGACATCTCTCACCTCATTCTCTTTCCTGCTAAGGTCCTTTCGTGGCACTTAGTTCAGAACACCTTTTTGTTTTACATTACCAAAGTCATTTATTTGTGTTTGTTGCGCTGCAGTGCCGGGCATCCAATCTTTATGACAAATGGTTGGAGCCAGGAACCCGCGCCGCCGCCGCTTTAAATATTACTGTCTCTAATTTCCAAGACAAATATAATGCAAAGGTTTAGAAGCAACCAGAGGCGGGCAGCGCTGAGAAATAAACCCGGCTGCAAATGTTTAAAATTGAATGTGTCAGAGATATGACTTGATAGCTTTCTGCGAACATCCATCAACAAACTTTATGTTTGCAAGTTTGGAATGATGCATAGTCTCCTCTGGGATAATTACACTGAAGTACAGCACTGTGCATTGTGTGTATCCTCTGCTACCCAGTGCAATTTATTAATTATACTTGGTAAGAATTTAGGAAGCTTAAACCATGGTGGGACCTGAGCAGTGCACACCGCACCAATTAAAATATCCTGTTTTAAAAAATGACCTTATGTGGTTTTCATATAGCTCCTTGCACGCCATTTTCACGGCCTCTTTGCACTGTTTGGAGTATCCGAGAGAATGTCCACAGGTTATCCCAAGGTAGTACGCTCCTTGATTGGGAGTGGGAGGGGGCGGGGGCAGGGGGTGGAGGAGGCGGGCGTTGTGTAAGAGATCTAATCTCATGACTTTCCACCATCTGGGAAGTGCCATTAGTGGGATCTTTTCAACAGATGTACAATCTTCACCCCAAATCAGAGGATTTCCTGTTACACCCAACTTTCAATTATGCCCTTTGTCTCACAGAGCTATCAGAGCTTGAATTGTTTAGTTCACCTCAAGCATGCGAGTATTTGATTGTTGACTTGGACCATAACCTCATTCTTGCTCTTAGTCTCTGTGTTCTCCCTGTTCCCCAGCTTGTTATGACTTGATCCTGGGTTATTTCTGTAAATGTCACCAGAGGAGTTTAGCTTGTGCCTTTCACTTTACTTTACAGCTATGCTGAGTTGCTCTTGGGTTTTCGTGTCAATGTATCTATGGAAAAATATATATATTTATGTGTTTCAGTGGCATGTGGTTTGAGGTTAGTGGGAGAAGTGGCTGGAACATAGATTTTATAAAAGTTTTGGTTGTCACAGAGGCGGCAGATTATAGAATTCCTAAAAGGGCATGTACGCTCACACAATATATTGAGTATGTTTTTAATATACTGTGAATTAGTCTAATAATATGCAACAGAAAATCTGTGCTAGAAATTGTTTCTCACAAAAGTGGTAAAAAGCATGCTGTGATTGAATTAGACACAATTAGGGGATTATGTAAAAATATTGCTCTGGAGCAAGATAATGCTTGTTGAAGGAATAATTAAAGGTTCTACTCCAAGGTTATAAGAAAAAAACTGTACTTTCTACAATCGTGATTATAGATGACACTGTGTTGACCATTCTTGTAGTATCAATGATACCCTCTGCCCTGTGTGTTTCCAAGTAAGTTTAAATGTGTTGGTGATGGACCCAGTATGGCAAAATTTATGATCGATTTCCTACCCAATTACTAACAGTGCAAGCAGATCACATCATAAGTTCAATGTACCATTATAGGTCAAGCAATGCGTTTAGGTTTGTTAAATTATGATGAGTGGTGTGCAGGCTATTTGGGTGTATTCAGAAACGGACAATATTTTAGTTGTGTCATGCAGTAGGAACATTCCCGCTGCCAGACTGATCCGCAGAAGGCCACTCAACTTTGTCAGATTGGTACCATTGCAAAGTATCTACCATTCACTTCAGTCAGAAGCCCAAGGTTAGGAGTTCCAGCTAGGCCTGGAGGGTGAACCCCGCTCCACTCGCGGAGTTTGCGGAGTTTTCCGCATTCCGCGTTACGCAAAAATCACGGAGGTCCCAAATATTCCGCTTCGCGCAGCAGAGCAGAGTTTTTTTCCTCACTCGTGTTCACCAACGCCAAGTTGGCGAGCGCAAGATTTTTCCTCGTTCGCTATCGTCAACATCAAGTTGGTGAGCGCAAGTGCGGAAAATAAACCTCCTGGTGAGCTTTCTCAACACGGGGGGGTCAGGTTTCTCATTGGGAGTGGTCACGTATTCTTGCGACCTCTCGCGTTGAGAAACAGCCTGTTCGCATTAAGAAAGCTGCTGCTTGAGTAAAAATCTACTCGAGCAGCAGAAAAGGAAACCTCCTCTGTGCATGGTGCCGTTCGCGATGATTGATCAGTGCAGACAAGCATCCAGTACTTTGCAATCACTGCAAACAGCAGTTTCTATCATACTCCGCCCCTCGCGGGGATCAGCCTAGTGCCGTGGAGTTTTTTTACCACTTTGCGGAGTTTCGAGTAGCCCAACTCTGCAAACTCTGTCCAGGGTTACTTCCAGAAGTGAGGTAAGAAGGTAGTTGTTGCTCTCTCCCTGGCAGAACTATTGTGTTTCTTCCTCATTGTTACAGAGGAAAAACAGCTCCCTGTAGCCTGTTGCCCCATCCAAGTTGCGTAGCACATATGTCTGCTTGGAAGGGAAAATATGACTCAGAAGAAGCAAAGGAATATTACACTTATTTGGAAAGTGAAAAGGAAGGATTTACTTCACCCATCCCTACTTTTTGATATTTTGATTACATGGCTGATTGCATGGTGATCTCAATGAATAGTGGATTTCAAAGGTTTGCAGCTGTTCACCAGACCTTTGAGAATATGTCCATTACTTTTAGAGAACTTCCTATCCCCAATGTACCTCCAACCCCTTTTAAGGGTCAGAGCATTCCCAGCTCCAGTGAGCAGATATTCCCTGTCGACACAATGGGTGTATTCCAGTCTGCATTGACCACGTGATTCTGTTTTTTTCTTAAAGCGAGCCTTAGCCAGATATTTTTTACTGTTCACCAAAAATAACATGAGTACTTACATGTCACAATACAATGCTCATACATCTAAGTTACTTGACAATCAAATGAGAATGGAAGTAATGCAATAGATCTGCACTCCATGATATTCGCAGAGAGGAGGATAGTGGTTAAGGGGATAAAGGGAGACCCAAGTGATTCTTAGATAACTGTAACCTGAGTAGGGATGGACAGTAAACTCCACTTCTCTGTCAGACTTTACAGAGTTTTGTCCACTCCCAGCTCTGCTTGGAGTGCTTAGTTTTGGAAAAATTCCACCAACCGCTATGTGGTGGAGTTTTTTCTCGCACACAGCTCACCAATGTTAAGCTGGTGAGAGCAAGCGAGAACATCGAGTGCTAGACCGCCTCCATGTGGGATTTCTTAATGTGAGCGGTTGCAGCAAGTCGCTATCGCTCGCATTGAGAAAGCTGCTGCTCGAGTAGAAAATCTAGTTGAGTGGCAGAAAGAAGCAGCTCCCTCTGGTGTGCTATGTAGTACAGGTTGCACAGTGGTTTTATAGCTCCCAGTGCTATAAATCAGCACAACATACCGACCTCCGTCGCTCCCAGAACTTCCCGGAATCTCTCTGGATTTTTAGGTCACTTTGTAGAATTCCAATAAGTGACACGCCTTGAGTTCCGTAGCCCTGAGTCACAAAAATGTTAGGAAAAGTATAGGAATTCACAAACTTTCACAGATGTATATCTGGGAAGCTGCACCAGGCACAGGTTTTCAGGCATACTTCTAGGAAGATCATATGCTATTTTCATTGAGATCCTAGTACTGCTATACAAACACACACTTTTCTTTTTCTTCGCAGGGAAAATATGTTTCCCTATGAAGAAGGTTATTCCTCTAAACCTCTACAAAAACTTGTGGTGATCCATTTGACTCTAACTCTGGAAAGGATGTTATGGTAGACTGCTGCTTAAGTAAACATTAACCCTGGGCGGAGTTCGCAGAGTTGCACTACGTGAAACTCCGCAAGCGGCGGAGTACTATAGAAAAATGCAGTTCGCTGTGATTGCACAGTGCTGGATGCTTGTCCGCACCGTGCAATCATTGCGAACAGTACCTTGCACAGCATAAGTGGTCCCTGCTTTCCTTTTCTGCTGCTCGAGTAGATTTTTGCTCGATCTGCAGCGTTCTCAACGCGAACAGGTAGTTTCTCAACGTGAACAGTCGCGAGCATTGGCGAGCACTCGCAATGGGAAACCTGAGATCCCCACGTTGAGAAACCTCATCGGGCGGTTGATATTCCACACTTGTGATCGCCAACTTAATGTTGACGATCACAAATGAGGAAAAGTCTCACCGTGAAGTTGATTTTCCTCACTCGCGCTCGCCAACTTGACGTTGACGAACACGAGCGAGGAAAAAAATCCGCTCCGCGTAGCGTGGAGTGCAGAAAACTCTGCAGGGTTAGTAAACATTCTACTATTTCGAGGGAGGAAAGGGAAATAAGAGGAATATTCACAAAAATACATGTTTATAGGCATTCACAAACTTCTGAGGCTAGCCATGACTTGAAATGCTTATTTTCCCAATCCTTGATTGAGATTCATGGGTGCAGATAATTCCATATTTGTGGCAGACATCTTCACAAACCTAACTGAGTTTAAACGTGCCAGGAACCGATTTCTGAATTGCTGGCAGTCATCCTGTCCCATGAGTGGGTAGAGTGAGTTCTCGTTTTCACATGCCTGAGATGGGGTCCTTCCTAAATAGGTGTCTGCCTTTTTTGCGCGCTGTTCATGTTGTATCTTTTGAGGCAGGGATAGTATTGAACAATGAGAGACTAGATATCTCTGGGCCTTTCTGCCAGTTTATGGGCCTGGTCTAATATTTCATTTATATGGTACAGTCCTGCCCTTTCCTTTTGACGCAGGGCAGTGCTGCAAGAAGTCTGCGGCCCTGCCCTACACCAAAAAATAGTAAATGAGGCCCTTTGTGTATTAGCATTAAACAGGAAAAAAGGAAGGGAAGGCTCAGAACTGAGAGGGGAGTTGATTCAGTTTGCTGACGCCAGGCATTATTGGCTAATTTGCAGAGAATGTGTCCAAATCTATACTTAGAATAGAAATCACTCTCTTCTGAACACCTCAAATAGGTTCTGCGTCACCAGTAATGACAATATTTTCATTGTTGATTTCATAAATTTCAGATTTATGAAAAAGTAAGCACATATCCAACTACTAAGCTAATAATACCTCAACTTACTGAGATTTCTTACCAGTCATATGGGTCCTCTGAAGTGGGCGATGGCCTAAAGCGAAAGAACGATCCGGATGAAAAGCAACAGCAAATTTGCTTATTTCTTGTTTATGATTTAAAATAAAAACTTTATCCACGGTTCTCATTTTGTTGTGTTTCCATTTCAGTTATTGCAGTTTTACTCCCTAAATGTTTTAATTCAGAGCCATTTTTTATATTATTTTCGCCAATCGGCATCGGTTACTCTGTTGTATGGTACATCTGTAAATGATATCCTCCTTTTCAAAAAAGGAGCTACTGCGCTAATATTGGTGCATCGCAGCCCAATGTTTCCTTCTCTGTTAACTAACATGATATGAATTTTCGAACACTCTTCAGTAAAGAAAAAGAGGGCGATTTACTCGGAAATCGAAAAAAAAAAACAAATGCAGCAAAACATGAGAATTTAGATTTGCCAAGTCATTCTGGTTTATTGTAAAAACTATTTTCATTGCCAATCGTAGAAAATGAAGATAACATGGGATAATGTATTGTTCTGTCAAATGATGTTATTTAATATGCAGTGTTGTTTTCCTTTCGTTTTCTGCTGTACAATAATTATGCTCCTGAAATGGAATTCATTTTACCTAATAGACCCCGACAAGGGGAGATATTAGCCTTATTTAGTGTTAATGAATGCCTGAATATTTCAAAGAGCGAATGGTGTCTGTTATCAGATTTCAAATGTAGAGCAAATATGAAAAACACGTGAGCCATTATTCTAATGAGATGGTAATGTCATGCAAATTAACTGCACTGTGTGAGCCAAATGGGCAAAGTTTTTTCTATTGAGCATGAAGAAAGTGGCATTTTACGGTCCAGCATGGTTGGGCGAACAGTAAGTACTAGCTTACAAGCTGCCAGGGCAAGTTAAAAAGATGCATAAAACACGCACGTCTCAGTAAAGGGCAAGGTGAAAATGTAAATTGTTTCGATTTGTATTGATTCAGCGAGGCTTTAAACGTAAGTGTGTAGCTCCACTTCTGCATTGCAAAGCTAGTTATTCCTGGACGCGGAGCCTGTTCCACAGGTTACAGTAAGACCACCGCCGGAATTGGATAGAATTTACTCCCGTAACCCATCAATTGGGGATCAAGGTGTGGCAAAGGAAAGGGGGTGGAGTCATAAGGGGCGGAGTCATGAATAGCAAAGTCTGACAATCAGCTAATACATTTATTTAAAAAAAAAATCAGCTTTAAGGAAATTAGCAAACAGAATAAACGTTAGAGTAAACATGTTCTAGCTTACTTAATCGGTGACTAAAAGGCTGCATTTTAAAACGTCTTACAGGGTTAAGACACTTGCTACAGAGATCTTTGTGTGCCCAGCAATATTCAGGGGATCATGAAATGCTAAGATAGGGGATTTGTAAAGCACATGGAGACCCTAAGGCATCCCATTGCTGGTTGGAAGAGGTTGTACCACTGAGGTCGTAGAAAACATCTGGAGTATACGTCTTTAGAAAAGCCAGGTCTTAAGTGCTTTTTGAAAGTGCTGCTCTTTGTCCATGGCTCGGATGGCCATGGGTAGAGAGTTCCAGAGCTTGGCTGCGTTGAAGCTAAAACCCGTCCTCTACTTCTAGCTCTATTGACCGTAGGGGCGGTGGCTAAGTGTAAGTTGAAAGATCGAAGTGACCTTTTAGGAACATAGGGAGTAACAAAATGGCATCAGATAGATGGACCATGCCCATGTAAGGCTCTATGGTAATGCAAAGAGACTTGGATTATACTCTTTGGTTGATGGTAAACCAATGAATTTCTATCTGCCCCTCTCTGGCTGACTGAGACCTGGAAATCTCAAGTAGCATGCGTGCAGCAGCGTTTTGTACAACTTGTAGTTTCCGACTAACTACCTGGGGAGTGCCCAGATTAAGTGAGTTGCCACAGTCCAGACAGGATAAGTTCAGAGGCTGTACCACCACCTGCCTCGAGGGAGCAGGAGCAGAATTGTGTGCAACATACTCAACAGGCCAAATCAGCTAACCCAAAGGTTGGTAGCCAGGCTTCCATTGTGAGGGTTTTATTGAACCACATCCCCAAGCTTTTTATAACTGCTTTGGCAGCTGTGGGGGTGGGGAGACCAATTGGCCAGCCCAGGACATGATTGGGGGAGGAATTGCTCCAAAGGTTCATTACTTCAGTTTTAGCTCAGTTGAGCTCAAGACAGAATTGATTCATCCAACTGGCTACCTGCTCCAGGCAAGGTCCAAGGGTGGATGTTAAGGGATCCGGGTCAAATGAAAAAAACAGTTTGGTTTCATTGGCGTAGGAGACAATAGGGATCCTAAAGTGGGAAATAAGATCTGCCAGTGGCTTCAGGTATAGATTAAATAACGTAGGACTGAGAGAGGACCCCTGTGGGACCGCACAGGTGACTGGAAGAATTTCTGGAAGAATTTCTGAGGAGCAGCCTTTGTCAAAAACCTGGAAGACTTGCTCCTTCAAAAAGGAACCAACCCAATCCAGGGCTTTACCTATGACTCCGGCTTGGCCAACCCTTTGTAGGGATGTGGGGTGGTCAACAGTGTCAAAGGCTGCACTGAGATCCAGGAATTATATGGCCACCATGGCCCCTTGGTCTCGTCTCCTTTTCACCTTTACCAACACTGCCAATAGAGCTGTCTCTGTACTGTGCTTGGGCTGGAAGCCGGTTTGCATGTACTGCAGGAGGAATTTGGCCTCCAGAAAGACTGACAGGTGTCTAGTGAGCTATTTTTCTGCAACATTACAGGGAGCAGGGAGACTGGGTGCAAATTCCCCAGGCATGATAGATAGAGGTTTGGTTTCTTTAAAATGGCTTTGACCATGGCATTCTTCCAAGGCTGAGGCACTATTCCCATCTCCAGGCAAAGGTTTACCATGTGAATCAGGATGGGGGAGATAGTTTCATTTGAAAGGGCCTAAATTCTGGGGGATGCAGGGTCAAGAGGGGATCCGGATTTACTAAAAAGTGTGGTAAACTCTACTAAAGAAAGTGGGGATTCTGAGAGGCTGGGAGGATTACTATCCCACCTGCTACTCAGAGGGATGGGATTGTTGCTACCATTGACCTATACAAAAGATCAGTAGATGTCCAGAATTTTAGTGTCAAAAAAGGAGGTCAACGTGTTGCACCTATGTCCAGAATTTCAGTGTAAAAAAAGGTTGCCAACGCGTTGCACCTGTCATTAGAAGGTTTAGAGGATGCTGCATTTGTGGTTGGCATACTAATAATAATAATAATAATGGCAAGATAACCCTGATGGTTAATGTAGTTGCAGGAGAGTTCTGTGTTTTGTACAGTCAAAAGTTTGCAACCATAATGTAGCCAAGAGGGTTAATGTGCCTGCTGCAAAGCACATCATGTAGAGTGCAGATCACAGATTTATATTTCATGTGGATAGGTAAGTGGATTACCTCTTTTAGCACAGAGATCCATTGTTAATTCCAGTTCCTAAATTATGATCCTTCTATTGTAGCCCAGGGAGCTATGAACCAGCATCAAGAAGCTGCATTCAAACTTCAAGTCATGGGTTTAGATCTGTGTTACGTTTTTTCTCAATCTGTTGAAAAAAGTCAAAAACCTGCCTCCAAATCCAAGTTTCTCTAAAGTACACATGAAGTGATAAGTTGTGTGCCTTTGTTTCTTTGAATTCAATTCAATTGCATTGGTGTCTAGGTGTTAGGCTCCTGGTGGCTTCTAGCCAGGATGATAATTGAACAAAAGATCGGCTGATGGCCCTTTAAATCAGGCCTTTGCCAGCCGGAAATGAAAATAAGCTACAGAGAAAAATAAGAAAGCCCCCTTGCCAGGAAAATAAGAAAGCAACTTGTCTACTGCTACCCAAAGAGGAACGACGCGATTTACTGCGTGTTTACAGCCCACCTTTGCCCCAGCTGTCATCTTCCTACTCCTCGTGGCCCCCGCTTCGCGGAAGCCGCTCGAGGTTACCACCGGATACCCTGCTCACGAGAGGAGCCCTGCAGACACGCTCCACCCCTGCGGGACTGCGAGGACCAGCGGGCGTTGCGACAGGAGATTCGCCACAGCTGGTCCTCTTCCCGCCCCCCTCCCGCCTAGACTAAAAGAGCGGAGGGCTCGGGTGTTCTGTGCAACTTGTCTACTGCTACCCAAAGAGGAACGATGCGATTTACTGCGTGTTTACAGCCCACCTCTGCCCCAGCTGTCATCTTCCTACTCCTCGCGGCCCCCGCTTCGCGGGAGCCGCTCGAGGTTACCACCGGACACCCTGCTCACGAGAGGAGCCCTGCAGACACGCTCCACCCCTGCGGGACTGCGAGGACCAGCGGGCGTTGCGACAAGAGATTCACCACAGCTGGTCATCTTCCCGCCCCCCTCCCGCCTGGACTAAAAGAGCGGAGGGCTCGGGTGCTCTGAGCAACTTGTCTACTGCTACCCAAAGAGGAACGACGCGATTTACTGCGTGTTTACAGCCCACCTTTTCCCCAGCTGTCATCTTCCTACTCCTCGCGGCCCCCGCTTTGCGGGAGCCGCTCGAGGTTACCACAGGACACCCTGCTCACGAGAGGAGCCCTGCAGACACGCTCAACCCCTGCGGGACTGCGAGGACCAGCGGGCGTTGCAACAGGAGATTCGCCACAGCTGGTCCTCTTCCCGCCCCCTCCCGATATATTCAATCAGCAGTGACGCGTACGCGGGACGCGCGCGGGGCTGAGCGCGGAGCGAAGCCCAAGCCAAGGTCGGGCCCGTTTAAGCCCGTTCAAGACCGGGTAAGACTGGACTGGGCCACCCTATTAACATTTTTCAATCAAGACATTACATCTTTCTCACATAATTTGCAAACGCTCACTTGCGTAAACGCTTTTCCTACATACTACTGGTTCGAGGGCTTGAACCAACATTAACGCATTAACCATCATTCCCTTTTTTGCTGTATTATTGTACATACTGATCATAATTGTTGTTTAGCATGTGTACCAGGGGAAGTAGGAGCAAAACGGCTCAGGGTGTAGGTCAGATCACAGGCCCGATCGACCAATTCATCACAAGGGCTAATGAGGCGATAGATCAGGGCATTATCCTTCTTGAAAGAAGGGTATCAAAAGACCTATTCATAGCAAGAAGGTCCTCTATGGGCCCCTTGGCGTCTGCCAGAACCCCAATTCAGTCAGGAGTGGTTGCCCCACTACTACTGGAAATATCTGCAGACATCCATAGTATCCCCAATAATGTAGACCTATCCACATCCCAACTCTCTTTGGACTCAGAGATAAGGGAAGAATTAGAGAAAACTACAGTCCTGGCTATGAGTCCGTCTCAAATAGAACTTCCAACCCAAATAGAACTCCCAATTCAAATATAATCCCCAAACAAGTTGGACATAGGGAAGAGGGAGAGAGCCATCCCAAAACAAAGAAATAACAAGAAGAAGAAAGATCCCAAACATTTACCAACCAAAGCTCCTTCAAAGAACTAAAGACATAGTAACTTCCCCCCTAAACAAAATGATCTAAATTCCTCAAATACATCTGTAGTCAACCTCTCGCCTACGCCGGCTAATGTAGACGCCATAGGTGGGGGAGGGGGAGTGTGTAATTCTTGTCAACCAAATAAACAGCTACTAGCTAGCCTTGGGGAGTTGATCAAGACCCATTTACTACCTATCGAGCGAACCTTAATGAACATCGAAAAACAACTAGCTAAGCTGACTACTCATCCAAACAATCCGACCAATGCAAAAGCTCAAGGAGTTACTAATGTGGGGGGTTCCAAGGGTAATGCTACACAGAAACATCCGGGGCCTTCAACAAAACCAAAAAAAACCTGCAGACATGCCCATCGTACAAGAAAAATCAAACGTAGCACAAGTTAATACACAGGTAGCATCTGATAAATCCAATGCACCCACCCAGGTAGAAAAGCAGAAGCCAACACTACCTAAAACACCAGCACCTCAAATTGAGGGAGACAAAAAAAGGAAGGGAGGTTTAGGCGTCCCATTGACTTACCACCAGAGGTAAGCCCATTTACAGTGGTCCTCACAGGGGCCCCAGAGCTCCCTGGAAACATGAGAGAATCAACCTGGTCTCTAAAAAATAAAGTACAACAATGGTTGAGCATAAATAGACTGCTTCCCCCCTATCGAAGTAGTAGAATCTCCATGGTGCGTAGGGTCCCCTGGATCGGAGAGACAAAGAAAATAATCCAGGGGGATTGTATTATTATACACTTTTTGACGATCCAGGCACTGTTGAATATATCTGCTCTTGGCCAGCACTGACAAAAAAAGAAGGAATTGACACGAATCGTCTATCCTTCTTCTATCCACCAGTATATGACTATGAGCAAGACCCCTTGTATAATTGGAACCAATCCTCTGAATGGAATTGGAGTCAAGTAGACCATCGGAACAAAAGGAGGGATTGGGAGGCTTGGCCTTGGAACCCGAGAAGAGAACAATCCTATCTGGAGGGCTGGAGGGGGTTACAAACTGGCAATCGGTTTACTTGCTTGGAAATGGTAGACTGACCATCACCATTACCAAGCTCAATAACTATCGAAACTGATGCTATAACCCCAAGGGTACCCGTAACCCAAATGGGATTTCATACTCAACCAAATGAGAGGAGTTATCACTCACTTACATATAAGCAGGGGAAAAATAACATCAACCTGTCCACCAAACAAGTATCCCCTAGTTTGCACCCACTTGTACTAAGCAGCGTACTTGAGGGGACTAACAATCGAACCAAGAACCGGGTCGAAGTGCATGCCTCACAGGATGGAAGTAGAAACAATCTTATAACTAAAAAAGCCAGCACAGGAAAAAAAGGGAGCTTGTCTGAGTTAAAAGAGGGGTCCAATCAAACAGGGCCAAGTAGTAAAAACACCAAGGACAATTTGTCCATTGTTACATGGAATATTGCGGGACTTTCAAAAAAGGCCACAGACCCAACCTTCTTGAACTTTGTCAATAACTTTGACTTAATATGCTTACAAGAATGCTGGGATCTGGAGCCCACCAATATAGAAGGTTTTAGTACCAATTTCACCTCGGTCATTCAGACTGGAAAAGGTAGGAGCTCAGGCGGCCTCTGCATGTACGCTTCAAATATGGCGAACATGACAGCAGAAAGTCTGACTTATGAGCGGGACAAGAGTAAGAACAAAAACAAAAAAATCGGACATTCACTCCAGGCCTTTATAATGAATGGGAAGGGGGCCCATAGTTTCCTGTTGATTAATCTGTACAATAACATAGCGAGGGATGATCAAGTAGAATTCATGGATGAACTATACAATGCTCTGAACTGGGGAGTGGGAGGGGAAAAAACGGAAAGATGCGCCATAGTGGTGGGCGATTTTAACTGTCATTTATGCCCCCACAGCGGCACGAATGCCTGTGACATAAGTAGTTTAAGCGGCGAATTATGCACCCACTTTGAACATACCCATTTTGGAAATCTAATGAATAAATTAATGCATGACTGGGATTTAGGTTTTGTAAATGAGCTCACTGAGCCAATGGTCAATTTCCAACCCACTTTTCACGGGAGGGGGGCATATTCCATAATAGATTTTATACTGATGTCAAATAGTCATGATTGTAGTGCTATGGCCTTTAAAAATGAGGACATTGTCATGAGTGATCATCTTCCGATCAGCTCAACACTAGATGTAGGCCCTAGAACTAGCCAGACATCGGATCTGACGGAAGCTCTATACTGTCACTCGATTTCCTTGGCACGCACAAATGGCTGCTCAATAAAATGGTCCAAGGTTAATCCTAAAATCTTCTTGGAAGATCTGATCACAGAGGAATTTAATCAATTTATGATGTGCCTTGAAGAATCCCTTAACCCATGTACTGTGAAAGAGGCTTTTGGAAAAATAGCAGCCACAATTAAAAAAAATCTGACAAGGAAACAAAAAAAAGTTGACAAGGATAAGCTTGTGGGCTGGTTTAACTCTGAATGCTCTAAAGCACATCAAACACTCAAAGACTCATTAAAAAGAGCACCTAAAGATCTGTCAGAAATTAGAATAGCCCGATTGGCATATAACCAGTCGATAAAGAAGCGAAAAAGGGAATTGAAAGACGCAGCTTGGGAGGCATTATTAAAATCTAGTACCCTGAAGGATAGCAAGGCCTTTTGGAGGGAAGTAAATGCACCTTATTTTAGCGAGAGGAAGACAGACCTCCTAGAAATTACAATAACAGAGGACGTCTGGATCCACCACTTTACAGATCTATATAAAATTGATGATCTGGTGGAACCACACAACCTCAATCACGGGTTGACGAATAATAGCGACTCCCAGAGATTTAAAACAGACACATTCCTTCTTCAGATACATTTTTCAATGTCAGAAATAGAACTGGCCATTCAGGAAAGCGCAAATTCTAAAGCCCCCGGGCCGGACGGCATCCCAATCGACATATTCAAAGATAACTTGCCTCTTTGGGCCCCCCTTGTTACAAACGTTCTCAACTGTTATAGTCAAGAGGGCTTTCCAACAACATGACAGGAAGCCATAGTATTACCCATTTTTAAAAAAGGAGATAGAATGGAGCAAAAATGTTACAGGCCAATCTCCTTACTTGACTCTATGATGAAGGTAGCCGGTAGAGTTCTTTTAAACAAATTACAAACCTGGGCCACTGAAAAGGGAGTCCGCTCGAAATTTCAATATGGATTTGTATCAGGGCTAGGCACTATAGAGCAATGCCTTAACCTGGCCTTGATTACAAATAAAGATACGGCGGCAAAAAAGAGCAATCTGTATATGACTTTTGTTGACTTAAGCTCAGCATTTGATTGCTTAAATCATAGCTTACTTTGGAGTACCCTCATAGACCTGGGAATTGATTCGAACATACTAGATTTTATAAAGGAATTATATTGTGGTGCGGGGGCAATGGTCCGATTTGGTAAAAACGGAAAATGCACCAAGAAATTTCCAATAAAAAAAGGTGTACGACAGGGATGCATCCTTGCCCCGTTTCTCTTCAACCTATATATAAACGGAGTGGCAGATCACTTGACAAAGTTGAAAGTAGATTACCCAAAAATTAATGGCATGGCAGTTCCAATATTACTTTATGCAGACGACGCTGTCATAATGTCAAGAACACAACTAGGTCTGCAAAAAGCCCTGACTGGTTTTTCTACATATATGGGCTCCAGAGGTCTTAGGATTAATGTGGGTAAAACTTTTACTATGTGTTGCACGTCAAAAAATAAAGTAGACTGTAACACTTTTTTAAACAATACAAAGATTAGCTTGACAAAGACTTTTACCTATCTGGGTATAGTTTTTAACAATAAGGGATCATGGAATACAGCCATCAACACTCGCAATCTGGCCTTTTGCCGAGAAATAGGCGCCTTGAAGAAATTCGCTAGAAAATTGGGCGGAAAGCCGGTCCAGATCTTGCTCAATATTTACGCAGCGAAATGTGTTTCTACAGCGACTTATGGTGCAGGAATTTGGGGCATGGCAGACTGCCGTGAGATCCAAATCAGCGAAAATGTTTTTATGAGATACTTACTGGCAGTACCTAGATCTATCTCGACTACAATCTGCCACAAAGAACTTGCTCGGGTCCATATCACTGACATAATTAAGATAAGTACTATAATGCTTTGGCACAAGATATGGACCTCTAGTGAAACAGATTTTAGTAAGGATGTAATCAGAGACTGTATGGATCTAGCTGCCTCAAAAAACATACTGTGGCTTTCCTATGTAAGCAAATTTCTAAATTCAATAGGCCATTCAGAAATGTTTGAGAATCCTACCTCATGTTCCCTAATTACGAAAAAGGCGTTCAAAGAATGTTGTCTTGGTTTACTGGATGATAGGCGCTCCTATACAGATGGAAATAAGCCAAGTATTTCCCACCATCATCTTCTGTTGTGTGAAGCAGGATTACAATTATATCTATCACCAGTATATTCCACCTATACGAGAATGCTATTAACAAGGATGAGGACTGAATGTTTCTTTAGGCTGAAAACTTTCCCTACTGTAAATAATTGGTCTCCCAAACTGATAACCTGCCCGTGTGACGATGTTTCTAACCAATCAAACATCCATTGTATTCTATTTTGCAAATATTACGACTGGGGAAGAAAGAGACATTTGGTCCCGCTGTTAAAAGCATGGGGCCTCAGGCAATGCAGACCAGCCTTGATGAAATTATATATGTTACAGGATGAAGTCACAGTGGAAGTTGTAGCCAAGTTTCTGAAGTATGTTGTAAAGTGTAGAGCGTCGATGGACTGAACCCTTTTACATTTTATTTGTATTGCTTTTCTGACAACACCTCTCAGTAGGTTTTTTTCTAAATGCGGAATTTTTTTAACTATTTGTATAATGTACTTAATGTGTTAAGTAATGTCTTCTTAAAATTGTATTTGAATGTGCTGTTATGGTTTTTTACTCTCAAAAATCGAATAAAGCTATCTTTGAATTGAATTGAAGAAAGCCCCCTTTCCATCTGCAGGTTGCTGCTCTGAACAGAAAGCAGACAATGTGCCGGCCCTCATGATTTGTCTTGCGGTTTAGGAAATGGCACGAGAACAAATTCAGCATATTTCACTGGTCAGATCCCATATCTGGCTCAAACATGGTGCCAGAACAGAGACCCAGAGGCATCTCCCTCTTTTCCTGCCCTGAATAAACTATAGGCTTTCATCAAAGATGGGCAAAAAACTGAAAATTAAAAAAAAGGAATCTACAACTGAGCTTCAAATAGTTTTTTCTTTAAATATTTTGTTTTGCTGAACGAAAATGGTTTGATTTTCAGTAGCTTTACACAGTTTTCAGTGTCAGGTTTTTGAATGATATTTCATTTTTCTTGTTACATTTGAAGTGAACCTCCTATTAAGCTGAGTTTGTCAACAATCGGCATTATAAATAATGTAATCATATCCTGCGACCTGCTAACTTGCGCTGGACCACCGTGCCTCACACAATATTTGTTCCTTTCACAAGGTCAGTCTGTGAGGAGCCGATATTACCTGGTGAGTACAAGGCAAAGCTGGAAACACCTGTGCAAAGTAGGTTTCCAGCACGTGTTTCTAGGATCTGCAAAGCTGACGTACATCATGGGCTTTACCATTGCACTATGGTAGCCAAGGCATATTGAGATGCCTTTGTTACTTTTATGTCCTTTTGGAGGAGAGGATGTGGCAGGTAGCAGTGCCTCACAAGAAAATGCCCCTCCTCACGTCGTGAAAACAATTTTAGAAGTTAACATGCCTGCAGCTGCGAGGTGCAATAAGAACCTTGGTGGACTCTCACTTGACCAGATAAAAATGCCTATATTTATGTCTTAAAATGCCCAACAAAGACTAAGGCCTAGATGTATCAAGCCTTTTGCGATTCGTTAAGGCCGAAATTTGCAGAATTTCGGCCTTAACGAATCGCAAACGGACATTTTGCATCTTTTGGGATGTATGAGAAATTAGCAAAATAAGGAATCGCAAAAAATTGCGATTCCTTATTTTGCTTAAGCATTTAAGGAATCGCAATTTTGCGATTCCTTAAATGCCATGTATGAAGCAATTTCAAGTTGCAAATTCAGGTTAAGAAATCGCAAATTAACACCAATTTCAGGTTGGTGTTAATTTGCGAATTCCATTCAAAATTCACAATTAAGCAATTTTGAAGGTGGCATGTGGCACACATACATGCCCATAGGGCATGTATGTGGGCCATATGCACACACATGTAAGTTTCAGGGGTGCTGCAGGGTGTCCATGAGACACCCCTGCACCCTTGCAATAATTCTCAAATTGCTATTAGCAAATTGCGAATTCGCAATTTGAGAATTATTTCACATTCATTCCTATGGGCCTCCTGGCCCATAGGAATGAATGGGAAATTATTCCTTATTTGCGAATTCGCAACTTGCGAATTCGCAAATTAGGAATAATAAGGAATCGCAAAAAAAAAGCGATTTTAAACATACATCCCATTTTGTGATTTCTTAATAGCGATTCGGTAAAAATCGCTATTAAGAAATCGCAAATGGGAACGATGATACATCTAGGCCTAAGTGTGGTAATAAAAAAGAAACGTAAAAACCTAAACTCAGGATAATGATGAAGCTCTGGGGGTTGTACAGTGTTTATTTTGCTCTTACACAGTCCTTGGTCGCCATGCCCTGCTGAAGCCACCCTCTGCATCGCCTTGTTTTTTTAGTTACCTTTCCTAGTGCTCGTTATTTGTTTTATTACAACTTCAGTCCTCATTACAAGTACTCCAGTATCCGGACCAGTTTTCCCCTCCCTGTGATTACCGATACTGGACCACCCTCAGAAATGAGAAATTATAAGGAAATCAGTAATTCTGCACCTGTTCCCTTACAATTCCCCGTTTACCCTCAAGGTTTCATCTGGATATTTCTATTTCAAGCGCCTAGATACCCTCTCAGGTGATTAGTGGCAATATAACATAACATATTTCTTTGAGTAGTAAAAATGTCTTGGATAAACCCATTGGTGCCATGGGGTGACCTTGGTTCTCACAATTCCAGAGGGGTGATAACAGCGCTTTTCAGAAGGCGGCCGGTCCTCTGGAAAATTAAAATATCTTC
Organism: Lissotriton vulgaris; assembly: GCF_964263255.1. NCBI lineage: Eukaryota > Metazoa > Chordata > Amphibia > Caudata > Salamandridae > Lissotriton > Lissotriton vulgaris. The sequence continues at coordinate 320,087,018 of NC_141685.1, forward strand.
TTTTCTCCATCCATTTTCAGCACTCAAATACTCCTTGAGCGGACCACAGACCCAAAAATAATGTCTGCAATGATAAATTGTTCTGAGACGGGCCTCAGGAAATCTATAAACCTCAAAAGACTAGGAATTATGCAAACCGGCGCCATCTTGTTTGCACATTGCCACGGTTCTGCTCTAGCGGAGCTGCTCCGCTGCCTGAATTTAGATAGATAAATACATAAATTGAGAGATTGCAGTATTGTGGCTGGAAATGCAGGCAATGATCACTGTATATAAGCTAAGAAACGAGAAGCAGACACTTACCTCTAATGGGCGCACCTGTCCTTGCAGGCGCCCATCTGTGCTGGAAGCCTCGCGCCCCATGTAAATTGCAGCGCTTAAGGTACATTGGAACAGATAGAGCAATCTTATCCTGTCTTAGAAAATAGGCTGACGCCATCTCCTCTGCGACACGTCCAGGCCATAAGACAATATTGGTTTTCGGTTTCCTGCTGTTTCTCTTCTGGCCAATTCGATTCCCCTCTGTGAAAAGATGCGGTTTTGCAAGCCCAGCAAAAAATTGCAAGGAATCAGTGAACTTATCGCTATGGGAATCTCTTGACGATCATTGCTCTTCGTGCATCTTCTGAGAACTGATGGTTCCTCCTTGAGAAGGGTTGGGCACACTCACTGGCAGCCCTACACGCTTTCAGGTTTTTCAATAAGATTGCAAGGTTTCTCTCTTGTGAACTTCATGTAATTCTTGCAAATAATACTGTTACTGCAGCCAGTAAAAAAGGTAAAAATAAATTGAGTTGATTATTTTGTGAATATCTACTTTTTTTCTCCTTACAACTGATATTGTTGCAGGCCCACAAAGTAGTCAAATTTATTATGTCATCGGTAGGTATTATTGCCGAGCAATATGATTAACTGCTCCAGTTTAACTTTCCAATACCATAAGCGTATGCCATATGATCCTATGCTTAGATCTGTCATATTATAGTGTAAAGTGCAATGTTGTTACATCCTACTTATTTCTGTAGTATTCGTTTTTCCTTTTTGAGGTGATCGAAATTTGTACAGGAGGCACAGAAACGCACTAAGGGCACGATTCACAGAATGAATTTAAGACTCAATCCTAAACTATTTTGGCATTCACAAAATGAATTTACTACTTTTGGTATTCACAGAAGTTAGGATTTTGTCTTAAGACAGACTTAAGACAGATTTAAGACAAAATCCTAACTTCTGTGAATACCAAAAGTAGTAAGTGCATTCTGTGAATACCAAAATAGTAGTAAGTTTAGGATTGAGTCTTAAGTTCATTCTGTGAATCGGGCCCTAAATACCTCTAGAATGAGCATTGGATTTTGGTATTTTAGGCGATTTGGCACGTCAATAGAACAGATAAATAATAGTGCATAGGAGTTTGTAAGATGAAACATTTTCGTTCCCAATGCTATGTCCTCATAGCTCTCCAGGGGGTTCTCTTTGTACGCCAGAGGATAAGGGAGCCGAACCCCAATAATCCAATGCACCTCAATATATAGATTATCCCAAAAGTTGCCTTCAGCAGCTAAGCTCCGAGACATCCTGATCTCACAGTAAGAGATGCTATCCTTCTCAGCATCAAGCTCAACCATTTAGCAGTCTAAATAGTAAATGGGACCAAACAATAACTGAAAAGTAGAGCAGGGAAAAGTTAAAGGATCTTTTTACACATTCTCAAAAGTCAAACAGTAAAGAATAATTTTTGACTGCCATTAAACATGAATTATTGGGGCCAAATAACTAAAGTTTTCATACAACGCAACACAAGACAACTTGCTGCACAGCGTGAAAAAGAAAGGGCAGTAATGTGCCATATTAGCAATATATTTTTTTGAGGCAACAGTGGCCCTTAACTTATCATGAATTAAAGGAAAAAATATTTACAGACAACAATGTGTGCTATAAAGAAGAAAGTGTCTCGCCGGGCACCAGTTTAATAAATGTAAGAAGCAAAAATTCAAAGGAATTACGGTGCACAAATATACAGTGGGATACAGTCCTGTATCCAGTACATACAAAACAGCAACACATAAGACATGACCAAAAAAATAAAGAAAAGGGTAGGGTATTTTCAGGTAGCCGTGGGAATTGCCCAAGCGGCTAGAACCAGAGGTCAGGTTACCTCGCCGGTTCTTGATCTACAAAGGCTTCCGGAGCCATTGAGGAGCCCTTGTGCCCGGAAGCCTTTCTAGATCAAGCACCGGCGAGGTAACCTGACCTTCGGTTCTGGCGCTTGGACAATTCCTGCAGCTACCCCCAACCATATCGTAATCACGTGCGAACGAACGCCGCCGATTACCTCGTTCCCGCGGCGCGTTCGATTCATTCCCTTCAAGAACTTCCTGGATGGTTTATACACTGGAGTAACCATTCCAGGTGAAACCTTGGCGCATTGTGGAGTCCTTGTGCTCCAATTCCAATCGCCCCGATCCATACCCCAATCTGCCTTAAACCAAGGCTTGTATTTCTCGGTTCAGGCAATGTACATTTTCAGTCCTGATGATGATCCTTGTAATGGTTTGTATAGGATCAAAACGTCGTTGACAGTTTAAATAGTTACACACCTGGTTCTCCATTGTGTTACCCAATTAGTGTTGACTATATGTGGACAGCTAGGTTTACCATTATTTTTTGATGACCAGCGTCCCCTCTTCATTGGTTGCCTGAAAATACCCTACCCTTTTCATTATGCTTTTGGTCATGTCTTATGTGTTGCTGTTTTGTATGTACTGGATTCAGTACTGTATCCTACTGTATATTTGTGCACCATAATTCCTTAGAATTTTTGCTTCTTACATTGATTAAACTGGTGCCCGGCTGGTCACTTTCTTCTTTATAACACACATTGTTGTCTGTAAATATTTTTTCGTTTAATTCATGATAAGTTAAGGTCCACTGTTGCCTCAAAAAATTGTTACCCCAGGTCCTTTAACTACCTTGAGGGTTCCCTTGTTGCCTAAATACCATATTAGCAATATATGACACATTCCTGCTCTCTGCCTGCGCTGGTGCACAATCTGCGGCCAACATAGGCAGTTTTGCGCCATGGTACAAGAGTACCTGTGTTACAGGCAGGATTGTTATTGTGAAGGAAGGGACACTTCAACATTTTCTCCTCGTTTCGCCTCCCCTGGGAATGCGTAGCATTTTGACGCTTTCCTAGGTTCACCAGTGTTGGTAAATTTGGGAATGCATCACAATCCATAAGTAGACGCACGGGAACTCCCATGCTCCACCCATGGAATGCCTTCCCAGGGCAGAATAAAGCAAGGCAGTGACGTGCACTGCATTACTCCCGATATACCAAGCAACGCAAGGCTGCACAAGGTGGCCTTGCATTGCTTAATAAATGTTCCTTAGGGATTGCATTGCACTTGTGACACCCTGCATGGCACAAAAGAAATACAATCCGTTGATAAATCTGGCACTTAGTACATAATCATAAAACAGAATAATTCAACATCCCAAGTTAACAGCAAATCATTAGAAATTCAAGCAAAGCTAAAATTCTGTATTAGGTATCACAAAGTAACCCAACAGCATTTCCGAAGGAAAAGGGAAATTCTCTGAACAAATGGATATAGTCTCAGAAGGGTGATCACTTATGTGGAAGTAGGTTCCACGCAAAGATTTGTGAGTCTGTGTAACACACGGTCACCAAGAGTAAGCCTGTCCCCTGGATCAATGCATACTGAAGTATCAGAGTGGCATGCGTACCGGTGACTGTCCCTTCAGTTTGGTGATCCATGCCAAATACGTCACACACTGGTAGCAGGGAGGAAGGTTACGCTCAACAAACCTTGTCACTCCTCCTCAGCTTCTCTGCTTGGCAGACACCACAAGTCCTGTGCTGACAGGTGCTGCAGATGGGCGTGGTGACCCACTGGCCAAACCAGTGAAAGAAAAGTGACCATGTTATTGTTACATAGCCACAGACACCCAGGTCAACATTTAATTATGCTGTTATAACTAAAATCGTTTGTTATTTATTACCTCTTAAGTCCTCATTATGAGTGAGCAGCTCTCCCCATGTATTGGTTCTTGCTAATATTAAGACTCAGAGGTCTGCTTTTACAGATGTCACTGTGAGCTTGGATCTTGTTTCAAGTGAACATGACAATGTTTAGCCAAGTAATTTCTGGGCATGAATCCAGAGTTTTAATTGTTTCTGATGATGTGGGTGCCATTTGATTAGCAAGAGCTCCCCATGAATGGTAATAACATAGTTTGCTCTTCTAACAAACCATGTGTTCTGTATTTATAGAGAAGATATTGGGGTACAAGCTCTTTCTCCACACTCCCTGATGTAGGTGTTCGGTAACATTTTTGCACTCATGAATTCAAAACTGTAATGATTTTATTGAAACAACAACATTTTTTACTTCGGTGATACCACTGACCAGGGCCCCACACTGAGAATTGTTCCAGCATGCCTGTGGATACACCTGTAGATTTTTCTTATTAGAGATCCAGAAACAATGAAATGTAGGAGCTAGCAATGCCAACTAAACCCCGGTAAACTGGTTGGACAGATCAGGTAGCTTAGGTCCTTGTATAGTCAACCAGATGGCCTTGTCCAATAACCCCTAACATTTAGCCTTGACTCTGGAGCTGTCAATGGGTAGGTATGTGCTTCTTAAGCAACTGACTAAGTACCTTCAGGACCTCCCATGTCACATGGCAAAATTGCCTGGTATATTTTGCCCCCGGGGACCCCATCACTGGCATATTGGAAAATCTATTACACTAAACAGGAGCTACGGAGAAAAAAAAGGAGAAATAATGGGTTTCCTCCACTAAACGAGGCACAACAACAACAAAAAAACCACCTTCCCTGTAACCCCCAGAAAAAGTCCCATGTTTATTATTAACACTAAGGGCCTATGGTGACAGTCAAAACAATGAGACAAAAATATAGAGGAAAGGTGGAAAACCTAAATCAAATATGTATGACTTGCCTCATGTAGATAACCACCACAAGCCTGTCGAAGAGTGCTACAACTGGCTAATATTTCATCATCGGTGACTATCCTGTACATGCAGGGGAAAAAAGGGCCAGTCCTCCAAAAACTACTTATTGGGAGAGGCTGTAGATGTATGTTACAAAAAACAGTAATGCATTAGTGCCTTTATCCACAAAGGTCCTCAAGTGAAATGAGAGTTGTGTCATTACTCTCTAGGACACAAAGTAACCAACAAACCGTTAAACATTTGTCCAAAGTATCCTCAGAAATTTTTAAAGAAATGAGCCTTCAACGCATGATTAAAACACTTCTTGTAAGAGAAGGATGTTAGTGGGCAACAGAACGTTAGATGTGGTCCTGAGCTTTGAGTACTTGGGGATCAAATTGACCAAGAACCTATGCTAGACACCACAGGTGGAAAAACCCCACGTATCCTGAATTCAACACACAACACATATAGGAAAAATCCACAGGACAACAATATCAAGAAGGGTCGGTACAGCATTGTAAATAGGTAATATGAAGGCCCTAGGGGCGGTTCTCTAAGGAGCTGAGCTGTGGGGTTACTCTCAAACTACAGGCCTGTCAATAGTGGAGCAACGTTTTTTAAGAACCTTATTGAATCTTCCCGTAAGTGCACCACCAATGCCTCTTTATTTAGACCTGGGTCAAAAGAAAAATGCTGATAAGATTGAATGGACCACCGGGACCTCGCACCCAGGCCGCAACCACCATAGCCGAGCTAGCCGCACCCCACACGATGACCTCCACTGACTACATTTTACTCGGAGACCTGCACTTCCACCTCTACAACATCTACGACCCCAACTCTAGCAGTCTCCTCGACAACCTCCCAAACCTCGGACTGAAGCAAATGGTCAACATGCCCACTCACAGAGCTGGACACACCCTCGAAAAATCTTCACGGGAGGGACAAACGTCCCCTTCAGCCACATCACCCAGCCCCCCTGGACGGACCACTACTGCGTCCACTTCACCTTCAACACCACGACTTTACCCAAGCCTTCCCCGCACCCGCTACGAAGGAACTGGAGCAATGTCACAGAGGAACACCTATACACCACCCTCCTCCAAGACCCCGCCCCACCGCCACGACCGACACCAACACCGCAGCCATGGAATTTCACTGCTGGGTCTCCCGCTGTGCATACAAGCTCGCACCCCTCCGCCAGCCTGCCAAACAACACCCCCTGAAGGCCACCTGGTTCACCACAGAACTACAAGAAGGCAGACGCTCCTGCAGATGCCTAGAGAAAACCTGGCGGAACCAGAAAACCGCCAAAGCAAGGAACAACCACAGGAGCGCCCTTAAGGAATACCACTAGCGCATAAGAGACACCAAACAGACCTTCATAAGAGACAAAGTCCAGACCATTATGACCAACATCAAGGAACTGTTTAACGCTATACAACAGTTCGCAAAACCCCCCAACGAAGCCACGGACATCACACCCTCCCAGGAACTAAGCGACAAGCTCAGCTCCTACTTCCATCCGAAGATAAAGGCCCTCCACAACAACTTCAGAGAACAGATGTCGGCCAACGCTGCCGATAAGCCAACCATCATGACGTGGAATCCCGCCACCGTCGAAAACATCACCGCGACCATGAAGAAAACCCACTCAGGAGCCCCAGCAGACCCCTGCCCACCACACATATTTCACAGGGCCGCCATCGCACCTGATCTAGGATCAACCATCAACACCTCCTTCATGATTGGCATCTTCCCAGATAACTGGAAACGGGCCGAGGTCAAACCCCTCCTCGAAAAACCAACATCCGACCCAACAGTCCTGAAAAACTACCTGCCAATCTCTCTCCTCCCCTTCGCGGCCAAAGTCACGGAGAGACTCATCAACACCCAGCTGACCTTCATCGAAGAGAACTCCATCCTTGATTCCTCCCTGTCCGGATTCCACGGCAACCACAGCACCAAGACTGTCCTCCTCGCCGCCGCCACTGACGGCATCCGCATGCTACTCGACCAGGGACACATTGCGGACCTCATCCTTCTAGATCTCTCCGCAGCCTTCAACACCGTTTCACATCGCACGCTCACAACCCGAATTCACGACGCCCGGATACAAAGAGCCGCCTTCGACTTGATCCAATCCTTTCTCTCTGGTAGAAACCAGAGGACCAGACTCCTTCCCTTCCTCTCCAAATCCACCCATATCAACTGCGGAGTACCCCAATGATCATCGCTTAGCCTAACGCTCTTCAACATCTACATGGGCCCCCTCACCACCATCGTCAGACAGCATGGGCTCAGCATTGTATCCTACGCTGACGACACCCAGCTCATCCTCTCGCTCACGAAGAATCCCGAAGACACCAGACTCTGCTTCCAGGAAGGAATGAAGAACATGACAGCCTGGACGAAAGACAGAGAAGATCGAGGTCCTGATCCTCGGACCCTGTACCTCCGCCTGGGACAACACCGGGTGGCCCTCCGCCCCTGGGAATTCTCCCACCCCTATAGACCACTCAGGAAACCTCAGCATCATCCTCAAATCCTCCCTCACCATGAACCGCCAGATCAACGCTGTAGCTTCCTCTAGCTTCAACTGCCTGCACGTCCTCCGCAAGACCTTCAAATGGATCCCCACGACTGCAGAAGGACCGTCACCCACACGCTCATAACCAGCATACTGGAATACAGAAATGCCCTATACGCCAGAATCAACAGAACTCTTCTATACAGGCTGCAGACCATCCAGAAAGCCACAGCCAGACTCGTCCTCTGGACACCATGTCACAAACACATGATCCAACACCTACAAGACCTCCACTGGTTCCCATTCGAGAAGAGGGTCACATTCAAACTCCTCACCCACGCCTACAAATCCCTCAATAACATTGGACCCAAATAGCTCAACAAGAGAGTATCCTTCCACGTACCCAAGAGGAACCTCTGCTCTGCCGACCTCGCCCTGGGAGAGAACCCCACATCTGCAGAAACAGAAACAGAACAGGCAAGAGAGCCTTCTCCTATATCATAGTCAAGACCTGGAACGAGCTCCGGGTGAACATCAGACGCTCCCCGACCCTGCACACCTTCAGGAAGGATCTCACGACCTGGCTCTTTGACTGATCCGGAGCTGCTCCCCCCCCCATGCGCCTTTTGACCCTCACGGGTGAGTAGCGCACTTTACGAACCCCTGATTGATTGATTTGATTGATTGAACGCAGAATGGTTATGGACAACTCCTGCCCTCAAGCCTTATAGTGAGAGTGTCAAAGACCTGGCTCTGTGCAATGTAGGATATGCTTAATAGATTGAATTTGAATGAGTACTGGACAAACCCTAAAAGCATGTGCCTGATTGGTGTGGCAGTCAACAATATCAGGATGTGCACGGATTCCCTATCCATGTGTTTTTTTGCCCAAAAACCATTGGCCACCTATGAAGGCACTATCGACGAAGTTGCCCCTCCACTAGCAATTTAGAAATGGTACCCTACCCATAAGGTCATTTACCAGTCGATGGCAAGAGGAAAAGGGGCAAAAAGGTGTTATCTGCTCGGGGTGTGAGGAGTGTTTTGAAACACCTATTTATGTTCTTTTTTTCCCTTATACAAACAAATACGGGCAAAATGGATTGTTCCTTTGTGTAAAATTCTGGGTTGCAGGGTGCACAGGGAAATGTTCAGAATATTGCAGAATGACACTAGCGAGATAGTGGTCTGTTGTGTGGCCATGTTTCTTAGGGCTTTTTGGATTAAGCGGGTAAAACTTTTACAGTCTGCTATGGTTTTTATATAAGAATGGTTTTAATGTAGGAGGCAATGAGTTGAGACATTTTGTATTTTAAAGATTAAGGTATTTTTTATGACTTTGATACCTTAAATGTTTTCAGCAGTGATTGTGTAATTGGTATTAGAGCACCTTTTAATCAATATGCTTATTTATTGTCATATTTAAAAGTGGATTTTTATGTATTTATGTATTTGTTTATTGTGTACTTGTTTGTCTATACTTTTATGATCGTTTGTGATTGCAATACAGTTCTTATGGTGATTAAAACAGATTGGACATGTTAAGACCACAGAGTAATGAACGTATGACATGTTTAAAAACTTGAGGCAAATTCACAAGGCATGAGGACCTCACTGTCACTCAATGTACTGCAGCTAATGAGAAAGGGCAAAAATCAAAAAAATATAAAGTAAGTGATCCCTACAACAAAGATAATCCAATGATTATCTGCTTTCTTTAAGCTAAAGACTGACAACATAAGAAATGACCTCATCATGGATGTAAGCCGATTCCCCAACCACACAAGAATGGCTAACACTCAACCTAAAAACATGGCTTCCTGGCAGTACTTCGATACCTACTCGGAAGAAACAATACACAAACTGCTCTGTACCTTGAAGCCCTCTAACCACCACACAGACCCTCTACCTGCTAATGCTGTAAAAGACTTCATCCCCTTGCTCCTCCCTCTCTGGACCAAAATCATCAACTGCTCCCTGCAACAAGGCCTCATTCCGGACTCCCTCAAGGTGGGGCAAGTCACTCCTATACTCAAGAAACCTACAGCTGATCCGACTGACCTAAACAATTACCGACCCATCACCAATATCCCCACCCTGGCCAAACTGCTGGAGAAATGTGTCCAACTCCAACTAACAAGACACATTGACCAATTTGACCTCCTCAATTCTCATCAATCAGGATTCCGAGCGAAACATAGCACGGAAACAGCTATGACACACATAATTGATGACGCCCTCCAAATTCTTGATCGCAATGAGTCCTGTCTCCTCATCCTTCTTGACCTCTCGTCAGCATTTGACACGGTCAAACATGAGAACCTGCTGGAACTGCTAAGCACTAGAATGGGTCTATCGGGAACGGTTCTCAAATGGTTTTCGTCCTTCCTACACAACCGATCTCAGAAGTTCAAGATCGATAATGTGCTATCTTCACCTGTGCCTGCGGATCTAGGTGTTCCACAAGGATCCTCCCTCTCCCCCACTTTATTCAACCTCGTCATGGAACCGCTCGCCACCTTGCTGCAAGCTTCTAATGTCCAATTCCATATGTACGCCGACGACACACAACTGTACCTAAAGCTTCAATCTCCGGAAGATATCAAACATCTGAACTCCACGCTTATTAACACTCAATCTTGGCTAGCCGATAATCACCTCAAACTAAATGCTCTGAAAACTGAGTTCCTTCTCATCTCACCCCCGGCGAAAATTTCCACCACCCAAACATGGCTCAACAACCTAACAGCACTCAATGTCCAACCCACCATCGTGGACTCAGCGAAATCACTAGGCATCACACTGGACGCCAAGCTCAACATGCAGCAACACATCAGCAAAGCCACAAAAGCAGCTAATTTCCAAATAAACACACTGAGGAAAATCAAACCCTTCCTTCCGACTGAAGACTTCCGAACTGCTGTACAAGCGTTAGTCATCCCTCGAATCGACTACGGAATTGTGACCCTCAGTGGACTCCCGCTATCCACAACAGCACCCTTAAGAGCCTCCCTGAACGCTGCCGCAAGACTCATTACTGGCTCAAGAAAACATTCGCATATTTCCCCAGATTTAAAGTCCCTAAAATGGCTGCCGTTCGAAGCCAGAATACAACTAAAAATTGCGGTTATGACACACGCGGCCGTGCACCACAATGCACCCAACTACCTCGCTCAAAAATTGTCCATATCAGGAGGTTCGAGGTCCAATAGAAGCTCAAAAAATCTACTCCTGAAACCCCGTAGATTCAAGAAAGAGAAAACCTACAAGCGCTCCTTCTCAGGAATGGCACCCAGGATCTGGAATGCGCTCCCGCCTGAAACTAGGCGTATCTCCTCCGCTGCACTCTTCAAGAAAGAGGTGAAAACCATCCTTCTGGCCAAGATCTCCTGAACTTTATAGGTAGTGGTTCAGAGACTCTACATTGCCTTGTATCAATGCTCACCTTGTCCTTTGGCATTATACCTCTACCTGATGGTGACAATACTACGCTTCTTTCGTCCTACCGACCAATATATGAGACACATTGGGTCACTGATTCACCCTCCCGATGCCCTCACTCAGTGCGCTCTCTATACTAGAACACTGTTATAAGCCTGCCACACACCCAAGGTCTACCTGAACACCTATGTAATGGGATCCATGACTTGTGCCGTTTTATTATCTGTTCACCTGACTGTATATTGATATGTTTTATGTATTTTGTTTTATTATTATCCTTTCATGTTAGTGACTACTACATTGCTCCCATTACCTCTGTTCTTTCCTACTGCCCCTACCCTGCCATTTTGAAGCGCTCTGATATCTGTAAGGATCTTGTTCGCGCTATATAAAACTTTGAATAAATAAATAAAATAAATAAATAAATGAAATATATGACACATCCACACTGACCATTTCAAAATTACATTTATGACCATGCTGCCTGATGAAGCCCTACCATGCTCAGTAGGGGTTCGCAAGGTAAAATTGTTTGTATGTAACTAGAAGCCCTGTAACAACAAACTACTACTGTAGGTAAGGCCAATATACTGAACACAAGCAGGCAAAAACAGAACAGTAAAAAGTATTGGCAAGCATTGGCAATGCCAATAGTCTGGAACTAGCCACCAACCTTCTGGCATTCTTGTTTTCGTTTGTCATGGTTTTTGCATATTTTTATTATATGGGAATATGCCTGGTCTCTCTTCAATTAAAAAAAAACTATTTTCTACAGGCAAAAAAGTTTTTTGGTCTCAAAAACACACATTACCATAGTCCTCCCTGGCACTGAAGGGAACTACTTTAAAAGCCAATACACCTGGCATTGGCTGCAAGCCTCTTGCTAGAAAGAAAGAAAGAAAGAAAGAAAGAAAGAAAGAAAGAAGGCAAGAAGGAAGGAAAGAGAAAGAAAGAAAGAAAGAAAGAAGGAAAAAACAAGGAGAAAAGGAAAATAGGAAAGAAAGAAGGAAAACGAAGTAAGAGAAAGAAAGAGAGAAAGAAAAATAATGAAAGAAAAATAGATGGAAACAGAAACAGAATGAAGGAAAAGGGAAGACAGGAAGGATTAAAAAAGAAAGTAGGAACGAAAAAATAAAAGAAAGCGAGAAAAGAAAGAAAGAAAGAAAAAAAGAAAGAAAGAAAAAAAGAGACTGAAAGAGAAGAAAAGAAAATAATGAAAAAGGGAATAATGAAATAAGGAAAGAGAAATAAATAAGGGCAGAAAGAAGGAGGAAGAAAGAAGGAAGGATAGACAAAAGAAAATTAAGAGATTAGGAAGGAAAGAAAATAGAGAACAAAAAGTAAAAAGAAGTCCAGTGGAACTTGTGCTCACTGTGCCACTGGAACCAAGCTATGCCAGGCCGATGAGCCCTTATGCCCATCAGCTCATCCTCTCCCTCACCAAAGACCCCACCACTGCCAAACTCACCTTCCAGAAAGGAATGCAAGATGTCGCAGTCTGGTTGACCAGCAGTTGCCTGAAGCTCAACTCCAAGAAGTCAGAAGTCCTTGTCCTCGGTACCACACCTTCTGCTTCGGACAGCAACTGGTGGCCGACCGCCCTTGGAAGCCCATCTACCCCCTCAAACCACGCCAATAACCTCTGCATCGTACTTAGCTCATCACTCACCATGAACTGACAGGTCAACGCCGTCACCTCCAGCTGCTTCAATACCCTCTGCATCCTCCGCAAGTCCTACAAGTGGATCCCCCTAAGTCAAGGAAGACCGTCACCCACGCACTCATAACCAGCAGACTGGACTATGGAAACACACTCTACGCCGGCATCAACAAGGCCCTACTCCGCAAACTCCAGACAATACAGAACACTGCCACCAGACTCGTCCTCGGCATCCCCCGACACAAACACATCAGTCAACACCTACAAAGCCTCCACTGGCTCCCCAGGGAGAAAAGAGTCACTTTCAAAATACTCACTCACGCCTACAAATGCCTACACAACAACAGACCCAAATACCTCAACGACAGAATCAACTTCCACGAACTCGAAAGAAACCTCTGATCTTCCAACCTCGCACTGGCCGAAACCCCGTGCCTCCACAGAGACAGAGCAGGCTCTCACATTGCAGCCTAGACTTGGAACGAGCTACCAGCATACATCAGAGGCGCCCCCTCCCTGAACACCTTCAGGAAGATGCTCAAGACCTAGCTCTTCGGCTAAACCAATCTGTCCCTCTCAACGCTTTGAGACCCTCATTGGTGAGTAGCACGCTTACAATTCCCTGATTGATTATGAAGGAATAAAACAGTCCAAAGTTGCGTCTGTTATGGTTCAGGGACGACCTGGCCTGTCAGTTTGGGTTGGATAGTTCCCATTGGAGCAGGGTCAAAACTGATTTACATATGGCTGTCTCCAAACTGAGGTGGCATGGTGGGCGAAAAACGATGGGCTGGGATGCAATCCTAGCAATTGCGTGTGGCTGAGATTAATTTAAGCATTCCATCCATCAACTTGTTGTGGATAGGATATGACTCAAGCAGAGCAGAGCGGGGAGTGCTCAAAGCTCACTTCCATGCTCAATTGATGACTCTTCGGTGATACGCTATCTGCATGAGATTATTTTGCAACATCATGAATTGTGCAACAAAGGTCTGTATTTCTGAACCTGAAAATCTGTGCACAGGTAGATTATTCCTTATCACTCGAACAGGGAATTCCTGTCCCGTGGTCTCTGGTGGACTGTTGTCACCCAACAGGAATCTTTCACTGTAATATCAAGATTCAGATAGTTTCACCACTAATATGCCAAGTGAAGTGAAAATGTGAGTCAAGATTATTCAACTAATGCAGACATACCGTAGATCCTCCTCTAACCCAGAGCACATACAGAGTACACCATTTATAAATCGTTTCCATAGGATAATACTGGAATCGAATGGATTGGAATCAAGTTGGATTCAAACAAGCTGATGTTGATGCATGCCAGGCTAGGAGCAAAAGCTGCACCCATAGAAGTATAAAGAAATTCATGGTGAATGCTAATTCAATATACTGGTGCACAAAAGATTGAAGTGTGTCATAAAACCATTCTTGATCTGCCAAAGTCCTTGCCACGCCCACCAATGTTTCATTCTTGGGGATATTTGTGTGATGAGATTTGATGTCCACTGTTACCGGTATTTTTTTCGTGGCATCAAACTCTATATCCTGTAGAAGATGTAAGAAATCAAAGGTTTCTTTGAGATATGCCGGTTGATTAATTACACTTTCCCTAAGGAAAAAATAAAGTTGTGACAGGAGTTCAAGAATAGATATATTACCGGAAACAATGGATCTGCCTGGAAGGGGGGGTATCTGAGGTTTATGAATCACATAGAAGGCTGGAGTCCGGATTATTCTGAAAATCGCGTTCCTTTTGGGTGATCCACTGTTTTGCCAAGGTACTATCCACCATGTTCTTAATGATATTTGTCAAATCTGGAGTTGGATCTTTATGTAGCAGAATGTAATGATGCCTCACACTCAATAGTCTATTCACTTCAAATTCATAGTCATGTATGTTCATAATAACAATAGACCCACCCTTATCAGCCGGCTTATTATTAATGTCATTATTTTCCTGGTATGATTTTATGGCCAGCTATTCTTCCTGTGAGTTGTTAGGAAGGCTAAGGCGATTGGTCAAGAGTGGATAATTGCTCCAAAACTTGCTGTTCCAAAGGCACCGTATCAGGCCCATGGCAGGCAGAGGAGGTACAAAAGTAAATGATCTTCGTAGGACAGTAGAAAATGCTGAACTCGTTTCTTCAAGCTAGTCATGAAAAATATTTTGAAATCTGATCTTATGCACAGTACTTTGAAATTCGAACCAAACATGAAGAAATAATGAGTTGGAGTTGGAATAAATCCCAGTCGTTTATTGAGGACCCACTCTTCAGTCTCAGATAAATTGACTATGTTTGAAAGAACTGCCCAAGACATCTGCTCCTGGTGATCCATGGAGAATACCCCAGCCATTGTTGGTCCAGGTGGCCCCTTCTACGGCCCTTCAACGTTCCCCCCTCGTCTGTTGCCTCTATGCTCTTGGGCTAAAAAAGACCTCAGTAGATCTCTCACATGTATTGGGAGGAGTGCAACAGTTGAGGTATTAGTTTACGAGAATCCCTAAACCTGGAAATGCAACAGAATGCTAAGCCACCCCAGGGGTGGCGTAGCGAGGCGCAACGGGGAGAAATGTTTATTTTTATCCTTGTTTTTTCCTCTTTCTGCAGCACACATAGGAAGAGAAAATCATCTCCCTAATTATATTTTTTTATTTGTTTTTGTGCAAAAAGGTACCCCTTCCTGCACAGAAACAATCTATCTGCAACATAGTCACCCTTGCACCATGCCGCAAGGATGCCTGCGTGGCGCATGGCAGCCGATTGTGCCCCAGGGCACGAGGACGCACATGAATGCATCATATTGTTGTAAATTTGATGTATCTCTGTGTTTTGAAAGTGCTGCAGCGTGGCGCAGCCACATGACTTGCGGTGCCATGCTGCCGCACTTTCTTGTAAATAAGCCCCTGTGAATTTATCTTTAGATTAGCCAAAATAACTCCCTAGAGTTTTGCTTTCTTTTTAAGTCTTTATGCTATCAGTACATCTTGCACTCCAAATAAAATGCTATAGAACTTTGTCAATACTTCAACTTCTACATAATGTCAGTACATAGCAAATAATTAACTGCAGGGCTTCCAGTTTAGGTACAACCACTCATCAATTACGGTCAAAATAGCTTTGTATATCAATCACAGCCCTTTACCAGGATGAGTCACAGAGTCATTAAATAAACCTGTGCTCAACAATCTGGTAGTTTGGCACAGAATACTCAGGCATTTATGGAGCGCTCAAGCAGTAATAATGTGAAAACGCAACACAAGAAAAAATCATAAAGCAATTTACAATTATGGAAACTCTGTTAATATATATTATGACAGCAAAACTGCAAAGATCCATTAAGTAGAACTGGAGATATGAGTTTTCAAAGTTTGAATTAGAAATAAAAGCAAAAATAACAAAGCACCAACCACGAGTATCTAGTTATGCTAGACTGGGTTAAATGTTAATGCTGACCGCGATGGATCGCTGGTCAGATACAGAGACAAGGTTCATCCCGGAAAACATTTACCTTCTGACTTAGGAACATATATGGAGGAAAAAGTGGTCATCAATGAGGCATTGTTGGAACATGAGGCAAGCTGGATCCGAAGCGGGACTTGACAAAGATGGGCTGGTGAAGAGTGGGGTCTCGGTGTGGCCATCAGTCAAGGGAGGAAAGTTCAGAGCAGGCAAAGTCCGAAGACCATGCCCAGGAAGGCCTTGGGGTTGATCCGATGCTGCTCGGTGTCAGTCCTGGTGAAGCCCACAACTGAGACTCAGAAGATTTTGCTCTCATTCAGTGGGGTAATTGAGCACATTGAGGCCAACCAGGGATTCAACAGCGGTGGCTTGGATAGCAATCAGTTCACCAAGCAGAAAGTTGGTAGAACGTTTCTGAGCTCCACTTCTTGCAGATTTGGGATAGTAGTACAATACCCCTACACCAACCAAGGGTCCAGGACCTGAGGCCACCACTCGGAGGTTAGGATTCACTCTAGCAGAGGCCAGCAATATGGTCCAGGGCAGGTTCAATTAGAACTGGTCAGAGGGGCAGTTGCAGGGAAAGAGGTCCCTGGAAGCTTGTTGTATCCCTGTAGCTTAATCAGTCAACAGATCCTTGCAGTCACATGAGGGGTCCAAGGTTCATGGCAGGCAGGTGCAATCTTCCTTCATGTTCCTTAAGATAGCAGAGCAGTCCTTCTGTTTCTACACAAGTCAAGGAGTGTTCTGAGGAGAGGTCTTTAGGTTGCACTTTTTTGTCCAGTGTCAGCCTGTGTTTAAAGGACAATCCTTTGTCCACCCCCAAACTAGTTCTGGTCAGCCCTCCCCTACCACTGGTTTGGAGTCAACCTGACCAGAGAGGCAAACAGGAGGCAGGCCTAGGTGTAAGCCTCCTCCCCCAGTGGCACAGAAGGCATTCTTTGAAGCTCAGGAAGGAGTCAGGGATAGTTGGACCCTGGCAGGGAAGCCTTTTGGTTTTAGGCAGGAAAATGAAAATTTTCTAAAACTGTAATTTCCAAAATACTAATATAAAATACAACTTGGACATTAATTTGATTTCAAATTATCATTAAAATAAATCCTTGAGTCATTTTTCTAGCTGATCCTAAACTGAAATTAAGCATTACATGTTGTTATATTGTGACTTTGGGCCTCAGAGTCATTACTATGTTGGTTGGAACGCATTCCAACCAACTCCTTGTCGGAATCGTGAGTCCAAATGACCGATTACGATCTTTCTGAACACCGTTTGGGTGGACTCTCATTGACCTCAATGGGACCCTGTGTTCCGACCGACAACAGAGGCTCCCATGGAAAAAAAAGAGGTGGTTGCGAAAAGCCTTGCACCCTGTGGTGGGTACACAATGTTGGCTGCCACACTGTGCATGGTTGTATAGAGGGGTTCCATGGGTACCCTCACTGGTCCCAACTGGAGTACTCTGGGTGAAGGGGTGCCTGCTCCGGGCCCCCAAATTTTCCGACAGCTGTTCCAGGATCTTTTCAGAAAGGCTGTACGAATCCGACATCGTAATACGCGGATCAGAAATGCGGTTCATAGAGATGTATGATTCAGCTCCGACTGACTCAGAGTCTCCAAATGCCGGTCAGAACCTAGTTGGACAGACCAAACGGTTAACTTCTATCATAATGTGCCGGTCGGAAATGTTTCCGTGGCGGTCGGAAACATGGGTTTAGACACGGGTTAGGAAAATCCAAATGCTGTTCGGAGCCTTTCTGACCAACATTGTAATGAGGCCCTTAGTGGTTTTCCATGGTCGAGCCAGCCTTGCTAAAGTGAAAAATGATTTCGGGTGCTTTTCACTGTCAGGGCAAGTAGAACAATATTTACTACATGTTCTACTTTTCAATACTGGCCTCATGGGGCGATAAGGCAACCATAAGGAGGACTTATAGATGATAAAAAGTAAGGGTTAGCCCTGTCAAAAGGATGATTTCTACAGATTTAAAATGACATTTAAAAACTATACACTCTGGCAGCAGTGGCAGACCTGGGAGTATGCTTTTACAGGGCTTCTGCAGGGGGTGGCACATTGAGTGCTGCTGCCCAATGTTAGCATTTAATTTACCAGCCCTGGCTACAGGTAGTACCATATGCTAGGGACTTATAATTAAATTAAATGTGCTAATCAAGTGTATACCAATTTTACCATGTTTAAAAGGAAGAGCACAAGCACATTACGGCTGGTTAGCAGGGTATAAATGCTCAGAGCTCTGTAGCCAACAAAAATAGGGTTCAGCACAGAGGAACAAAAACCCGGGAGACCATGTAGGAAGGGCAAGTTTCCAACAAGCATGTCCATGCTGGTGTCTGGAACTTTATTTTGACCATTTTTTTCATTTTTAGATAAATTCACCAGTGTGCAGGATGACACCATAAGTTCAGAGCCAATCTTTCATCTGGTGTCGGAAAAGGTAGACAGAAATGCCACTGACCTTCTGGAATGGCCAGCGGGTATGAAGGAGAGCTGCTTGATCCCAGCTTCCCTTCCACGCTGCCACACAGGGAACTATGCTGTAACTCACTACCCTAGTAGGCAGCGCACTGGGGGAAAAGGGGAAAAGGGAGAAAACAATAAACCCTGCTGGATTGCTAATGTGCTGATCAGACCTCTCTGAGATATGGCAGACCACCAGTACACAGAAGAACATCTACCTTAGCGGAAAGACCCTGTGTGTAAGAGAGGAGACAAGGATGAGGTCACAAGCATACAGAATTGCTTTACCCTTCATTTGGCACCCTCCTCATTCATAAGAATACTCACATCCCCACTTGCACTTTTTTGTCCAGTGTCAGCCTGTGTTTAAAGGACAATCCTTTGTCCACCCCCAAAATAGTTCTGGTCAGCCCTCCCCTACCACTAGTTTGGAGTCAACCTGACTAGAGAGGCAAACAGGAGGCAGGCCTAGGTGTAAGCTTCCTCTGCCAGTGGCATGGAAGGCATTCTTTGAGGCTCAGGAAGGAGTCAGGGATAGTTGGACCCTGCCAGGGAAGCCTTTTGGTTTTAGGCAGGAAAATGAACATTTTCTAAAACTGTAATTTCCAAAATACTAATATAAAATACAACTTGGACATTAATTGGATTTCAAATTATCATTAAAATAAATCCTTAAGTAATTTTTCTAGCTGATCCTAAACTGAAATTAAGCATTACATGTTGTTATATTGTAACTTTGGGCCTCAGAGTCATTACTGTGTCGGTTGGAACGCATTCCAACCAACTCCTTGTCGGAATCGTTTCCTACCCACTGGGTTTGATGAGTTCAACTGACCGATTACGATGTTTCTGAACACCGTTTGGGTGGACTCTCATTGACCTCAATGGGACCCTGTGCTCCGACCGACAAAAGAGGCTCCCATGGAAAAAAGAGGTGGTTGCGTAAAGCCTTGCACCCTGTAGTGGGTACACACTGTTGGCTGCCACACTGTGCATGGTTGTAAAGAGGGGTTCCATGGGTACCCTCACGGGTCCCAACTGGAGTACTCTGGGTGAAGGGGTGCCTGCTACGGGCCCCAAAATTTTCCGACACCCGTTCCAGGATCTTTTCAGAAAGGCTGTCCAAATCCGACATCGTAATATGCCGATCAGAAACGCGGTTCATAGAGATGTACGATTCAGCTACGACTGACTCAGAGTCTCCGAATGCCGGTCAGATCCGAGTTGGACAGAATAAACGGTTAACTTCTATCATAATGTATCAGTCGGAAAAGTTTTCGAGTCGGTCGGAAACATGGGTTTAGACACGGGTTAGGAAAATCCAAATGCCGTTCGGAGCCTTTCTGACCAACATTGTACTGAGGCCCTTAGTGGTTTTCCATGGTCGAGCCAGCCTTGCTAAAGTGAAAAATGATTTCGGGTGGTTTTCACTGCCAGGTCAAGTAGAACAATATTTACTACATGTTCTACTTTTCAATACTAGCCTTATGGGGCGATAAGGCAACCATAAGGAGGACTTATAGATGATAAAAAGTAAGGGTTAGCCCTGTCAAAAGGATGATTTCTACAGGTTTAAATGGCATTTAAAAACTACACACTCTGGCAGCAGTGGCAGACCTTGAAGTATGCTTTTACATGGCTACTGCATGGGGTGGCACATTGAGTGCTGCAGCTCAATGGTAGCATTTAATTTACCAGCCCTGGCTACAGGTAGTACCATATGCTAGGGACTTATAATTAAAGTAAATGTGCCAATCAAGTGTATCCCAATTTTACCATGTTTAAAAGGAAGAGCACAAGCACATTACGGCTGGTTAGCAGGGTATAAATGCTCAGAGCTCTGTAGCCAACAAAAATAGGGTTCAGCACAGAGGAACTAAAACCCGGGAGACCATGTAGGAAGGCCAAGTTTCCAAAAAGCATCTCCATGCTGGTGTCTGGATTTTTATTTTGACCATTTTTTTTCATTTTAAGATAAATTCACCAGTGTGCAGGATGACACCATAAGTTCAGTGCCAATCTTTCATCTGGTGTCGGAAATGGTAGACAGAAATGCCACTGACCTTCTGGGATGCCCAGCGGGTATGATGGAGAGCTGCTTGATCCCAACTTCCCTTCCACGCTGCCACACAGGGAACTATGCTGTAACTCACTACCCTCTTAGGCAGTGCACCGGGGGAAAAGGGGAAAAGGGAGAAAACAATAAACCCTGCTGGATTGCTAATGTGCTGATCGGACTGCTCTGAGATATGGCAGACCACCAGGACACAGAAGAACATCTACCTTAGCGGAAAGACCCTGTGTGACAAGGATGAGATCACAAGCATACAGAACTGCTTTACCCATCATTTGGCACCCTCCTCATTCATAAGCATACTCACATCCCCAGCATATACCACACGATACTGGTGAAAGGGCTATCTCAATATCCAGCATGACGTTGTTCATATGCAAAGGAAATACCACACACGAGATGCAGTATCCAACAGAGAGGTCCTAAGTCCAGCAAATAGAGCTCTTCACATGGAATTATGACAGCAAAGTACCTGACCAGTTTCATATGTGAAAAGGGGAATGGAAAGAAGAACTAACAGTCAAAAACAAATGATGAGAGCGGAACACTGAGCGCTCTTTCCACTTATCTGACACGGGAACAAAGATGCTCCCTGTTACGTCACAGGAGCTGACAGGACCGAAGCAATAGAGAAGAGGGGATTACATTGATCCCGTAAGGCCTCCGAATTCCGAGAGAGTGGGACTACTGGCACATGCTGATGCCGGCGCCCGCTGCTGGCAGGGATAAGTTCACAGATGTGAAGGCGTAGCTCCGAGTTCAAATGCAATTGAGGAAACAGGGGAAGCGACAAGGACAACTGCAACAGAAACTAATGGGCTGAAGAAGAACAGCGCTCAACGCCCGCTCGAGCGAGCCTATGTAATCCAACCAGGTAGTAAACAGGAACAGCAAGTCACAGCATACTCCACCAAGAAACCGGCAATGCCAAGCACCGGGTCAGAGAACAGGAGGGGCTTATATCCTGTCCTCCCTCAGCTGCTAACCTCTGGAGCCACTTCCTGTGATAGCCCCAGAGGATGCTTGGTAGTGTAGTTCAACAGGCACGCAGTCATTCTGTAGAAGCCTAATGAGGTGAGTATGTGTCTATGTGTACTCCTGATATGACCATGCCTCACACCTGCAACAACCATGACAGTACCCCCTGTAAAGACCGCCAACCTGGTGGTCGACCTGGTTTCGAAGGGAATCATTCATGAAAACTTTTAAGCAGCCGAGAGCAATGAATGTTTTGAACAGGCTCCCAGGATCACTACTCTGGGCCATGACCCTTCCATTCTATCATTCTATCAAGTAGAGGCCCCGCCCCCTCACAAGCTTGGAATCTAAGATACTCTGCACCTCATACTCCTTTTCCTCCTCTTTATCTAGTGGTTGAAGTACGTTTGGCAAGCAGGTGTGAGACTAACCGGGACGAAGTAGGGACACATGAAAGACAGGGTGTATCCGCCACTTCGGGGGCAGGATCAGTCTTACAGCCAATGGGTTTACTATTTTATTGATGGAATAGGGGCCTATGTATTTGGGTTTCAACTTATTGACCCCTTTCAAATGCAGATGTTTCGTTGCCAACCATACCTTATCCCCCACTTGGTAAGCAGGTTCCTTTAAGCGTTTTTGATCAGCATAGCGTTTGTCGTTTGACTGAGCCTTTGTGAGTTGTGCCTTGGCATCTTGAAGCACCACACATAATCGTTCACGAGGATCTTGTACAGATGGATGACTCGAGGAGTTGGACCATTCGAACGTAAGTATATTGGGATGACATCTGTTTTGGCTAAAGAAAGGGGAACAACCTTGCAACAAATGCTCTGCATTGTTGTACGCAAATTCTGCCATCCACAGCAAAGTGCTCCACTCCTCATCTTGTTGCAGTGTAAAACACCTAAGATATTGCTCGAGGGTTTGGTTTAATTGTTGCGTCTTGCTGTCAGTCTGGGGATGGTAACTGGTAGACAGCTGGGCATTGATCTTAATTGCTGTGCACAACGCCTTCCAAAAGCGAGCGGTAAACTGAGACCCCCTGTCTGTTATTAGTACCACAGGAATCCCATGGAGACAAACTACATTTTGTAGGAAGATTAATACTAGTTCGGCAGACGTTGGTATCTTCTTCAGGGGGATGAAATAACCCATCTTCGTCAGGCGATCCACAACCACCAAGATCACTGTATAGTCCTCACTGGGTGGCATCTCCCCTGTGAAATCCATCGAGACTGTGTGCCAAGGAGAAGGGGGAACAGGAATGTACTGTAGCAGTCCTACAGGTTTGCTGTGATTTCCCTTGCGCGCAGACAGCACAATTCTAAATATACTGCTGAACATCCTGACGTAAGTTTGGCCACCAGAAATGACGCGCAGTCAAAGCAATGGTCTTGTGAATACCCAAATGCTGTGTGTCCAGGTCAGTGCTTGGCATTTTAAGGATTCAGTTGGTAGAAATGGAGCCTGAGAGTGATACAGAAAGTCCTCTTTCTGGGTCCCAACGGCTGGTTCTTCCAGAATCCAAGTGTGATGATCCAAGAGGGTTGAGTGAGCGTTTACTTCATCCAGGAAATCAGCATTAGCAACAGCCACTTGTTCTGTGCTTAAAAAATTTGCGTCTTGGTGGATTACAGGCAGTTCTTCTTTCTCCTGTTTGGTTTATTCACTCCAGAGAGGGTGTCTACCTTGCCATTTTGAGGACCTGGCCGATACTTAATGAAGAAGTCTTAATCCGAAAAGAAAAGGGTCCATCTCAATTTTCTTGGTGTAAGAGCTCGGGCAGTCTTTAGGAACAGAAGGTTCCGATGATCAGTATAAATCTCTGTAGTGTGGTCAGCTCCTAGAAGTTAAGGTCTCCACTCCTTGCATGCTATATGTATTGCCAGCAACTCCTTATCAGTAATGCTATAGTTAGATTAATTAGGGTTGAGCTGTTTGGCGTCATACGTCACTGGATGCAGTTGTCCGGAATCCGATGTCCGGATGTCATTGCGATAATACTCCCCTGAAAGCAAACGGAGAGGCATCGGTTTCCAGCACAAAAGGCAACAGGACGCCTGGATGACATATGATAGGGGCCTGTATAAATCTTGCTTTTAATTCCTGAAAGGCTGTTTCTGCTTGTTCTCTCCATATGAATTGTGCTCCTTTCCTCAAAAGCCGGGTGATGGGTTGCACAATGTGAGAGAAATCCTTGCTAAAGCTCTTGTAGAAGTTTGCGAACCCCAGGAAGTTCTGCAACCCTTTCACATTCGTAGGCGACTTCCACTCGGAGATGGTTAACACTTTTTTAGCATCCATCCATTGTTCTTTCTTGTTTATCACCTTCTCTAAGAACTCGATCTCGGGCACATTGAAGAGGCATTTCCCCAACTTGGCATAGAGGGAGTTCTTATGCAATAGACCCAGCTCTGCTCTTACGTTTCTGATGTGTTCTTCCATGGAGGTAGAATAGATAAGAATATCATCTATATATACAATGCAGAACAAATTGAGGTAACCTTTATATACCTCATCCATGAAATATTGGAAGGCGGCAGGGGCATTACATAGCCCAAAGGGTATCACTTGGTATTTGTAAAGTCTGTACTTGGTTCAAAAAGCAATCTTCCACGCATCACCCCGATGTACTCGCAACAAGTGATAGGCACCACGAAGGTCCGATTTGTTAAAGATCCGAGCCCCCTTCAACTGGTCCAGCACAACAGGAATGAGAGGCAACGGATATCGGTTCGTCACAGTGACTCGGTTGATTGCTCTGTAATCAATGTAGATCCTGAGATCCCCCTCTTTCCTAGGGATGATGAAAAGAGGCGAGGAAGCAGGTGAGGATGAAGGATGGATAAATCAGGACTGGAGGTTCTCCTCTTTATATTCTTTTCGGTGTGGTGTTTCAGGCTCCGTTAAGTTGTACACTCAGCTGCAAGGGAAGGTGGCTCGCAGGGACAGGTCTATTCTGCAGTCATTTTCCAGATGAGGAGGTAATCGACTTGCTTGTTGTTTACTGAGCACTCCATGGTATTTCTTGTTTATACAGGGAGCGGAAACGACAGAACAACACAGGGGTATGCTGCATCCCACTGCAAGGTAACCTGATTGTGCTGCAATGTTCTTTACAGAATGGAGAGCTCATGGTTACTGAGCGTGCTGACCAACCCAAATAAGGATCATGCATGGTCAACCATGGCATGCCCAGAATAAGGCGGAAATGGAGAACATCAATCAAATCAAATTGTATATATTCATAGTGGTCTTTCCCGAATTGCATTAACAAGGGCTGAGTGTGGTACTCCTCCGATCCCGAAGTTAAGGCTCTTCCATCTACCGCCTTCACAGGGTTGAGGGTGCTCTTCCATTCACATGGTAGACCTAACAACTGTGCATAAGTTTGATCAATGAAGTTACCCGTGGCTCCGGAATCAAGCAAAGCAGGTACTCTCTGGTGAAGTTCTTGACCCAACCACAGGGTGATGACCACATTGATATGGGCTACGCCATTTGTACAGTGTTGGCCACAACAGGAGAGATCTTGGGCGGTTTTCACTCGAACAAGGGATCTTAGTCTTGCTTGAGTTCTTCAGGACCCTAAGGCAGTAATACCTGGAGAGAAGTGTTTTTTTTACATTGGTCCATGGCTGCTCTTTGGCAATTTAGCAATCCGCAGTTTACCTCTCATGCTTTTCTGTCATGAGCAACTAAGCAACATTAGTGAGTTGTACTTTACGTGGTGTTGATGCGCAGCTATAGAAATGAGCATTGATAAAGCTAGTAAATCTGGAGTTTGCTAGCCTGTGATGTTTTATTGTTTTTTGGCAAATATATGGTATAGTCCTTAAAAGTGTAAACGTAATAAAAAGTACTACTGCTACTGGGTAAAGGAGAGGGGTGCCAATAAAAGACCTCGGATTTGTTGTCTGTAATGCTTAATCTCGGTCTGTGGACGGAGCTGTCATTGTCGTCCTTTTTCTATGTCTATGACAGCTGTCAAATAGTCCTACCTTTATGTCGATGGTTACTGCAAACCGTAGTCCTACTTCTATGTCTACGACCTGTCCCAGTTTTTTTGTTTTGAGAATCTGGTCACCCTACACCAGCACTCATAATCAGGCCCTTAGAGTTTGGCGGTCTGGTTACTCAATCTCAACCGTGACATATATCCCATCTGCCATTTTAGAAGAGCATTATATCCAATGAAACTCGGAAACACTGCATGATTGAGATGGGGTAACCCATCTGCAAAACTGTAGATTAGCATCTAAGTGTACCTAAGCAGTGGGCGAATGAGACTGGCAGTGGGTTCACGTGACCGCATTGAGGGTGACTGCGGGATAACACGCTGTACTGAGTCATGAGATACAACACAAGTCGTGAGATCATGGAACTTAGACGACATTCTCACATGTGGTGTAACAACTGCATAGTTTCGTTGTCACATGATTGTTGCGTTTAGGGAGTGCCTAAGTAAGAGACATCTGACAGGAACGTTGATTGGGATTGTTGCTTGTGGGACAAGTGTAGGAGTCTAGGGACATAATTAAGTGCCAGAGGAGACCACCGACCACCCCCAGCAATAGGTAATCACGGCTTTACCGACAATACCAGATACATGCCTAGATATTTCGAGAAGTGAAGCATTGTAAAAAATATGTTATTTCCATGTTCATTCTTATCATATCATTTAGAGTGCAGAACGGAATATGGAGAAAAAAATCACTCCATATGGCAAAATTAAGAATATCAGAACCCAGGATGACAATATATCTTCTTCAAAGACTGCTTTACAAGGGACGAGTATAGAGAGGCTCCGAGAGTTGGACTCGTTTCTGATGTGTGTGTGATTTCCAGTAGTCACAAAAAATTATTTATAGCAGTGACTGCAAACCTTTGCCTCTGGCATGTGTTGTTCTGGAGAAGCTGTGAAATGTACAATCATCTTCTACAGTCTGTAGCAATAAATTGTACCTTCATTTTTGTTAGAACACGTTAAATATAATTTTAGTAGCTGATGAGTTTGCATTCACCTTTTTAGTAAGAGAAAACAGCCAACTAAGGCCAAAATGTGAGGGAGTCCGTAGTACACCCTACATAAATAGAAGATTCGGCTGGCACATAAATGGCAAAAAACCAGAATAACTGTGTAAAAAGAAGCGCTCAGGTAAGATGTATTACATAGACTGAGGCATGAAATGGTACATAATATACCCGAGGCATTGACCAGTTCATCATAAAACAACTTCATTGAATGCTAGGCTGAAATAATATACATATAGGTCAACTGTAAAAACATATGTACAGGAAGAACAGAAAGAAGAAAAAACACATTCACTAGCAACAAAGTGAGGGTCACACAGATCCATTGCTGCCATGCTCAGAATATTCAATGCCCTGTTTATTTAAAACTGGTGAATAAAGCACATTATTTTCTTTCTATCTCTTTTTATTAGCTTCGAATGCATGGCGTAAACAGAACTAAAACACATTGGGGCAGATTTATGATGCCCTTGCGCCGAAATTGCGTCACTTTCGTTGACGCAACTGCGGCGCAAACAATGCTCCTTATTTACAACGTGACACATCTAGGAGATGCGTCACGTTGTAAAGCCCTGCGCCATAAGGAGGCGTTCCTGCGCAGGCGGGGCGTTCCTGCGCAGGAACGCCTCCTGAAAGTGGCTGAGTGAAATCTATGACATTTCACTCAGTCACTTTCAGGCCAATGCTGCGTCAAAACCCTGCACCTGCTTGAAGCAGGCGTAGGTCTTGATGCAGCATTGTGTAGATGGGGCACCCCCGAGCCTTGCTGGAGCTGCGTCGCACTTGCGACACAACTCCAGCAATGCGCCACATTTCCGGCACAGATGCGTCACGCATCTGTGCCGTTTTTGCACCATGATGCGCCGCATTATAAATGGGGCGCACCATAAGTGGCGGAGCTGTGGCGCACTGTGGCGCACGTTAACTGGCGCATCCCTGGGGATGCGCCAGTTAACATAAATCTGCCCCGTAGAGGATATTGAGCACCTCCCGGACAGACTTATGTATAACAAGAAATTAGTCCGTTTCTAAATCAGCACGCATCTGAGTATGCAGGGTATGTTGTGCATTCACCCAAAATTTTGCAATGTTTCTCAGACACCTGTGGATTTATATAAAAATTGCTCCGGCTTGATGCAGTAGTCCATGCCACATGCCCACTCCTATACGGAGGGGCCCAATTCGGACCACCAATGGTAAGCAATGTCCCAATTAGCTTCAAATAAATGTTATCAACGTTTAGCATCTGCATTGCCATCACTCTAGGGCCATATCCGGACACTGATAACGTAAATCTTAAAACATGGATTATTGCGAAAAGGACAATCCCCTCCCCTCCCTTTCCCCATTCAATTACATAAGCGCTACGAGGCCTCCGGGTAGATAGCGCTATACAAGTGCAATTTTCATTCATTCATTCAATTTCAATTTCAAACAAGCTTTATTCGATTTCAAGAATCAAAATCATAAAAGCGCATAATACAAAACACATATTACAATGTATGCAATCAATAACAAGCATTTGCAATGCAATAGGTCTCGCATTAGGAAAGTTTGAGCTATTGGTATTGTAAATGACAAATATTTTATTTATGTGTTGGTTTTGAAAATAGCTAAATTAATAGCTTTGTCATTTACAATGCCAATAGTTTTAACTTTCGCAAATGTGACACCTATAGCATTTGTAATGCAATATGTGTTGTATTTACGTGACTTAGATGTATTGATATTACAAGTAACAATGTCTTAATTTTTTTAAATAATTAATACTTAAATAAAAGTTATTGTGATTTATATTGGCAATAGCTTAAACTTTTGTTAATAACTTTTGTGAAGATTATGTTCAGTGTATTTTATTGTGACAAAAATCTAAGAACAGAAGTGAAATATTAACATCTTTTTGAGACATTTGTAGTAAAGCTTGAAACATTGAGAGAACATATTTGAACAAGTTGTCACCAAGGAAACCCGTAAAGTAATGTATGGCAGAGAAAGTGTGAACAGTACACTCAAAAGATTTAAGCAAGTGTGAGGGGATGTTGGTGTATCCCATAAACACAATATTTACTGCTTTAAAAGCTTTGCATTGTACTAACTATACGTGTTTGACGAAGGGCCGTAAAGCTATAATTATCTGGATGATTTTATTGGTTATTTGCCCTCAAACACCATGCAGAAAGTAGGAAGTGAAAACGGATAGCACAGCGAAGTCAAGCCACTGGCGCTGTGACAATAAACACTATGCAGACTGGCAACCAAAGCAACAACTCAGTTTGGTTTTAGGATCCCGTACTGCAGCGTAGTGAGCCATTTATTCTACAACACGCAGCCCACATTAATTTAACAATCAGGATGCATACAGTAAATTCCTGTTGAAGTTGGGAGATTTCTGTGTTAAAATAAGAAACAAAATAAATCAGATCTGATATTGCAGCCATCAGCGCTGGCCAGACAGCCGATGTGGCTTGCTTAGATAATGAACAACCAATAACTTGAGAGAAGTGTTTATTTGGAAAACAGCAACCTGTTTGTGGGTGCGGGAGACTCGAGGGCAGAGAGCGGCCACCGTGGGAGTACTTACAGGAAATGCTGAGTGCACTACACCCACCGCATCCAGAGCAGGACAGAAACCAGGGCAACCACAGGCCAGAGAAGGAAGATTTATAGGAGGTGCTGCCCGGAGGAGGAGATATCAAACAGCGGGCTGCAGGGTGTTCAAAGGGCGGGGAATGAATAGGTGTACTCACTATCGCTGTTTGTTGAAGTGCAGCGCTCGGCTCTGCCGCTCCTTACATTTAAAGTGAAAGCTGTGATGTGCAGTAAAATGGCAATTTCTCGGGGCTGGGCTGCCCTCCTGCAGGGAGAGGTTATAGATGCAGGAAGGCACAATTAACAGGGGCGAGAAAGGAATTTGAGAAAAAAGAAAACAATATGAAATTCAGTAAATGGGCAACAACAGCGCGCCAGGCTCACACGTACCTTCTCTGCGGCCCCTTAAATTTAAAGTGATAAAGAAATAAAGAAAAATACACGGCGAGTGCTACAAAAGTAAAACAAGAAAGCAGCCCGGGCTGGGGGGAAGTCAGGCAGCCCTCCTCGAGACAGAGGCGGGGCCTGACCAGAAGCAGGAAGTGGAGCGCGAACGGAGCTTCCCAGGAGGCAGGCTGCAATGGCTGGCGCAAGGCTCCGGAGCAGAGAGAGGAGAGCCCTGCATGCAGCCGGCGTCCGCCCAGGAAGCCAAGGAGCGGAGTGCCAGTGTCCCTGTGCCCATTGACGCCGGAGGGAGCAGCCCCGGAGCGGGACCTGGCTGGGCGCGTTGTCTCCCCGGAAGAGTCCTGCGGAGGAGAAGTCCCGGTGAGTGAGGCTTCGTGCTTGCGTTTCTGGGGACAGGAGGTACTCGGGGCATGTTGAGGGCTGCGGGGGCCTGGTATTTGGAGCCCCCAGTGTGAGACTCCCAACGATAGTGCCGGCATCTCTCCAGAGCCCACGAGGCTCAATGCTCACGCATTGAGGGTTAGGTCTGCTCGACCTAATAATGAGCATGTTCATTACGAGGCAGCTTGCAAATAATAATAATTTAAAGACTGCTTTAAAAATGAAGCTAACTGAGAGCATGTTATTAAAAAGCCAGAATTACAGATAATGGTCACAGCAAGCGTGTTCATTCGAAGCCAGCCTCGGGAAAACGAAACTAATGAAAAGCGAAACTGACACTGACACTGCACACACAGCAAGCTGCGCGCTCCCGAGGTGAAATCTGACAATGGAAAGGCGCGCGTCTGATTGCTGTCCACTTTCACAAATACGGGTAACATTAGTTGTCGAGCTGACAGCATTCATGCTTTCGCATGAATGCCACGTCAGCTCGACCTAAAAACTTGTATGAAGATCCTTAAAAACAGAATGTCGAAGTTAAAAGTGTAAATTCATATCAGTGTATGAAAAGCCCATATGGCCTGGGAGTTGCTGGAACACATGTATACTGTTAAGACATATTATATTACTAAAACATCACATTGAGTTCCGGAATTTAATCACAAGTTTCAAAAAGCTGGATACTGCATAGATGACGTGATCTTCTTCTAACTGTTGCAGCTTAACAAAGGCTAATCTACAAGTTCGAATCCCCCATGCTCTGAGGACCGGTAACAAAAAAGCCCTTCGAGGTAGCTGATAAAATTTACAAAACAGAACGCAATGGATGTTCGATTGATAAGAGGTGTCGTCACCGGGGCATACGAGGTTATCCATAGACCAGTTATTACAAAGGGGGAAAGTACTCAAACGAAAAAAAAGTGCCAAGCCTAAAGCGAGTCAACAGCATACGAGCATAAGGGCTTGACACAGAGAAAAGATACTTTTGTAACCCCTCATGAGAAGTAATTTGCTGATATCTCAGGATGGTTTTTTCCCTTTTTCAAAACGCCACCTAACACTCGCTAAGTGGTCAAGGGCCATCTTTTTCAATGAGCCTCTCGATACCACCTCCATACTAATTGGTCTGGCAAAGAATTCCGGGTGTCCTATCTCATTAAGCATATATCTCACATAGGATAATCATTTAATGTTGGCTACTTCGTCGAGGGAAAGACAATCATTAATTAAATCTCTATTTAGTGAGGTCTGATGTGTAACCCAGACCTTATGCCAGAGAAGTATGGGGGAAATCCTTATGATGTCTGAAATGTATGGGAGGCCAGCTTCTATGTGTAACATGTAGGTAGAAGTAGATTTGGAAACACCCAGTAGATGGCAAATAAACTGATTTTCACAGCGTTGTATTGTCTGAGCATTTTCCGTCCCCCACAGACCGGCACCATATGTAGCTGTTGAAGCACATTTAGCTTTATATATGTATATTAATTCTTTGGCTGGTTTCCCCCCTAATTTGCCTGCAAAATTACTCAAGGCTCCAATGAAGCGTGTAAAAGCTAATTGTCTAGCGGTGACTGCTGCTTGCCAACTTCCCCCCCTGTCGAAGTTTACACCTAGGTAAGAGAACCTATCCGTGGTTTCAATTCTCTTACTGTAGGAGAGTAGGGTCTGCTATCCTATGGTCACCCCAAATTTTTGCTTCATGCTTCACTGGTTTATGAATTAATGTGGCTGTGGGCCTGCTAATCAGACCCACAGCCTGCTGTTCTCTCTCTAAATTATATGCCAATGCACTCTAGGTGCATTACGAATTGGATCTGGTTCACCTTATAGGCCCCTGTAACAGTGTGCCCCAGGTACCCAGGGCATAGGTGCATCCAAAGCCTACCAGGGGCTGCAGCAAGTATTGTGCCACCCCTGGCCTGGCCTCCATATTTGACACAACTGGCTGATCGATCAGCTGGGGTAAGTTGGTGTAATCACCTCTTACTTAGATATAGTATACCTATATCTAAACCTATCTAGACACATGTTAACCTGTAAGCCACTCCTATGGAAGGCCTCGACAATCCTGGAGGCAGAGTGCTTGGTTTCATGTGAGATGGTGCTCTGGCACGAACTGAGCCCGTCTTCAGCTGTCGGGAACAACTCCCTTAGCTGTTCCGAGATATTGCCAAACCATATACTCTTACGTGCATTATAATCTTCGCGGTTACTTGCTAACTTTGGTTTGGCTTTATCAAAACATGTCGAGTAAGGTGTCATACGAATTGGGATACTACCCCCTCGCCAATTCTGGCGACGGGGGTAGCATTCCACCCTTCTAGAGGGACACGACATGTACATAACCTGAACCCCGGTTAAAGTTAAACTCGAGCCTCAGCATCACAAAATGGATGCTGCCACCACAGACACAAGTCTGACCTCCTGCTGCTGGGAGTCCTTCCAGCGAAGGAGGCTTGGACAAAGGGTTTCCTGCCTTGGGAGGTGCGAGCACCACCCCAGACAGGATTTTGTGTATTGGGTAGGACAGGGCTGAATAGAATGAGACATGCCTGGGGCACACAAGGTGTCCCCGTGCATAAGCCAGTCCAGACCGGTGCTGGGGCTTTCCAGCCCCAGTCTTGGCGCGGAGCTGGTCAAAGGAAAGGGGGTGTAACTGCCCCCTTCCTTGTCCCACCCAGAGGAGGGACCTAGCAGGTGATCCGGCCCCCAGATTTGGAATAGGAGTAGGAGCTGTGTCCCGACTTGAAACTAAGAAGAAAACTGGACTTCGACATTCTGCTGCACAGAAGACTGAAGAGCATCTCCCTTGTGGCCAAGGAGTGACCACCCTGTGAATACAGGCACCATCCAGCAACTTGACATCTGCTTTGCCACCGCCTCCTGCCAGAGCCTGAGCCAAGAGCCCAACGAGACCCCCACTTACAGACATCGCAGAGCCCGATCCACAGTCCCTGAAAAGAAGAGACCCGTGGAGGCACCGAGAGACGTGGGACCGGCCATCTCGAAAGACCCACGAGAAGCTGACTGTGCAGAACCCGAGGCACCCTCGATGCTGTGCTTTGGGGTTTGAGAAGCCCCACCACTGAGCAGCATATGCACCGAAGATCAGCCCCCCAGCATCTCCACAATCTGCGTGGGTCCCTTTTGCACTTTGCCACTCGACACGCCATCCGGGTTACTAGTCCGTTGGCTAGCGGCCATCTTGGCGACGAAATCAAAAATCTACACCACTGGTCTGGTTGCTCCAGAGTGACCCTCGCTCCTGTAAAAAGGAGCACCCCCTCTGACCTTGCTGGTCCGAGTGAGAAGCTTGCATTGTTTCCTATGTGGCTTGCATTAGCCAAGGCCTGTTTGCTCCGATCAAGAAGCTGACACCGCCATCAGCTAGAGCCTTTGTAGGACAGCTAGTGACCGACGCCTGGACATCCTCAACCTCTTCGTGTCCACGTGGCTGCAGAGACAATCTTCACCTCTTCGCCTGTTTGCACCCGACATCGCCTGGTTTCATCCTGGTTCCACAGTAGTCACTGGCTAGTGACTTTGAACATTGTCCCCTCTGCTTTCAGGTCTTCACCTCTTCAGATCCACCCTTGGATCCACCAGAACTCTCCTCGACGACCCGCCTACAGCATCTTCATCTACAGGCTCCATAGACCAGCGCGACGAAACCCGACACACTTTGAGACATATGCACCCGCCTCCTGTGGGTGAGGTAAACCTGGCAATCTGGTGCCCCTGTGTAGCAATACACCTCTAGTGTCTATGTTCCAAGTTGCTAGGTTCTAGGTCATCCGGAAGGTTCCCTTTTCACTAACTTTGTAACTTTTACGCATCATTGACTTTGCATAGGTGCATGCGTGTGCTTTAAGCGCTGCACCCGAGTCCCGCGGGCCTTTCCCGACTTCGTCACTGTTAGTCCTGAACAGCTCCAGTGATTCCCTAGGCCCTTGGCCTACTTCCTTTTTGATTCGTGGTACTTATACCACTTTTTTAGTATATGGTTTAGGTGGCCCCTAGGGCTCATCCATATTGTGCAGCTTTTGTATATTTAAACTGTGTTTTGTTTTAACACATGTGCTTCTGTGCTCATAAAGAGTATAGGGGATATTTGTAGTAAATAAATATATATATATATTTTCAAAAGATATCTGCGTGGTGTCCTTTCATTTGGTATTCAAGGGGATTGTGTATTGTAAAACAGCTTGCTTCACATGAACCTCAGGTCTTGGATCCTGGAACAATGGACCAAGCACCTTCCAAGAAGAAAAACAGGAGGGTAAAGGCTGTGCCTTCCCACCTGCCTACAAGGGAGGATCAGCCTTCACAGGAAGATGATCTTGAGACCCCTGAAGGAACTGTCCCTGAAGAACTTGAACATGATCAGGTTGAGTTTCTTGGGACAGGGGGACCTTCTAGGGCAGACGTGGGGCAGGCTCAGTTTCCCTGTCCTTCCCTTGAACCCCTCAAACAGCAGGCTGCTGGGAATGCTCAAGGTACCCATAAAGTATATTGGGATGATGGGCTCCTTTATTCAGAGGGTAGAGACCCCAAGCCTGGTACAACCAGGAGGTTGGTTATACCTCTGCAATTTAGGGGCTTCCTTCTAACCCTGGCCCATGATATTCCTTTAGCAGGACACTTAGGCCAGATTAAGACTTGGGACAGGCTTGTCCCTCACTTTCACTGGCCTCACATGTCTGAAGATACCAAGGAGTGTTGTCGCGCCTGTGTAACCTGCCAAGCCAGTGGTAAAGCAGGTGGCACAACAAAGGCCCCCTGATACCACTACCTGTGGTGGGGGTTCCCTTTGAAAGAGTGGTGATTGATATTGTAGGTCCAATGGATCCCCCTACAGCATCTGGGCACAGATTAATACTGGTGGTGGTGGTGGACCATGCCACCAGGTACCCAGAGTCAATTCCCCTTAGGACCACAACAGCTCCTGTTGTGGCCAGGGCCTTACGATTTGTGGTACTTATACCACTATTTTAGTATATGGTTTTGGTGGCCCCTAGGGCTCCTCCATATTGTGCAACTTTTGTATATTTAAACTGTGTTTTGTTTTAACGCATTTGCTTCTGTGCTCATAAAGAGTATAGGAGATATTTGTAGTAAATATATATATTTTTTTTCAATATATATCTGTGTGGTGTCCTTTCATTTGGTATTCAAGGGGATTGTGTATGGTAAAAAAGCTTGCTTCACATGCCTTTACAGAGTTTAGCCTGAGACTGCTTTGTCGACGCTATTAGGATAGCTGGTCTATAAGGTTGACTTACAACCAATCATCATAAGGGTTGCTTGGCATGGTACAAGGTGATCACTAGAACTAGTGAGCATCATGTACCAGGCCAACTTCTCACATTGGTGAGCAGTAGTTGGGATTTGAGCTTGCTGTTGTTTTACCATTACAATCTTTGAGAGTATCATTTGAAAGATCATACAGGTACGTGCTAGGTACATATAAAACAAGACTAGTATACTTAAGTTCTACTGAACTTAGTTGTTGTAGAGGATAGAGAGTAGCACACCCTGACTACAACTACTAGATAGGTTTAGTAGGTAAACACCAGTGTAGGTAGATTGCAACATATCCACCCACACTAGAGCAATGTCTGGAGCAGAGGGGTCCACTGGACCTGCCCCTGTCAAGAGTGACCCTCCAAAGGCACCATCCAAATTTGCTATGTTACACTTTAAAGAACTGAGGCAGCTCTGTACCTCAAGAGGTCTCACGACGGGTCCAACCCCTACCACAGACCACCTTAGAGAGCTTTTAGACTAGTCTGAAGCTCTAAAGACCTCTAAAGCAGACCCCACAGGGAATGCTGAAGGAGGCTCTCCCACTGAAGATGAAAATACTGACCCCCCTGTCCCTGTTGACCAGATAGATGAGGAAGACCAAGTCACTGGGGATACTCAGCCTGAGGTAGAGGAGGAGGAAGAAGAGGAGACAGAAGGGGAGAGCAGTGATTCTGATGATGGCAGAAATAGTCAGGTGCCAGCCAAAGGGCTGAGCCAGGCTAACTTAAGCCTATTTGGAACTGAGTCAGGGTTAAACCCATTCAGACCCCCAAGTGGACTTAACCAAGAGCACAGGAGGAGGAGGAATCACTCAGGTGAATCCAACACCTCCCAAGCTTCTAGAGGTTCTCATGGTCACTCAGAGAAGGGAACATGAGGCCAACATGAGAGAGGCTGAGCTTAGGATCCAGAAGCGAGAATTAGAAGTTGCCCTGGCCCAAGAGAAACTTGCTAGTGCAATACAGCCTAGAGAGGGTGGATTAGGATCCACTGGTGGCAGCATTATCCCAAAGGGTAAAGACAGGTCCTATGACAATAGAAACCTGAGTAAGATTGTGCCCCCCTACAAGGCTGGGG
The DNA here is from genome assembly GCF_964263255.1 of Lissotriton vulgaris. Taxonomy (NCBI): domain Eukaryota; kingdom Metazoa; phylum Chordata; class Amphibia; order Caudata; family Salamandridae; genus Lissotriton; species Lissotriton vulgaris. The sequence goes on from NC_141685.1 coordinate 320,123,427, forward strand.
ATGACATCCACAAATGGATGACTGCACTTGAGAGAGCCTGCAGAGTACAGCAGATCCCTCAAGAGAAGTGGGCAGCAATCTTGTGTTTCTCCTTTGAAGGTAGAGGCCGAGACAGACTCCTCACAGTTAGTGATGGGGATTCTAGAAACTACCTGGTCCTGAAGAGTGCTCTGATTGATGGGTTAGGCTTAACCACTAAACAGTACAGGTTAATGTTCAGAGAGACCCAGAAGACACAGACTCAGGACTGGTCTGAATTTGTTGAATGTGCCACTAAGGCTCTGGGGGGATGGTTGCTGGGAAGTAAGGTTACCGACTATGAAGGATTGTACAATTTGCTTATGAGAGAACACATTTTAAATAATTGTCAGAACCAGCAGTTGCATCAACACTTGGTTGACTCAGATCTGACCTCTCCCCAAGAATTGGGAAAGAGGGCAGACAAATGGGTTAAGCAAAAGAACCAGAACCAGAACCAGGGTGGTGACCAAAAGAAAACAGACCAGAAGGGTGGGGAGCAGAAAGATAAAGACCAGAAGTCTTCAACAGGGCCCCAAACTAATACAGAGGGTGGGTCCCAAACTTCCAAGAAGAAGAAGAAAGAAGGTCAAAGAAAACCCTGGTGTAGTACATGTAAAAACACCTCTCACTGGGCCAGTGAGTGAAAAAAGGGTGGAGCCCCCCAACACTGCAGCCCCTAAGGCACCTGCACCCACTTGTACAGTTGGCAGTGTTGGTCCACAAACCAAGGGGGTAGTGGGTATCACCTTGGGAACTGAGGGAGAGTCTGGCCTAGTCAGAACCCCTACACAGGCTGTTCTGATTTGTGATGGGGACATAGATTTGCCCCCTACTATAAGCCCCAGTAATCTGGGCAAGTACAGACAGACACCTTTGAATAATGAAAAAGTGGCTCAAGCATACAGGGACACATGTGCCAGTGTCACTATGGTGACACCTAGCTTTGTGGACCCTGGACAATACATACCAGGTGACAATTACCTGGTGACCTTTATAGGGGTGCAGGAGCTAGGGTAAGATATGGCCGTATGGGGGAGTGCTCAGATAAATTCCCTATACAGAGGGGGGACAGACAGGGGTGCCTTTTAGCACCCCTATTATTCACCCTATATATCAATTCCATCGCAGAATACCTTAAGGGCGCACAGCATGATTACCCCACCGTTAGCGGGTCCCCAGTACCAATACTATTATACGCCGATGATGCAGCTTTAATGTAACGGACTAGATTGGGGTTACAGAGGACCGTGGATACATTCACCACTTTCATGAGGGACAGAGACCCAAGAGTGAACACATCAAAAACCTATACTATGTCCTGTGGGCAAGGGACAAAGAGGGTGCCCTGTCCAATTTTTATCGATGGTAAGTGTGAGAAGTTGGCCTGGTATATGATGCTCACTAGTTCTAGAGATCACCTTGTACCATGCCAAGCAACCCTTATGATGATTGGTTGTAAGTCAACCTTATAGACCAGCTATCCTAGTAGCATGGACAAAGCAGTCTTAGGCTAAACTCTGTAAAAGCATGTGAAGCAAGCTGTTTTACCATACACAATCCCCTTGAATACCAAATGAAAGGACACCACACAGATATATATTGAAAATATATATGTATTTATTTACTACAAATATCCCCTATACTCTTTATGAGCAAAGAAGCAAATGCGTTAAAACAAAACACAGTTTAAATATACAAAAGCTGCACAATATGGATGAGCCCTAGGGGCCACCTAAACCATATACTAAAATAGAGGTATAAGTACCACGAATCGTAAGGCCCTGGCCACAACAGGAGCTGTTGTGGTCCTAAGGGGGATTGCCTCTGGGTACCTGGTGGCATGGTCCACCACCACCAGTATGAATCTGTGCCCAGATGCTGTAGGGGGATCCATCGGACCTACAATATCAATCCCCACTCTTTCCAAGGGTGTGCTCGGGGTAAGAGAGTTCTTTATAGTGTTTGCTAAAGTAGGAGAACGATGGGCTCCATTGCTTAGTGAGCTTACTGAAGAAATCAAGAAACCTTCCTAGGGGTCCCACTGATACTTGGTCCTTTTAAACCAACAAAGAAGAAATTGGCACAGAAGCTGAAATATAAAAGTTACATTTTTATTAAACTCAAATGAGTGAGACTACGTCACACAGAAGCCTTAGCAACTGAATGAGGCAGTCTAGGGGGTACAGAAAGCTGGGGCTTTATATATGCTCAGGGTTACATAGTAAGCATAAATGCAAGGGGCAGTCCTGGCTCATGTAAGCATGCAAATTGACTAAGTTGGGCATACAAGATCTACTTGCTCAACAAAGTGGGAGGAGAGTTACTTCTCCATACAGCAGCAAAAATAGGCTGACAGTCATACTAGAGAAATGCAAAACAACAATTGATGGACAGAATGCAGAACAATGTCATACATTCACCCCAGTGCAGAGATCTGGGCCTAAATCCATCGTTTTTTTGCACTCCACACCACCCCAGTTCTGACATGGGCATATGCAAATCAGCCTTGACCCTGTGCCTCATCGGAACAGTCCAGCCTGAACTGCCAATCCATGTCCTCCCTGGACCGGAATCAAGCATTCTAGGACTGGTTTCTGGCTATCAGCCGTCATCAGCCAGGATAGCTTGACTCCAGTGGTGTGGAGAGCACGGGACTCACGTCTGAGCATACCCGTCCCCCTCGGGGTGACAAATGCAAAATCAACAGTTGATGGACAGAATGCAGAACAATGTCATACATTCACCCCAGTACAGAGATCTGTATTGGGGTGAATGTAATCTAGTAACTATGGTGATATATTAACATGGAATATTGCAGGGTTACATACTAAAGTAAAAGACCGTCACTGGATAACGTATTAACAAGATTGCGATATAATTTGCCTTCAGGAGACTTGGGTCATAGAGGCACAGCATATAATTGGCTTTCAAACATTCAATACCGCAGCACATGTTAGTAAATATGGTCAAAATAAAGGAGGTCTCTGCACTTATGTCTCCAATACGGCAGGGATCTCACATGTGAGAGTCATAGATGGCAGTGATTATTACCAGGTCCTGACCATGAATTTAGGTGGGCAGAAGGATGATACATTTTTATAATAACATTCCCAATGGTGGTGGTTTTAATTGCACCTTGTGTCAATTTAGCCATCCAGGCATTTGTGGTCTGGGGATGGACAAGGAAGATACCCCCATGCATTTCTCACACACATCTTTAGGGGAATTGCTGAATGACATAGCCTTTCGATTTGATCTTGGCTATGTGAACGAATTGTGTTCACCTCCTATCCCCTTCAAACCAACTTTTAATGGCAGGGGATGTAACTCCATTATCGACTATGTCTTAATATCTAGTAGGTACTCCCGTAACATCCTTTCCTGCAAGACACTTGATAGTCTAATGAGTGACCACTATCCAATATGTCTGGTCCTTCTGCGAACAGGGTCAGGGGAAAAACTTGTTAGGAACTTACAATATTCCCCTGACAGTAGCCTCGCTAGTATTAATTGTTACAAGTTAAAGGGGAAAAAGTCCTTGATTACCAATTTGATTAAGGAAATAGAGATTTGCCTTTCACATGACAGGGAGGACAAAGACGTTTTTAATGCTTCTCTTACTTAGATCTCAGACGAGGATAGAAAACTGTTAACAAGGGAAAAACGTAAGGGATGCCAACCTTCTCAGGGAAGGTTGATAATGATTGTACAAAGGCCCACACTACCCTAAAGAAGGCATTGAATAAAGCATCGAGATCAAGGGACGAAATTAGGCAGGCAAGATCGTTGTACCGGTTGGCATTAAGAAAACGTAGGACTGCACTAAAAAGGGAAGCATGGGAGGCCCTACACGAGGCATGCGTATCCAAAGATAACACCGGCTTTTGAAGAGCGGTTAATACCCCCTTCCTGAACAATAGAGATAAATACCATTGATATGGCGATCAGCCGCAAAAAATGGGTGAACTTCTTTGCTGGACTCTATATGGATGAGTCGACTGGTGCTAATATGTCAGAGACAGCCATGGTTTCCCCCTAGAGATTAACATCACTATGGAGGAAGTCACCAGGGCAAATAATGACAGTGCTTCAAAGAAAGCCCCTGGGCCAGATGGTATACCAGTGGATGTTTATAAAGCTAACACCGGTTTATGGGCTTCCCTCGTAACCAATGTTCTTAGGTGTTGTACTCGTTATGGGTTAATTCCCACCTGGGCAGATGCGATCATGATCCCCATATATAAGAAAGGGGATAGAAATGAACCCCGTTGTTACCGCCCGATATCATTACTAGATGCCTACATGAAAATAGCAGGCAGGGTTATCTTAAACAAGCTTGAGCCATGGGCTTAGGAGACTGGTGTGCTATCAATGTTTCAATATGGCTCTCGAGCAGGTGTAGGCACTATTGAACAGGGACTAAATTTGTCTCTGATCATTGATAAATATACCAAAGCAAAGAAGGGCAAACTTTTTCATACTTTTGTAGATTTAAGTTCTGCTTTTGATTGTGTAAAACATCTCATGCTGTGGGATACTCTTAAAGATCTAGAACTGGATCCTTCTCTGATAACGTTTATAAAGGAATTATACAGGAGGGCAAGAGCAAGAGTACGGTACGGAATACAGGGACAATGTTCAGACACATTCCCCATTAAAAGAGGGGTGAGGCAGGGGTGCATTCTGGCCCCCTTGCTTTTCTCACTCTATATCAACAGCCTAGGACTGTTTTTGACAGCATGACTACCCAATGATTAGGGATTTCCCAGTCCCTATTTTATTGTACGCAGACGATGCGGTTATAATGTCACTGACTCATTTGGGTCTGCAAAGGTCTTGTGGCAAATTTTGCTGCTTACATGTCAGAGCGGGGCTTAAAGGTGAACATCAATAAGAATTTTACTATGAGCTGTGGTTTAAAAATTAGAAAGATTTTTGACATTTTTATTGAAAACAAGAAAGTTGCTAGCACGGACACATTTTCCTACCTAGGTATAACCTTTGATAGGAAGGGATCGTGGAAAGCGGCCATGAATAGCAGAAGCCTAATCTTCTCGAGAGCCAAAGGGGCTGTAATGAACTTTTCTCGAAAAAATTAGGTGGGAGAACTGTTCCGTTGTTAATGGCAATTTATAAGGCAAAATGTATTTCCACAGGGACATATGGGGCAGGCATATGGGACATAAAACCAAATACAACGTCATGAAAACAACTTTTTGCGCTACCTTTTGGCAGTCCCCTGTTCGACCTCAACTTACTGTTGCCATAGGGAACTTGGTATAGCTTACATTTCTGACACTATAAAGACCACTCCCCTGCTTTTATGGCATAAAATATGGGTGTCGTTAGAGACAGGATTTAACAGGGACGTAATTAAGGATTGCCTTAAACTGAATGGGGTGTCCAACCTGCCTTCGATTAACTATATAAAATAATCTGTCAAGTGAGATTGGTCACCCAGAATACTTTTATCATCCTAGTGGCCTGGAAAGTGTCCCTAGAAAATCCCTTAAGACACACTGTTTGAATTACTTGGAAAACAAGCGGTGGCTCACCGAGAAAGAGAAAAAATCTGTCATGGCAAATCAGCTGATATCCACTTGTCCAGGTTTACAACCCTATTTAATATGTGTAGAGAGTGGCTTTACAGACATGCTTTTGTCCCGTTTTCGCTATGGCTCCTTTTACAGGATGGTTAAATTTCCTGATACTAATGATTGGTCAATACTCCATCCATTATGTCCATGCGATGAAACTTCTAGATTAACCACGATGCACTGCACTTTATTTTGTAAATATTATGTTGTTCCCAGGAAAAGGTTTTTGCTGCCCATACTAAAAAGCTGGAATTAAAAGCAATGTAAAATAGCCTTTTTAAAACTGCAAATGCTGGAAAATTAATATACAATCCTGGCTGTGACTGCTTTTGTAAAGCTCATTATAAGGTTTCGTAACACCATGTGGTACTATTATAAAGAGTTGGTGTCTGCGTATTTTTATCAATGTATAATCTTTTAAAATAATGTATTACTGCTTGTTTACATGACTTGCTTCTCCTATACTTTACACCATCTTTGAAGCTGGAAAAATGTATTTTTTTTAAATAGTTCTTTATCATTGTGCTTTTATGATTTTATGACTTAAAATAGAATAAAGCTGATTTGATTTGATTTGATTTGACTGATTTATCGTACAGTGTCTGAATATGCAGGCATCATGTGGGCTTCTGGGATATTTGGCCAGTACATTGGCATAATTGTAAAACTGTGCTACACTTCATGATGCTGCGTGGCACAGCAGCTGCTTCGTAAATACCACTGCATTACCCTTTCAATTGGTGTTGCATGAGATCACCCACCTTGCATACATTAAAGCCTGCTCAGTGTAAGGTAACACACCTCAGACCTTGTGCCATGCAGGGTAGGAAAAATCATGGGAATAGCACTGCATTGCTTGATCTATCTTAAATGAGCCTTTGCATTGCACTGCACTGCATTGACTGCATTACGCTGCATTGCATGACTTGCAGAACGCACAGATGATGCCAGAGCTTAGCAAGTCTGGGCACCAATGCTGTAAAACATGCAAAACGAAAAATAGTTTCCTGATGTCTCAATGGACAGATACAACTCATTCAATCAAAACATAGTACTGGGCCTGATTCACTAAGGCAAACGTACACTTTTGTGTGAGTTTGTTATTTTTCTTGGTATTTATAAACTACAATTAAATAGTCAGTTTATTACTGCAGAGAGTCTGCAGTTGGGGCAGAGAACTACGCACATTAAAAAATAGGCCTGTTTTATGTGCGAAGTTCTCCGCCTTGACTGTGGAGTCTCTGACGTAATAAACTTACATTAACATTGTGGCATGTAAAAACAAACAAAATGGTTAACTTGCACAAAATTGTAAGTTTACCTCTGTGAATCAGGCCCTGAGAGACCAAACTGCCCAGCATCAGAATAAGAGAGAAAATATTCAATCAAAAGCAGGGACCTAAAAACGAAGGGCCCTATTCACAAAGCAAAATTTCATGTTGATATACTTACATATATGTTTACTCTTGCACTTAGGTGTAAATCACACATTTTTGTTATTTATTATTTCCAAGTGTAGACTTTCATGTCTCGAACAGCTGAAACCAAGGGGTGGAGACATTTAGGATTACATTTATGGTCGAGTCCAACACTGTGAGTGAGATCTCTCTACAGAATTGTATAGGGAAAATTGTTTACGTTTATTATGCTTTACAAAGTTATTAACATATTTTAATGTAAAATATATATTTAAAATATTTTTTATTTAAACAGACTAATAAATTAAAGTCACAACACATTAAGCTATTAAATTAATTGTGCATTAAATAAATAACTAATTTATATATAATTATTTAATTTATAAATAATATATATTTTTTAATTCCCACCAACAGTTACATTTTCATTTTTATTTATAATGTATTACAGTTTCTTTAAAGGTAGGTAATGAATTATTTTAAATTATTTAAATTTTTTTGTATAAAAATGTAAATTTAGTTTCATGATTATTAAGCTTATTATTACAATTAAAAATAATAAAAGAATCATTTAATAATTCTACAGACTGTTGGTCCTTTCAACCTTAAGGTGACCTTCTCCTAAACATTTTGCCTTCACCCCTCAGCTGATCTCATTTTTGTTCGCCTTAGGACTCTGTGCACTTTACCACTGCTAACCAGTGCTAAAATGCTTGTGATCTCTACCCTAAACATGGTAGAATTCACTTATACCCAACTGGCACATTTAATTTTTATGTAAGTTGCTAGTGAAAGGGTACCCGATTTTCCATGGGCCTGTAAATTAAATTCTACTAGTGAGCATGCAGCACTGATTATGCCACACACTTAAATAAAACATGTCTCAGGCCTGTCATTGCAGCCTGTGTGTGCAGTCTTTAACTACCATTTTGACCTGGCATAATAAACTTTTTTCCATGACCAAACCTTCTGTTTCAATAAATATGTCACTCATAGAGTAAGCTCTGAACAGCCCAGAGGGTAGGGTGCAGTGTACTTAAATATTGGGACATGCACTTTTAAGTTTTACATGCACTGGTAGTAAAAAACTCTTACATTCGTTTTTCACTCCTGCAAGTCCTACTTCTCCCATAGGATAACACTGGGTTTCCTTATTACATTTAATAAGTGATAACTTTCAATCAAGAGCAAGTAGACAGGTTGAGTTTGGTGTCTAAATGATTGCAACTAAAAGCCCTTTTTAATGTTAAAGTCGAATATTAAGTCGCAAATCTAAAAATCCCACTTTTAGAAAGTTGGCATTTTCTTGCCCTAGCCATTTAGGGGCCGGTTATGATCCCATTCAGAAGGGCACCAAATCGGATTTGGGATCGTCTAATCTGATACGGAACCCTTGTTTCCGACCGAATGGCACACAGTTCTGAACGAGCGATTACGATGCTCGGAATCTGTTAGGGCTGTCCGAATTAGTCCTATAAGGCATTCAGACAGGTCGAGCCTTTTGGAGCTGATTCTTACAGCTCCATGGGCACGGGTTCTGAGCGAGTGATTACGATGACCGATTCGGACAGCCGTTCCGATTCAGTTTGCCCAAAATGAAACGGCTGTAGGAATCTGTCTTTGGGGGTCCGTAGGAGGCCCCTCTTTAACAAGGGCCCTCAGAATAGGGCCAATGGGGGTACCCATGGGTCCCCTCTTCCCAAAAAACCAAAGTGTGGCAGGCACCATGGGGTGCCCGCCACAGGGTGCACTTTTTTCCCCAGCCACCGCTTTCTTTAATGGGAGCCTGTGTTCACATTCGGAACACATGCTCCCATTGAAGTCAATGGGAGTCCAACCGAATCGTATCCAGATTCATCTGAATGCAACCAAATCGCTCGGTCAGACTCCCGTGATCTGAGTCATCTAGAAAGCATTCCGAGACCGAATCAGTCGGAATTCTATCCTGACGAGATCGTAATTGGGCCCTTACTGTCTGCAACCTGTCTCTTCCTCACAGTCCTAGATATAGCTGGCAGTTGGTCCTTGCGTATTGCTCCCAGACAGTGAGACAAAGGACAGATAGGTGTTGCAGGATGGGCCACTCTGACTTAACGAGGGGGTGGAGATGTCACCTATCACAATCGCACATCACAAAGGCCTTGCCTGACCATACTCACAAAGTGTTTGTCACTAGTCATTTGCGTCCCCAGACAGTGCTCTCTTACATTCCACTCAGCACCAGGACACTCCTCAGAATAGCAGTGCTCTATAGAAAGCTCGGCATTCATTCATGTATTCGTTCATTCATTCTTGCATTTCCGTCCTGCTATTCCCCAGAGCAGCCAGCTTTCTAGTGCTAGATGTTCATTCCTGGGAGTTTCTCAAAAGCCCTGAATCGACTCCACATGGCACAATTTTAAGGAACATCTTAGGTAAGTCAGAAGACATGCGAATATTTAGCTGAGAATTAGATTTCAGGGCAAGTTCTTCTATAGGAGGGAAGTTTGAATAAGTGCTAAGTAAGGTGCGCTTGGAATTTACTCCCCTTTTAGTACCAGAGTAAGTGCAAAAACTAATTGCTCACTTTCATTAGCTGTTATTGAACACATATGCCATAATCAGTGAAAACTACTTGATACTCCTAGGGGTATTTTGACCAGTTGTATCCGGGCGTCCAATGTTCTGCTTAACACACTCTTGCTTACGCCAAACCTATCATAAATGTGCATTCACTTCAACAAAGTGTTCCTTAAAACTCTGGAACAGACGTTTACGTGGAAAGCTGAATGTCACCAAGGTATTTTAATTCGTAGATTCTAAGAAGACATTTCTTGTCAACAAGAGACAGGGGCTCTTTCTCATTACTTTCCACAAAACCATTTTCTTTGCTTTCAGCGGCAGGATGAACGCTGTTTTTCGCAATAACCATCGCCAGCATCTCTGGAGGAACGAAGCAAAGCCCGCCGTGACCTTGACACAATTCACAAAAATAGCTGCTGAAACGTTCATGTGTTATCGTCTGGTATTGTCGCTCAGTAAACTAAAGGCGGACACATTGTTGGGTAAATATATTTGCATGTGTATGTATTGCTCAAAACACACAATGACGTGTAGGTGGAATATTTATGTTCAGTGTTGTGTTGTTCCACATGTCGTCTCAATTCTGCTATTACAATTAGCTTGGCTGTTCCTTTAAGGCACCAGAAGCAGCGACGTAACTAAGATGCCATGCACCCCATTGAAAACAAAAACACAAGTTGTGTAGTGAAGGATGGCCATAATTGTGGTGCAGAGGGCTAATCACGTGCATGGGCTCTGGTGCCACTGCACGTGCCGCACTAGTGACCATTTGAACCTGCCTGACACAGTGTTTGACAGTCATCAGTATTCCATCCTTGTTAACATGGTTGTCACAAGATCTCAGAGCTGTGCCTTCCTACTGTTAAACGTTTTTCTTCAGATGTTTTCTAGAAGCGCAGGTGCAATTCTGAACTCCCAATGGAATACTTATGTGTTTATTAAGCAGTTGTATATATCATCTCTACATCTGTGCAGCAGCCATTGCTGGATGAATGTCAGTGTTCAGCATAGCTACTTTATTGAATAGGTCTCCTCCTGATTATAGCCTTTTGGTATCAGGGGTGAAGGGAGGACCAAATTACTCCCAGTAGGAGCTGTAATGTTTCCAGGGTGTCTTATTTTAACATATTCTCTCTACTGTGCCAGAGGAAGGAGGTGGAGAACCTAGCCTGTCTGTGGTTTTGAATCCCCAAATATCTACTGGAACAGGGAGAATCAGGTCTTGCCTGAACTTGCAGTGATTTTGTTGACCTCTCAAAGTTGGGTTTGACTTAAAGACAACACATGATCTTGGTGGTACATCCACCATGTCTCTTCTGTTTTGACTTGCTGCATTTATGCTCTTAGATCCCAGATTCATTTGAACTAGCTCATCCAGAGATAATATAGTGCTCTAAAATGTGTAAATTAAATTCACGACAAGTGCATGATTTTGGATCTTTTGAATGAATGAATGCAGTGACATTTATAAAGCGCTACAACTGCCTTCGAAGAGGCGTCCCGCTGCTATGATAAGAATGCAATGTAAGTGCTGAAAAGATGGGTTTTCAGGCATTTTTTTTTTAAGTGTCCTTCTGTGGGGATTGTCCTAGATGAAAGTTAAAGGGTGTTCTAAAGCCTGGCTGCTAGCACAGAAATGAACAGGTGCATTTTCTGACTTTGCAGTCTTTTTTGGAACAAACAGTAGGAGCAGGTTGGCTGAACGCAGATTTCTGTTGGGAGTGTGTTGCATAATCCTCTCTCTCAGGTACAGAGGTCCTGCATGATAGAAGACTCTGTGGGTAGTAACCAAAGACTTGAAATATATCTGTTTAGTTATAGGTGTAGGTCCTCCAAATATAGTAAAATGGTATGTCTACCAGAATCTTCAGAAGCAGCCTAGTTGCCGCATTCTGAACTATCTGCAATCTGCATGGCATATACACTTGCATGCCCAGGTAACAGGCGCTGGCATAGTCCTGTCTGGAGGCTTTAAAGCATGCATGATGTTCCTTCTGCTAGCACCCAGTATCAAAGGAAAGATTATCTTCAGGAACTTGAGCAGGAAAAAGCAAATTGATGAGACCAAGGAAATTTGTGGAAGAAAGTTAAAAATAGTGTGAAATTGGACCCCTACATTTCTTGCTGGGGAGGTCAGTGTGAGGGGTGACCCAGTTTGCAGTCCACGTAATGTGGTGATCGAGATTGTCCTTGGCTCCAAAGAACAGTACCTTCGACAAGTAGCTCAGGCAGCTGACCATTCTTTAAACTAATTTGCAATGTTTCAGTTGGAAGGAAAGTAATAGCGGCGCAGCATCAGCACCTGGCATCACCTCGAGACCCCACAACACCACAATCTTAACCAGGAGAGTCACATATATGTTAATCAGTATGGGCTTCAGGGAGTAACCCTGTGGGACACCAAATCTCAAGGGTTTGGTGGAAGAAGAAAAAGGCGGCAAATGAACCACCTGTCTTCTGTGTTGTAAAAAACAGAACATAGCCAGGAAAGGGCCCGGTCATTGATCTCACCTCAAGATGTGCAGATACAACATTTAACTTCATTGCTAATTATTGCATTCTTCTGAGAAACTGATGTACTATATCTTGATGATTAGTGTATCAGAGGTCTCTGGGATTCAAAGGATAGAGTAATTCTTTACTTTAGATACCATGGGGAATGAGAGAAGAATTAACTCTGGCTGGGGAAGGACATGGATAGTTCACTGCAGTGAAAGTAGTCTCCTTGATAAACTTAAATTGTACATGCCAGTCTGGACCCAACTATGAGTTGTTAGCATTATGAGACAACTCTATACATAACAAGTGACACATTCCTTAGCCTTGACAAACGTAGGCAAAGGCTCTTACATAGGTTTTCATTAGTGAAAAAGGGAATCGCCTTAGGACATCTCATGGACGTTTCACCTCTCCTTGGAGTCTTTTAAGGTTTAACATGGAATCACTATAACACATTTGCCCACATGCATCAAGCATTTTTGGAATCGCAAACGGTGCGATTCCTTAAAATCGTCCGTTTGCGATTCCAAAAATGCTTTTTGGGATGCATCATTGCTTTTTCTTTGAAATCGCTAATTTTGCGATTTTCTGAAATGCGATTGCATTTAAGGAATCGCAGTTATGCGATTCCTTAAATGCAATGCATCATTCTTTAAAAAATTGCGATCTTGAAGATTGCAAGTGCAATTTACCACGAGGTTGAACCTCGCGGTAAATTGCGAAAAATGTTTAAAATGGTCAAAATCACATTTCAAACAATGTCATGTTACAGACACACATGTCCTTAGGACATGTGTGTGTGAAACATCCATTTAAAAAAACATTTCAGGGGTGCAGGGGGGGGTCCTTAGGACCCCCCCCCTGCACCCATGGAATGCATCAACATTATGCGAATTCAAAATTGCGAATTCGCAATTTCCATTGATTCCTATGGGCCTTTTGGCCCATAGGAATCAATGGGAATAGCGAATTCGCAATTTTGAATTCGCATAATTTTTGCGATTCGGTAAAAATTGCGATTTTTACCGCATCGCAAAAATTATGCATTTACTGTGATGCATCCCGGTTTGCGAATCCATATTTGCGATTCGGTAAAAATCGCAAATTTGGAAACGCAAAACGGGAGTTTGATGCATGTGGGGGATTGTGACTTTCCATCCAATCATTCTCCTGTGGACTACCGATCTGCCTTACAACCCCAATTTCCTGTACTGTTCCCACTAATCTCCACTCATCAGAATCCACTCTGATAGAGCAAGTGGTAAAGATCCACCAGAACTCCAACCATTCACATCCAATGTGAGACTCAGTTTGGTTCTTGCCCCCAGGGTGTTTCAGTGGCCCACCCTGGAAATGGTGTGTTCCTGCTACGTGGAGCTTGGACTGGTCATCCCGTTCGGATACGGTTGTGGTCCTTTCCCAAGCTCACTTGAAGAGGTGATGAGGCTTAAAACCCATTATTCCTCCTATGAAAGATGAAAACAGCTCTTACACAGCACCAGAAGCGTTTGAGTATGCTACAGCATCCCCTCACAGGACACTGTAATGGTCTAGATTACGAAAATTTCATTAGTACAACTTTATTTCTGAGAAAAGGTAGAGTGCATCTCTCAACTCCAACGTACGTGTGTTTTGTGGCTATTTTTGTGACCTTGTGTTGGAAAGTGGGTTATTAGTAGTGGTAAATATGCATCTACCACTGGCAATATGGCCACTAACGCTGTCTAGAGCTCAGAATAAGTCTAGGTAAATTATATTTCCAATCTCAACTCTTGGTAGCTTGGCTGCGAGCAGGCAGGCTTAACTTAAGAGACAGGTATTTAAAGCATTTAAAAACACAAATTCAGTAAATAATTAAGACACAACACACAATGAAAATTTCAAACAAATTCAAAAACATAGAAAATATTTTATCTTTATAATGACACCAAAACATGGGGCATTGCCAACCAAGATAGCCGAGTGGATGTGATCCACGAGGGCTCTGCAATACAGTCAGTAAATCATCAGGAAAGCACGCACTCCCAGTGTCATGGAAGAGACACAGAAGGCAACATAGGCAAAGTGAACCTTAGACGGTGTGTTATTGTCTTTCACACTCGGCGGATGCCTGCAGATTTCGAACTGGTGGCGCCATACTGGGGGAAGTGAAAAGGCCACGGCTAACTTGAACCTGGATGGGCTAAAGGGAGAACCCGGTAGAGGACATCAGAGAGACTGAAGGACCGCAGTTTGAGCAGCGGTGGTTACCAGTTGCTAAGTGGGACCCCTCCAGGAAGTGATCGACCATGCGCTGGGGTTGTACGACACCTGCCAGGGCGAGGCTTGGGCTGGCTGCCATGATAGGCAGATGAACAAGGAGAAGGGAGGAGCAGCAGAGTAGGGGACGGTGCAGCCCGAGCCAGACAGACAAGAGACCAGATGACCTCCGAGAGCAGATATATGTGGAGAGGCTGCTGGAGGAAAGTGGCAGGAGGTCAGCAAAGTTCTAAGTGAAGGAACTACCCCAACAGAGGCCTACAACCGCCACAGCCAGTGCCTGACTCTAAGATGGATGTGAGACAAGCCCAGTAAAAATAGCTCCGCTTCATGAACATTGACACTATCAGCTGCATGAACATTCTGTCCCCAGGTGTATAATGCAGCCATGCCCTACATCCGCTGTGTGACTCCAGAGGGAGATATGAATCTGGCCTCCGATACCTACTTCATTTGCGGGCTCTGATGATCCAGCACCGAGCGGCAGAGAGGAGACCGGTATCCAGACATCAAGGGGATGGTGAAAGAAGCACAACAGTGGTTACCCTCTGGAGGGCCTGCATCCCAGCAAAAATTGCAGAGGCCTGTAGTATGAGAGCTAAACGCACAATATAAAGTCACCCCAGTTGAGACAAAGAGTCAAGCCTCAGGTCGGGAAGCGGAATCTGCTGCTGCCACATGAAACAAGCCCGAGTGGTAGCACACATAAGACTCAGCAGGTCCAGAGATCTGTGGAACATCATGACCCCATATCTGATGCCATATGCCACTGAAAAAACCAACAGAATAGAGTATGCAGCTACTTTGCCCCAGCAGAAGCACAGAGCTGCTCCCCAGCCCAAGGCACAGAGGACACAATGGCCCTGACTAAGGAGGATCTTCTGGCATCCTTACAGGACTTTAAGAGGGAGTTCAGAGAAGAATTGAAAGTGGGCCTGACTGTCTCCCTTGAGTCCCTTAAGACGGACATCAACAACCATCTAATAAAGATTCAAGGAGACGTCAACTCAGTAGGCACCAGGACACTAGACCTGGAATCCAAAGTGCAGGAATTAGAACACCAAGCAAATAAAATGGAGGACTCAGCACATCTCTAGGAAGCACAGCTCCATGACACAGTCCTGAAGTGCGAAGATCTAAAAAACAGGTCCTGAAGAGACAATATCCGAATCTGCAATCTGGCGGATGGGGGAGAAGGCCCAGACTTAGATGACATTCGTAGAGGTCCTATTCGCGGAGATGCTCAGTACCACAAACCGCAAGGTGAAAATTGAGCGAGTACATCATGTGTCCCTGCTGCAGGAGGGAACACAGAGATGTCCAAGGGATGTGCCGGCCAAGCTTTACTCTTCAAGGTGGAGGATGCAATACTCTAGGCAACATGCAAAGTAGGGGATGTTTGGGTCGAGGGCGCCTTCCTGCAACGCAATGAGCAGCCCGGGATGCAGCAACCTTGGACTCAATGAATAGGGGACTACACTTTAAAGACACACCTAAGGCGTGGATACAGTCACAGACATGCCTTTGAATCAATCACTTTTACCGATACTCATAGGCTACTCCTGAATTGCCTTAGCGGGTTCTGTTCATAGTACCCAAATAGAAGTTATACTTTATTGGAAATTCTGTATTTGTGTGGAACTTTTCTTTTACACATTACTGTTTAGGGTTTTGATTTGTGTTTATTACTGGTAGATGAACATTTACCATCGCGATTGGAAGTGAAGGGTAAGAGGGTGAGACCGTATCATTTCTCATCCCAAGTGGATAGTGGGGGGAGAGGGAGGGAAGAGGGAGGGAAGAGGGAGATCTGTGGGTTCATAGGCACTGGCACTGCAGAGCTGCAATATGTTGGTTACCACACTTACGTGGAACGTGAGGGGCCTGAATTCACCTGTGAAACACCATAGAATATGGAAATACATAACAAATGGGTGACACAATGTAGTTGCCCTCCAGGAAACCCACTTGAAATGATTGGAGTACCATAGACTAAGACACAGAGCAGACCCACTAATGTTCAAATCATCCACAACCTCTAAAAATAATGGGGTTGTACTATTCTTTCAGACATTGCTGCAGTTTACTCCCTTGGGTTGTGAAATGGATGAAGAGGGAAGGATAATTATGGTGAAGTGTCACCTCCAGGGACATCTTGGCACCTTTGCCACACTTTACGCCCCCAACACTAATCAAACCCCCTTATTGCAGACATTGTTGGACATGCTGGGGAGCGTTTGCGAGGTTGACATTGTGGTGTTGGGGGACTTTAATTTGACTTGAGTTCCCAATGTGGATAGCATGCACCCATTCCCAATGTGGATAGCATGACCTCACTCCCCTCACTCGCCTACTATCCCCCCCCCCCCAACTTTATGGCTGTTTCTCCAAAGCACTGAAGAAGAAATTTGGAGCGCTAGGTTTGGTGGTCACCTGGTGTGCACTACATCCAAATGGCAAGGACTACACTTTTATTTCACACTCACACCGTAGCTATTCAGGGATAGACTATGTCTTTGTGAGCAACACTCTAGTTCAGGCACTACACACTGCACCACTACACCCCATCACCTTGTTAGACCATGCCCCCATGGAAACGACCATAGATTAAGAGGCTCCCCTACCCAGATATCGTTGATGGTTCTTCCCAGGAACTTTATTAGGGATATACTCCTATGAGATGACTTGAGAAAGTCAATCAACGCCATATCTTCTGCATTTTTAAACATCCTCTGCATACTTCAAAAGACGTTCAAGTGGATCCCCACCGACTCCAGGAAAACCATCCCTAATCACTCATCACTAGCAGGCTGGACTACGGCTACACTCTCTATGCCGGAATCAACTAAACACTCTTCTGCAAACTCCAGACTGTCCAGAATGCTGCAGCCAGACTTATCCACGACATCTCATGACCCAACCACATCATCCAACACCTCTGCAACCTCCACTGGCTCCCCATCAAAAGAAGAATAACCTCCAAGCTGCTCACACACACCTTCAAAGCCCTCCACAATACCGGACCCCTATACCTCAAAGACTAAATCTACTTGCACGACCCCCTAATAGAAACCTCTGCTCAGCCCATCGCACCTTAGCCACCGTCCCTCGTTTCTACAGGACCATAGCAGGTGGAAGATCCTTCTCTTGCCTCACAGCCAAGACCTGGAACAAACTCCCCCTTCTCTTTCGATAAATCCTGACACTGCACTAATTCAGAAAGGACCTCAAGAACTCACTCCCCTCACTCGCCTACCAATCCCCCCCCAACTTTATGGAGCTACAAACGGAACTTCTAAGATTTTTCAGACGTATTCGCCTGAAAGCCTTTTTCCAGCTTCACCCTTCCCCTGCCATGACTGCTAACACCCCCTTCCGGCCCCCCTCTACATTCTCACCCACCAGCACCATGCTACTGGCAGAGACTTTCACATTTGAAAAATTGGCACTCAAAGACTTATCCACTCTGCAGAATAAGAGAAGATTTATTCCATACAATATATCTCTTCAAGAAAAAGAAGCTATCAATATGCTCAAAAGCAATGACTCCGTGATCATAAAAAATGCGGACAAGGGAGGTGGCTTAGTCCTTCAAGAAAAAGAAAATTACAAAGGAGAAATTGTTTGCACCAACTAGGCAACTGTGAGCACTACCAAAGACTGCCCACTGACCCCACTAAGGATATGCAGGTGGTTATCCATAAACTGACCTCTGAAGCTGTAACTGATGGCTATCTAAGCAAAAAGGAATTCAATGTCTTGAATGTTAAATCACTTCGCACCCCAGTCATGTATACCCTCCCCAAAATCCACAAGAACACCACCGACCCACCTGGCAGACCCATCGTGTCAGCTTGTGGGTCAATTTTGGAACCTCTTGGCTCATACGTGGATTTCTTCTTAGCAGACTTTGTACCGGTCACCGCCTGCTATGTGAGGGATAGCATGGCCATGATAAATCTCATTGAGCACCATCCCGTTGATCCCTCAGCCGACACATTATGCACAGTGGACGTCGAGTCTTTATATACCAACATCCCCCAAACAGCTGCTTTACTGGTAATACAGAAGATACTTGAATCACGTCCCCGTCCTCACTCGGTCCCTACACTGTTCATCCTACAGCTCCTCGAACTCTGCCTCACAAGAAATTTCTTTACCTTTGACGATCTGTATTACCAATGATCCAGCGGGCCAAGAGAATTCTGTCTCATATGTACAACTCTACACCACTATACTCACCATAATTCATAAATTTATCACTAGGCCCATAAATGACTGAGACATGAATTGACCTACTGAATCTTATGACCTAATTATTCAAAACATAATATAATACACTTAATTAAGTCAGTATCATAGGCAATGGATAAACTAATGTTAACTCAAGGAAACAAACAAGTCCAGCTTGTCATTTCAAAATCTATTTTATTAACTTTATTTTAAAGCAGAATGCATTTTTAAAGCGAAAACTCTTTTATTAGCAATTTTATTAAGCAAAATTATTTATTAGACAGGCACATTCGACTGGCTGTTCGAATCAAACTCAGCTTGAGAAAATACTCAAATATTTAGATTATTTCTCCAAAGCCCTATTTCTCTATCTTAGCTAAGAAAACCTAATGGGAAAAAGTAAAGTCCCAATGGATCTTACGTGAAACGAATGTCCGGCAGCAATTCTGGAGCACAGGAATGAACCAACAGTGCTCTTAGCAAGGGGACAATTTTTATACCTTTTTCCTATCTAAAACTAAGTAAAAGAATACAAATATTCAAGCAAGACGAAACACGATTTGTCTAGGACATCATCCGATGAGATCATACGACTCTCGCATAGCAAAAGTCACGTTCCTGCAAGAGCGGCATTGTTCATAGTGTTTTACGTGTCACAGGCTTCCCGAGAGTAGCAACATTAGGCAAAATTGTTCATTACTTCCTCCGTCCGTCCAAGCCTTTCCGCCGCTGAGCGTCTTAACTGTCCTTGACCATGGAAACTGAATCAAATGTCCTTAGCATCCACACAGCCTTGTTTACGAGCCATTTTCAAAGAATTATTGTAAAAAAATATTTCCACATTCAAACATTGCTGTGCAAGGCCCACTTTTGACAAAGCTTCGGCCATCCATTTTAGAAACAGGCCACAGGCCTCTTTAGCATAAGTCTAGTATGCAAGGAAACACAAGACAATAATTAATTCAAGAAATGATAATTATTCTGTTACCCACCCCCTTTACTAAAATTAACCCATTAGTCTATGTTACCTAGCTTTGCATACAAAAGGATAAACGAAACACGAACACATGAGACGACATAACATAAACAAAAGCACATTTTAAAAGAATGCACATGCTATTATTCAAAACAGCCGTAGTTAATGTACAACAAAACGAAAGACAAAGTAAATGTATTATTCAAAGCAGAATAACGAACATGACAAGAGCACAAATGATTAAACCCGCGTGTTTATGTAGGTGCACATTATTCTAGGTTGAGTCAGTACAAACATGCAAATCATGCAACACTCATTAGTAAATTAAAATTATGGGAGTTTCATTGCTGCGTACTTTTATTCAGAATTTATTCTGAAAGTCCGCTCCATCACCAACAAATCAAAGGTACCTCCATGGGCGCAATTTTTGCTCCTAATCTGGCAATTCTTTTCATAGACCAACTAGAGACATGCTCTATCCTCTCCCACGCCAACCCTTTCTTTCGAAGTATCGCCATGTGGCGCAGATACATCGATGATATTTTTATCATCTGGAAATACGATATTAATCCACTGCAACAATTTCTCCATTGGTTGAATAACAACTGCTCAGGTTTATCATTCACAATCACCTTTAATAAATACTCAATTGACTTTCTTGACCTAACTATTTTTCATTCTGAGGGTGAATCTCTCACGCGCCTATACAGGAAGCCAACAGAGCGCAACACACTTCTGAGCTACGCCGGTAACCATCCAAGAGCACTCAGAGACTCACTCCCCTATTCTCAATTTTTAAGAATCAGGCAAAATTGCTCCTCTAAAGAGGATTATTTTAGAGAAGCATCTACTCTTTCCTCTAAACTCGTAGACCGTGACTACCCGCGGAGGATAGTCAGAAATGCTTCTAAACAGGTGTGGTATTGCCCCTGAGATGTCTTGCTAACCCCCAAACCCAAACCTGAACAAGAAAGAATAGCCTGCGTCCCCACTTTTTCACCAGTTTCCAACCAAGTGTGCAAAATGATAATAAAGCACTGGCCAATTGTCAATGCCGGCACCCTTAACATTGAGAAACCCTTGTTCGCATTTCGTAAGAGTAGAAACCTAAAAGACCATCTAGTCAGAGCAGCTCTTCCTACCACTGAGCCCAACACAACACTTGAATCTATCTGGGGTTTGGCCCCCATCTTGGGTCACGCAAAATGTGGTGGGTGTAATGTTTGCCAATTCACTTTTGAAGGAAAAAGCTTCACTTTCAATAATATTACAGTTAATTGCCGTACATTCACAAACTGTAACACCTGTAATGCTATTTACTTGATTCACTGTCCGTGCATGAAATTGTATAGTGGCCAGACTACCCAGAAAGTAAAAACCAAAATTGGACAGCACAGGAGCTGAATAAGGTGCAAAATGGCAAATGCGCCACTGGTCGAACACTTTGCAGACGCCAACCATGACAAGGACGATATCCGTTGGACCGTCCTTAAAGCACTCAAATTGCCACAAAGAGGAGGAAACATGTCGCAATTACTAAACCGCAAAGAACTGAAAGCTATAATCCTCTTTGACTCTATCCGGAACGGGTTGAACAGAAATGAGGACTGGGCTACCTTACTCTGAACTACTCAGTGAAACCTACTCAATATGAGAGATTCTCAATGAACGCTGTAATTCCTCCGCATGTCAGAAATGTCATAATTTTGTCATTAAGTGGAGTTGAATCCAACCCTATAGGCTCCCTGTTCTGAGCTTCTCACTTATAATTGTATATCGTTCTGCTGACCTTTTTCCGTTTTCTTAAATTGTTTCCACCCCTAATTCTGATTAATGTGTTATATACTGATGTATACTTTCTTTTTAAATTACTTATGATCTCTAATCCCTTTTCACCTACTTTCCTCAAATGTATCTACCCTTAATGTCGATAGCTTTGTCGAAGATTGTCTGAAAGCTCCATCTGATCTGCTGGCCGCACTATCCAATCACTGGTTCACTCAACTGAGTATGTAATACTAAGGAAGGCCGGTTCACACACTGAGCTCCTGGCAATTCCCTAACCGTCCCAAGATGGCAGCCGCCTTTTCCCACTGAGAGGTAACAGTCCTTCCTCTCTTTCCCCTACCCTCGCCTTGTAACCTCCCGGAAATGGAGCCCGATTAGGTTCACCACATAAAAGAGATCTGCCTCGGCAGACTCTAGCACCTGTTACCACGCATGGCACACAAGAGCACATCGTTGCTGATAACGGAAGCCGCTATCTAGCGAATCCAAGGTAAGCCAAGTCCCCGTGACCACTCAAAGTCGAAAAACGCCCCTTGGGTGACCGCTGGCTGAGCTTATCTGTTTTCTCTCTCCCCGCTCTGTTCTTTCCTCAGAGCAGCATTTAACAAATAGCAGGATTCAGAATCTATTTAACAAAATCCTTTGTGCTCAATTTGACTTTACCACAAGCGTAGAGGAACTCCTTGGAAAAGATTACCCCCTTTGAATGGGCCAAGACGACATTACATGTTTAGGAATAAAGATTACCCCTCGCTTAGATGGGTTATTTAAGGCTAACTACCTCCTCCAATACACCAATTGAGATCATAATTTAAAAGGTGCACCCCGCTACACCATGTCCTGACAGTGAAATAATTTCCATTTCGTTTTTCACTGTTGAAAGGCCATCTTGCCCGTAGGATACAATGTGAAGGCTGGGTAATATGTTTTCCCACCTATATTCCCAAAGGCTTAAGATGGAGAGGTGAAGTTTAGTGTGCCTGAACTCACCATGTAATAACACATCTTTTTATGAAGGTGGTTTTTGCATTGTGTATTTAGAAGCCACTCTTTTAGAAGTGGTTGGGATTTTGTGCTCTAACATTTCTGTATGTCTCTGCCTGGTTGTGGATTGACTGTTTGGATTTGAAAGCGATAGGATCTGGGGAATGGCTTGACCTAGGGGAGGAGGTGAGACAGTAACAGGCTGACCTTGATCTGGAGTGTAGGGGGAAGAGTAGCCCCTAGAGGTGAAGAGGCCTGGGTTGCTGCTATAAAAGAATTGTCCCATCTCCTGCTGAGTGATTGAGAATCCAGATCCCCACTAATCAAAGGAAGAAGGTGTTAGTGGCAGGGAGGCACCCAGAACTGGTTTGAACAGTGGTCAGTGCCCCCTGAATACAAAGACTTCAAAGCAATTGAGGGGTATAACTATGAGAGCGGAAGCCCCTTAACTTTGGAGAATGGGTTGATCAAGATTGAACAAGACTGGAGCTACCTCGTGGTCAAGAGGAACCTTTGCCAAGGAAGAAACAACTGAAGAGACTGAAGGAAAGGACTGACCCTTGCTGTGTATTCTGGGGCTGACCTGCAGTTTGCTGCTTTAACCAAGGAAAGGCAGAAAGGACTTTTCTGGGTGCTGTGTGCCCCTGCTTGAAAGGACTTTGCTGTGCTGTGTCCTGAAGTAAAATCCCCAAAGGCCCTTGGTGAGCTGGCTCCCTGTTGCGGAACCTCAGTAATACAAAAGGTTCCAGGAGAGTCTCAGCTGCGCTGTGTGTGTGTACGTTTTGCAGCCTGAGACCCTCGAAAGGTGTGCCCTGTGATCATGGGCACCTGGAGTCCAAGCAAGGATCAGTGACGCTGTGTGTGTGTGCTTTTTGCAGCCTGAACCCATTGTGAGGTTTGTCCAGTTATCGTGTGCACCAGAATCCAAGTGAGTCTCATCGTCGCTGTGTGCATGTGCTTTGTGCAGTATGAGACCTTTGTGAGGATTGCCTTGTTATCATGCACACCTAGAATCCAAGTGAGTCTCATCGACGCTGTGTGCGTGTGCTTTGTGCAGCATGAGACCTTCGTGAGGATTGCCTTGTTATCGTACACTCGCAGTCCAAGGGAGTCTCAACTACGCTGCATGCGTGTTCATCGTCCAGCCTGAGACCTTCGCGTTGAGTGCCCGGTGATCGAGCACCTGAAGCTCAAGGGAGTCTCATTGATGCTGTGTGTGTTTGCCCTGTGGCATTTTTAAAGATAAAATGTCCCCACAGAAAATGGACAGATAAAGGGTGTCCAATTTCAATGAGTGTTCACTCGAGTAGACCTGTTTATCTAAAGGACAGCATGCCATCAATTGGGCGGGAAAGGCAAAGGTACAAGGCTTTATAATAAACTTCTCACAAAATGTTCAAACTGGACAGCCCCAAAGTTATTACCCAAATATTACTGTAGTATGATGGAAACCAAAGTTAAAAAACATAAATCAAAAAAGAGAGATGATCCCCACACTATGCGTTTGGTAAAACTCTGCTACAATTTATTCTATTACAACAGTTTTTTCATTATCACAATATTTAAAAACACATGTTATACATTTTATTAAAAAAAAAAAAATTATACAATTAAAAACAAAGAATCAAAACAGTCGACGCGGCGTTTCGGTATTTCTGATAGTAGACCTTCTTCAGGACTGATTCTTATTCCAGATGGATTTCATATCTCAACTGGACAATGATGTTTTCCTCCCATGAAAAACCTAAGGGCTTCGGAATGATAGACCTGTCCCAGGGTTTTCTACGCACTTTTCAAGTTATGATGTCACTTGTTGGATGAAGAAATATTCTCAACGTTTCTTTGAGTTGTCGTATATATTGTTATTTCCTCTGCCCATCAAGTTTCTTTCTGCTGTCTTTATGGCATGAATTTGCAGAGTCTTTAACCACCAGGAGGAGCCACCGTTCTATTA
Organism: Lissotriton vulgaris; assembly: GCF_964263255.1. Classification (NCBI taxonomy): domain Eukaryota; kingdom Metazoa; phylum Chordata; class Amphibia; order Caudata; family Salamandridae; genus Lissotriton; species Lissotriton vulgaris. The sequence continues at coordinate 320,147,718 of NC_141685.1, forward strand.
GTTGTGGTTGCCGTCTCTCTACCTATTCAATTTAGGTGACGAGTATACTTTCTTTAAACTCTTCGGTCCACTATGGTCTGTTTTAAATTCGGTCCGTTCATCAATCTTTAGGTCGGCCTCCCCGCTCCTTGTTTCCTGGCAGTCAGTCCGTGTTTCCAGCGATCGGTGTATTCCGAACCTTTCGTACTGATCTTGCAATTTACTTTAATAATGTCCGCTGTCAATGATCGCCCTTTCTTTTATAATGCACATGCACTTTAGACAAGAGACTTTGCCTAATTTACATACCAACTTCTCTGAGGTTGGAAGCTCTTCTGATGTACAATTGAATTGTAATATATCCTTTTACATTTTTACTACTGGTCATTTAAACTTTTTAGTGATTGATAATTTGTATTTGTATTGTCAAGTTTTGTCTCATGCCTTGCCCTCTCCCTTTATCGACATGGGTGATGCTTTGTATCCTCGCTTCTTTCATGGTATTGTACAGAAATAAAGAGAGTTTTGATTGATTGGTAATGGATCTTTTCCATAATGGGGACATTAAAACTTTACAACAGTGTAAACGAGACTCCCGTCTCCCTGACATAAAATTCTTCTGCTACACTCAACTTAAACATTGGGTACTCCAGTCATATATGAGGGAAACAGCCACTAGGGATTTAACCCCGCTGGAACGATTTGTGAAGAGAGGCTGCGGGAAAGGGCTGTATCTCCTTTCTCTATCAATCAATAAATACATTGTAGAGCGAGCTACTCACCTGTGAGGGTATCAAGGCGCTGAAAGGGGGGTGCCGCTACTGCTCGAATAGCCAGGTCTTGAGGTGTCTCCTGAAGGTGAGATGGTCCTGGGTCAGTCGTAGGTGTGCGGGGAGGGAGTTCCATGTCTTGGCTGCCAGGTAGGAGAATGATCTTCCTCCGATGGTGGCTCTGTGAATCCGTGGGACGGTGGCGAGGGCGAGGCTGGTGGAGCGGAGCTGGCAGGTGGTGGTGTGGAGCGAGAGGCGGTTGTTGAGGTATTCGGTCCCATGTTGTGAAGTGCTTTGTGTGCGTGGGTGAGCAGCCTGAACGTGATCCTCTTGCTGACGGGGAGCCAGTGCAGGTTTCTCAGGTGGGCGGATATGTGGTTGCGGCAAGGGATGTCGAGGATGAGTCGTGCGGAGGCCTTCTGTATGCGCTGAAGCTGCTTCTGAAGTTTGGCTGTAGTTCCTGCATAGAGGGCATTCCCGTAGTCCAGTTGGCATGTGGGGAGGGCCTGGGTGACCGTCTTTCTGGTTTCGGTGGGAATCCCAGGTTGCGAGCGTGGTCCGTGGGTGTCGGTGCGGTGCCCAGAGTCGTGGGCCACCAGGAGTCATCCCAGGCGGATGGGGATTGTGCGAGGATGAGGACTTCCATCTTGTCCGAGTTGAGCTTCTGACGGCTGTGCTTCATTCATTCTGTTTTGGAAAAGGTGATGAACAGAGTTTCTGAATGATGCAGAATACTCCTACCCAGTCAAGAGATCAGGGCTTGATCCATCACCGTTTTTTAGCTCACTACACCATCCCAGCTCAGAACCTGGCTATATGCAAATTAGTCTGTTCCTGTCCCAGTGCATGATGGGAACAGGGCAAACCAAACTACCAAGCCAATTCTTATACTGGGAAAGAGACAAGCTACCGGGGACCGGTTTCTGGCATTCATTCATTCTGTGACATCTTTCATTCCATCCTGGAAGTTAGCTTTGGCGGTGATAGGGTCTTTGGTGAGGGAGAGTATCAGTTGGGTGTCGTCGGGGTAGGGGACGCTTTTACCGCAAATCGCTGCAACCTTTAAGGAGGATACTTTCTACAATCTGCTAAATCACAGCCTACCTCTCGCGGAACCCGCTGCGCGGGTCCCGCTTCGTGTGGGGTCAAACCAGGATTTCTGAGGACTGCGACGGTGACCCAGGGAAGGCGAGTGATAGGCGGGGCTGCGAGCGAGAGCAGGCGCTGGACCGGGACTACCGTTCCCAGGAGCGCTTGCCAGCCCCAATCCAGAACACCTGGGCCGCTCTCCCTGTCTGCTCCTCCCCTTCCGCTATAGATATATAAATTGTCACTACCACCACCGCTGCGCGGAAGCGCGCGGGAGTGCGCCGGGAGAAGCCCGGGACAAGGGCGGGACCGTCTGTGGCCGTCCGGGGCCGTAGGAGGCGGGGCTGGGCCAGGTTACTGTCATTGTTATTTGTAATTGTATTCTCATTTGCTGTCCACTGTTCCCTTTTCTGTCAGTAGTGTATTAAGTTTGTAATCTTGGGTTAGATAGCATAGCTTGTCCTGCCTGGATATGAGTCATTCAGCTCCCCCAGGCGTGGGCATTTCTGTACTTGGCCCACTCGACAAATTCTTTAAGAAATCTACCAAGGAAGTAGATATGGACCTACTCCTTGCCGAGAGAAGAGCTGAGCGACGACGCTCAATTGAGCAATTAAAGAAAATCCCACTGCCCACTCTATTAGACCCCAGCTTCACCCAAGTAACAGATGTCCAAGGGTTGTGCTCCATTGAGGATGATGTCACTGATATTAATCAAATCCCCAGTATATTTAGGTTTCCCATTATCTCCCTGCCATGTGCTAGTGCTACCAGTGGAGGCCAGTTAGTTTGCCCTCCTATTGATCATTCTAGTTTTGTTGATATAAACATCCCCGACATTCATACCACGGATTCCGAACCTCGTCCTACGCTGCCCAACCTGTCACTGGTTTGTATAGATCCAGGCGAGAACCAACTCCCAATGAGTGTGTGTGACGCTGGAACCAAGCCTGACAAGGCCAAGAGGGTTGTGCGTTCTCCACCTAGAAAAAAAAGGAGAAAGGGCGGGGTAAAAAGGAAAGGCCTAAGTTGTCAGACACCACCACCATCTCTACCCAAACCTAGTTCTGAGCTACTGATCCCACCTAATGCAGAGATACCGCCGCCAGACTCACAAGATTTGGCTACTCCTGAGTTAGTTACCGAAGGGTTTAACGAGGTGTCTTATGCCATTATAGAGAAGCTTATCAAATCATACATGTTACCCTTGCTGGAGCGTGTTAGGACAATGGGCGACAAACTGGATCGCCTACTGGCGACCAATGAGCTAACACATCCCCCTAGCTCTGATAAGGACAATGGTCCATCCACCAAACCCCAAGGTACAATTCATGTTGCTGGCAATATAAATACTACCCCCAGCCAACATTCTAAATGTACAACTAATGTAGCCACTACCTCAAATAAAGCATCGGTTTTGGCTGTTAAACCCCCTAGAGCAGCTAGCACTGCCAAAGCGAATCCCAGGGCGGTCGTTAATAAACCACCTACTAAGGGAGCAGTGCCACAAGCAAAGAATGGGGTGGGCAAACCCGCTAACTTTAATAGTAAATCTCATAAATCCCTTCCACGGAGGAACAATGTAGACCTGCCCCCGGATTCCATGAACTATGTTATTGTAATGACGGGTGTGCCACCAGTTTCGGAAGGGGATCGGGAAAATAACGAAAGCCTAAAAAACAAAGTCATCTTCTGGCTGAAAACTAATAGACCCCTTCCTGTACACCTTAATGGGGATATTGTTTCGGTCAGAAGATGTCAGTGGGTGGGGGTTCGCCCCAAGGACATAGAGGGGGATATAGTGATCATTAACTTTAGGGACCACAGAGTAGTATCCCATCTCTCAGATTGGTTTGTGGGAAGAAACGAGGGAGGGATCTCCACGAGGAACCTTAGTTACTTCTATCCTGAGACCCTGATTAATCCAACAGATCAACCTCCTGCCAAAAATTCTAAGAGTCTCCTCAAATGGGCCAATTTTACACCTAGCTTCCATGGACCCCAATTTAACCCTGAGGCATGGTACCGCTCCTACACTCAATCTAGCTACAATTGTCCCCCTCAAACATCGGGTTGGGCTATGATTAAACCCCAGCCTCTTGGTCCCCCAGCCTTATTGGATTTTCCACTCCCTAACAAGTCTCTGTATTCTATGGTTCCCACCACCCCTGTTTTCCCACAGATTCAACAGCCCCCAACCTTCTACCCAGCACATCATTATTCAAATAGGTTCACTCAGCCTAAAGAGTACTGGAATATCCCGCTGAGAAACCTATATGACCCTCTATCAGGGCTGTCAACTAACGATTGACCAGCTTTTTCGACAAGGAATGACAAATCTAAATCCGATTGTATGGGTGGTGGAGATGATCTGAGTAACCCACTAAGCAGTGTTGAAAGTTTTGAAGATCAACCTCGTAATTGTGTGGAAGGGTGCATGGTTTACACAGGAGAGACAGATATACTAGCTACGATACCCACCTCATTGTCTATTATGGATGTCATCACAGTGGGAGTAAACCCAGAGCCAATTACCCAGGACGGGTCAATATGTATGCCAATGGAAGGTACGTTAATAGTTGCCCCCGTGCTTGAAGAACCCCCTCCCCAGTCCAGCGAATTCCACCCTCTTGACGTAACTAAATTGTGTGATCGAGTATGTAAAAAGGGTACTACTATGGGATGTTGGAACGTTGCGGGAATTGAATCTTGTATATGCATTCCTGATTCGGTTGATTTCATCCGTAAAGGCGATGTTTGGCCCTTTCAGGAGACCTGGGCAACCTCACCAGTGTTTCTCCAAGGTTTTTTGAATTTTAACAAATCAGCGATTAGAGGTCTTAGAGGTCGGGCGGCCATGGGTGGCCTCACAATCTGGGTTCGCCAAGTTGCAGGTGTATCTGTTAAGGAAATCTTTATTGACTGTCCTGATATATTGATAGTTAGTATTAACACCAATAGTGGCTTAGATATACTGCTGATCAATGTATACGCTAGAGGAATCACGGGTGGAAGAGTTTCACCCACCCTTACTTGTTTGGACGATTTCCTAAGTTCTACCCTAAAAACTGGTCATGTGGTTGTTATGGGTGACCTTAATACTTGTTTCGAACCATTAAGTAAAGATGATGGTTTATTAACCGAAGCAGAGGATTTGACCTGGGGGATTCCTCAACTTGATTTACCCCCGATCAACAAATGGTCCCAAGCAGCCACATATATTAAAGGTCTATGTCTGAACTGGGGGCTACGTGCCCTCAATGGACGTGTAAGCTCGGACAGGATGGGTAAACACACATTTTTCAATGGCAGACATAGCAGTCGCATTGATTACATCCTAGCTGATATCAAAATGTGGCCTGTGGTATCGGATATGATAGTTAAGCCACGTCCAGAAAGTGACCACGAACCTCTGATAGCAGAACTGAAGGATTTTAGCTTTGCAGGGCCGGTTGAACGACAGCCTAACCCAGTACAGGAGGCGGTCGTACTTACAAACGACATGAGGAGGGTGCGCTGGCCAAAGGTTTGTGTAGATGTGGAAGCACGTAAAAAGATCAGAGACCTGGTCTCCAACTCACTGATAGAAATTGATAAGTGTGATAACCTGGAAATGATGAACACAAATATCACAGACATTCACGCTAGTCTGTTTTTGTCCTTAAAATCACTGTTTGTTAAGTTTGTTGTCAATAAGGGTAGAGGGAAGGTCAAGAAAACCATAAATTGGTTTAATGATGTTTGCCGAGAGACCCATGCAGATCTGTTTAAAGCTTTAAAATCAAAGAACCCAGCCCTAATTAAAGCAAGTAGGAAGGCGTTTAATGAAGCCAAACGTCATGCCAAAGCTGCCTGGGATGACGAGCGTTGGACATCATTAGCTGAAGCCTGTGGCTCTAGGAACCTACAGCAGTTCTGGCACCTTCTCAGGTGGGGTCAGTCACAGGATGACCGCCCAAGCCCTGCTTCTGTTGAACAACATAAATGGGTGTCCCACTTTGAGGAACAATTTAGATGCAGCAGTTCCACGCAAGTTTCCATCAGTTGGCCATTATCACTTGATACACTTGTGTTCTCGGCTAAAGAAGTCGAAGTAGTCCTGAAAGCCATCCCTAGGGGAAAAGCGCCTGGTCCAGACTGCATCCCAGCGGACATATTCCAACAGGACCATGATCTATGGGTACCATACCTAGTGCGATTGGTAAATGCACTGGCCATGGGTGCTAGGGTACCTGATTCCTGGGCAGGCGCCGAAATATTGCCTATTTTTAAGAAGGGTGACCGGTCGGTTCCATCCAACTACCGGCCGATCAGCCTAATCGACGCGGTTCAAAAGATCATAACCCGTCTTGTTCTTTCCAGGATTCAGGCATGGATAGAGGAGCATGACATCCTTACCCCTCTTCAAGCTGGGTTTAGACCACATGTGAGCACCCTGGATCAGGCATTCCGTTTCATGCTTCTGCATTGGAAGACGGTCACCTTGGGCAAAGGCAACCTATACGCGGCCTTCGTGGACTTAAGGTCAGCATTTGACCTGGTCCCGAGGGCAGGGTTATGGAAATGCCTAATAGATATGGGCATGCCCCCCATTTTGGTACGACTCATAGCGAACCTTCATGCACAGACCTTTGCATTTGTGCGATGGGGTAAACCGGGTGAGGTGACAGAGAATTTTCCAGTGGCTAAAGGTGTCAGGCAAGGTTGTGATCTGGCACCCACCTTGTTTTCTCTATAAATTAATAGAGTTACCAAGTATTATGACAACTTTTCCATGGATGCCCCAAGCTTGTCTGGAATGAAAATCCCCCTGCTCATGTTCGCTGACGATACTCTCTTGATGTCACGAACCAGGCAGGGTTTACAGAAAGCACTGTCAAGGTTCGAGAGTTTCTGCAGCGAACATGAGCTGGAGGTGAACGTGTCCAAAACCAAATTTATGGTTTTAAGAGGGCACAAACAAATAAATGCCAGGGTCTCCATGGGGGATATCCCCCTGGAGCAGACAAAACATTTCACCTACCTGGGAGTCACCTTTAGTGAGACTTTGAGCTGGACCCATCAGATCGAGCTCATGACCTTGAAGCACCAGCAGTTGGGGGGGCACTGATTAAGGAACATAAAGGGTCATTTACAAGGCCAATGTCCCCGCTTATTAAGATCTATGGCGGTAAGGTTCTATCAGCAGTCCTATATGGAGCGGAACTGTGGGGTGGTAGCAATTTGGACCCGTTAAGACATGCCCAAAATAAATTTTTAAGAATGGCAACGGGTCTGCCACAGTCAACACCATTAATTCCCATTCTTTATGACTTAGGGTGCCAACCGGTGGAGGACCAAGCAAGACTTCGCCCTTTAACATTCTGGCGTCGTCTTTGGACAACGCCGGAACTCCATCACTATGCAAAAGCTTGCTTGGAGGTGAGAAACAGCTCTGGTGCCACAAACATTGGCTGGTTCAGAGACCTTAAGGCCACCCTAATAGCTCTGGGGTATGGCGACCTGTGGTCCTCTCCCGAATCAGCCAACTTCCCCTCAAAAAAGGATCTCAAACAATGCTATTGGGAATGGGTGATGCACAATAGGTATTCTAAAATGAGCTCGAGTAGCCTCACTGGTCTGTTTATTGTATTTAAGGATACGCCCAAGTTGGAAAGATATTGGGAAAACCCTCGGACCGCAAATTATTTTTTCAATTCAGATGCGGTTCACTTCCCCTTGGGGATTTTACCAAAAAGTGGGGAGCAGAAAGGACGGGGTTCTGTCCCAAGTGTCAAGGTATTGGGGAAAACTTGAATCACTTTTTGTATGTGTGTCCACTATACTCTGCCCCAAGAGCCAAATGGCTTAGGCCGGTATGCAGAAATCTAGGTACCAGATCGGCTGGGGAAGCAAGTAGAATGCTAATGACCAATTTGGACCCTCTTATTGTTGTTGGGGTTGCTAAATTTTTGGGGTGGGCCTGGTTGCTTAGATGCAGGCTCATTAAAAGCAACCTAACGGGGACTTAAAAGATGTGATTGTTTTACATCTAGACTTGTATACTGCTGAACTATGGTTGCACTCGAGCGTCTCTGTAAACATTTTTGTAAAAATGTCCAAGAAGCTGATTAGCTTGTCAATGGTTTAATACTTGTTTTAACTGTTTTATATGTATAAATTGTATTTTATGTCTTTTATGATGAACTAATCGAATAAAGACTTCTTGAACTAACTGATGTTGATGTTGTGTTTGCGTGCAATGGTGGCGAGGTGGCTCATGTAGATATAGAAGAGGGTCGGGCTGAGTGAGGAGCCCTGGGGTATGCCGCAGATGATCTTGGTGGCCTCGGAGCAGAAGGGAGGGAGGTGGACTCTCTGGGTTCTGTCGGAGAGGAACAATGTGATCCAGTCCAGGGCCTTTCCTTGGATCCCAGAGTTGTAGAGGCGGGTTAATAGGGTGCGGTGGCAGACGGTATCAAAGGCTGCCGATAGGTCCAGGAGGATGAGGGCGGCTGTCTCTCTGTTGTCCATCAAGGTCCTGATGTCATCAGTGGCTGCGATGAGGGAGGTCTCGGTGCTGTGGTTGGCTCGGAATCTGGACTGGGATGGGTCGAGCGAGTTGTTTGCTTCGAGGAATGTAGTCAGCTGTTTATTGACAGTCTTCTCGATGACTTTAGCCGGGAAGGGAAGAAGAGAGATGGGGCAAAAGTTCTTGAGGTCTTTGGGGTCCGCTGTTGGTTTTTTCAGGAGGGCGTTGATTTCTGCGTATTTCCAGCTTCCAGGGAAGGTGGCTGACGTGAAGGAGCTGTTGATGATGTTCCGGAGGTGGGGTGGTATGATGGTGGTGGCTTTGTTGAAGATATGATGGGGGCATGGGTCGGAGGGGGAGCCGGAGTGGATGGTGTTCATGACGCGGGTGGTGTCTCCAGTGCTGATGGGCGTCCATGCGCTGAGGCTGGTGGTGGAGGTCGTTGGTTTGGTGGCTGGAGGCGGAATCTGGGGTCCGAAGCTCTCGTGTATATCTCCAATCTTGCGGTGGAAAAATGCGGCGAGGGAATTGCAGAGGTCTTGCGAACGATATCCTTTTGGTGGTGCAGATCATCTGGTGGTATTCGCGGGTGGTCCTCTTGAGGACTGTCCTGTTTTCTGAAGTCCGTTTGTGGCGCCAAGCTTTTTCGAGGGTTTGGCAAGCTTTCTTAGCGATTTTGAGGGCATCTGTGAACCACAAGGTTTTTCTGTTGCTAGTCTTTCCTGGGGGTTTCTGCAGTGGAGCGAGGTCGTCGGCGCAGTTGGTGATCCACTGTGCGAGCTTGTCTGCTGCGTCGTTGGTGTCACGGGTGTCGGCAGGTGGGTTCTGGCACAGCGATGTGGTCAACTGGTCTGTGGTGACTTTGCTCCAGCATCTGCGGGGGATCTGTAGCATGTGGTGGTGGGATGTGGTCTTCTTGAAGGTGAAATGGATGCAGCTGTGGTCTGTCCAGTGTAGTCCGGTGGAGTGGCTGAAGGCGACGTGGCTGCTGCCAGAGAAGATGGGGTCGAGCGTGTGGCCGGCGTAGTGGGTGGGGGTGTTCACCAGTTGCTTTAATCCGAATCATGCAAGACAGCAGGAAGGTTGAATTATGGTTTATGGACAAGAAAGCATTATAACTTACTTTCTGTACACTTTAGGATAAATTCAACAATAGCATTTTGATGGATTTATCAATACAATTCCCCCTAAGTCCTTGAATGATATTTTGTGAAATCCTAGTGATAGTTATGCATTAATAAACCATTGTCATGTTATCCTATGTGACTGTGGATCCACAATAGGTCAAATGAAATGTTAAATTTCTCCACCATGAGGCCCTATAAAACACATTTTATTTTTATGGCTGTTAATATCCATTGTCATTCCAAATCTCCATTGACACCTCCAGCAATCCACCTCCAGCAGCTAAAATTGGAACCCTTCATCATGCTCTTACTGATGCTGCTCTAGTTAACAAATCACAGGCTTTCTTTCTCCATGTAACCTTGCGGTGACTTCACAGATCGACACGGGGTCTGTGAGTGGGTTTGGAAGTGTCTGTGTGGGTCTGTGAGTGAGTGTGTCAGAGTGTGAGATGGTCTGTGAGTGGGTACATGTCTGTCTGAGTGGGTCTGTGAGTGGGTGTGTGAGTGGCTGTGTAGATCTTTGAGTGCGTTAGCGGCTGAGTCTGCTTGGGTTGGTGAGTAGGTGTGAGAGTGTCTGACCGGGTCTGTGAGCGGGTATTTGAGTGTCTGCAGGGGTCTGAGTGGGTGTAGCAATATCTCAGTGGGTCTGTGAGTGGGTGCATGTATGAGTAAGAGAGCGTGTGTGTGTTTTTATTCAGCAGAATTATGAACCCTCTCGCGTGGTAAGTAACATTTTAGGATATTTTCTAACCATTCAGAGGGCCCCTCACAAACCCGGATATTGCACCCATGGGGTCAGGGTGCCTTTACCCTGACCCGTTGTGCTTCATGAAATCAAAAAATTTCCAAATGGGGACCATTCCCCAATATCTAAAATGGCTGCTGCAACTTTCTGCTCAGGTGTAACCAGCCAATCATGGCGTTTCTGGTGGGGCATTTTGGTGCAATTATGTTTGGTGGTTCGGCCTGTAAAAATTTACATGGTAATTAACATGTGAAATGCACTTGACACCCCCTGTCTCTCAGGCCCCACTGGACGGATCACCCCGAAACATTCCATGCAAAAGTAGACAAAGTGGGGCACCGTTTTGGGGAAAATTTTGTGAGGATCCTAAAATGGTACCAAAGTTATAAACAAGTCAATAAATCTTTTCCTATGGAAACTAGGACCTAACTATAACTATTGAAGTAGTTGATATATATGTATGAATATATATCAACTGATCTATATTTATTACCTACTGGCGGTCACCAGTAGGTAGTTATAGTTACGATGCAGTATCCATAGGAATACTGTTTTTTGATTTGCCAATAACTTTGATGCCGTTGGCCGAATCTTCGCAACATTTTTAGCAGTCACTTCAGTTGCTGTCTTGACAATTTTGGGGTGACCCGTCAAGCAGGGGCAGAGAAAAGAGGGTGTGCCAAAACACTTTTTCTCCATGTTGATTTCCATAAGAAACCTTAGACACAGCTACAGCAAGAACTGCTGAACGGAATTACACCAAATTTGGCAAAAAGGCAGCGCTTGTTCAGAAAGTGACTTTTTTGTTAAATGGTGTATATCCGTTCAATAGTTGCTGAGAAATATAAAGATTTCTCAGATATTCAACTATGTCTGTGGTGGATCCGCGACCCCTCCTGATCTCATGCCTGGGATCTGATTGGCTGCCAAAATTTCAAATCAGGAAGTGTTGGCAGCCATCTTTTGACTCGGTTGAACTGAGTCACAATAAAAAAGATTTTAAAAAAGAGAAGGGGGCAGGTTGGAAACACCCTGACACCCTGGACCAAAAAAAGCATTTTTTTTTAAATAATTTCATCTGGAATCACGGTAGATCCGCGAATCCCTCTGAGATAAAAAAAAAACAAAGCACGTTTTCTTGCGCTTTGGTTCTGGGGCCAATTCAAAATAATGATGGGGGCCTGCCCAAGCCCCTTGTAGTCCCGGGGACTGCCACCTCCCTGGGCCTGAACACAAAGGAAATGTGGGAGTGCCTTGTGGCCCCCGCAGCCTCAGGTACCACCATCTCCCTGGGACTAATTCCCATGAATGTGGGGTGCCATGTGCCCCCGCTACCCAGGGGACAGCCACCTCCCCAAGGCTATATAAAATAATAATAGATGGGGGGGGCTCCAGTTTACCCATGAAGCCCCGAGGACCGCCACCCCCTGTGGCTAATTAATCCTGGGCGTAGTTAGCATAGCAGCACTACATGTAGTACTGTGTAGTGGGGCTGATGGCACTGTGTACTTGTCTACACGGTGACATTATTACAAGTAGCATCCTACACAGTGCCAACTATGATAAAATAAATATCTCTATCTTTATATGCTAAGGAGCATATAGCATTTTCAAAAAAGTGAAACTGAAAAATTAGCAAGCAGTGAGAGAGGTGATGATTTTGGGATCCTCCCTAACCCAGGGAGAGTACCAAGCAGATGCCTTGAAAACAAAAAGCACATTTTATTGAATGATTCAGTGGTGTTCCCATCCTCTTAGGACCACCCCAAGCACAGTTTTTGGCAAAAAAACAATCCCAACCAATGGCCCTGCAAAGCATTATGGGATGAGATTAGCAGTGGGCAGTGAATATTATATAGTATCCAATATCAAAATAATTCTACAAAGAGTTCAACAGCTGGTTACTAGATGTCCCTCACGAGTCAAATGCAAATGCTTGATGAAAGGGTTTCAATGATTTGCATTTGACTCATGAGGGACATCTAGTAACTACTAGTGGAATTGCATCTTGCTGTATAAATAATTTCAATGCTTTGCATTTGACTCGTTCAACAAGATGGGCTTTTTGTTTATGCTCTTTGTGTTCAATGCATCTGCTTGGTCCTCCCCCTAGGTTAGGGGGGACCCCAAAATCATCACCTCTTTCATTGCCTAATGTTTTCATTGAACAGGTTCAATCTTGTGTATTGGGTATATGCTTTTTAGCTTGTAAAATTGATTTATCAAAGCATCTGAGGATGTTGTTGATTTAGCTTCTATGCTTCGTGGTTAAGCACAGTTTTTTTTACTGTGCTACGCGCAATTCCATTAGCGTAGCATAGTACTATGCCCAGGGTTAGGGCTAAGTGACTGAAATGCAGTGGCCCCTGGGGACTCCCAACTCCCTTCAGCTATATTTAAAAATAATGTATGGGGGTGTTCCAGCCCCCCACACAGCCCCAGGGACCACCACCTCCTCGGGGCTTCATTTTTGTTGGAGGGGCCGTGTGGCTCCCCTCAAAGAGCCGTAGATGGCCCTGGGGACCACCCCCCCCCCCCCCACCTCCCCCAAGACTGGCGTCAGCAACTTCCCGGGTTACCCACCCCCAGACATGGCAGTTTGCTATGGCTTGGTGGGAGCAGTAGCAAACTCTGTGGAAGCAAGAGCAGTAAAAATGCTCTCGCTTCCATGAAGCGGAGCTGAAATGCTTTTGGACAGAAGGAGCTGCATGTCAGCAGCTCTCTCTTTCCAAAAGCAATTCTGGCTCCCGCAGGAGGGGGGAGGTGCGAGGGACCGTGGGGGACTTGAGGCTCCCATCCCGGTCCCCAGCATAGTGGCCATGCCCCGAGGGATGTTGTCCCTGGGCAATATTGGCCTCAGAAGGGGGTTAGCACTTGCCCCTTCACCATTACAAAAAAAAAATGATGAAGTCCTGGTCACAGGAAATGGGGTCCCTGAGACTGAAATAGGGCTGGGGATGGAGATCATGTGGCTCCCTACCCCTTTTTAAAAACAAAAGATAAATAAAGGCCTGAGGATGGTGATGTCATTAGAGATGTCACTGACCATGTAATGAGTGATGTAATATGTGAGGTACTAAGCAGTGCATTGCGTGGCGCAAGTTATAGTTAACTCAGGTGACAATAACAGCTGGATTTCTTTGGTTTTGTACGAGTGAAATGTCGGCCTAACTATAACGTCCCTGTAACCTTTGTTTTTTTATGTGAATTTCTAAGGTTTTTAAATTCTATTTGCTATCTATAACATACCTGTAACCTTTGTTTTTTGTGGATTTTTAAGGGTTTTAAAGTTCTATTTGCTAACTGTAACATCCCTGTAACCTTTTTTTAATGAATTTCTAAGGTTTTTTTTTACCTAGAAGTCACATTTGCAGAGTGGTGGAGAAAGGGGCCTGGGCCTCCAACCAGCTCTCAGGAATTCCTCTGCGTAGGACTTACAGGAGGCACCAGGCAGGCTTCTTGGCCCCCAAGGTCCCTCTCGAGCCAAGAGGACTTTATCCCCCAACTAGTAGGGCAAAGTGAGGGACATTTGCAGAGTGGTGGAAAAATGGGGCATGGCCTCTGGCAACTAATCAGCAATCCTACTGTGTGGGACTTACTGGAGGTAACATTAGGGATAATTGGCCCCCAGTGAAATCCTTGTGAGCCAATTACCCCTCCTATTATCTCCTGTAAGTCCCATACAGCAGGATTGCAGAGTTCCGATAGCATGCCACAGCCCCTTTCTCCACCACTCTGCAAATACGCCTCCTGTTACACTCTTAGTTAGGGGATTAAGTCCCCTTCACTGCTGAGGGTCCTTAGAGGCCAACCAGGCCACCTGTTACCTCCACTAAACCCACACAGTGGAATTGTTGAGAAGTGTTTGCAGCTAGGCCGCTTTCTCCACGACTCTGCAAACTCACCTCCCGGAGCACTACTATTTGGGGGATGAAGTCCCCTTGCCTCTTGAGGATTCTGGGGGCCAACTAGCTCTCCTGTTACCTCCAGTAAGCCCCACACAACTGGATTGGGGAGAGGTGGTCAGAGGCCATGCCCCCTTTCTCAACCACTCTGCAAACGCACCCACTGGACCCCATCCCCCGAGTCGGACCATTGCTTTTTTTTCTTCTCTAAAGGGAGGGACCCTCCTAGGCCCATTTCGGCCCCGGGGACCCCAACCTCTTGGGGCATGCCCATCTCCTTGAGGACTGCAGGGTGCCTAAAGCCCTGTGGTCCCGGCCGGCTCTCGCCTCCTGCGGGAGCCAGTATTCCTTTTTACTCCCCAGGGAGCTTCTTAGATGCAGCTCCCTGGGTGTAAAAAGCAGATTGCTCTACTTTGAACAATCAAGAGCACAATACTCTCACTGGAGCACTCTTTTGCTATGGGATGCTCCTGCCATCCCAAAGCAAACTACAATCCCCCGGGGGTAGGAACCCTGGCCATTTACTGCTCCAGGGGGGACCGCACGCCCCCCTACCATTTTTAAAAGAGCCCCAGGGAGTTGGTGGCCCCTGGGGCAGCACAGGGTGTGTGGCCCCCACATATTTGTATATGAGTCCTGGGGAGGTGGCGTTCCCTGGGGCTGTGTGCTGGGGCCGGAGCCCACATGCATCCTTTTTCATTATAGCCTCAGGGAGGTGGTGGTCTCTGGGGCTGCGGGGGACCCCATGTCCCCCCTCATTTAAACAAATTATCCCCGTGGAGGTGGCAGTCCCTGGTGATGCATGGGGGGGCTGGAACCCCCATGCATTACAATAAAATATAGCTCCAGGAGGTGACGGTGCCCGGTGCTGCAGGGGCCTATCGCAGGCCCCCGCATCTTTATTTGTTCACACCCCCGGGACCTGGCTCACCCGGGGCCCTATAGTAGACAAAGCGCAGGAGCTTTTGCTTGGCCCTGGTGGTCCCTGTGGGGCCCTTGAACAGGCCTAGGGGGTCAGGGTGTTTCTACCCTGACCCCTTTGTTTTGTTTTTTTAACAATTTTTGTTGTAACTCGGTTTCTGCAGTTTAGTAATACCGTCATTTATTTGATATTGTGGATTTGTTTTTGTAGGATTTTATAAAATGGTTATAAAATGGTTACTGCACAAATATACCAAATTATTTTTATATAATCATTGTCAGATGTATTTACTGTACACGTTCTAGCTTATTAAAAGGAAATGACAAACAAAAAAACAATAGAAAGTGACAGAGTACCCACTAGGAAAAAATATATTAGTGATTAATCAGAAACAAACCATGGCAAAAAGCTCGCTGGGAAGGAACCAACTGAGAACTCAGCGGGCTGCAGATTGAGAGGGGATTTCCTTTTACTACATCTATCAAACACACAGAAAATACAAAATAAACGTGGAAAACTGTGAGTGGAAAAGATGAAGCATGTTATAGGGGCAAGAGGCTCTGATGCATACACGTGCTCGGGGGCGTGCCTTAGCTCTGGTGAGACAAGAGCAGGCGACCTATCCTGCACATCAAAGGGAGATAATATTGGAAATACAAAAAATCCTGCGCGGTCTTGGAGAGTCATTTTTCTCTTTTGGGGTCGCTGAAGCAGCAATGACATGTCACCGGCTGATGAAAACCCCATTCTCTCTGATTAGCTCCTTAAAAATATTTCATTTGTCAGTGCCAAGATTTAAGTACTTCCCACTTGCGGGCAGCCAGCTGTGTCTGTTGACTATGTAGCACTTCAATTTACATTGGCGGGGACAATGCTATTGCTGGTAATATCACACCCACCCCCTCCACCCCCAAGGTAGGCTAGAGCTATTTCCCTCTAGCACCACAAGGACAGCTATTCAACGCAAAGGAGAAGCGTGCCCTGATGTGGCTCTAATAAATTTCAATTTCCCACTTCCTATGCTGCCGCTATTACCTGGCCCGCGCCACAACTTTAACTCTCGCTTCGTGTGTTTCTCACATCGAATACAATCGTCTCAAATGAACCCTGAATATGGAACTTCCATTCCTAGGTAGACTGAAGTGCTTATTTTATGTTTATATATATTTTGATTTCTTTCTTTTTTTGAGGGGAGGGGGGGGGCTCACTAGAGGGTCAGTGCAATTAGCGACATTTTGTAGCACATCTGGATATTTTAGTGAAGACTTGTTTTTAAACAAGTTTGGAATGCACTTGATGAGAACATAAAAAAATAAAAAAACACATAAAAAAAGCTCCCGTTCTTCAAAAATAATAAATAATCGAGATCATTCTTTGATCTATCTTACTGTTGAAGTCTGTTGCCCAGTGTCCTAAAAAAAGGCTTGGCATTTTTCAAATCGAAAATAAGTTTAAAGGTGCAACCTTCAAATTTGAAGTATTTTAGTAAGTGAAATAGTTCATTAAAGTCCAGGCCAAGACATCGTAGCAGACTGTGGAGCATGTACCTTATTTCCAATAGTGTTGCTGTGAAGGTGTCATTACCACTGTACACTTTGTGAATGAAAAGTGTGATGCACTTTAAAGACAATTTTACAGAAGTCTGTGGCCAACTGCATGAATGACTTTTTATTATCACTAGATTGGCAATTAAAATGTTAAAGTGCATATATAACATTATTTTTATGACAATGTGGTAATTTAAATTATTGCATATGAGTGAATACAATTTTGCTTTAATATCAACTGAAATCTTTTCAGATGGTTTCTTAAAATTTAAAGAAGGTTTTTCTTGGTTGCTTGTGCCTTGACAAATGTGTTGAACTACAACTAATTCACATGTAGTGAGCGTCATTATGTTACAATAAATACCGCTGTTGTCAGCCCAGCAAAATTACATTTAGACGTAAAAAATTATGGGGCATAATATCAAGGACCAGGGTTAAAATTATCGCCGTTTCTGCAGGAAACTGCCGATCAAACGGAGATAATGGGCTTGATAATACGCCCTTGTTCATTCCCATAGAAGCCCATGTTAACACCAGAACATGGGCTTCTACGGGAATTAACAAGGGTGTATTATCAAGCCCATTAACTCCGTTTTATCTGCAGTTTCCTGCCGATAAAACGGCGATAATTTTAACACCGGTCCTCGATAAAATGCCCCTATATTACTTGACATTTTTCCAGTAAAAAGATTTGAAATAAAACTAAAATGAATAAATAAACGTAAAGAACCGAACAGCAGTGCAGCAGGGGATGGCAATATCTCTTGATGGTGCCCATGCAGAATCACTTGAGACATTCCACACCTGCATGCTGGAAATGGCAACTTGGCTAAAAAGTAACTCACTACAGTTTAACAGTAGCAAAACTGAGATAATGCAATGCAAAGTGGGAAGAATTGCCAGAAACCTGCCTGTTGACTTTTGGCCCTTGGATTCAGGTGAGCCATTGACACCAGTAAAAACGGTGCGGAATCTGGGGTCAGCTTTAATGACAACCTGAATCTGGAGACCAACGTCAACAAACAGGTGAGCAGCTGCTTCGCGCTAATGCGGGGCCTTCATAAGCTGCTGCCCCTCCTCCCAGCACAGACTAGAGCAACCGTAGTCAGGAGCACTATTCTTAGTCGCCTGGACTACTGTAACGCTCTGCTACTGGAATCTCCTGCATATTTGATTTCCAGACTCCAGAGCATCCAGGCGGCAGCAGCGAAAATGGCACTCTCTCAAGGACGACGATCCTCCACCACTCTAGCACTGGCCGAGCTACACTGGCTGCCCGTGCATCAGAGGATCCTTTTCAAATCTCTATGCACTCTCTTGAAGGCAGCCCATGGTCTGGGTCCCAAACCTCTACAAAACAAATTCAAATGGTATGAGCCCACACGGACCCTCCGCTCCTCATCCACTAATCTCATTAGTATACCTAGGATCTGGAAAGCAACTCACGGTGGCAGAGCCTTTAGCATAGCAGCAGCCCACCTCTGGAATAGCCTCCCTATTGCAATCAGGAAAACAAACAAACTGATGCCTTTCCGCAAAAAGATAAAGACATGGCTCTTCCCCAAAGTCTAACTGCCCCAAGAGTAATTTGCCCACTTCCCCCATCCTGCCCCATGATGCCCAGTTCTTAGTCGCACTTTCACAGCGCCAGGATGCCCGTAGGGTTGCAGTGCGCTTTAAAAATGACACAAATAAATAAATAAATAACTTCGTATGCAACAAGGGTGAGGTTCTTTTTAAAAGTGAAAGTGGATATTGTGAACAAATGCAGTGGAAACAAAAATGAAGGGGCATATTACCAAGGCTGGCGATATGAGATTGTATTTAACTTCTTTTTTAATACATTGCCATTTTCACCCTGGAGCTCGCCACGACGAACCTGATCACCCCTTCAACAAAGCAGCCCTGAGGAGTCACATCTCCTTCACGGTGTGACGAATCACGTGTCGGTTGGCTATTATCTTCTGTACTGACCAACAATTGATTTATAAAAGACTTCTTCACGTACACAAACATTTGTGCATGATTTTGAACTTTGGCATACCTTTCCTTCTTGTATGTAACATTGCGTCCTGAAAACAGGACAACCGATCTCTCCAGCGTGTGCACAGGGCCCTACCAGCGATAATGCCTGAATATCGCTGGATTTCCAGCTATATTCGAGCATTTCGCCGCTATCGCCAGAAATGTTATTGCTTTACAGATGAACGTTGCTAATAGCACATTATCTCAGCGATAACATCCGGCAATGCACTGCAATAGAAAAAATGTCGCTAAGCTTATTTAGCGATAAATATCGCTAGTTGTTGATAATATGCCCCTAAATCTCTGGGGGCCATATTATCAAGCAAGGGCAATACATTATCGCCGATTTTATCGGCAGGAAACTGCCACTAAAGCGAAATAATGGGCTTGATAATATGCCCTTGTGAATTCCCATAGAAACCCAGGTTCTGGTTTTAACCTGGACTTCTATGGGAATTCACAAGGGCATATTATCAAGCCCATTATCGCCACTTTAGCGGCAGTTTCCTGCCGATAAAAGCGGCGATAATGTATCACCCTTGCTTGATAATATGGCCCCAGATTCAGAATAATTACAAAGTAAAACTCACACGTGCCCACAAAAGGTTAAGGTGATGAAGAATAGAAACTGTTTACAGAGTGCAGAAAAAAGCAGATGAGGGTAGCGACTAGCTCCGCTTCAATTTGTCGTGTACCAGTATGTTTAGAGAAAGGTTGTTGAGGGTTGCAAAGCAAGATTGCTCCTTACCCCTTCCAGTTTTATGATTTCTTCAGCGTCCCGCTGTTCCCTCCTTCGGCTGTGCTATGCAATGTACATACAATGCCTGAGAAGCGTTTTGAAATTCTTATGAATAAACCTGCTAATTCCTCTGAAAAGGAATAACCTTTATTGACATTTTAGATGTTTTACTTGAATCTGAACATGAAACTTAGGGGTATATGTACAAGGGGCTAGCACCACCTGATCTTCACTTTTACCGGCGTTCTCATAGCGCTATGCCCTTTTCCATATTTGCAAAGTGATGCTAAGCCAGCGGTGGCTAGCCAGGTAAGCGCAGTGAGGTGAGGCAGGTTGGGGGGGGGCTGGCAGACGACAGAATAGGTATTAATAAATGAATAAATACAACCTATTCTGTCGTCTGTCGCCCCGCCTCACCACGATTACCGGTGACAGCCGCCACTGCGCTAAGCCACTTTGAGTGTCTTATTGCCGCCTTGTAAATAAGACCCCTTTAGACTTATCACTTTTCCTGGATGGGGCATCCAATGAGTGCTGTTGTAGGCATTCCACCACGACACCCACTGCTTTTTGATGCTGCCCCGGATTTACAAGGATCTGAAAATCTGAGGCATGCCATGCAATAGCAAGATTTCGAATAGCGCAATGAGGAGAAATACTTTTTTTTCTCCTCTTTTTTGCTTTTTCTATGTGTGCTGCATTCTGCAAAACACCATTAATGATTGTTTATGTGCAGGAAGGTGCCCCTTCCCACACATAAATAATCATTAAATAGTTACGATTTGCTACTTCTATGTGTGCCGAAGAGTGCAGCACACATAGAAGTAACAAACTGCCGTTATTGATTGTATATGTACCGGAAGGGACACCTTCCTTCACGTATACAATCCTTCCCTGCAACACAGACACCCATGCTCTATGGTGCGAGGGTGCCTCCATTGGCGCTAGGCAGCTATTTCTTGTGCCAGCCCTAGGTAAAACACAGGGGTATGCCGTATTGTTGTAAATATGGCGCATCCCTTTATTTTGGAAATGGCAGAACGTGGTGCTGCCAGCTCTACGTAAATATGCCCCTCAGTGGAATCAGTTTCTTTTTCCATACAGCGGCTGCTACTAGGGGTGGACAAAGGTAAGAGGGGGAACTCATGATACTGTGATACAACAAACAGGGTTATATGTCATGAATTCACCAGAATTTGCTGAAACAAAGATTTACCAAACACCACCCCACAAAGGCTACACGATTGGGTTGTCGATCACCCTGTGCTGGGACAGCAACAGGCACAAAGGGATAGTGGGGATGATGGACATATCCTTTTTTGGGGAGAGTGCAGTGTCAATATAAAAGGGGAAGATGGGGTGGGATCTGCCCAAAGTCCTGATCTTCAAACTTTGCAATGCTTGTAAAGTTTTAAAAAATGCACAAAACTGCGGCGAGTTGACTTGCTTGGTAACCCCACACACGCTTATTTATGATGGTGAATGTCTTTTTGCAGGTGTATATATCAGACATCAATGGTCCACTGTATACGTTTATGCAACAGTAATAATCAAGAGTTGGATGTAGCTACTAATCACTAAGGAAACATAAATCTGACCTAAGTATTAGATAATGTCACCCACAATTCAGAATCACAAGAGCCAAGGTTGCATCACTCAGCTGAGGCAGTGCGTCGGTTCCGAGGTGGTATGGAGCTGTGGTGCAAGTGCCTGTGTTGTTGTTGAGGATCCCGTCAATGGGACTTGTGATGTGAAGACCAGTTTCAAGGGTGCGTTGTGCATTCTTGGTGATGCGTTGGTACAAGAAGCTGTGAGACTACCATGCGGAGTGCGTTGTCGAGGCTGCCGTTGACAAGGGATGCAAGGGCCTACACTGATGAAGCAACATGAAGGTGCGGTTCCGAAGACGCTGCAGAGGTGATGTGAGTCCTTGTGACAGGGAAGATCCATGCAGCAGCAACAATGTGTCGGTTCTGTTTGGGGTTGCACTGTGCAGTTGTTGGACCCAGAGAGGCTAGCAAATATCCTTAGGCCCACTTCCAAGGGTCCAGGACTGGAGTGATATCACTTGGCAGGGTAGAATCACAGATGGCAGAGCCCAGATGCTTGGGTCGAAGTTGTTGTAGCCTTCTGTCCCTGAGGCTCAAGTCAGGAGGCTAACCAACTAGCTATTGGATGCACTCTGGCGTCCTGGGCTCAACAGATGAAGGTTCAGTCCTTTTCACCGAGGCAAGAGGGCAGCAGGGCGCAGGTCAGCACAGCAGGGTCATTGTGGGATTTTCTGCAGTTTTGGGCATTCTTCCCTTGCCTGCTGGGGGTCGCTCTCTGTCATTTCTGCTGCTGGCTCTGCGGCGCTGAAGACTGTTCCTAGCCTTGGGGGCTATGTTGCGGGGGTGCCCTTCCAGGAGTTTTGTGCCTTGGGTGTGCTTCCCCTCTTCTGGGCCCCTTGTGCTTGTTGTTTTGGGGGGCCTAATTGCTTAGGCCCCTCTGGGGGTTCCATTTGGGCTTGCCTACTTTTTGGCCTTGGCCGGGGGTCTTGATTCCCTATTGGTGTGGCCCTGGCATCTTGTTTTGTCTGGTCATCTTGGGTCTTCTTCTGTGGGTGTCCTTGCCGCTGTCCTTCTGACAGGGATGGTCTGTAGTCCTTTATTGTTGGGTTCTCCTCCTCTGTTATTAGTTCAGAGGTTTTCCTGGTGTGGGTTGTCTGCCCTTGGAGTGGAGGCTCTGTGGTTTTGCTCCTTGTTCTGTTCTTCTTGGTTGTTTCCTGCTTGTTTTGGGGGGTTCTGCTCAGTTGTTTGGTTGGAGCTTTGCAGGTTGTGTGCGCCTGCCTGTGTTTTTCCGGTGGCCCGTTTACTTCACTTGGGATGCTGTTCTTCGGTGTTGGTGATCTTGGGAATCCGGAAGGCCAGGTTTCTGGCTTTGGTATGCTCCATATTGTAAGGAATGGGAGAAGGACTGGAGGGACCTGGAGTAATGCCCTGTTACTTAATGTTAATCATCATTACTCCTCGTCCCGTTGTCCTAGTCCCATTCTTTACGCCCCTCTCTCCCGGACAGCCGGCCTTCCTGTTGGTGGCTTTGAAGTTCAGGCCCAATGCTGGTTAAGTACTGCCTAAGTAGGCCCAGAGGTAGGAGGCGGGGTTAGTGTCCGAGCTTTCCCCTGTTCTTTTTTTCTGTCGTTGAGATGGTCATCTCCATTTTGTAAGGCATGGGACGAGGACAACAGGACCAGAAGTAATGAAGATTACAGGTAAGTAATAGGGCATTCCCAGGTCTACCACTCATGTTAAATTTGGGAATGCACCAAAACCCATGGGTGAATGCATGGAAACACACACGCTCCCCCCATGGAATACCACTTTGGGGAAGGGTAATGAAAGGTAGTGACTTGGACTGCCTTGTGTTACTCCAGATCGACCAAGTACTGCAGGGACGCGCAAGGTGGCCTTGCGTGGCTTGGTAAATGTGATTTCAGTGTTGCGTTGCCCTTGTTTGCTGCAAACCAGCCGGCTGGACTACGGCAACTCCCTCTATGCCGGAACCACAGCCAAACTTCAGAAAAGACTCCAACGCATCCAGAACGCCTCAGCACGACTCATGCTGGACATCCCCCGACACAGCCACATCGCCGGACACCTGAGAGACCTGCACTGGCTCCCCGGCAGCAAGAGAATTACATTCCGACTCCTCACCCACGCACACAAAGCTCTCCACAACCAAGGCCCCAGATACCTCAACGACCGTCTGACCTTCTACACTCCCACCCGCCAGCTACGATTGACCAACCATGCCCTCGCCGCCGTTCCCCGCATCCGAAGAGCCACAACGGGAGGAAGATCCTTCTCCTACCTGGCTGCCAAGACGTGGAACTCCCTCCCCATCCACCTCCGCCTGACCCAAGACCACCTCTCCTTCAGGAAGCAACTCAAGACCTGGCTGTTCGAAACAGTAGCGGACCCCCCCCCTTCCCCCAAGCGCCTGGAGACCCTCCGGGTGAGTAGCGCGCTATACAAATGCTTGATTGATTGATTGATTGATTGAAGGGCAATGCAACACTTTGATAAATCTGACCCTAAAAATCTAATCTTGGTTTGATGTCACTGTGAAATATACTGTGCTTGTGATTTTATGAAGTATTTTGTTTTCTAACAGTCAGTGTGAGTGGAATTAGTTAGCGCTCCCTTAAATATGTCTCAACTATAAATCACATTTAGTTTTTTTCATGGATTAATATACTCTACACAAATATGCATGGTTGGGGCAAAATATGCAGGATCCTATTTTACAAACTAGAGCAGTGCATTTTGCAGGATGGGGCTGCATACATTTAGTGCAAGCTGATGCTTCATACATGCGTCATACATGTTAGACCTCTGAACCTTAGGGTGGTCTTCCCCCCAACTTTTGGCCATCCTCCTCCCTTTTTTCTGATCTCGTTTTTGCTGGCATTAAGACTGTGCACCTTAAAGTGCATGAGCTCACTCCTTAAAACACAATAATATTGGCTTATCCCCAATTGGCATATTAAATTTACTTATAAGTCCCTAGTAAAGTGCCCTACATGTGCCCAGGACCTGTAAATTAAATGCTACTTTTGGGCATTCAGCACTGATTGTGTCACACACTTCAGTAGCCCTTTAAACGTCTCAGGCCTACCTTTCAGGCAGAGCCTTTGTGTGCAGTTTTAACCTGCCATGTTGACCTGGCAAAATAAAACTCTTGCGAGGACCAAACCTTTCTTTTTAATACATATGTTTCACCCCTCAGGTAGGCCCTGGACAGCCCAGAGGGTAACATGCAATGAATTAAAAAAGTTGGGCATGTACTTTTAAATTTTACTTGACATGTGTTAGACCTGGCATCTTTAGCGTGGTTTCCCCTGTCTTTTTGCCTCTGCCTCCTGTATTTTTGATACTGTGCTGGATTCCGTTTTTGCTGGGTTAGATGCTTTGGGCACCTTGCCACTGCTGATCAGTGTCAAAGTGCAAGTGCTCCCTGAGTAAATTGTTATTGTAATTGGTTATCCATGATTGGCATATTTGTATCACCAAGAAGTCCCTAGTAAAGTGCACTGAGTGTGATACAAATTCTACTAGTGGGCCTGCAGCACTGATTGTGCCACCCACATGAGTAGCCCTAAAATGGTGTCTCAGGCCTGCCACCGGAGTGCCTGTGTGCAGTCTGTGAACTGCCATGTCAACCTGGCCAGTGTCCCCACTGACCAGACCTAACCCTTCCCTTTCTGTACACATTGGTCACCCCAATGGAAGGCCCAAGGTACCCCCTTGGGCAGGGTGCATTGTATGTGAAAGGTAGAGCATGTACTGGTGAAAGTGACATGCTCTGGTAGTGAATTACAGCCATTTTCTTGTTTCACTATTGTAAGGCTATCTTGCCCATAGGCTATCATGGGGAATGCTGGCTACAATGGCTACCTGCATATCTCAGGACTTACTCAGGTGATATTCAATTTACTTTCCTTTTTTTGCACTCACTCACTTTAGAAGCAGTCACAAAGTAGATTTCTGGTCCTGAAGAAGCAGGAGACCCCGGTTGGGTCTATCCACTGCAGAGACATGTCGACCTTTAATAACATGCAGTAGATATTTGTTACAAACTACTGTTACTTTGCATCTATGTGGTTTTTTAATCTTGGAAGTGGTTGTTTTTTCATTAAAATTACTTGTGTTTCCACTATCCATTTTTATCCTTACACTTTCACTTACACATATTGTTTTGAGCACTGCTTCCGGTTACCACTGTGTGTTGACTAGTGGTATGTGCAATGTGGACATACAACTTTGTGAAATCGCCAAAATGATGACAACAGGGCGTTTCAGAGTGCGTAACTGATGGGTACATATATCACAATGTGATTAGTCCTTTTTGTACTTTACAACATGGTTGACACTTTTCTATATACAGAGACCTTAGTTTCACGTAGACCCACAGTTATTGTTTGTTGTTATACCTGCATATCTTCCCATAGGAGCAAGATAGGACATAAAAGTCTGGTATCCCTGAACTCAGAATTAAATAACACGTCTTTTAGGGAAGGTGTTTTTTAAATCCTGTGTTTGAGAACAGCACTTTTAGAAAGTGGTTGTTCTCTTGTCTGACCTTTCTGTGTGCCTTGGCCTGTTTGTGAATTGACTGTCTGGTTTGTGAGCGACAGGGGCTGGGTGGCTCCCAGAGGCTGAGTGGGCCATCCCTGGGCTGAATAGCTGCATCTGCATATAGAGTGGTGGGAGGGGGTAGCACCTGGGTCTGAATAGGGCTGTGCCTGCCTTCCACAATGCTGGCTGCAACTCCTGCTGGGCGGCTGACGACCATGCCCCTCTCTCTGAAAGGAAAGGAGAAGCCAGGAGAACAAAGTGCTCAAGGAACACCCAGAACTGGTTCAGACCGGGCTCAGAGCCCTCCTGCACAAAGGGAACAAAGACTTTTAGGGGTATAAGTATAGGACCCCAGACTACAGAAAATGAGATCATCATGGAATCACGAAGGAACCTCTGCCAAGGAGAAAGCTGGAAGACTGCAGAGGAAGGACTGTCCTGCTGTGTGTTTGTGGGCTGACCTGCAGTTGCTTTACTGAGAGGGGAAGGACTTTAGCTTTGTGCTGTGTCCCCTTGCTTGAAGAGATCTCCAAGGGCCTCAGTTGAGCTGGGTCCCTGTTAAGAAGTCCCAGGAACAAAAGGACTTCACGCCTCAGCTTCCCTGAACTCTACTGAGAGAGTTCTGTCCTTCCTAGAGTGATTGGGCCAGCTGTGGTGCCTCTGGAAGTTGTGCCTGTCTTTGGGAAGCAGGAAAAGAAGATACTAAAGACTTTCTGCAAAGTTTCACGCATCGCTCGCTTGCGGAGCGCATCCCCGTCAGTGCGAGGAAATTCCCGCCGCCGTGAAGATCGAGATCGTCGCGGCTCCTGTTGCCGCTGCAAGAACCAACACACCCTTCACTTGCGGAAAGCATCGCTCCTGTGAGGGAAAAGTACCATCGCTGCTAGTATCGACGCAGAGCCAGTCATCACTGGGTGAGATAATCGCACCGCCTGCTTGTGGACCGCATCACGTCGCTGCGAGAGTTGACGCAGAGCCATCGCATCGAGGGGCCGTGAGAAGAGAAGATCGATGCTGCGCATTACTGCCGCACCTGAGATCATCGCAGTCCCGAAGATCGACGCATTGCACCTTTTGCAAGACGCTTCCTAGGAAACCTGGGCACCGGAATCCATACAAGGTATCGCCTCCCTTCCCATACAGACCAGATTCATCGCACACACCTGCTGCGTCCAGCGGGGTTGTCGCATCGCCTCCGCAGGGTCTCAGGAGTGACGCATCGCTTGTTTTTCAACGCTGCAGCTTTCACTTGGAACTTTTGTTGCATCTAAAGGTACTTTTGGCTAAAACGTGACTCAACTGTGGATTATTTTAACGCAACCTTAAGAACTCTTTTGAAACCATATCTTGAACTGTGTATGTCTGATTTTTGTCGTTTTGGTCTTGTTTAGTTTAGATTAAATACTTCTATTTTTCTAAACTGTTGTGGAGTCCATTTGTGGTGTTTTCACTGTGTTACTGTGAGTGTTGGTACAAATACTTTACACATTGCCTTTGATAAGCCTCACTGCTCGTGCCAAGCTACCAAGGGGGTGGGCAGGAGTTATCTAAAGAGTGTATCCTCCTTACCCTGACTAGAAGCAAGGGTCCCTATTTGGACATTAGTACCTACCTCTGCCAACTAGAGACCCCCAGATCTAACATCCTGGTAGTGATAAACTCCTAAATTCATTTTCAATCCTGCAAGGCCTAACCCTACCATGGCATTCTATTCTATTTCAGAGTTTTTAAACAGCACATGGCTATCCGAAGTCCTGCCACACTGACACAGTCACTGTAAACAATAGGGCTGCCAGAGGATCAGTTGTGGAACAACCAGGTCTTCAGAGTATTTAGAAAAGAAGGTTCAAAGTCTATTAGTCTGAGGTTCGAGGCAAGGTTTTCCAAATGTTCATAGCTTGAAACCGAGCAGAGTGCTCATCCCATCGGGATCTTCTGATCCTGGGAAATGTCAGTGTCGGGCTGAGTAAGATCTGAGGGTTCTCCCCAGCAAGTATGGGGAGGCTAGTGATCCCAGCAGAGAGGGGCCTTTATTGTTGACACCCTATTTATAATCCAGAGATTCTTGAATTGCACCCACCATTCCACCGGTGGTAGTAGACTGGTATTTGGGAGTGTTCATCAAAAGTCCGGCAGCAGCATTCTGCATGGTCTGCAGCATTCTGATGACATAACGAGGCGAGCCTAGATACAAGGCATTACTGTAATCGAGGGGGGACAACACAAGGGCCTGGATGATCACTCTTCTAGTTGAGAGCGGGAGAAGGTTGAGAACTTTTCTCATCAGTCTCCAGCTTTTTCATTTGAAGGTCCATTGTGAGAATGGCGTCCTGCCACATTCCAAGATTTTTCATTGTGTTTTTTGAGGGAGGGAGCTTGCTCAGGATGTCAGGTAGGGGGCTCGGGAGATTGCTGCCAAAGTTATTACCCAGGAGTAACACTCCAGTTTTGTCCTCATTAAGTTTTAGTTTGCAACTAGTCTTCCAATGGCTACTTCCTGAAGACAGGGAGTATGAGATCAATGACTAGAGCTGGGGTCAAGAGAAAGTGACAAGACCAGTTGCATGTCATCAGCGTATGAGATCAATAACAGTCCGAATAAACAGATGATCTCGGCAAGGGGGAGCTTGTAAAGGTTAAACAAGGTGGGGTTCAGGGAGTAGCCCTGAGGGACCCCCCCCAGTGAAGAGGGTGACTAGCTGAGTAGGAGGACCAATCCAAAACCCAGAAAGAACCATTCTCCAGAAATGACGTAAGCCATTCTAGTGCTCTGCCTTGGATATCTACCTTTGAGATTCTATGATTGAGAGTGTGGTGATTCATGGTATCGATGGCTGCACTAAGGTCTAGCAGGACCATGGCCATCAAGAGTCCTTGATAAAGGAGATGCCTGAGCTCCTCAATCACAACCAGCAACCCTGTTTCAACGCTGTGTTAAAATTGTAGTTGCCTTATTACATTTTATAAGTGTAATTTCCAAATGGGAAGAGATAGCCCTTGAAGTTTGGTGTCTCTGGAATCCTAACTGGTGGTGAAATTCTTTCAGAAAAGTCCACTTTTAGAAAGTTGTTTTTTTCTTGCCTTAGTCATTTGTTGCTAGCAGCCTTTCCCTGGTCACATGACTGGGTGTAGTTGGCTGTTAGGCTTTTGTATTGTTCCTAGAGAGCAACACACAGTGGGAGCTTAGGTGTGACTGGCTGGACCATCACTGGCAGGATGGGAGGGAGGATCTGGGCCCATCCTCACTTACACTTGAAAAGGCTGTGTCCTGTCTCCACACAAAGGGCTTAACAAACCTGCAGTGTCACTTCAGCCAGCTTGGAGTCAGGGCAGGGAAGACAGGGAATTCCATGTACTTCAAAGACATTGGCCAGAAGCTTCTCCCACCTTCCAGATCCAGGGCACCAGTGTATAAAAGAAGGACCTCAGACACTTCTGCTTTAGTACACTTCGGAGTTGCAGCCTTTTTGTGCTACCTTGCTGCTTGTCGCCCTCCCGCCTGGGCAAGAAGAGCTTGACCTGCAACTCCATCTTTAACACAGGACCCCAGCGAGCTAGTCTGATGGCCTTCTGATCTAAGCCTCAGGAACCCACTAGGCTCCCCAACCGCTCCTGGACCTGTCTTTAGTGAGTTCCTGTCCTCCAAGATGTGCCTCTCAGGTCCTGGACCCTTGATGTGGCTCTTGAGCTCTTAAATTCAAGCTTTTAGGCTCTTCGCCATCACGAACATGCCTGTTTGCACCGGAACCACTTCTCTTGCACAGAAAATCCATGCGAGTCTCCGCAAGTTTGTCTTTTCACACAGCTAGCATCACTCGCCCGCATGGACCACCATTGTGAGGTTCCAGCCCACACGTATATGATGCCTGACCTGCTGCTCATGCCACGCTGACCACCGCCAGTGACACTAAACTTGCTCTCAGTGATCTTTTTCCATGTGAACGGGGCTCTCGGCACAAAACTTAAGAAGGCATACCTTCAGCGAGACTAATCTGGGACTATATTTGACAAGCACTGCATCAAGGTTGTCATAAACCTTTGAATTTTACCCGGTCTAGCACGGCCAGATGTCCTTGGATGACACCTTATGCTTTTAGGCAGTATTTTACAGTTCATTCATTACACTGGTTCTCCTGATTATATTTTTGTCAATTTGGTCTTATATTTATTACTTTTTGCTCTATGTATCAAACCTGCTGTTGTTTTCATTGTTTTACTGTTTGCAGGGTTGCACAAATATTTTACACCTAGGGCCTCATTTATAAAAGCCTTGCGCCACCGATGCGTCACTTTTTCTCATGTTAAAAGTGACGCACCGGCGGCGCAAGACCTTCATAAATAAGGCCCATTGTTTCTAAGTTAAGACTGACTGCTCAGTGCCAAACTGCCAAGGGGCTTAACACAGGTTAATACCGGGTTTGCATGTGCCTTACCCTGACAAGGATTGTGGTTGCTGTTTGACCAGGGCTTATACCCCAGTCAACCAGTAATCCAATTTCTAACAATACATGTGCATGAGCTATCCGTGGACCAACTCTTTCTTACAGAAGAGGCATGATTAGCTGAGCAAAAAAAAAGATCAACTGCAGGAAAGTATTTCGTAGCCAGACCTCTTTAAGTTTTGTGGATCTGGAAGAGTCTGTCAATCATGGCTATGGGAGAAGGCTTCAATGTCAAGATACTAAATATAAAGCAGGGGTCCGCACTCATCTGCCCTTGAAATGGCAGACAGTAATTTTTCCAGTGAGGTTCTCTTCTTTCTTCATAATCGTAAACAGCTCTCTTACCGGAGAGTGGCTCCAGCAGTTTGTATAACTTGACTCGGTGGGCCCGATTCACAGAACTAACTTAAGACAAAATCCTAAACTTACTACCATTTTCGTATTCACAGAAGGCACTTACTCATTTTGGTATTCACAGAAGTTAGGACTCCTAACTTTAGGACTCCTAAATGCCTTCTGTGAATACCGAAAATCTTAAAATTTGGATGTTTGTCAATTTAGTAGTAGTAAAGTTAGGATTCCTAACTTTAGGACTCCTAAATGCCTTCTGTGAATACCGAAAGTCTTAAAATCAGGATTTTTGTCAATTTAGTAGTAGTAAAGTTAGGACTCCTAAATGCCTTCTGTGAATACCGAAAGTCTTAAAATTAGGATTTTTCTCAATTTAGTAGTAGTAAAGTTAGGACTCCTAACTTTAGGACTCTTAAATTCCTTCTGTGAATACCGAAAGTCTTAAAATTAGGATTTTTCTCAATTTAGTAGTAGTAAAGTTAGGACTCCTAACTTTAGGACTTCTAAATGCCTTCTGTGAATACCGAAAGTCTTAAAATTAGGATTTTTCTCAATTTAGTAGTAGTAAAGTTAGGACTCTAACTTTAGGACTCCTAAATGCCTTCTGTGAATACCGAAAGTCTTAAAATTAGGATTTTTCTCAGTTTAGGAGTCCTAAAGTTAGGAGTCCTAACTTTGCGTAGGAATCGCATTTTTTTTTGCGATTCCTACATGAATCCCGTTTTGCGAGTCTGTAATAGCGATTCCTTATGAATCGCTATTAAAGACTCGCAAAACGGGTCTTTGATGAATCAGGCTGTAAGTGCCTTCTGTGAATACCAAAATGAGTAAGTGCTTTCTGTGAATATCAAAATGGTAGTAAGTTTAGGATTTTGTCTTAAGTTAGTTCTGTGAATCGGGCCCGACATGAGGAAGTCCTGCCTGGCATCCTACCTAACTAGGAATCATGTTAGAATGCCCACGCATTCCACCCCTATGTTTTCTAGCACAATGGTGCTGTTATTGCCCAGTTGGGCAACGTTTGGTGAAAGTAAGGCTCCAATGCCTTCTTCTGTTGATTTACAAAATCGAAGGACTAAGTGTGGTCTAGGATTCACTCTTCATCTCTCCTAACTCTTCCAAACTACAACCTCTACAGGCCACTGCAGAATCAAAGCAGAATTCTACCTCTTCTAGGCATAACTTCTATCCCCACCTCTAGCGAATGTCTTCACTAAGCGTGTGGAATCCTGTCCATTTAAGTAGCCAGGCACCATGGGCATGGTTGATAGCTGTCAAAACAAGAAGGCAGTGACATGCTGAAGGCCTTTGTTAAGGAAATCTATGATCAGGTGGAATAGGGTGCCGCCTTTCTTGGCTTAAAATACGACTGCCACTGATACTTGTTTTTTAAAAAACAGATACCCCTGACCCTCCTGTTAGGTCGCTCTCCCTCCTCACACCTCCGCCTGTGTGTCCCTGCCCCTGCTGCCGCTGCTGAGGAAGTTGCAGGGCGTAAGTCTGTTCATCTTCTGCCTGACTGTGTTACAGTATTGCCGTATTTCTCACTGTGGGGTCCGTCACTGCTGTTGTCTTTCTTCCCCCGCTGTGGCCCCTGCCCGTTCTCTTCCTTCTGTACCCCTCGCTGCCCCCGTGCCTCTCTCCTCGTTTTCCCTTCTGTACTACTCATTTTTGCTGATTCTGTGCCCCTTGTCACTCATTTCTCCATTGTTTTTGTGCCCCTTCTGCCTTCTGTACCACTCGTTTTTGCTGATTCTGTGCCCCTTGCCACTCGTTTCCCCCTCGTTTTGTGCCCCTTTTTCCTTCTGTGCCACTCATTTTTGCTGATTCTGTGCCCCTTGCCACTCGTTTCCCACCCGTTTTTGTGCCCCTTTTACTTTCTGTACAACTTGTTTTGCTGATTTCTGTGCCCTTTGCCTTCTGTGCCACTTGTTTCTCCCTCGTTCTGTGCCCTTTACCTCTGTTCCCTCCCTCGTCCCTCATGTGCCCCCGCCGAAGGTGCGCTTAAGGCAAGTCCGTCTGTACCCATCCACGCCTGAACCGCGCCCAGCGCCAGAACCCCTGGCCCCCACTCCTGCCACGACGACCGACGCAGCTACGATGCCAGCTCGCTCCACGCCCTCAACCCCAGACGGACCCACACCTACTTCAAGACCACCCCGAAACGCACACACGGTCCCTTCACCTGCTTGAACTGCAGCTACACCAGCCTCAGATCCAACGGACCACCTGCCAAGACAGACCGCACCCACCTGCAATGCATACTACTGTACACCCACTCCGCGCGCAAACACGCCATCGAGCACCTGCTCGACACAACATCGACTTCACCTTCCTGACAGAGACCTGGTTGAACGACTCCTCCACACCCGACATCGCCATAGCTATGCCAGACGGCTGCAAAATCACCTGCAGAGACCGCTCCAACGGAGTCGGTGGAGGAATTGCCATCGTCCACAAGAACAGTATCAGGGTCTTGACCAGCACAGACGACATGCTCAGCACGGCCGAGCACATGCACCTCCAGATCCACACAGACCCCAACTCTACCCTCAGAGGAACCCTTCTCTACAGACCCCCCAGACTCTGCCCCCAGTTCAGCGACTCCATCGCCGACTTCATCAGCACGCACGCCCTGACCTCCACCGACTACATCCTCCTCGGAGACCTGAACTTTCACATTGAGGACAACAACAACAAGAACTCCACAACCCTGATCGATAACCTCGCCAACCTCGGACTGATGCAACTCATCGTAACGCCCACCCACTCCGCCGGCCACACGCTCAACCCCATCTTCTCCTCAAGTCCGCACGTCACCGTCAGCCCCACCACCGAACTCCTCTGGACCGACCACCACTGCATCCACTTTACCTTCTAGAAACCAACCACACACCACCGCACCCAACAGATCCCCCGCCTCTGCTGGAGCAAAATCACCAAAGACCAACTACAGGCAAACCTCGCTCTCAGCCCACCCATTGAACCCACCAACTCCGACAGCGCGGCCCACAGCTTCAGACGCTGGTTCGAAGACTGGCGCCAACTACCTCACCCGCTAAAGAAACCCGCCCATAGAGACACCAGCAAGAGGGCCAGCTGGTTCCCCCCAGAACTCCAAGCCTACAAGCAAATCTGCCGGAAACTAGAGAAGAAATGGCACAGCGACCAAACTCCGGACAACCGCGCAGCACACAAGGACTCCATCTGCAACCACCACCACCTCATCAGGGCCGCCAAGAGAACCTCATTCAAAGGCCACCTCGACAACAGCGCACACAATAGCAAGGAGCTCTTCATCATCGTGTAGGAACTCTCCAACCCCAGCTCCAACACCAACAACATCCCACCGTCACAAGCCCTGTGCAACTCCCTCGCCACCTTCTGCCACCAAAAGATAACATTTACAACAAGGGGTGGTGAGGGACAGAGTCTCTGAATTAAGCAGAAAGCTCTCACCCAGTCAAGATATCAGGGCTAGATCCAACACCGTTTTTTAGCTCACTGCACCATCCCAGTTTCAGAACCTGGCTGTATGCAAATTAGTCTGTTCCTGTCCCAGTGCATGATGGGAACAGGGCAAACCAAACTACAAAAGCCAATTCTTACACTGGGAAGGAAACAAGCTCCCGGGGACCGGTTTCTGGCATTACAGCCGTCTTCGGCCCGGTTTGCTTGAATCCTGATGGTGCAATGAGCAAGGGTCTCACATCTGAGAATACCCTTCCACGCTTAGGGTGGACAAAAATATTTACAACAAGGGGTGGTGAGGGACAGAGTCTCTGAAAAAGATAACAGACATCCACGACAGCTTCAACACCCAGACAGACCCGACAGACAGCAACATATCAGACCCACGACCCCCTGCTAGCATCGATGACACCATCAAGACTATGAGCACAATCCACTCAGGCTCTCAGTCAGATCCCTTCCCGCACCACGTCTTCAACAAAGCAAGCAGCTCCATCGCACCCACCTGTGCAACGTCATCAATCTCTCACTCGAGACCTGGGCCTTCCCAGAGAGCTGGAAACAGGCTGAGTTCAACGCCCTACCGAAAAAACCCAAGGCTGACCCAAGAGACTTGACCCAAAGTTATTGAGAAAATCGTCAACAGACAGCTAACCCGTCACCACAAAGAAAACAGAATCCTGGACCCTTCCCAGTCAGGGTTCCGCAGCAACCACAGCACCGAGACCGCCCTCATCGCCGCCACTGAGGACATCAGGACCCTGTTGGACAATGGCGAGACCTCAGCACTAATCCTCCTAGATCTTTCTGCCACCTTCGACACCGTCTGCCACCGCACACTACGCGCACGCCTCCATGCCGCAGGGATCCGAGACAAGGCTCTGGAATGGACCACCTCCTTCCTCTCCGGCAGAACCCAGAGCGTCCGCCTCTCCCCATTCCGGTCCGAAGCCTCCAAGATCATCTGCGCAGTACCCCAGGGATCCTCCATCAGCCTGACACTGTTCAACATTTACATGGCCCCGCTCGCACATGTCACCCGACAGCACAACCTCAACATAATCTACGCCAACGGCACTCAACTGATCCTCTCCCTCACCAAGGACCCCATCACCACCAAAGCCAACCTCCACAAAGGAATGAAAGCCGTCGCCGACTGGATGAAGACCAGCCATCTAAAGCTGAGCTTGGACAAGACGGAGGTCCTCATCCTCGGCTCTAACCCTTCAGCCTGGGACGACTCCTGGTGCCCGCGGCACTGGTAGCACCCCGAAAACCACGACCGTGCATGCAACCTGTTAATCATCCTAGACTCAACGCTCTCAGTGACCAAGCTGGTCAACGCCGTCTCCTCCTTCAACACCCTCCGCATGCTCCGCAAGATCTACAGATGGATCCCGACAGAAACAGATACAAGAAAGACAGTCACCCAGGCCCTCGTCAGCAGCAGACTTGACTACGGAAACGCCCTCTACGCTGGAGCTCCGACTAAGCTCATCAAACGATTACAGTGCATCCAAAACGCCTCCGCATGACTGATCCTTGACGTACCATGCCACGGCCACATCTTCTCCCTCCTGAGGGACTTGCACTGGCTTCTCGTCAGCAAGAGGATATCCTTCAAGCACCTCATCCACGCACACAAGGCTCTCCACAAGACCGGCCCAGCCTACCTCAACACACGGCTCTCCTTCTACATCCCTAACCGCCAGCTATGCTCCGCCAACCTCTCACTCGCCACCGTCCCGCGCATCCGAAGAACAACCACTGGTTGGAGATCCTTCTCCCACCTCGCCACCAAGACATGGAACACCCTCCCACTGAGCCTACGTCAGACCCAAGACCTGCTGACCTTCAGGAGGATGCTCAAGATCTGGCTGTTCGATCAGTAGCGGCCCCCCTCCAGCACCTTGAGACCCTCGCGGGTATGTAGTGCGCTTTACAAATAATTGATTGATTGATTGACTTGTTTTTTAAAACACAGATAATGAAATAACCTATGAAAGTTTCCATTGCAATACATGTCATAATAATCTATGTTGGCTAATGGTTTTTATTTTCCTTAATTAGTGATGTGCTGTGAGAATGATTCTACTATGTATTGCTCAGCTTCTTTAGTGACATAGCACGTAGGCTCACGTTACCCATGGTAAATGTGACAGGTTGCCTCATGCACATTTTAGAT
Organism: Lissotriton vulgaris; assembly: GCF_964263255.1. NCBI lineage: Eukaryota > Metazoa > Chordata > Amphibia > Caudata > Salamandridae > Lissotriton > Lissotriton vulgaris. The sequence goes on from NC_141685.1 coordinate 320,183,642, forward strand.
TTAAGCATTATGCTGCTTGGTCTAAGTTTGATAAGGCACAGTGAACTACACAGCGCTAAGGCAAAGATTTAAAGTTAGTAAAAGGGGTTCACTATTACTTTATGCCCGCACTCCCTGTCTGGGGTGTTACTTGGCTGTATCTTTGGCCAATCTTAGAGGTTTCATTCTAAAAGTCAGTGAAGGAACGTCTCTGCAGGTTCACACTTGCAATTTCACATTTAGGCAGGTAACATAGTTTCTGTGCACCCTACAGGTGACATGTTGGAGACTCAAATATAACATTTAAAAAGCCAAGTGAGTTTCCTTATTTCAAGAAAAGACGCATGCAGTTGAGTCCAGATTAGACTACCCGAACTACCCAGAGGTCAAAAACACTGGCGAAACAGACCAAAAATTAAGAAAGATCCGTACAAAAGATGGATCATGTATATCCCACCAAAATCAACAATAAAAGAATGTATCATTTAGACGTTGTTTTACACAGATAGAAGCAAGACTAAATCATTATGGATGAAAGTGATTTTCACCATGGAATCTTGTTTAGTACTTGGGTTCTGTAATATTAGTTTGGAATTGTTACTCATTGCGCCAGAGGTGGTTGGAAAGTGTGATGTATCTTCCGTGGTTTCTGGTGAAGTTCTGTACTTCTTGACTACGAAAACACCCCATCCTCAAGTCTTGAACAGGCGAAGAAGTCTCATGAGACGTGGCCCATTAATGCGTGCACCAACTCCCCAGCCCAGGTAAACCTGACAAGAGAAGTGACCCTACCTCCATAATCAAAGTACAGAGACCCGAGAAATGTGAAATGAGGTTTCCCAATTCTTAGTTTAATCAACAATATAAGTACCTGGTCCACTGGAAACTTATAGCAAAGAGCATGCAGAATTCAATCAGTGCTGCACAGGTATATGTCAACATGAGCGTTGACTGGTATAACATAACATATGTTATATGTTATGTTATGTTTATGTTAACATGAGCGTTGATTGGTATAATGCCCTTCTGTGTGACAAATTAATTAATATTATAAAAAATATATGTAGGGTATGAAGCTACCCCGAGGGGTTTCCATGGTGCCAAGCAGGTAGGACGAGAGAGCTAAGAGGAAGTATGTGGTAAGGATAAAGTTAAAAGTTAGAATAGCCAGGTTTTCAAACCCTTACTGAATCACTAAGAGAGCTTTCATTTCACAAGGAGGCTGGTAAAGAATTCCATAGAGTCGGTCCCAAGTATGAGAAAGACCTGCCTTGCATATGAGCAAGTCTGATTTTTAGAAACACAAACCAGGTGTGTTCAGAGGAGTGCAGGGGACGAGAGGAGTGGTATCCCTGAGCCAGATCCTGAAGGTATTTAAGGGTCACACCTGTTTTAACTTTAAACGTAAAGCACAGAGCCTTATTGTCAGACAATATAAGTCCGGTAGAATTCCCAAGACAGAGGAGAACTTCGGTAGACAAAAAAGAAGTCTTGCTGCTTGGTTTTGCACCAGCTGAAGCCTCTGTATAGTCACTTTATCGGCTCCCAGGTATGGGACATTTCCGTAATCCAGTCTTGAAGTAACCAGTAAGCATGGGCGAACTTTGCGAATTCACGATCCGCGAATTTGCGGATTTTTGTTTTTTTGCGTGTTCGCGGTTTTTTGCGTGTTCGCTGGGTTTTTTGCGTGTTCGCGGGGATTTTTGCATCTTCGCGAGCCGCTTGCATAGCGAAGTTACCCATGCAGTCGTTTATGGGAGAGGGAGAGAGAGATAGATAGATAGATAGATAGATAGATAGATAGATAGATAGATAGATAGATAGATAGATAGATAGATAGATAGATAGAAAGAGAGGGAAAGAGAGAGGGAGAGAGAGAACGAGAGAAAGAAAGAGAGGCCGGATCTCTGAAGGGCCAGATTCCTGAGTTGCCCCTACAGAACATACAGCTTTTTATTTTTAGCAAAATGCATATGAAAATTGTGCTGTAAAGGTCTCATTTAGTTTAACCCCTCCTGACAACTCAAAATGGGTGTATTTGCCATCCTCTCCCTTCTTCCTGTTTTTTATATCTGTAAGTGCTTCCTGATGAGGTTTAGTTCCTTGGACATGTGCCTCGTTGCCTACTTGTAACTATTCTCTGACCCTGCTTCAAGGGTCAGAGCAGTGTCAGAGAATAGTTGCAAGTAGGCAACGAGGCGCCAGGAAGCAATTAGCAGCAGGTGTCCAAGTTGAAGTTAATTTGTTTGTAACCCTTTTGTAAAAGGTTACAAAGAAATTAGGTTCAACTTTTTCACCTGCTGCTTTAACCCTTGCTTGGCTGAAAATTCGTCCCCGCTGATTCGCGGATTTTACCGCGATTTCGCGAGAGTCGCGGATCACGAAATCGCGGAAAATCCGCAAATTCGCCCGCGAAACGGATTTTATGCCCACCCTTAGTAACCAGGGCATGGATTACAATTCTCTGTGCTCGGAAGGGAATCAACCATAGAGCCGTCTTTAGTCATTTCAAGACTGTAAAACAGGTGGACGACACCTTGGCTACTTGTTGATATGCCCACATGATAGTTCTGTTTCCGATATTCTGCCAGTGATCAATAAATTAACCTTCCGTTCATCGACCTTTGTGTAGAGTTGAGTGCATCTGCATGTCATCATTAGAATGTTAGGTATGTTGCTAGGATAGAATGTTAGCTTTTGATTATAGGAGTTGATCTTTGAGCTGTGACACTGTGCTGGAGGTATCTGCCTTGATTCTCAAATAAAGCTATTTGATCTTCATCAAATTGACTGGAAATTGGATCTTTACATTGGTGACCACCTCGGTCTTCTCTGCGCAGGGGGCAGAGACATTGATACCTTCACCCCTGATTTATGGACTTATTGGAGATTTATCTACCTGTTGAGATGTAGTTGGAATCTACAACTGCCGGAATCGTGTCCTACCTCCTTTGGATATACGTGAGTAAAATTTGTTGGATGAAAGAATATTTACTACACTTTCCAAGATTTAATTTGAAATTAGAAAATCTGGATTCTCCAATAAGGAAAGGAAACGTTTATTTTCCTTAATATTTACTAAAACTTCTGAAGATTTGTTTAAGTATAGAACCTGGATGTTTTAATATAGAACCTGGATGTTTTCATACTGAAACTTTTTATTTTTAAATATAAAAAATGGAAATTTATTATATTTCTTAAATATGATTTATATGGAAAAAAAATGTATAATTGATTTAGTGTATGTTAAGTAGGGAGATGTGTAGAGTTGAGTGCATCTGCATGTCATCATTAGAATGTTAGCTATGTTGCTAGGATAGAATGTTAGCTTTTGATTATAGGAGTTGATCTTTGAGCTGTGAAGCTGTGCTGGAGGTATCTGCCTTGTTTCTCAAATAAAGCTATTTGATCTTCATCAAATTGACTGACAATTAGATCTTTACACTTTGACAGACAAAAATGTCCCTTATGAGATTGTGGGACCAAGGAAGTAACTCTACTCTGTGGTAGTTGAGACGTGCAAGATCAATATAACACAAAAGGACTTTGCTGTGTGAGGACTGAGCGAATAATCAATGAGATTATCTGTTGAGGGATAGTTTTGCTGTCTTGGGCCGTACATGTCGGGATGGTCTGCTGTCAGATTTGGCTTACCTTAATTTCAGATTCGACCTATGTGTTAATGTGAACCTTCTTTCTACATCCACACATATCACACTTCTTACAGCCATTACACAAAGAGCATTCTTCTAGAGCATCCTAGACATTTCTTGTTTAATTTTCTGTTACTACAGCTACAGTGACATCAGATAAATGGTTGAATGGATGAATGAAAAGACTAAACACACTGAATGAACACACAACTTAAAGTTTAGCAATGGTTGATAAATACCTACGAGATATGATACCCTCATATTTTTCATCAACAAGGAAGATAACTTGGCAAAAAATACTTCTTCTGATATTGCTCCAGCAATATTTATTCGCGGTAGCTAAATGAAAAACCAGCGTGAATATATAGACTCTCTCTTCCAACCTTATGTGGGGTCTTACCCTCTAAATAGTTTTGTCTAGGAATATAGGAAAGCTAATATATTATAGTGATTCATTTAGAGAGAGCTATTTGCCTATGATTTCTAGGCAATAACAATACAAAAGAATACACATATATTTGGTTATATTTCTGCAAATGTATTCCTGTTACCTTGAGAAACTGTGGTAAGATAATAAGAAACCGTATGAGGGGCGGCTCCTCCATAATAGCGGAGGAGCATCGCACCACTCGTCAGAGTCTGTCACAAAAAATAAAACAATATCATTACAATTTTCTGTGACTGGCTGGCATGCCTTTGTAGGGCAGGGTGGGACCGGGTCATGAAAGGGAGGAGTGGTGGGCACATAGAAGTGTGCATGTAAGTTTGGCTGGCCGTCTTAGGCTGTCATAGCATAAGAGCAGCATCTGGATTGGCGGGGGAGCCTGTGCCTTCCCAGAGACTGCATGATTGAAGGATTGAGGCAGCTGTCAGCGTCTGAGGCAGCGGTAGAGAAAGGTATGTTTTTTAAAATCATTATTTTCCCCTAAATTCTCTGTCCCTCTCCCGCCTTCCCCCACTTTCATTTTGAGGTAGCTTCCATTGCAGTAGGTGCTCCAAAAGCGGCGCAGTGCACATGAATGGTGACAGAAGAGATTATGTTACACTTTTAATATAAAAACAGCAAAGAAAATATAAACTCTGTTGACTGTTCATGCCGGTGCCACGGGGGACATTTGGAGGCCAGCTAGCCCATGTTATTTATTGACCCCCCCCCCCCAAACGATGCCGGCAGCTTGTAGGGTATTACTATAATTCTTCATAGTTGAATGTGCACAATGTAAAATGAAAACATTTAACCTTAAAATGCATCCTTACTTAACGATAGCAGCAAGTAGAAGGAAGAGGGTGGTTTGTCTTGGGCATGACCACTGAGGAGGAGGCATGATAGACCACCTGCAAGAAAAGTTAACTCCTCTCAGCATTGTCTCTGCATGGGTGCCGGGCCTCTGACCTTACTAGAAAAAAGAGCAGGCAGTTCCAAAGAGGGACAGACAGTCTTTCTCTTTGCCTGTAGCCTGCCTGAATCTTTCAGACACACAGGAAAGGAACTGAATATATTGCCCCAGACATTACACCATCTTTAAAACTGTGGTGTGGGTAAGTTTTGCACTTCTTTCACTTATGCACTCTAGCAGAAAGGGAACCACTGGACAACTTTCCTAATGCATTGCAAGGAGACTAAATACAACAGAAGAAATGTTTGAAATGCAATGTTACTCCTCTAGGCGCAATCCCTGAAATCCTTGCATGTTATAGTTTGGAGCGCTAATGTACATTTTAACAACAACAATCAAGTACGCTGTCAGGATGATAACTGCAATTGATGTTTTAATGTATTCACAGAACATCAGGTATTACTTGCACACTTCAGAATGGTTGTTTGCACACGTATAAATGGTGCCTGTGGACCCCAGTATGTGTAACACAATTAACCAGTCAAAAGTTTAATCCAATCACACTTTGCATTTCTGTTTTCCACAAAAACCATGCCTGTAAACATCAGTTCATGTAAGGTACTGTTGCTTGAAATCAAGTACAGCTCTAAAGCCTGCTACTTGACCTAATGCCCCTTGGTAGCTTTGCACACCTGTCCCTGCTAGCAATCTGTACATGTTTTGTGAGGGAGTCTTGAAATGATGATTGCTTCATGTCCGTCTATTTCGTAAATGTTACACAGTTGTTGTCCATGGTGTATATTTTGTGAAGGTGTTTCAGCACCTGTATACCCTCCTGGGAGATAGTGCGTTCTACAAATACGCATGGTATAACATTTACTTCCAGTGACTTACCTGTTTTAAGAGCTGCTGTCCATGCTGCTCATGTTTTCTGCAAAGTTTTACACTCATCTCCTACCATTCTCTACCTATATTGTGAGGCAGTGTTCTCCTGCTACTTCTGGACACTCACACAACTCCTTACTGTGATGCACTGTGTTGTGGAAGAGATGCCTGCCCAACTAATTTCCATGGATCAGCTGCTTTTCATAAGATTTATTTTTAGAGTGGAGCATGCGCCTCGCTTACAAGACACTCTTGTATAGAGAAAAAGGCTTGGAGCCCGCCAGTTTTTTACAATTTTTTTGCTTGCGTGGCACACTTCTTTACAGCCTAGTAATTCGTCACTGCAGGCCTAACATAATTTCCGTTCATCTCTGTGGAGCAGGGACCAAGCACTCCTTGATTCAACTTAATCAGTATCCGTATGCTGCTCCTGACGTGATTGAGGAACAATTTGGTTCTTTTTTACTTTTAGTGCCCTGCAAACAGAAGGCGTATGACTGGCAAAATGTACCCAACAGGACAAACAAAATTGCAGAGATTTAATTTTTATAGCTATCTTTATTTTATTTTTGAAAGTCTTCTTTTCTCACTTTGCACTCATGTTTTATTTTATTTTTATATATACCTAAAGTTTTGCAATCAAACAAAGAAATTAGATACATCAATCCCTATGGCAGAAATTGAATTGGCTATTAAATCCCTTAAACAGGGTAAATCTCCAGGTTCTGATGGAATTCCTGCTGAATGTTATAAAGAATTTTCCTCGCAACATATTCCTCATTTACTTAAACTTTTTACAGTTTTTGGTGCATTAGGTTCAACTTCTGGTTCCTTTACGGAAGCATTAACTATAGCTCTTCCAAAACCTAACAAAGACCCTGCCATTGTATCAAATTATCACCCGATTTCCCTAATAAATCAAGATTGTAAACTATACGCTAAAATTCTTACAACCAGATTGACTTCAGTATTAGGTTCCCTAATTCATCCTGATCAATCTGGTTTCATGAAACATAGATATTCAGTTAATAATACTAGAGTATTATTACATGCTATTGAACACGGGTCCTATTTATCATTACCATCTGGAGTGCTTGCATTGAATGCTGAAAAGGTTTTCGATAAAGTCCATTGGCAATTTTTATTTCATAGAATATCTGCATTTAATTTTGGTTATCTATTTATTCGCATGATATCAGCTCTCTATTCTAGTCCTTCGGCTCGCCTATTTATTAATGGTCAAATTTCGAATCAGTTTTTTCTTTTTAGAGGTACTAGACAAGGTTGTCCCTTGTCACCGTTGTTTATGTTATTGAAAAGCGACATTGATTCTTTTTTGTATGAAATTTCCGAAATGATTCTTTAACCTATAATCTTGCAGTACACCCAAAACCGCCCCACTCAAATCCGCCCAACTCAATTCAATCCACACCAGACCAATACAATCCAATCCATCCCACTCTAATCCAAACCACTCATGCTAATCAAATCCACTCCAGTCCTGCACACTCCAATCCTCCCAACCCACCCTACTCCAGTCTGCCCCACTCCAACCCAAAACAATCTTTCCCACTCCAAAACAATTTGCCCTACTCCAATCCCAAAAAATCCGCCCTATTCCAATCCAAAACAATCTGCCCCACTCCAATCCAAAACAATCTGCCCCACTCCAACCACCCCACTCCAGTCCAATCCACCTCAACCCAATACACCCACTCCATACAAATTCACCCCACTCCAATCTAAAATAATCTTCCCCACTCCAATCTGCCCCACTTAAATCCAAAACAATGTGCCCCTCTCCAATTTGCTCACTCCAAATTACCACACTCCAATCCAAAACAGTCTCCTTCATTCCAAACTGCCCCACTCTAATCCAAAACAATCTGCCCCACTCCAATCCATCCCAATCCAGTCCACTCCAATCCAATCCACTCCAATCCAAAACAATCTGCCCCACTCCAATCCATCCCAAACCAACATGCCCCACTCCAATCCTAAACAATGTGCCCTACTCCAATCTGCCCCACTCCAATCTAAAGCAATTTGCCTCACTCCAATCCGCCTCAATCCCAAACCGATTGCCCCAACAGTCTGCCCCACTCCAATCCAAAACAATCTGTCCCACTCCAATCTGCCCCACTCCAACTCAAAACAATCTGCCCCACTCAATCCAAAATAATCTGCCCCACTTCAAACCAAGACAATCTGTCCCACTTCAATCCAAAACAATCTGCCCCACTCGAATCCAAAGCAATCTGCCTACTCCATTCCACCCTACTCCAGTCTACCCCACTCCAGTCTGCCCCACTCCAATCGAAAACAGACAGCCCCATTCTAATCAACCCCTCTCCAATGTGCCCTACTCTGAAGGACTGGGTTCTTTGGACCCAGCGGTGCCAGGGCACAACACCTGAAACCTTCGTGGGTAACCTGCTCCGGCGTACAAGTCACAGAGACACGGGACACTTCCTTCGGCGTCAAAGAGTCAAGGTTTATTTACTGCAGGGAACACAGAAGTCACAGGAAGTACATCGAGTGTAGTTCGGGGAGACTGCTTCAAATTGTATTTGTGGATCGCTCCTTTTATACAGTTTTTACCCACAGGATAACATGATACACAATAGTTTACAACCTGGTTCCCACAAGTCGCTCTCAGAGGGGTCGCTTAGATCACTTTGAAACACACAAGATCCGGAACATAAGTGCGGAAACATTTGGCGGTTCCCAACTGTAAAAACCCATCTTCCCACCATTAGCAAATTCCAATCAGCAGTAAAGTAGATCGAAATAGGAACGAAGACAGGTGCAGAGGAAGACGGAGACAGTAGGGAGATCGGAAAGGGTGTAAAAGGGGAGTGTCGAGAAGCACGAGATACAGGCATCAAAGGGACGTGCCTAATGAGATGCACGACTGAGACAATAAGCCCGTGCGGCAAGATGAGCCTCGAGCGGCGCCATCTGCCTTACAGTAGCAACCCCCTCGTCATAAAGACACTTTCAAAGGACATGTGTCTTCCGCAAATATCTTGGGAGTCCCAGGGTCGCGAAGCGGACAGCGTCCGTTCGCTGGCTACTTGAGGGCAAGAGACAAAATGGATGCCGTATCTAAGATGGAACCCGTGGGTACAGATGACAAACCCACATAACAAACGAACGGTTTAAGTTAGCACAGCGAAACTGCGCACACTTACAAAACTCGTCATTTGCGGTTCATAGATACTGGACTCGACCATATTCGTGCGAGTTAAAAACACCACTTACAATTGTCACGGAACCTCAGACGCTCCTTTTGCCCTCATGTAGGCAAGCACTAGTCGGAATCATACTCGATATTCATCAGACCATCAAGATGTCGTTGTAGCATAGCTCTGTCCAACCGAGTCCCCTTGGTAACAGATGGTTGTCTCATACACGTTGTAGCACAGAGGCCACATAAGGCAGGACCACACTGCACACAAAGGCAACACGTGAACAGGAACACTACCACAACCCCGATGATCGTCAGAATCTTCCAACCCCAAGTCGACACCAGGCCCCAAAACCAACCGAGCAGCGTCCAATCCCCTACATCCACGTGTATGGATTCGGAGATCTTGTGCAACTTCGAGATGGCTTGATAGACAGTAGGAGCATTATCTGGAATGAAAATGCAACAGCTCGAATGGATCACTTTACATACCCCACCGCGATCTGCCAAGACAACATCTAAAACCATACGGTTTTGTAATGTCATAAGTCTCTCCGCCTGAAGTTCTGTGGTGATATTACCAAGGGCACTGGCAGTAACATTAGCTGTCGATTCTACCACTCGAGTCAAATGTCTCAGGTTCCTACTATTAACCATAGGTCCCCAAAACGGGAGGAAACCCTTGAAAAAGTCTCCCGTCTCTTGACCGGCAGTATCCTCTTCGCTAATTACGCCTCGTACAACTCTAGTCTTATGGTAATCGGCATCTACAGTGAACGTCGGAGGCAACAGATTTGCAACAAAACATGAGCCCATGAAGTCTGCGGGCAACCATGTGTATGCACGATCATGACAGATAAAGTATGTACCCTTGGCAGCCAGAAACACAGGGGTCGGGGACATTGGCAGAACGTAACTTTCAATGCAAGCACTTACTCCAAGTGAGGCTTGCGAACCACGACCCACAAGACAAAAATTACCAGTGTGGGGTACGACCCATATTGGAGACGAGCTTTTAAGCTGCTTTTCATTAGTGAACGTACTATATTCCCCTCTATCCGGTGCCCTATAGGCTTGTACCTCTGCCTTAGGGATGAGAAAAGCATCATAGATCTCATCTTCCAAATCCTGTATTACCATCGATACCACCCACTGCCACGAGGTAGGACCCGGTTTGGGGGAACGTTCTAGAGAGGGGTGGAAACCTAGTGCGCTTCGAAGCATTGTTTGGAATGCTCGAGCTGACCCTTGGGAACTATACGGTAACACCAGATATGGAATTCCCTTACCCGTAGTATGTGGCATCAACCCACACACCCAACAATTAGTAGTGTTAACCACTAACTGATGCTGATGGAGGAGCTGGATAAAGGAATTGTTGCGGAATTCTACACGTCTAGCCTGTTCGTGTTCTGGTAACATATGAAAGGAATGAGGAGAGGCAGTAGTAGCAGTAAGAGTAACGTTAGGGTAAGAAGTAGGAGTAGGGGTAGGAAGTAAAAAGTAAGACATAGCATAATACACCCCACCCGCCAAAAATGCAGAAGCAGTTAAAAACAAAACAAACAACTGGGATACAAAACATTTCGTACGACTAAGTTTCTGCAGCTTGACTCTATATGCCTGAGCTCCTTCCAAATCGTTCAGCTTCGAAAATGCCATTTCCCTACGACCGTCCGCAACGTTTCTTGACGCACTTCGTTCTGTGCAGCAATAGTCAATCCCCAGGAGTTCCTAGGAACCGACGGTCTTTAACCTAGTGTCAAGACCTACTGTCCAGAAGGAAGTACGCGCGCGGCCCTACGGCCCTCAATACACAATATGTATTTTATTTAGCACAAAATTTCAGCTGAGGAAGGAAAAGATTCAAGGAAGAAGCTTAATATATATACAAACAAGTTTCAATGATACGAAATGTTCAAAGTTGATCAGGGGACACGAGGATATTGCAGCTATCAATTTCAGCAAAGCAAGAAATTTTATTAGTCCTTAATGCGAGAACGCAAAGAATATCGATGTTTCCCGGGACGTGTCTGCTCGTCGAACAAAGGATCCGTTGAAGAGACAGCGTCCTGCTGATCAATTTGTTGATTTGGTCTTGAGTCTTTTGCTGACAATGTTCCAACAGTGGCTTTCTGCTGCGCTGAGTGTTCACCAACAAGCTGTGCGTCGCTAAAAGGTACAAACGCCGGCAATGTTTCTGCTTCTGTTGACGCAATGCCTTTCCTTACCCACGGGTCTGCCGACAAAGGAATAGGGACTCGCTTACAATGGGTAGCATGTACCCAATTTTTCCGCCCCTCAAGACGAACGGCAGTCCTCGTGGCCAGGAGCACCTGGTAAGGTCCGGTGAAGCGAGGGTCCAGATTGTTTTTTCGTGAAAAATTTCGGGTAACCACCCAATCTCCGGGCTGGAGCTGGTGGCCTGGACCCTCCGTCTGCGTCGGCAAGGCGTCGTAAACCTGTTGATGAATTAACCTCAGTTTAGCAGTCAAGTCATGTAAGTAATCAATCAACATCGGAAACTCAAGATCAGAGAATATTCCTGGCCTAGGAACCCCCCACACATTCGCAGGACGGCCGAACACTATTTCATAGGGACTGAGCCCTATTCGGGAGTGTACAGTCGCCCTAGTTGACAGTAATGCTAGAGGCAAAGCATCAGGCCACGAAAGTCCAGTCGTAGCTTGAATCTTCGCTAATTTTAGTTTAAGGGTGCCATTGTACCCTTCAACCAATCCAGCTGACTGGGGATGATTGGCGCTATGGAATTTCTGATTTATTCCAAGGCCCTTACACACACTCTTCATCACACTTCCAACAAACTCACTTCCATTATCTGACCACACGACTCTAGGCATTCCATACCGAGGAAAGTATTCCTTCAGTAGGATTTTCGCAGTAGACAAAGCAGTATTGTCTTTGAGGGGATAGGCCTCGATCCATCGGGAGAATGCGCAAACCACAACCAAAACGTATTTCAGGTTATTGCATCGCTCCATATGGATGAAGTCCAATTGGATCACCTCAAAGGGATACAAAGGAGGAGCAAAACTGCCAGGGGGAGTTGGGGTTCCTTTGCCAGGATTGTACATTATACACACCATACAATTCTTCACCAAACGTTCAGCACACTTAGTAATTCCATCATTCTTCCACACATCAGCCAACAACTTGCAAATACCTTTCGCGCTAATATGTGCTAACCCATGTGCCATTTGCACAACGGCCAGTACATACGCATCAGGCAACATCCATCTTTTCTGATCTGACAAATCAATCCAGCAACCATTCACATCCAACCTTCCCGTACTTTCTTTCCACTTCATCTTTTCAGTGTCGGTGGCCTCATTCTGAATTGCTTTCACACTCTCTATAGTATTCTCACACATACTTGATTCTGTAGGCCACCTAACCGAATTCGTCACATACATTCGAGTGCTAAGGTTCCGGGCAGTCTCCTTAGCAATCTCATCTGCAAACGCATTACCACGACCAACATCATCCGTCACTTTACGATGCGCACTACATTTAACAATTGCAACTTGAGCAGGCAAAGTCAATGCATCCAAAAGATCGTTCACAAGCTGGCCATGCTGTATTTTCGTGCCATGTGACGTCAAGAAACCACGTTCTCGCCACAATCGTCCGAAACTATGCGCTACACCGAAAGCATACTGACTATCGGTGTACACATTCACACGTTTACCTTTTGCTAATACACATGCTCTAGTAAGAGCGATCAGCTCTGCAGCTTGGGCAGAATTCTGATTCAATCTCGCAGTCTCAACAACAGTATTCAATGTCACCACAGCATAAGCAGTAGTCACATCACCATTCGGCAATTTAAAACATGACCCATCCACATACAGGATGCCATCCGGGTCTTCCAATGGGGTGTTTTTAAGGTCCACACGACCTTTTGTTTCCTCCTCTGTCCGCAAGTAACAGTCATGTTCTGTTACTGCATCTGACTCTGCACTAATTGGTAACAAAGTTGCCGGATTTAGGACATTACAACGTTTTATCTGAATGTGGCTTGCCAAGAGCGTCAATTCGTACCCAGATAACCTCGCACTCGTCAAGTGCTGAGTTTTCGTACGGTTCAAAAGAGTATCGACTGCATGCGGAACCATCACCGTAAGCATATTATCCATGACCAATCCTGCTGATTGTCGGATGGAGACCGCAGCTGCCGCAGTTGCTCTCAAACAACTCGGCAATGCTCTAGCTACTGGGTCTAAGGTCGAGGAAAAATATGCACATGGACGTTGCTTACCACCAAAAGGTTGCGTTAAGACGCTTAAAGCACAACCTTCCCTCTCGTGAACATATAACGTGAACGGTTTACTGTAATCAGGGGTACCTAACACAGGAGCCGAACACAATGAATCACGTAATTCAGAAAAACTTTTCTGACATTCTTCCGTCCATGGTAAAGGAGTCGAAACATCCTTGCACGTAAGAGCCACCAATGGTTTCGCTAGCAATGAAAAATTAGGAATCCACTGCCTGCAGTACGATGTGATACCTAGAAAGGCACGCACATCTCTTTGGGTTTGTGGCACAGCCATGCGCGCAATCGCTGCAATTCTCTCTGGGGTCAATCTCCTTCCCTCCTTTGACAATAAGTGACCTAGGTAGGTTACTTCTTGACAACAACATTGGAGTTTAGAAGGTGACACCTTGTGATTTAACTCACAGAGATGTTGCAGCAACGACACTGTAGCAATTTTGCAAATGTCCTGAGTATCAGCAGCCACCAATAAGTCGTCGACGTATTGGATTAAAGCCGCACCAACCGGCAACCTAAACGCATCTAGTTGACCCTTCAAAGCTTGACTGTAAATCGATGGACTTTCACAGTAGCCCTGAGGAGCGCGTTTGAACCGGAAGCTACGTCCACCAAGAGAGAAACCGAAAAGGTCCCTGCTCTCTTCGGCAATCGGGATGCTGAAAAACGCATTTTTCAAATCAATCACCGAAAACCATGAAGCTGTAGCTGGAATCAGAGTCAGTAGCGCCGTAATGTCAGGCACAACAGGGAATTGAGGAACCACAATTTTATTCACCTCCCGTAAATCGATAACAAAACGATAAACAGGCGGTTTGGTAGGATCAGTACGTTTAAGAATGGGCAGTACAGGACTATTGCACACGTTTCCCCGAGTTTCTTCAATGACATCTTTCTCGATCAAATCATAGATGATCGCTAACAAAGCTCGTTCACCATCAAGGGAGATACGATATTGGGGAATACGTGGCAATCGCACATTCGATTTCAACTGAACAACATAAGGGGAGATATCAAGTAGGCCCACGTCATTCGGACCCGTCGCCCACAAAGATGCAGGAAGAGAACTCAATTCCGGTGGAAGCTTATCGAGGGACAAGTACATGGGAGAGACTACCCTCACTCCTAACGTAAGCTTTACACCCGCAGGAGAACAATACAAAGTCGCATACAAGCGTTTAAGCAAATCCAGACCCAAAAGATTTTCGCCACAACCAGTAGACAAAATCAATGGAGCTTCGAGCTCACGTGGCCCAATTTTAAGGGGCAAAGGGCGCGAAACTGGATTGCTAACGGGGGCGCCAGAGAATCCAACGGAAACATTTGTTAAGCCAGACAAAGGTGCGCCAGGGAGTTTCGAATGCATGATAGAACTTTTCGCTGCACCAGTGTCCAACAGAAAAGGCTCAACGACGCCCGATGTAGCAACTGCGACGTAAGGCCCTCTCTGATCAACCGGAACTGATACCACTCCCTCTCCTTGTCTTTGGCTGTCCTAGTAATTACTATCGTCAGGTCCCTGATCGACGTAATAATCGTCTACATTGTACTGCGCAGATCGTCCTTGCGATGATCCACGTTGATCGAAACAGTTATTAGAATTTGATGAATGGTCAGAGCGATCATTCTGAGCACCACGACCTCTACCACGTGATGCGTGCTGTGCACCACCACGACCTCCTCTAGACGAATTACCACCACTACGGTCATTTAAAGCAGGACAATTGAATTTAATGTGTCCCTCCTGTCTACAATAAGCACATTGATTGTACCCTAATGAAGATCTCTGAAAAGATGAATCATTACGCGGCTGCGATCGATTCGATTGCGACTGCGATCTATTCTGCTGAGGCGCATTCTGATTAGAACGCGGCGGATATGCTTGTTGTAACAACACTTTAGTTTTCAGCTCTTTCGTCTTTTTATCGGCACGGTCATTTTCCTCTTTTTCTCTATTTTCGTAATATTGTGCCGTAGCCAATATCTGAGCTGAGGTAGAAACGGCCCATGAACTTTCTGAATTTTTCAATTTATGGCTCAAGTCGGGCAATAAGTTCGATACGAATTTATCCACAAACAACCTCTGTCCACCCTCAGTACCCATATCCTGCCCACTATGATCGACGAATGTTTCCTCGAACCTCGTAAAGAAGTCTGAAACACTCTCATCTTTCTTCTGCTTACAGGCTGACAACTTGTCCCAATTTACCCTCATAGCTGGCATAAGCGTTTTCATTAATGTAATGATTCGCTGGGGAAGAAGTTCAATCAACTGATCGGGTTTAGTAGCAGCCACTTGTCCAGCGTCTGCCGCTGTAATGGCAGCCCAATCACCACCTAATTCATTCGCGTGATCTTGGTGACGAATCTTGGCCCATACCGGTTGCGGTACGACATTGCCAAACAACATGTCGATATCGGCCAGATTCATTATCGTAGCGTCTACGAGCTGCGATAATTCTTTGTAATACCCCGCAGGATTTTTGCGAGGATCAGGCAAAGTTTGTTTCACCTGAAGCACTTCCGATCGTTTCCAAGGGAGGTGTATCCACACTCTCTGGAAATGTGCTGGTATTGGAGCATTAGCATTAGTATTATCAGCGGGTACCCAAACTGGCGGAACTTCACGCATAGGATATTGGCCAGACCCATCTCGTTGTTCAATGTCCTCAACGAACAATGCATGAGGAATAGGAGCGGGACGAAGAGATAGCAACCGCTCAATAGCACGTCGGACATTAGTGTCGACTATCAGTCCAGTTGCGAACTGAAGCCGGAGTTCAGACAGGGCGGTCAGCACCTCGTCAGGCGCATTGGCCGCTATCTGATCATGTAAGAACTTGCACATTTCATCAAACACATATCTCTGAGTAGGTATGTTGAATTGATCAAACGTTTCGAGGACAACACGAGGTGGATTTCTAACAGGGTTTATCATCCAACCCATCGCCATATTGTATAGCGCAACACGTTCTCTATTACCAGGAAGCTGGCTACGTCTCTGTGGACCATCAGAACCTGCAGACCCAAAAACAGGTCCGAGCGACTGAAAGAAGTTTGTCGCAAGGGGAGAATCACGATTACGAGTAGAGGGAGAAGAGTAAGACACAGGACTAACAAGAGAAGGAGTAGAGACGTTAGCAGCAACAGGGGTTAACAACACAGGAGCAGTAGCGTGAGCAGTAGCGGGAACAGGAGTATGTGGAAGCGGAGGAGCAGTAGGAATAGAAATAGGCAAAGGAGCAGGAACAGTCGGAAGAGCGGGTGCAGGTTGAGGAACAGGCGGAGGAATAACAAGTGGGAGAACAGGTACGGCAGGGACCACAGGAGCTGCGGTACCCTGTACGTACGGAGGTGGCGACTTCATAAGATAGGACATTAAAGAATCCTCAACTGCCTCTTCCTTCTTATCCGACTCCGTAGACAAAACAGGATAGCATTTGTCTATGGACATACGCTGTAATCTCTCAAACACTTCCTTATCCTTATCCTCCTTATCACGCTGAAACTGCTCAGCTTTCTTCACTATAGTAGCAACAGTATCTCGCTGACTACGTTTATTTTGTCTGATCTCTTTCTGTCGGGCTTCTTTGCGCCAGAACCGAAAGGCATCAAACATGGCCGGCCTTGATTTACGTTCGAACAACTTTATTTCCAAATTATCTAAGATCGACGCTTCGAAGCTACCGTGAGGTGGCCAACGAAGATCGCCGTCTTTCTTTGTATATTTGATCCAATAATCGTTAAAAGCAATCGGGCCTAGCCCATGTTTGCTATATAAGTCATATGTAGGAGTTCCAACCGGAGGTATCGGACACGAGTCCTCCAGCAGGGAATCCGCACCACAAAGTCTAAAGCAACTGAACAAAGTACTGCGACCAGGCATCTTGCACACTAGCCGAGTTTCACAAACTTCAAGGGTTACGGGATTTCGGGATTTACCAAGTCCCAGCAAAGAACTAAACCCTCGGTCTTTGGCGGCTGCAGTCGTCAAACAAATACAACAACAACAAAGTACGCTAGCAAAGTGTCACCGACAAAAACACTCACACAGCGTGTACAACAAAGACACCCGCTAAAGTGTCTACAACAAAAACACTCGCTAAAGTGTTTACAACAAAGACACTCGCTAAAGTGTCTACAACCAAGAACTCTGGGAGCGACCCACAAATACTTAACTCAAAGATCAATGGCGTCCTCAGGAAGGCCCGTCAATCGTCTCGCTATACCAAGGTCTACGCCAGGCGCCAAAACAGGTCTACAGTCAGGGCAGCAGTCCGTCGCAGCCGTTAGGAGGCGGGAATCTTCGCGGGAAAAGTCTTCGGGCCACTTATTTCGACAACAGGATCGATGAAGCGGGGTGCACCTTCCCTCGGAGATTTCACACGAAGTTCCTCACGATCGTCGGGCTTGGACCGGTACCACTGATGCAGCCCCACGTTGGGCGCCAACTGAAGGACTGGGTTCTTTGGACCCAGCGGTGCCAGGGCACAACACCTGAAACCTTCGTGGGTAACCTGCTCCGGCGTACAAGTCACAGAGACACGGGACACTTCCTTCGGCGTCAAAGAGTCAAGGTTTATTTACTGCAGGGAACACAGAAGTCACAGGAAGTACATCGAGTGTAGTTCGGGGAGACTGCTTCAAATTGTATTTGTGGATCGCTCCTTTTATACAGTTTTTACCCACAGGATAACATGATACACAATAGTTTACAACCTGGTTCCCACAAGTCGCTCTCAGAGGGGTCGCTTAGATCACTTTGAAACACACAAGATCCGGAACATAAGTGCGGAAACATTTGGCGGTTCCCAACTGTAAAAACCCATCTTCCCACCATTAGCAAATTCCAATCAGCAGTAAAGTAGATCGAAATAGGAACGAAGACAGGTGCAGAGGAAGACGGAGACAGTAGGGAGATCGGAAAGGGTGTAAAAGGGGAGTGTCGAGAAGCACGAGATACAGGCATCAAAGGGACGTGCCTAATGAGATGCACGACTGAGACAATAAGCCCGTGCGGCAAGATGAGCCTCGAGCGGCGCCATCTGCCTTACAGTAGCAACCCCCTCGTCATAAAGACACTTTCAAAGGACATGTGTCTTCCGCAAATATCTTGGGAGTCCCAGGGTCGCGAAGCGGACAGCGTCCGTTCGCTGGCTACTTGAGGGCAAGAGACAAAATGGATGCCGTATCTAAGATGGAACCCGTGGGTACAGATGACAAACCCACATAACAAACGAACGGTTTAAGTTAGCACAGCGAAACTGCGCACACTTACAAAACTCGTCATTTGCGGTTCATAGATACTGGACTCGACCATATTCGTGCGAGTTAAAAACACCACTTACAATTGTCACGGAACCTCAACTCCAATCCAAAACAATCCACCCCACACCAATCTGCCCGCTCCAATCCCCCACTCCAATCCAATCCAACCCAACCCAATCCACCCACACTGCAATTTACCACAATCTAGGCCACCTCACATCAATCCAATCCAGCCCAATCCAATCTACCTCACTCCAGTCCAATCTATTTCATCCCAATGCAGTCAACCAGACTCCAATCTAGTCCACTTCAATCCAAAACAATCTACACCACTCCAATCTGCCCCACTCCAATTCAAAACAATCTGCCACACTCCAATCCAAAAAAATCTACCCCACTCCAATCCAAAACAATATGCTCACTCCAAACCAAAGTAATCTGCCCCATTCCAATACAAAACAATCTGCACCACTCCAATCTGCCCCACTTCAATTCAAAACAATCTGCCACACTTCAATCCAAACCTATCTGACCCACTCCAATCAAAAACACTGTTGCACTCCAATCTGCCCCAGTCCAAGCCAAAAACAATCCACTCCTCTCCAATTCCAAACAATCTGCCCCACTCAAATCTACCCCACTCCAATCCAAAACAATCTGCCACACTCCAATCCAAAATAATGATCCCCACCCAAATAAGCCATACTCCATACAAAACACTGTGCAAACTCTAATCCAAAACAATGTTCCCCACTCCAATCCAAAACAACCTGCCCCACTCCAATCTGCCTCACTCCAATCCAAACCAAACTGTCCTACTCCAATCCATAAAATCTGCCCCACCCCAATGAGCCCCACTCCAATCCAAACCAATCTGCCCACTTTGATCAACCCCACTACAATGTGCCCTACTCCAATCCAAAACAATCTACCCCACTGCAATCCACAACATTATGCCCCATTCTAATCCGCTCCAATGCAACCCACCTCACCCTAATCCAATCCATCCTGCTCCAATCCAATCCATCCCACCCAAATCCAATATACCCCACTCCAATCTAATCCACCCCAGCACACCCAACTCCAATCCACCCCATCCCAATTCAATCCACCTCAATCCATTCCACCCCACCCCAATAAATTCACCCCACCCAATCCAATCCACCTCAATCCAATCCACCCCACTTCAATCCAATCGAATCCACTCCAATCCACCGCATACCAAACCAGTACCCCCACTCCATTATACCCCACTCCACTCAATCCAACCGACTCAACCCCAATTCAATCTACCCCAATCTACACTAGTCAAGTCCACCCCACTACCTCAGTCCACTCTACCCTATTTCACCTCACAGCACTCCACTCTGCACCACTCTATGGCACTGCACTCTGACACTGCAATCTACAACACACTCTGCCACTGAACCTGTGAACTCTACTCCCCTCTACTCAACTCTGTGACACTCTACTCCACTCTACGACACTCTACTCCAACAAATCCAGTGTGCAACACTCTACTCCCCCACTTCACTCTAGGACACTCCGTGCCACTAACTTGTAGCCACTCTGGACAGTAGCCACACTGACGTACAATATGGCAAAACCACATTACCAAAGCCAATAGCTCTTGTATAGGCAAAACCTATTGTCTTTGCCAATGCTTTTTATAGTTTCTGTCTATATTGTGCCTTTTTTGTCATAGTCTGAGGAAAGCTTGCACTGCATCTGCCAATGTTTCTATGTTTGAAGAAAACTTGCAAAGGTTCTTTTGTGTTTTACCTCTACTGCTTGTGTGAGCGAAGCTTCTAGTCCAGCTGCCTAAGGTATACCTTTTCTCTGTGTGATGACATTTCACCTTCTAACCTGTGTTCTAGCTGGTTTGTGTTACCAAGAAGCTTGCAATGCTGATATCTGTGCAGTATCATTACTGCATATGAGTTAAGTTTAAAATGTTGCTGCTTGTGTCAGCCTGCATCCTATGAGAGAAACCTTATTTGTTGCTGCGTTTACATTCTGTTGCAAATATTTCAGTGATTTCTATGCCCCCACACCATTGAGCTATACACTCAACCACAGTGTCATAAGTAATCTGGGTTAGACACTGACTTGACTGGGCTGAAGTACCACAATGATGGACTGTAGAGCGCAAGTTGACAGAGAAGAACAAACACAATGCTATTCAGGAAGAGGTAGTACACCTGGCAAAGAGGGGAGGAAATAAAATGAAAGTGGTAGAGGAAAGGAAAATTAAGAAGTGAATCCTTGATACGAAGACCTTTGCAACTACCACTCTATTTCTCTGCTTCCCTTTTCAACATTATTAGTATTATTAAATTACATGTGTAGGGCGCACAGCTACCCGGAGGTTTCCCGGGGCCAAGGACCAATCGCAACAGAAGGACAATATTTAATGATTAAATAGCCAGGTCTGAAGGACTTTGCGAAATGTTTTATGATTGATTTCATGACGAAGTGATGATGGGAGTGAATTCCACAAGACAGGGGCCAGATAGGAAAAGGACCGCTCCCCCCCCCCCTATGGGTGATAGTTTAAATCTGGGAACTAAGATTTTGGCTTGAGAAGAGGATCTGAGCAGACTTGTCGGACGATATGTCTGGGCCAGAGAACTTAAATAATGGGGTGCGGTGCCTAGTTTAATCTTGTGCATATAGCACAGGGCCTTGAAGTTAGTACAGTTCTCAGTTCGTAGCCAGTGGAGGTCCCGGAGAGTACCTGAGATGGAAGATGTTTTGGGTACATGACAGCAGCCTAGCCGAGGAATTCTGAACCACCTGCAATTTGCGTATTACCTCCTTATTGGCTCCTAGATATAGGATGTTGCCGTAGTCTAGTCTCAACATAATTCATGCTTGAATTACAGTTCTTTGAGTGGGCCCAGGCAACATCCCTAGTATTTTACGGAGCCATTTAAGAATGGTAAAGCAGATTGATGCAGTCTTAGTTACTTGCTGTTTCATGGAATGCTGATCATAAATCACTATATCCAAGTGGTGAGCAGTTTGGACCGGCTGGGGAAGTATGCCCATTTCCATAGGCCAATAACGCGGGCCCCAACGATCTTTAACTGTCCCCATGATCAGGACCTCCGTCTTTCCACTATTTAGCTTTAGCCAGTTAGTGTGCATCCAACTGACTATTTTATGCAGCCCTACCTGTTAAGATGAGACTGTGGAGGTTTCATTTGAAGATAGAGAAAAAGAAGCTGGGTGTCATCAGCATAGGAGAAGATAGACAACCCAGCTTCTTCCGCAATGGTGGCTAAAGGGCTAGCATAAAGATTAAATAACACAGGGCTAAGGATCGAGCCCTGTGGTACTCCAGATGGAGATCCATAGGTCTTAGAGCTAGCCAATGAGGAGAAGACCTGAAAAGTCCTACTGGTGAGGAAGTTTTTAACCCAGCCTAGGCTGAGCCAACAATTCCCAGCAACTGGAGTACTTTTAAAAGAGTTAAATGCGACACAGTGTCAAAGGCGGCGCTCAGGTCTAACAGAAGGAGTGCCACTGTTTCCCCTTTATCTAAATGCTGATGAAGTGTTTCTATAACTCCCAGGAGAGTAGTTTCTGTGGAGTACCCAGCTCTAAATCCTGATTGGGCCACTTGCAAGATATTATTAGTTTCCACAAACTGTGTGAGCTTTCAGATTGATCTCTTCGAATACGATTCCTTCAGTCCTCCCTGATGATATGCCAGCTTCCCCCCCTGAAAACCCGCTCTCCTTGCTTTCTTTCCCTGCCCTAGACCCCAGCACTCTGGCAAAACCTGTTGCTCGAGTCAAATCTGGCTCACCTAATGATTGCTGTCCCCCCTCTGTCTTTCGCGACATCTGCCTGTCCATACCGGACTGCATCTTGCCTTTATTAAACGCCTCATTGGAGGCAGGATTAGTACCTAATTCCTTCAAGGAGGCTGTCCTTGTGCCCTTACTGAAGAAGCCTGGAGCTGACCCGGCTGATCTCGCCAACTATCGGCCTATCTCCCTCTTGCCCTACCTATCTAAACTCCTGGAGGCACATGTTACTAGCTGCCTATCTGAATTCATCAAGCGTTCCAACTTTCTCGAACCTAATCAGGCTGGGTTCAGACCAGCCCATTCCACTGAGGCTGTGATCTTGGCAGTCATGGATACGCTTAGGGGTAATGCCGATAAAGGGACATCACAGGCGCTCGTTTTATTGGATCTGTCGGCTGCGTTCGACACGGTGGACCACAACATCCTTATCCACCGTGCCGAGCAAGCCGGCATCCGAGGCCTGGCCTCTGCCTGGCTCAAATACTTCTTGTCAGGCAGAATGCAGGCAGTCCGGCTTCGTCCCTTCACAGCCGCACAGGTCCCATCCATCTGCGGAGTGCCTCAGGGATCGTCCCTGTCCCCTCTGCTTTTTAATCTCTATCTTCAGCCGCTCATTTTTTCCTTGAAGAGGTGGAATATCACCGTATTCAACTATGAGGACGATCTGCAAATCATTTTCCCGCTTAACACCCCCAATGCAGCCCTTGATTGTCAAGCAGTGATGCTACACATCCAACATTGGATGAACTCCCACCAGCTTAAATTGAACCCAGGGAAGACCGAGTTAATCCTTCCAGGAAACAGTCTCACTCACTGTGGCCCACAGTTCTGGCCAACTGAGCTCGGCTCCCCGCCCGTCCCGGCTAAGTCAGCAAAGAGCCTCGGGGTCATAATTGACTCGGAGCTCTCTCTTAAGCCTCAGGTTGGTGCGGTTGTGTCCTCATGTATGTTCCAGCTCAGAAAAATCAGGAAAGTTTCCCATCTCCTGACACCAGAGGCCCTGATACAAGTCCTGATTGCCCTGGTGCTCTCCCGCCTGGATTTTTCAAACTCCCTGTACTACGGCCTACCTAAATTCCTCCTTAATAGGCTCCAGATTGTACTGAACCAAGCGGCAAGGCTGGCCTATAAAACCCCGAAGTGGCAATCAGCGAGACCACTGCTTCACAGACTCCACTGGTTGCCGGTGGAGCAGAGGACTGCATTTAAGATCGGCTGCCTGACCTTCAAAGCTGTGTTCGGGACCTCCCCTGCCTTTATCAAATCACTGGTCATTCCTTACCGTCCGGTACGCAATCTTCATTCCTCCCATCGGCTTTTGCTAGCTGTCCCTGCTACCAAACTAAAACAAAACGGCGGTCGCAGATTTGCCTACCTTGCCCCCGCCTTCTGGAACCAGTTACCTCTCCCTCTTAAATCTGCCAATTCCCTTCTGGCTTTCAGAAAACTCCTGAAAACTCACCTCTTCACACAGACTGGCTAGACCCCCGTCTCTTCATCTCATTGGCCAGCGCCAGGAAACCTTTCGGTGTCAGTGAGCTATACAAGAATCCCCTAAGATAAGATAAGATAAGATAATCAGGGGTTACATCTGGCTTGTTATAGTCTAGGCTTGGGGATAAGTTATTTGTTTGCTGCTCAGCATTGGTGGTTACCATCGCGAGTTCAGTACATATCTTCTCTACCTTCTCGATAAAAAATTTAGCCATGACTTCACAATGTGCTTCATCAAGTACCGGGGGCATCGGTTGACAGTATGCTCCCGAAAGCTCGCCAACAAATTTAAACAGCACTTTTGCGTTATTATGTGAATGGTATTGTTCACATATTCAGCACGAACAATTTTGCATAAGACGTTGTTATTTCTCTTAGCAAGTTTATAGTTATGCTTGAATTCTGAAGCATAGTCCTTTCTCCAGCCTCTTTCCAAGGCTTTGCATTTCGTTTTTATAGCCTTTAGTTTTTCAGTGAACTAAGGAGCAGTGGGGCAGTGATTATTTAATTTCCTAAGGGATGTAGGGAGGCAGGTATTCACAGATTCCGTAATCTAAGTCTCGATGGCGTCTGCATCTGATATTCTAATGGAAGGGATAGCCGGAATGTTGATCACTAGATGACGATTAAGAGAGTAAATATCCAAATTCTTCCAATTTCTGCCCTTAAATTTGGGTAAGGGGATGAAGGAGTTGTTTGGCCGTTGGTCGATCGATGCCTTAAACCTTTCCAAAAAATGATCATACCAGGTTAAAGGAAGGGTTGTTTGGTATAGGACATTAGGTAAATTTGAAAAAATGGGGTCCAGCAGGTGGCCCGTCTTATGGGTAGGACCTGAATTGCAAAGTAACATATTCATGGCTTCTAGATCAGTAATAAAAACAGAGCCAGTCTTACATAAAGGATCGTTAAAGTGGATATTAAGATCACCTACGATAGTAAAGTTAGCACCATTAAAAGGAACAAGCATTAGACATGCAATTGGTTTCGGATTTCTTTGAGTTAGAGCTAATGGAATTGTAAATGGCAATGTCTTTTAGCCATGTGTATTGGAGTGTATGCATGTGGTGTGTAGTGGAAATATGTGTGTTGGATTGGAATAGTAGGAATGGTGGCATGCTGCGCTTTAGATGAATATGTTTAAAAGTAAACGGCACCATATTGCGATTGCTACAATAGTTAATTGTGGATGCGTTAACAATTGATGTGTGCACTGATGGGTGGTGGTGTGAATGCCTGTAGAAATTGTGCACTGATGGGTGGTGGTGTGTGTGCTTGTTAAAAGCGTGCACAGATGGCTGGTGGTGTGTGTGCTTGGTGAAAAGGTGCCCTGACAGCTGGTGGCGAGTGCGCCTAGTGAAAGCATGCACTGATGGCTGGTGTTGTGTGTGACTGGTGAAAGTGTGCACTGACGGCTGGTGGTGTGTGTGTGTGTGTTTGGTGAAAGCATGCACTGACATTTGGTGTTGTGTGCATGGTGGAAGCCTGCACTGATGCCTGGTGGTGTTTGTGCTTGATGAAAGCGTACATTGATGGCTGGTGGTGTTTGCGCCTGGTGAAAGCGTGCACTGATGGCTGGTGATGTGTGGTTGTGTGTGTGGTTGTGTGTGTGGTTGTGTGTGTAGTGGTGAGTGTGTGGTGGTGAGTCTGTGGGGGTGAGTGTGTGGTGGTGAGTGTGCGGTGGTGAGTGTGTGGTGGTGAGTGGTGATGAGGGGGTGGTGGTGAGAGGCTGGTGTGTGTGTGGTGTGTGTGAGTGTGGTATGTGTGTGTGGTGTATGTGTGTGCGGTGTGTGTGGTGTGGTGTTTTGTGTGTGGTCTTATGTATGTGTGTGGTGGACTTAGTTTGAGTGTTCGTCTCCTGCACACTCACACAGTGCCCCTACACACTCGTACACTGCTCTCCCTGCACACTCACACTGTTCACCCTACATAGTCACACACTGTTCATCCTGCACACTCGCACACTGTGCACCCTGCACACTTACACACTGTTCACCTTGCAGACTCACACACTGTTTACCTTGCACACTCACACACTGCAGTCACTGTCACTCTGCAGTCACTGTTACTCTGCAGTCACACTCACTCTGCAGTCACTCGCAGGCACTCTGCAGTCACACTCACTCTGCAGTCACTCTCCAGTCACACTCATTCTGCAGTCACTCTGCAGTCACTCTGCAGTCACACTCACGCTGCAGTCACTCTGCAGTCACACTCACTCTGCAGTCATTCTGCCCTCACACTCACTCTGTACCTGCACTCACTTTGCACTCACTCTGCACCTGCACTCACTCTCCAATCACACTCACTCTGCAGTCACTCAGCAGTCACACTCACGCTGCAGTCACTCTGCAGTCACACTCACTCTGTAGTCATTCTGCACTTGCACTCACTCTGCACTCACTCTGCACCTGCACTCACTTTGCACTTACTCTTCACCTGCACTCACTCTACACGCACTCTGCACTGACACTCATTTTGCAATTAGGAAAGGGAACAGTTTTCGAGTACTATCAGTTTGTCCAATTTAGCTGTATGTGGCTTTCAGATTATTACTTCTCAGACCCAGGAATAACGAACGTGGGGGAGCTAGGATACTGAATGGGTTTCTATGGGTTTTAGATTGCGCTGACTTGACCGGAAGGCGTCAGAGCGCTTCACAATAGGAGCAGAGCTGATACATGGGAACATTGCAAGTGAACAAATTACAAAAGGAACACTAGGACGTATGGGAAAATTTATAAGAGTGGACAGAGAAAATATAGAGGTAGCAATCGGTACAGTACAGGAGGAAAAGGGATTGCGCGGACTTGACCTGAAGGCGTCAGAGCGCTTCACAATAGGAGCAGAGCTGATACATGGGAACATTGCAAGTTAACAAATTACGAAAGGAACGCTGATAAACAGCTGAAAGGCGTCAGAGCGCTCTTGCAAACCTCTGTACCATTT
Organism: Lissotriton vulgaris; assembly: GCF_964263255.1. Lineage (NCBI taxonomy): Eukaryota > Metazoa > Chordata > Amphibia > Caudata > Salamandridae > Lissotriton > Lissotriton vulgaris. The sequence goes on from NC_141685.1 coordinate 320,210,509, forward strand.
ATTGAAAAGGACAGGGGTGTTAAGTTCTTACAACTAACTCTTCGATATCATAACTTTGTTTTCTAAGACACTAGATGACAATGTTCCATTCAAATAATTTTTCTCGTACTGACTGGTACATCCTGCCCACAGCTTTCAGCCGACCTTGCAGCCGTTTCTCGTACTGAGTGTTACATCCTTCCCATTGCTTTCAGCCGAGCTGGCAGGCGTTACATGAAAATTTAATAAGTTTTAAAGCAGCTGCCGCATTTTATATTACAGTACAGGAGGAAAAGGGATTGCGCGGACTTGACCGGAAGGCATCAGAGCGCTTCACAATAGGACCAGAGCTGATACATGGGAACATTGCTAACAAATTACGAAAGGAACGCTACGATGCATGGGAAAAGTGATAAGAGTGGACAGCGAAAATATAGAGGTAGCAATCGGTACAGTACAGGAGGAAAAGGGGATGTGTGGCGGTTTCCAAGATTACAAAGTACAAGTAGGGGTAAAATACTGCAATAAATGACAGACTCTCCAGCACAAGAAAAAAATGTTACGTAGGCAAGGGGGGCCTGGGGCGAGTGCAACGGGGGTGGCCACGCAGTCATCGTGCTCAGCTTTCCACTACACAAACAAGAGTTGGCCGGGAGCCAGCATGCGCACACACACAGCTGAAATAAAACAAACCGGAGAGTGGTGCACGCGCGCCAAGCATCTGTCTTCAATTACCGCGGGCCCTGACAGCAGGTAATTGAAGAAATATGCCCTTCTGCTGCATGTGTCCGCACGGAATATGCACTAGGAGGAGCAACTCTAACGCCTATGACCTATTGCGTGCTCTCTTGTAAAAACACACGCATGCGAGGGCCAATTGCCATGCAGCTGGCAAAAAAAATCAGCAAAAATCACGAGCTTTCTGGAATTCGGTAAGTACGATTTTCGAAGCTCTCAGAAAAGGACTCTTAGACCACGCCCACTTCGTGGGACATAGGCCGAGCCCTAAAAAGGGCAATGAATTCTGGAAAACTTGCCGCCCACAGCCCCACTAGGCAGTGGGTGGTTCACCAAAAAGCCTGTAAGTGTACAATGAGGTGTAAGGCTTCCCATTTACATGAATATTCTTTTTTTTTTAATTATTGCACTGCCTCCAAGTTTGCCTTCTCGGTCCTTCCTGACAATTGTATAATTGGGCGGAAGCACCGCCGCAATGTCGGGCCCGGAGCTTTCATGTAACCAGGTTTCCATAAGGAATATTGCGTCTGGTTGTGGTTGTGAGTTATGTACAAGATCGAAAATATCTTCTTTATGTTTTGCGAGGGATCTGCAGTTTCAATTAAAAAATGTAAACTCTGTAAGGTGAGCTTCAATTAATTTTCCCCCGCTCATGATTGCTTGATAGAATTTGTGCTGCTAACAGTGTTAGACGACTGTATCCTATTATGTAAAGAGGTACATGTAAAGCTACAGCAAGGGCAGGGTAAAATAGGGCTGTCTGGTTTGAGGGGGATGCAGTCAGCTTTCGGTCTCTTCTGCAATCCAAGTAAAAATCTAGGAGAATATTTTCTAATATCTTTATAAAAAGGAACAGGGGTTGTGGCCCCTGGCCCCAGTCGGACGCGGACAGGCCCAGACGGGCTTGCTTTTGGCGTGCTGCCGGCGCTCCCACTGTGCGCGACCTCTGCGCGGAGTTAGGGGCATAGAATATAAAGCCTGAGAGTCAGCTGACTGCTGACGTCAGCGCTCTCCTCCCCTGCCTCCTCCCGGAAATGGAAAAGACTGCTGCTCCCTCCACAACAAGTGGGCGAACCCGGGTTAACCGGGGAGCAGACGGCAAACAGGTAGGAGTACTTGTTAAATGAAAAGAAAAGTAACAACAGCCCACCGAGAATAGTTTTTTAAAAATAAGTGCAGCTAGCGACAATATACATCTGTCTATTGCGCGTCTGCTGCGTGGAGTGCGGGCATAGAATATAAAGCCTGACAGTTGCTCCCTCCACAAGCGGGTGAACCCGTGGTGGAACGGGAAGTAGATGGCGAACAGGTAGGAGTACTGTGCAATTTAAAATAAAATAAAAGTAACAACAGCCCACCGAGAATAGTTTTTTAAAAATAAGTGCAGCTAGCGACAATACGTCTGTCTATTGCACCTGCTCTGCGCGGAGTGCGGACATACAATATAAAGCCTGACAGTCAGCTGACTGCTGACATCAGCGCTCCGCCTCCCCGACTCCTTCCGGAAATGGAAAAGACTGCTGCTCCCTCGACAACAAGCAGGCGAACCCGTGGTGGACCCGGAACCAGACGGCGAACAGGTAGGAGTACTGTGTAATTTAAAATAAAATAAAAGTAACAACAACCCACCAAGAATAGTTTCTTAAAAATAAGTGCAGCTAGCGACAATACGTCTGTCTATTGAGCGTCCGCTGCGCGTAGTGCGGGTATAGAATATAAAGCCTGACAGTCATCTGATTGCTAACGTCAGTGCTCCGCCTCCCCAACCTCCTCCCGGATATGGTAAAAACCGCTGCTCCCTCCACAACAAGTGGGCGAACCCGTGGTGGACCGGGGAGCGACGGCGACAGGTAGGAGAACTGTGCAATTTAAAAGAACAACAGCCCACCAAGAATAGTTTTTAAAAATAAGTGCAGCTAGTGACAATACGACAATACGTCTGTTTATAAGCTTTAGAGTGGGTATCTTGGTCTCAAATCAGTATCGCGTAGCACAGCATGGCCTCCTCCATCATGTACATGCAGGATTTCTTCCACACCATAGAATGGGACTGATAGTGCTGTTCAATCTTTGTAACCTGAGAGGAGAGATGTATGCTGGCTGTGTAAGTGTCCATATTCTTTTACATCTGGTGGCATCATTCTCAATTAACATCTTTTACAGAGGTGGGTATCCAAGGCAGTCTAAACCAACATTGCTAAGACAGTGCGATGAATACCTACCCATAATTGAATTTAACAAAATCTCTACAGCCGTGGTTTGCCAGTTTTGCTTGCTGTAAGAAATTAGAGTATTATTTAAGAGGGTGAAAATCCACCTAAAATAATAATCACAAGCCTTATCAGCAAAAACCACTCGAGTCACTAATTAAACATATGCTTAACCATCTAGTAGCTTGGCACACAACAGTCAGGCTTAACCTTTTCAGTGCTCATGACGGATCCCGGCTGTCATGAGTCACGGTAGGCGTGTGCTCATGGCGGCCGGGAGCCAGTATAACGTTGCCGCTCCGCCCATGCTCTGTTAATTCCCCGCCTATGCGGGAGAATTAATCAGGGGGCGGAACTCGGACAGCTCCCGGCCATCATGAGCATACGTCCACCGTGATTTATGACGGCCAGGAGCCGTCATGAGGACCGCAACACCACGCCCAACCCCGCCCACCCCCTCGCACTGCAGCGAAATTCACGCCAAGGCGAAAGGGTTAACTTAGAGGCAATGTGTCAAGTATTTGCGTAGTACTTAAACAGTAATGAAGTGAAAACACAACAAAACAAAAATCCTAAGCTAATTTAGGAAAATATAGTACATTTTAATAAACAATACTATACCAAAGCAATAAAAATCCAAAAATTAGAACCAGAGATATGAATAAGCGTCAATCGCGGTCATCTGATCGTGTTAGAGCAGTTGAAAATAAAAAGTTAGGGACTACCCCGATGGAGCATGGGTCGGATACAGGGACCATGTTCCTACCAGTGGAAAGCTTACCTTCTGACTTAGAAAGTTTTATGGTGAAAATGTGGTCTCTGAAGAGTTGTCGGTGATGGTGGGTTGCTTATGAGCGCAATCACGGTGAGATTGGCGATGAAGGCAGGAAAGCGAGCGGCCCAAGCTTCACGTCCATGCCTGGAAATACCTCAAGGTTGATCGGATGCTGTTTGGCATGGGTTCTGGTGGACCCTTCTACGTTCGGACTTTGAAACGTTTCTAGAAGTCATATCTCCTTCAATGGGGCCAACAAGAAAGTCAAGACCAACAGAAGGGGGGTTGGGAGCACACTGCCTCACATCCCAGCACGACTGGTGATTTGACATCAATGACTGGATCTGTGGCAGTGATCCTGGTCTGTTGGGCCTCCAGGCAGAAAGTTGCCAGAAAGTTTCTAAGTCCCACTTCTTGCAGTTTACTGACAGTAAGAGTAGACTTTAAGACCAGCCATGGGTCAATGCATAATTAAATTAGTTTACTATTGCATGGTCACCATTTGTGAATGCCTTGCACTCGAAAATGAAGCCATTTACCTATGTACGACAACCAGTCTGGCTTCAAATCATGCTGCAGCATTGAGACTACTACCTTACACGTCATAAACAATGCCCTACTAATTCCAGATGAAACCACTGCTTCCCAATATTGCTGGACCTCCCAGCTTACTTCAACACACCGATGATGCACAGTTTTACTTGAAAGTCTCCTCTACCTCTAACACCCAGTGTCTCAAACACTGCCTGCTTATAATCCAATCCTGGATGCCAAGCACCTACCAGAATCTCAACCCAACCAAGATTAGAATTTCTGTTTGAAAAAGTAGGGGGCAATTTCAAATCTTGCATACTGTACATTTCCGCTTCAAATACTTGGGAGAGAATACAGGTACAGTGCACAGATTTAATGTTTCGTCATAGCTGAGGGCCATGCCCTCCTAAAAATATAATTCTGGCTACGGGCCTTTGACTGTTTTGCAAAATCATGTAAGTACAGCAAAACTAAGTATGGGCGTAAAATCCGCTCCGCTCGCGGATTTTGCGGATTTTCGGGAAATTCGCAATCCGCGAGATTCGCGGATTTCCTGCAAAATCCGCTTAATTCGCACGCAGCAGATTTTTTTCTGGGTGATTCAATTTTTGCGCCGCGCGGCGTTCACTTACCGTCATTCAGCGTTTGCCGAGTTGTTTTTCTCGATATTTTCCGAGTGCTGCGCCATTTTGGATCTTGCTGCGGGATCCCGCGAGAATTTGGCGAGCGCGATTACGTAATCGCGGCTTGCCAACTTGCACAGCGAGAGTTTGTCAACGCGAGTACGCCGTGATCACATATCGCGGGACTTCGCAATTGCGAGCTGAAGATGCGGCGAGCAGCAACAATCTCGCACTCGCGAAAATATAAAATTTGCAATTCTGCACAAGAAATCCACCAGCAAGCAGCATAAACCTTCTGGAAATGATGATTTTTATCTGAATAACTCCTCAGGTTGACATTTGCCTGCACTTTTTTTGCGAGGACTCCATTTTGGGGAGGGGTGGGGGGGGTGGGAGGAAGGAAGTGCCCCACAGTCTTCAACTTCCTGTTCCTGTCCAGCAGGCTCCTCCCAGTGCTTTGTCCATCTCCTGGTCACTTTTCATTTGGATCTGGAGCTGGAAGGATTACTTTTTGTGGATGCTGCTGGATATTTGGATTTGAGGCCTTTTTGACTTTCTTTGGATCACATTTGGATTAGAAATTTCACAAGTAAGTTTGTTTGGGGCATTACAGTTGCTGCAACTACAATTTTGGAATTTTCGATTTTTGGGCTGTTTTGGGGCCTTTTGCCCAGGGGTACTCAGTGGTGGGTGGACTGAGTCTTTCTGTGGGGTGTCTTGAATTTAAACATCATGGAGGGCATGGATGGAATGGGATTGTGCTGATTTTTCTGTGATTTTCGTTTTTTGGGGCTGTACTTGTGGCCTTTTCACCAGGGGTATTGAGTCTTGCATGGGCCTAGTCTTTCTGTGGGGTGTCTTGAACTTAAACATCATGGAGGGCATGGATGGAATGGGATTGTGCTGATTTTTCGGTGTTTTTCGATTTTTGGGGGTGTTCATGGGGAGGGACAGGCCATGTGGCTGGGGGCCATTTTGAGTGCTGCTACAGGCCCTGGCCATGTGCTGGGAGCCAAGTGGCCATTTTGAATGCAGGCAGTGTTGTTAGGCCTGCAACCATCTTGCCTACTTTTCAACCTTTATGCCCAGGGGTAGTGAGTCTTGCATGGGCCTAGTCTTTCTGTGGGGTGTCTTGAATTTAAACATCATGGAGGGCATGGATGGAATGGGATTGTGCTGATTTTTCAGTGATTTTCGTTTTTTGGGGCTGTACTTGTGACCTTTTCACCAGGGGTATTGAGTCTTGCATGGGCCTAGTCTTTCTGTGGGGTGTCTTGAACTTAAACATCATGGAGGGCATGGATGGAATGGGATTGTGCTGATTTTTCGGTGTTTTTCGATTTTTGGGGGTGTTCATTGAGAGGGACAGGCCATGTGGCTGGGGGCCATTTTGAGTGCTGCTACAGGCCCTGGCCATGTGCTGGGAGGCAAGTGGCCATTTTGAATGCAGGCAGTGTTGTTAGGCCTGCAACCATTTTGCCTACTTTTCAACCTTTATGCCCAGGGGTAGTGAGTCTTGCATGGGCCTAGTCTTTCTGTGGGGTGTCTTGAATTCAAACATCATGGAGGGCATGGATGGAATGGGATTGTGCTGATTTTTCAGTGATTTTCGTTTTTTGGGGCTGTACTTGTGGCCTTTTCACCAGGGGTATTGAGTCTTGCATGGGCCTAGTCTTTCTGTGGGGTGTCTTGAACTTAAACATCATGGAGGGCATGGATGGAATGGGATTGTGCTGATTTTTCAGTGATTTTCGTTTTTTGGGGCTGTACTTGTGGCCTTTTCACCAGGGGTATTGAGTCTTGCATGGGCCTAGTCTTTCTGTGGGGTGTCTTGAACTTAAACATCATGGAGGGCATGGATGGAATGGGATTGTGCTGATTTTTCAGTGATTTTCTTTTTTTGGGGCTGTACTTGTGGCCTTTTCACCAGGGGTATTGAGTCTTGCATGGGCCTAGTCTTTCTGTGGGGTGTCTTGAACTTAAACATCATAGAGGGCATGGATGAAATGGGATTGTGCTGATTTTTCAGTGATTTTCGTTTTTTGGGGCTGTACTTGTGGCCTTTTCACCAGGGGTATTGAGTCTTGCATGGGCCTAGTCTTTCTGTGGGGTGTCTTGAACTTAAACATCATGGAGGGCATGGATGGAATGGGATTGTGATGATTTTTCAGGGATTTTCGTTTTTTGGGGCTGTACTTGTGGCCTTTTCACCAGGGGTATTGAGTCTTGCATGGGCCTAGTCTTTCTGTGGGGTGTCTTGAACTTAAACATCATGGAGGGCATGGATGGAATGGGATTGTGCTGATTTTTCAGTGATTTTCGTTTTTTGGGGCTGTACTTGTGGCCTTTTCACCAGGAATATTGAGTCTTGCATGGGCCTAGTCTTTCTGTGGGGTGTCTTGAACTTAAACATCATGGAGGGCATGGATGGAATGGGATTGTGCTGATTTTTCGGTGTTTTCCGATTTTTGGGGGTGTTCATGGGGAGGGACAGGCCATGTGGCTGGGGGCCATTTTGAGTGCTGCTACAGGCCCTGCCCATGTGCTGGGAGGCAAGTGGCCATTTTGAATGCAGGCAGTGTTGTTATGCCTGCAACCATTTTGCCTACTTTTCAACCTTTATGCCCAGGGGTAGTGAGTCTTGCATGGGCCTAGTCTTTCTATGGGGTGTCTTGAATGTAAGCATCATGGAGGGCATGGGATTGTGCTGATTTTTCTGTTTTTTTTCGATTTTTTTGGGGGTGTATAACTGAACTGATGTTCCTCTGTCTTCCATTGCTTTTAGGTGCACAAGACTCAAGAGAACCACCAGTGCCAGGAAGAAGTCCTGCAGCGGTGTGTGTGCAGCATAACGTCACGCAACGTCACGTCTGGCCTCAGACAACTCTGCAACTCGTGCAACTGCGGCCTGCTGTTCTGACCTGCTCTGAAGAAGATGGCCCCAAAAAAACGTCTCCGTAGCTCCTCTAGCAAGAAAGTTGCTAGTAAGGAGCAGAAGAAGCAAGTTACCAAGGAGGCTGGTGTGCCGGCCGCCACTTTTTTTGGGAGTAAAAAAAAAAGTACGCCTGCAGCAGCAGCGGGATCTGCTGGGGACCAAGCTGGGAGCAGCACCCCCGCTCCATTGGGCTCAGTGCCTCCACCACCACGCCAACTTAAGTCAAAGCCTTTGAGTGCTTCAGAGGCAGTCAGTGTACTTCTTCAATCACCATCGACCAGTGATGTTGGCTCATCGCAAGAAAGTAGCAGCAATGTCCCTGAATCAACACAGTTTGTTGTAACTCATCTGACAAGTGTTGAACAACCACAGCCGCAACAACAACAACATGTGCAAGTACAAGCCCAAGTACATGTGGAAGGAGAGGCAGCGCAAGGAGATGCGCAAGCAGAGGTGCATGGAGGGTCACAAGTGCCCACAATAGTTGTTCCTTCCGAAGTAGGGGCACATCAGGAAATTGACAATCAGACCGAGGTATCATTTGAGGGAGCCACTCCTCCTGATGATCATTCATTGTCTTCCGCATCCCTAGCAAGGAAAAGATCAAGGGGGGTGTCTACATCTTCTTCAAGCCCATCTCCTTCTGATGATATGGATCAAACTTGGGAACCACCACTGCGGTCTGAGAGTGAGGCACACCATGATCTGACAAAGATACCTAAGCGTAAAAGGAAGGTCGTCGAAAAACTCATAGCTATGGAGTGTGATGAGGCTCAACAAGAAGTGACGCATACTGCTGCTGATGAAGCCTCTCACGACGACGAGCCAGTCATCATAAAGGTCACTGCAGACCCAGCGGGCATGCAGCAAAGAGACATTTTGACCCTATCCCGAGAAGCTGCTGAGCGTGATGATGATGTCGACGAGGAGTCAATGGAAACACAACAATCATTGGATTTGGAGTTAACTAGTACACCAACACCTACTGCTTCCATATTTCTTCCTCGCAAGAAGGGACCTCCATCCACCTCGACCTCAATTAGTGGTGGTGAAAGTGCAAAACATACTGAAGTTCGGCAATCCACATCCTCCACTTCATCTGGCATTTGCAGCAGGACCCCCACCACTACCAGTATCGCCGCCTCCTCCGGCCCCCAAAGACATTTCAAGTCTCCAGTTTTCGACTTCTTTAGTGTTTGCCCAAAAAAGGAACACGTAGCCATTTGTAGCATTTGTAAGCTTCGAGTTAGTCGTGGTAAGTTTGGTACCAATTATGGTACCGGAGGCCAGAGAGGTCATCTTAGGAGAACGCACACTGTCCAATGGTTTGCGCATCTAGATGTGATCAAGGAAGCCCGAATTGCACGTAATGAAACGTTGATTTTTCATCTGATGATGACGAGGAGGAAGAAGACGTGTCACACACTTCACTTACACCCAGTACCCCTGCCAGCAGCATACCCCATGTGAGCCACACTAAGAGTGTGGGAGAGAGTGAGACACCAATGCGAAAAAGTTCATCAGCGAGCGTAACTGGGTCGAAGATATCATCAGCATCCCGTAAATGCTTGGTCTAGGGCAACATTAAAAAGATGTTGTTTACAGAAGTGCAATATGAACGCAACCACCCACTGACGCGTCTGTATAACACTAAGCTGGCTAAAATGCTAGCTCTGGACCTTCTCCCTTTTTCTTTTGTTGAAGGGGTTGGTTTTCTAGAATTAGTGGCAGCGCTCTGCCCTAAATGGAAGGTTCCTAGCCGGTTCTATTTTGCCCGAGTTGCGGTTCCAGCACTACATGAAGATGTCCTGCAGGTGATTGGGGCAGCTTTGCAGAAGAGTGCTGTTCACACTATACATCTGACAACAGACATGTGGACCAGTGGCGCAGGCGCTGATTACATGTGCATCACTGCACACTGGGTCTCTTTTTCAGGGGCTAAAGCAAAGCTAAACACAGGTGTTGACCCGGACATTGTTTTTAAAGCTGCTCGGAAACATGCAACACTAGCCATGTTTGGTTTTGGTTTGGAGAAACGTCACACAGCAGAAAACATTTTGGATGTCTTTAAGAAAAAGGTCCTTGACTGGCTGTCCCCAAAAAACGCCAGGTTGGTTATGTTTCCACGGACAATGGCGCCAATATAGTTAAGTAACATAGGTGAATGGGGACTCCCTGTGATACTTTAAGGTCTAGAGGAGGGAGTGACAGTCTATAACAAACAATGAGGGGAACCTCTATACTGACCTATATTTCTTTACATCTGAGCATTAAAGTCTCTACAAGGTTACAATTATGATGCTGCATAAGAACAAGAGATAATTCATTAAGACATGGAATGTATATTTGATTTCTTTCATTTATTTTATATCTTTTGCATAACAAATTATTTTTTTCTTCATTTTCTAGTGATCATTTTATCAAAGTTACAAAACAGTGACATGGTAACATATGTATATATAATTAAAAAATGCATGGTTGGATCATGTCTAAACACAAACCCCTAAGCAATACACATAAAATAACTTTCACTCATACCTTCATTCATACAAATTCAAACTTTCATACCCATTATTCTAACACTACTGACAATAACACAAAACAGTGAAAAAAAGTGAACAACATGTATCGTGTCCTTCGATAGACTCCTCAGAATATGGCTAGACCCCGTTATCTTATTTCTTCCTTTTTGTTTTGAGGGTTAGCAGTTTTTAGTGCTCCTTTCCTTTCCTTCTCCAAATTTTGATTTCTGATTTAAACTGAGGGTGTCTGATGCGTATCATACGCATTTTTTAATTATATATACATATGTTACCATGTCACTGTTTTGTAACTTTGATAAAATGATCACTAGAAAATGAAGAAAAAAATAATTTGTTATGCAAAAGATATAAAATAAATGAAAGAAATCAAATATACATTCCATGTCTTAATGAATTATCTCTTGTTCTTATGCAGCATCATAATTGTAACCTTGTAGAGCCTTTAATGCTCAGATGTAAAGAAATATAGGTAGTATAGAGGTTCCCCTCATTGTTTGCCAATATAGTTAAGGCCATGCACCTGGGTGACTATTTCAGAGTGCCGTGTTTGACGCACTGTATAAACCTGGTTGTCAAAAAATTCTTGGGTGATAAAGACAGTGCAGCGTACAGAGTAGTGGACACCTGCCGAAAAATGTGCAACCATTTCAACCATTCTTTTAAGGCCCGAAAGCATCTGAGGAGCCTGCTATATGAACGTCAAATGCCAGTGAAAGCACTCATCCAGGAGGTGGTAACACGTTGGAACTCAACCTTCTACATGCTTGAGCGTCTGTATGAGCATATACGGTTCTCGATCACTATTTCTTAACACAGGGTACAGCTCAGAAGGAGGACCTGAGGATGGGTGCGGCGCAATGGAACATAGTTAAAAGCCTGACACGCATGCTTCGTCCTTTTGAGTTCTTCACGCGTGCAGTCAGGAAGGAGGACTGTAATGTGGGAAAAGCTATCCCATTGTTGTACATGCTGGAGCACCAACTGAAGGAGGTGTCTTCTGTGTTTGAAAAAGATGAAAAAAACAAAGACCCTTTTGTTCTGGCTGAGAAATGATTAGAGCACCTACAAGGTGATGAACGTCTTAAAATGATCCACTCAAACCAGCATTACATTTGTGCTACTATTCTGGATCCACACTACAAAAAGGCGCTGGCAGGCCAAGCATTCTTTCCTTTTGCTGATGAAGATGTTACAAAGTACAAAAAGCAGCTAGCCTCCTCAGCTAAGAGGTTTGAAAGAGAACGGCAGCAAATTGAAGGAAAAGGCAGTACATCAGCATCAGCAGGCCATCCCCAGTCACAACAATCCACTTCTGCACCTGTGGCTGCGGCACAAGTGACCTCTCAGCCGTTAAAGAGACCGGCAACCGGATCATCTGCACCACCAGACACAACAGTAACATTGGAGGTTGAAGAGGATTGGCTAGCTCTGCTTGGGTTTGGTTCTCAAAAGGTCACAGCAACAGCTAAGCAAAGTGGAGGAACCTTGGAGGAGAACCTTGATTCGATGGTGAAGGACTATCTGAATGACTCAACAGAGGTCTATGTTAATGCTGACCCATTGGCGTATTGGCATGGGAAAAAGAATTGTGGCCACAGCTCTCCAACCTGGCTTTCAACTCCTTGTCTTGCCCACTCGCAAGCGTGTCTTCTGAACGTGTTTTCAGTGCTGCTGGTGGCATTGTAACTTCCAAACGGAGCCGCCTCTCGCCCAAAAATGTGGAGAGGTTAACAATGATCAAGATGAATCAGCACCTCATACCACCAGATTACAGAGTACGAGAAAGCGCGCCGGATGAAGATGAGGTGGACAGCAACATAGATGAGGGAATTTCTTCTCTGTCAGGTGACACTGAGCTCACCCTGCCTGAATTCGCAGAGTATGATGACGAAGCCTTATTCTTATTCATGGACCGTGATACCGAGCCCTGAAAATGAGACAATGAATCAATAACTTTCTTGTTCGTCCTTATTCACTTTTATTCCTGTGTGTCTGTCTTTCTTTGTTGTGCACAGTTAATATAATTCAAACTTTAATCACCTAATCACAAAAACAAGCCCATCAGCAGAACTGTCTTCACTTGTTTGCTTATTGATTTGAAGGTGCCGCAGTCTGCATTCCTCAGGTTCACAAGTTCAGAAGAACATGCTCCTCTATCCTCCTCCTCCAGACTCCTATTTCCATCAAAGCAGAGGGCTGGTTTACGCCCAATGAAGAAAGACTCAGCCCTTATGGGGGTGTTGTTCTACCTCTTTGCGGGTGAGTTGACGGCTCTGGGGCCATTGCTGGGAAGCTCTAATACCGGATAAAAGTGGTTCGGACCAAATCCGAGGCGGAATTTTTTGTGTGTTTTTGCTGACTTGCTTGCCTTTGAGGTGTTCTTTGGGGGGGTTCCGGCTGTTTGTGGGTGAGTTTCGGGGTCTGGGAGCACTGCTGGGACACTCTAATCTTGATTGCATTTGCTTTTCAGGAAATCCGTGATGGCAAACCGGACTTATGGCCTAGCTACACAGCGCGTTTGGACCGAAGGCCGAGAAATATTGTAAGTAGGAGATGTTGCTTTTGGCCTGTTTGGGGGTGTTATGCTTTTTGGCGGGTGGGTTGGCGGGTCTTGGGGCATTCCTTGGAAGGTCTAATACCGGGTAGAAGTGGTTGGGACAAAATCCACGCCGATTTTTTTTGTTGCTATTTCTGACATATTGCTTAATGTAGCGTTTTCGGGGGCCTGTTTGGGGGGCTTCCTGGTGTTTGTGGGTGGGTTTCGGGGTCTGGGAGCACTGCTGGCTATGGATACTTTACTTTGCAAGAGGTTTGAAGCAAATCCATGGTGGCAGAGGGGAGTTAGGGCCTAGCTGCAGAGCGCGCGCGGAGTGATTTGGGAAATGTGGGAAAAATGACAAAGTCCCCATTTTTGTACTTTTGCTCATTGGCTGTTTGGGGGTCTTCTACTCGTTTTCTCCTGGGTTGACGGCTCTGGGGCCATTGCTGGGAAGCTCTAATACCGGATAAAAGTGGTTCGGACCAAATCCGAGGCAGAAATTTTCTTTGTGTTTTTGCTGACTTGCTTGCCTTTGAGGTGTTCTTTGGGGGGGTTCCGGCTGTTTGTGGGTGAGTTTCGGGGTCTGGGAGCACTGCTGGGACACTTTAATCTTGATTGCATTTGCTTTTCAGGAAATCCGTGGTGGCAAACCGGACTTATGGCCTAGCTACACAGCGCGTTTGGACCGAAGGCCGAGAAATATTGTAAGTAGGAGATGTTGCTTTTGGCCTGTTTGGGGGTGTTATGCTTTTTGGCGGGTGGGTTGGTGGGTCTTGGGGCATTCCTGGGAAGGTCTAATACCGGGTAGAAGTGGTTGGGACAAAATCCACGCCGATTTTTTGTTGTTGCTATTTCTGACATTTTGCTCAATGTAGCGTTTTCGGGGGCCTGTTTAGGGGGCTTCCTGGTGTTTGTGGGTGGGTTTCGGGGGGGGGGGTCTGGGAGCACTGCTGGCTATGGATACTTTACTTTGCAAGAGGTTTGAAGCAAATCCATGGTGGCAGAGGGGAGTTAGGGCCTAGCTGCAGAGCGCGCGCGGAGTGATTTGGGAAATTTGGAAAAAAAATGTCAAAGTCCCCATTTTTGTACTTTTGCTCTTTGGCTGTTTGGGGGTCTTCTACTTGTTTTCTCCTGGGTTGACGGCTCTGGGGCCATTGCTGGGAAGCTCTAATACCGGATAAAAGTGGTTCGGACCAAATCCGAGGCGGAAATTTTTTGTGTGTTTTTGCTGACTTGCTTGCCTTTGAGGTGCTCTTTGGGGGGGTTCCGGCTGTTTGTGGGTAGGTTTTGGGGTCTGGGAGCACTGCTGGGACACTCTAATCTTGATTGCATTTGCTTTTCAGGAAATCCGTGGTGGCAAACCGGACTTATGGCCTAGCTACACAGCGCGTTTGGACCGAAGGCCGAGAAATATTGTAAGTAGGAGATGTTGCTTTTGGCCTGTTTGGGGGTGTTATGCTTTTTGGCGGGTGGGTTGGCGGGGTCTTGGGGCATTCCTGGGAAGGTCTAATACCGGGTAGAAGTGGTTGGGACAAAATCCACGCGGAAAAGCCTTTGGGCACTTTTTGTAACTTAGGGTTCGTTAGGGTTAGCCCTAGCAGCAGGATTGCATGTGTTTCGGGGTGTTCTAGATTTTTGCAACTGAGTTCTGGGGTCTTAGAGCACTCGTGAGAATGTGTAATTTTGGTGCAAGTCATTTGAAGAAAATCCATGGTGGGAAAGGGGGGATTTGGCATAGTTAAAGAAAGCCTTTGCCACTATTCTTAACTTAGGGTTCGTTAGGGTTAGCAGTATTTCTATTGCATGTGTTTGGGTGGGGGGGTTTCGAGTCTTGGAGCGATGCTGGCTATGGATACTTTTGCTTGGTTGCTTGCAAGTGGTTTGAATGCAATCCACGGTGGGTAAGGGGGTATTTGGGCCTACTTTTACTTTCAAAGTACGTTTTGTCACCAGTTTTCTGCTAGGCCTCGTTTTTTGCGATTTGATTGGGGGTCTTCTACATTTTTGCGACTGGCTTTAGTAAGGGTCTGGGTGGGAGCACTGCTGGGAAGATCTAATTTTGTTCTAAAACACAGTTTACAGTACACCTAGCTTGAGGGGAAAGATCCGCTACATTAATTTGCCCATACTGATTTATCCTTCAAAAGGTGGCTTAGACAGAGTACGCACTGTCAAAAAAATTGTACTGTCTACTAGGAAAATCAAAGTGTGACTTTTTGCACTTCACAGCCTACATACCTTATATTTATTTATCAGTGGTGTTGTAATATTATATCACTTCCTGTTTTTCGTTGAATAATTACAGGCCGGGTTTCAGTCTGTGCAATGGGGAAAAAAGGATGGAGTCAGGCTTCACATTAGCGAGCCGCAATTCAGCATCCGCCAGGCAGGCAGTGGACAGGGTGTCTTCTGGTCACCAACATTGATGGACGAAGCGTCAGATGGAATGGAGGAGGGCCGCTAATAAGAGGAATTTTTTTCTGCGTGCAACTTACTTACCAAATTCAACAGGACAACTACAACATACAGATACAGTATCCATTGTGTTTTTCTATGACTGTGACTGCATTTCTTGGATCTCTCTCTGCTTCTAAATTGATCCCTTAACACATCACTTAGTCCACTCCACTATCACATCTGCACCACACATAGTCATTTGTAAGTGCTCCTACGTAATTCGCAAGTCGCAGCACGCCCCAGCCCGTAGAGGACTGGGATGGCCCCAATGATGAAGCATGTCACCAAGGGGCAACCCTGGTGAGTGAGGGGACACCTAGAAAAAGAGCAATTTCTCCTTTTCTATCTACTACACCTTCCAGACCAACCCCATTGAGTGTTGTGAATGGATTTATAGTGACCAGCAAGGCTCTCAGGTATCTGGCAACAGAGATCTTATGTTGAATATAGTTATCAATAATTCCACACACGCCCTGTACTGTCGCATTCTTTCTTCCACAGTTGTCGAAAGTACTACTTACTTTTCACTGACATGCATGCAGTAGTGCATGCACTTTCAAAGATTGATGGATAGGTTTGTACCCAAAGATTTGTTTATGTTCAATTGTTTGTCCATGCTGTGCTTTTTTTACAGGGTGTCTTCTGGTGACCAACATCGATGGACGAAGCGTCAGCTGCAATGGAGGAGTGCCGCTAATAAGAGGAATTTTTTTCTGCATGCAACTTACTTACCAAATTCAACAGGACAACTACAACAACATACAGATACAGTATCCATTGTGTTTTTCTATGACTGTGACTGCATTTCTTGGATCTCTCTCTGCTTCTAAATTGATCCCTTAACACATCACTTAGTCCACTCCACTATCACATCTGCACCACACATAGTCATTTGTAAGTGCTCCTACGTAATTCGCAAGTCGCAGCACGCCCCAGCCCGTAGAGGACTGGGATGGCCCAAATGATGAAGCATGTCACCAAGGGGCAACCCTGGTGAGTGAGGGGACACCTAGAAAAAGAGCAATTTCTCCTTTTCTATCTACTATACCTTCCAGACCAACCCCATTGAGTGTTGTGAATGGATTTATAGTGACCAGCAAGGCTCTCAGGTATCTGGCAACAGAGACCCTATGTTGAATATAGTTATCAATATTTCCACACACGCCCTGTACTGTTGCATTCTTTCTTCCACAGTTGCCGACAGTACTACTTACTTTTCACTGACATGCATGCAGTAGTGCATGCACTTTCAAAGATTGATGGATAGGTTTGTACCCAAAGATTTGTTTATGTTCACAATTGTTTGTCCATGCTGTGCTATTTTTTCTTGTCTCCCAAAACCTTTCCCAAAAACCCCCGTACCCATCCATTTTTCAAACGCTAACCCTCTTCCCCCGGGCTGTGTGGTTTTGATTGATGTGTGACTAAATTACAGCAATAAATCCACACACTTGCTGGGGAGGATAAGGTGATAGCAACAGGCTGGTGAAGAAATCCGAGGATATATTCTTACTCTGCTTGACAAAGACCCATGGCTAATGTCAAAGAACTTCAACCGAATTAGTAGTTATACTTTAACCCCTTCCACACTCATGACGAGCTGGGCTCGTCATGGTGTAGCCTCCTCATACACTGATGACGAGCCCAGCTCGTCATAAAACAATGAAAATAGCAATTCCCAGCACAGGAGGGGAATTGCCTTAGCAGCCATGGAGTTAACATTTGTTAGGCTACAATGTGGCACTGTTCTAGTGTACTTCTGTCACCTGCTATATTCTCTATTGTACCGTTGTATTGCTCAGGAGGACAAACCAGATTTCATTTTCTTTTTTTTCATAGGCATGCAACTGCCACTGTGTCACACGCACCACTAGTACCACCGCTATGAGGACATTTTATCCGCCCAGGATTGCCAACCTTATTCGCTGTTTCCTGTGGAGCCAGCCCTGGGCCTAGCCCTACTTGCAAACAGAAATTACAGGTAAGATAGGCGTTTGGTTGGAGGTAGTATAATGGAGTATTAGGAGAGACGAGAGACTGACGGTAGTACTACTAAAGTCCTAGGACTATTCAGGAAAACAAACTTACTGTTAAAACCCCCACCCACCAGACTCAAAAGCAGTAAAAAACAGGTATGGTCAGATAAAGTTTCAAAAAGTATATTTTTATAGCCCTAACAAAATAATCTCCCGCAAGACCCTCCCTAACCCCAACGATTGTCCTTGAAAAGTCCCCAAAAAACCCAATTCCCACCCACCAAAAGTCTCTAAATAAGGGGCAAGGGACACTATGGCAGGGTGCTGTTGGATTTAGCAGCCAGGGCATCATGCTCCTTGCGGAGGGTGGCATGTTCGAAGCGGAGGCCCTCCACCAAGTTCTTATAGTTATGGACCTCCTGCTCCAGGTAGGACAGTCTAAGGGATAAGCGGCGCCGGTGTGCCTTGCAAATCCTGTGGGGGGCAGCTGCTGTCTTTGCTGCTCGGCGGTGGCGTTTGGCTTTGGTAGCCCGGCTCCGTACCGCTGGAGCACTGCGCTGGCTGGCAGCCCGCACGGAGGAGGATGCAGCTGTCCCAGTGGACGTTGTTGTTGTACCAGACTGCGACTCCTCCTCCTCTAGGGCCACCAGCCGCCGACATTCAGCGACAGTGGCATCCAGCCTCCGTTGCCGGGCCATTCGAGCCAGCTCCTTCCTCCTTGATGGTCTCTTGGATTTGGAAGGAGCAACTGCATGAAGAAAGAAAGACATAGTCTGTAACCAATGCTCCTTAAGATTAACACAAAATGATTGAGCAGAAAGTTGTCACAGTACAAGTAGCAAATTGAAAGCACAGTACATAACTATTGAGGACAGTATCTATGTAACCTCCGACTTCTTCATCCTTGCTCTAACATTAGTGGGAGTTTAAGGAACAAATTCTACGAGCACTATGGACTTCCATTACAGTCGACTATGACAGTACACCAGTCTTATTCTTCTTCTTCTCTCTTGTTTAGGAAAATTGGTACGTTATCTTATGCAAGCCGGCATAATGCCAGCGCAGTGAACTTGCACCCGAGAAAAACAGACGCACACCATGGTGAGTGAGACAGACTTGCGTTACTGTACTGGTCCAGTACATGCAGGTGGTGAAGCTCTTACTTTTCTATTACGGGTGGCACTGAGAGTACTCTGTTAAAAGGGCTACTGCTTAATTAATTTAGCTTTCACCCTACAGTGCAAATGAGTATTAGAAAAGGAAAATGAAGAAGCTAAATAATCTGATTATCTATCACTTCACATGGGATGTATTTGATGACATATGGGATGACTTTAGGTGCTTTGCTTATTATTGAGTGAACAGTGATACACCCACACATGAATGACGTACTACTACTAAACTAATGTTATTAAGAGAGGTAGGGAGTGTCCACCGTAATAACCGGATATATGCTGTGCTTGCAGTTGCAATACAAACTACTGCTACTATTCATGGTAGTATTTGGACAAAATTACAACTTCTTTTCCTTGCCTTTCCTACACTGGAACGGACATGCGGGTGCAGTGTTACATGCTCTTCAAAGTAACACTTAGTTCATCCAGTGACCGTCTACTCTCTCTAGATACACATATGCTATCTAAGAGTCAGATAGTACCATGATCCAGGCATCCATCCATTCAAAGTAAATGCACAAATACAGTTTCTGTTTCACCAACCCAGGCTGTTCTCCTTCCACCCATCCTTGCTTCATCATTCACCCAGCCATGCACCATACCATATTCTTTCCTTCCCAGCCACCTCGGGGACCAAGCAAACACATATCATTCTTCTTTGCCAGTCATCATTACATTTCTCGTCCTTCCACACTTACTTACACCCTTCTTTTGCTTTTCGTTCATCCCATCCATCAAGTTCATCTCAGATCTGATTGGGATTCTTCTCGCCAAAAACTTCACAGCTAAGTCAAAGTACATTTAGAGGAGGCTACTACCTGGTTGATTTATAATACACCCATGCAGAAAGCACACTCTGCAGTCTTCAATCTCAATAAGTAAGGAATATATAGCTTACCTCTGCCCGCCACCACCGTGTTATCCCTCACAGAATTGTCCGGCACTTCCACCGCCTCCTCCCCAGAGTTGTCCTCGTCCAATGCCACCACCACCTCCGCGCTGGCCCCGCCTCCAGATGTTCCACCTACAAAGTACATTTAATAATGTTAGAATACACCACTCACTACTATATAATATTTGGTCTAGGAGGAAGAAAGAAATGTGAAAAAAAACAGAATACAATTTAATAATTTGTGACTGTCTACTCTAAAGTATAAATGTCCCTTTTTCCAGGGAAGGCTGTTGTCTTGCTGCACTTTTTGGCACAACTGATGAATGCTTGCTTTTTATTTTTAACACGCACCACTTTTTCTCCTAACAGACAGAAGCTTGACTTCTAAGAACACGAGCAGGATCAAGTTCAAACCAGGTGAGAGCTCGGCTCGACCACAAGAAATGTGTCCAATTAATCGTCAGCACTAAGCACTTTTCCATTTTCAGTTAAACGTTTACTTTTATGACAAACTTGATTTTAAAAAATGTGTTTACTTTTAATAAAGCTTTTAAACTTAAATAGACTCTGTGTTTTTGGTCCTCCAGACTAGAGTGGATGAGCTAAAGGTTTTGGAATGTTTGCAAGCATGAGCCGTGCCTCTGCCATCGGTGATTTTGGGAGCTAAATGACTCTGCCACACTATCTAGTCAGTAAGGAGATTGGGGGTTCAACTACAAAGTCTGTTATCACTGAGGTATGTGGAAAGTCTAACAGCACCTATTATAATTGATAAGCTAAGCAATGCATTATTTAGTGTCCATAGTTCTGTTTGTGCAGATTTGTCCCTGCAACAGTAGTAGAATGGATTGTCCTTCTATCCAAACCAAAAGTAAAGTAGTATCTTATTCTTTCTTGGTGGTCATTCACCTTTTTATTGTTGGCAATTGTCAAAGCATAAACATTTAGAATACTTGAAAAGACATCATGGACAATCCCAGAGGACTGCACTCATTGCATAGAGCTATTGCTGACTAGAATGGGAGTCCAATGGAAATGCCAAATGTGCAATCTTAGTTAGCTACACAGACAGGCTAATAAGAATAATCTAGTAGTCATACCACACGGAGTCATAGTCGAGGCAGGATAAGAATTTAGATCCTGTCTACAAGAAGATCAAAGAGGATTTAGAAAAAATCGAATGAGGAACGCTAGGAAAAAATAAGTACTCTATATTAAAATTAAAACTTACTGGGGCCAGCAAAGGAGCCCTCGCCTGCCCGGTCCTGGCCTGCATCATCAACAGCACCCTCCTCCTCCTCCTCCTCCTCCTCCTCCTCCTGTGTCCTCCTCTTGCCCCTGGGGGAAGCTGATGTACAACATGAAAGAAAGAAAAACAGAAAACATGGATGATATTTGTCAACCAAATCAAACATTTCAAAAGAACTAACAAAATATTTTTGCGAAATAGCAAATAGACAACTACTCCACGGGATATATTATTGACCAATCTCATGTGGTCGACTACGTTATTACTTTAGTATTGCTTGATTTGCGGACCGTCGAATTGGAAACTACCTTATGTAACTCACTAAACAAAGTACTAAAAAGGTTTGCCTAGGATTGGCAGGCAGCAGTCCGCAGCACGCGAAGTGACAGCCAAAGTCCATCGTGATTGAAGATCAGCGACAACACTAACGTTTCCTACAACATTAACAAGTCATTAAAATACTCAAACTATCAATCCACCACCACTATTTCTTCTTATCGCCATGTGTACAAAGGAAGGACTGGACTTGAGTCTGTAGGGGGCTGATTTAGAAGCCCCTTGCGGCTCTTTTGCTCCATTGTTGCGTGACCTTTGTGACGCAGCGGCAGCACAAAAGAGGCGCAATGGTGCGGCGTATATTAACAACGTGACGCATATGGGAGATGCATCACGTTGTAAAGCCCTGCGCCAATAGGGGGCGTTCCGGCGCAAGGGAGGGCGTTCCTGCGCAGGTACGCATCCTAAAAGTGGCTGAGGGAAATCTACAAGATTTCAATCAGTCACTTTGAGCACAATGATGCGTGACTCAAACCCTGCGCCTGCTTGAAGTAGACGTACGGCTTGACGCAGCATTGGGGAGATAGGGCACCCCAGAGCATTGATGGAGCTGCACCATCGTTGCGACGCAACTCCAGCAATGCGCCGCCTTTACGGCACAGATGCGTAACGCTTTGGTGACGTTTTGGGCCCATGGTGCGCCGCATTGTAAATACGGCGCACCATGGGTGATGGTGGCGTGACGCACAATTACTGGCGCATCCCTGCTACTTTGCAGGGATGCGCCGGTAATTAAAAATCTGAACCTTAGGGGCAGATTTATGTTAACTGGTGCATCCCCAGGGATGTGCCAGTTAACGTGCGCCACAGTGCACCACAGCTCCGCCACCCATGGTGCGCCGCATTTATAATGCAGCGCACCATGGTGCAAAAACGGCACAGATGCGTGACGCATCTGTGCCGGAAATGTGGCGCATTGCTGGAGTTGGGTCGCAAGCGCGACGCAGCTCCAGCAAGGCTCGGGGGTACACCATCTGCACAATGCTGTGTCAAGACCTACGCCTGCTTCAAGCAGGCGCAGGGTTTTGACGCAGCATTGCCCTGAAAGTGACTGAGTGAAATCTCATAGATTTCACTCAGCCACTTTCAGGAGGCGTTCCTGCGCAGGAACGCCCCCCCCTGCGCAGGAACGCCTCCTTATGGCGCAGTGCTTTACAACGTGACGCATCTCCTAGATGCGTCACGTTGTAAATAGGGCGCATTGTTTGCGCCGCAGTTGCGTCAAATAAAGTGACGCAATTGCGGCGCAAAGTGGCGCAACGGCCTCATAAATCTGCCCCAACGTGTGTAGCATTACGCAGTTCTTTAAACTACACTCATACATAATTTCACAAGCCAATGACATGAACACAAAATCTAAAACAAATAAGCATAGTAGCAACACTACTGAGAAGAAGGAGAGCAGTGTACCTGAAATGCACAGAAGATTTTGAAATATAATTTACCTACAATGTAATGAGCAGCATTATTGCTCTTGGTAAAAAACAAAAATTTGCACTATAATAACACAGCAGGAGAAAACAGAGTAGTAAAGAAATAGCTACTACTACTCACCAAGCCCGGGGATCTCAAGGCCAAGGAGGTCGAGCAGATCTCGCTCACGGGTCAGGACATCCGTCCAGCGGTGGGTGGCCTGGTTGTAGGTGCGCCGGACCCGAGAGTGGTGGTAAATGGCCTGGCACACCTTCTCCCACCGCTTCCGGCGCTCCCGGATCCCGTACCCGGCACTGATCTTGCCGCCTCCCATGATGGTCCTGGGGAGGCGGCGCTGAACATAAAAAATGAGTTGGCCCACCTCCTCCGGGCTAAAGATCTCCCTGGGCACGACCTCCTCCCCCCTCAAATGCCCGCACGGGAGCCGGACACGGGGTGCGGGACCCTTCCCCTTCTCGGGATGCTTCCCGGCTCCCTTCACCATGGTCTGGGCGGAAAAGAATAAAGAAAATAGAATAGGGAAGAGAAGAAAAGAAAAGAGTTAAAAAAGTAGTTTAAAATTAACCAAAAGTAGCAGTAAACACAAAAATATAGGGCTAGAAAAATAGAGGGATAGATAATAAGTAAAATAGATAAAAAAAACTTCAAACAAGCAAAGGATGGCAGAGATTTGTAGAGGATACAAAGACCATGCCCAGAACCATAGCAATGAATGAAAAAAAAGATGGCCGCGCCCATTCACGACCGCGCGGGTAAGTTTGCGCGAGATTTTGCTCGCGAACACTCGCGAAACTGTACTGGCAAGCCGCACACTTTGCGAGATTACACTTCGCGCCCAGAAACGGAAATACGTCAGGCAAACAAGATGGCCGCGCCCTTGAACGACCGCGAGGGTAACTTCGCGCCTTGCGCTATGAGCGGCTCGCTAAAACGCACAAAACCTTGCAAACTAACACGCCGCAAAAAAACAAATCGCATATTCGCACGAATTCGCGGCTTCCGAATCCGATCTCGCGAGTGTTCGCGCCCCGCGAATCCCACGAAATTGCAGTAAAACGAGTTTTGCAAAACTGAAAGCACTCGGCAGGTGCAAGAGTTCAAACTCATCATTAGTAACCATTCCCTGTAGTGCTTCCTGACTGGGGCCCCTCCAGAGTTCAGTTGCTAGTTGCAACAATTGTATGACCCTGCTCTGACCCTCACAGCAGGCTCATAGAATAGCTACAAGTAGGCCACAAAGGTCCTGGAAAAAAAAATGCACTGCAACAGAAAGCCAATTACAGATAAGGAAGCAGGTGCCAGACTGGAATTTTAAAACAGTGACACATTAATAAACTAACCCCAAATTAATTCATGTCAGTTGAAGCAGGGCTGGTGTGCTTGCTTTTCCCCCCCATAATCTACAGTGATGATGAACCAGAGGGTGGCATTGATGTAACAGAGGGTGGCATGGGTGAAATAGAGGGTGCTGGGAACCTGTGATGATGAACCAGACGTAGAAACAACATAATCGCGACCGTTGCGAGCCAAAATGTAAGTTCACAATTGCAAACTGGTACAAAACCCTCGCGAACTGGCAGAAGTCCTTGCGAACACACAAAAAAAAAAATATAGGGCTAGAAAAATAGAGGGATAGATAATAAGTAAAATAGATAAAAAAAACTTCAAACAAGCAAAGGATTGCAGAGATTTGGAGAGGATACAAAGACCATGCCCAGAACCATAGCAATGAATGAGAAAAAAGATGGCCGCGCCCATTCACGACCGCGCGGGTAAGTTCGCGCGAGATTTTGCTCGCGAACACTCGCGAAACTGTACTGGCAAGCCGCACACTTTGCGAGATTACACTTCGCGCCCGGAAACGGAAATACGTCAGGCAAACAACATGGCCGCGCCCTTGAACGACCGCGAGGGTAACTTCGCGCCTTGCGCTATGAGCGGCTCGCTAAAACGCACAAAACCTTGCAAACTAACACGCCGCAAAAAAACAAATCGCATATTCGCACGAATTCGCGGCTTCCGAATCCGATCTCGCGAGTGTTCGCGCCCCGCGAATCCCGCGAAATTGCAGTAAAACGAGTTTTGCAAAACTGAAAGCACTCGGCAGGTGCAAGAGTTCAAACTCATCATTAGTAACCATTCCCTGTAGTGCTTCCTGACTGGGGCCCCTCCAGAGTTCAGTTGCTAGTTGCAACAATTGTATGACCCTGCTCTGACCCTCACAGCAGGCTCATAGAATAGCTACAAGTAGGCCACAAAGGTCCTGGAAAAAAAAATGCACTGCAACAGAAAGCAAATTACAGATAAGGAAGCAGGTGCCAGACTGGAATTTTAAAAAAGTGACACATTAATAAACTAACCCCAAATTAATTCATGTCAGTTGAAGCAGGGCTGGTGTGCTTGCTTTTCCCCCCCCATAATCTACAGTGATGATGAACCAGAGGGTGGCATTGATGTAACAGAGGGTGGCATGGGTGAAACAGAGGGTGCTGGGAACCTGTGATGATGAACCAGACGTAGAAACAACATAATCGCGACCGTTGCGAGCCGAAATGTAAGTTCACAATTGCAAACTGGTACAAAACCCTCGCGAACTGGCAGAAATCCTTGCAAACACAAAAAAAAAAAAATTAGCGAGAATTCGCGGATTTTGCGGATTGCGAGTTCGCAAATCCGCAAAATTCGCGAACGCGAGATTTGCAAAATTCACCCATACTTAAGCAAAACTCTATTAATGAAAGTTCAGTTTTTCTTTCAACCCCAATGTTCACTTCTCTGTGTATTGCCTAGAGAGCAAAGAATAATAGCTCTCTCCGAGGGAATCACTATAAATTCTTAGTCTAGATCAGATACCCATGTTCCCTGGAATACAGAATTGTCCCTTGACTGTTTCAGTAGAAATACAGGGAGAGCACGAGGAAATATGATTGAAAGACTTGGTGCATTTTTGTCTTGTGCTTTTATAAATCACCTCCTTGGCCTCCTCGCGTTGTAAAAACATGCACCAGGCATACATTACATAATGGGGAATAGCATGATCTGGATGAAAAATGAGCACCCCAGCTGATATGGATTATCCCTGCCTCACTGTAATGTAAACTCTAATGAGATTTTTGTTTGCAGCAAAAACACGCCTTCAGCTGTCTTACAAATAGGGCCTCGCAGAGCCTCTAATTAGGAGAAAATTGTAAAATCCTTACCTCTTAATAGCAAAGTCTCATGAGCAGCGGGTAAAACACATTATGCAAAAGTTGGTATAAGGGAACATTTCAGAAGTGTAGCACATGCATTATCTTCAAGGAGTCTTCTTTTGATCACTGTCATGCTTCAGCAATCTGTATTTGTGTTTTTTAAGCATACTAAGAAATAAAAGACGGATCTCCTTTACATTGAGCACCTATTGTTCAAAAACCTGGCATGTGAATTTTATTTTAGAGGTAGGGTGTGGGGGGCAGGTTTTATTATTATACATAGCAGAGGTCTTAGCCTGCCCAGAGACAGTTTTGGGATGTATAGACCCAGGCCCATTTTTCTCACTTCACTTTCTCTTCTATTACTTGTAGTACAATACATAATATGGCTAGAATAGCCTGTAATCTGTTTGATACATCTGGCCCCAAGTGTAGTATATGGGATTAAAGCCCCAAGGCATACCTTAAAATGATATTGCAAGTCACCAAGGAGTTCTGTGGCCCTATAGAGAAATTAGGCCAAAGGCTGAGATCCTTTATAATGCTGGGGTGACTTGCAATATCCTTTTTATATACTGGTAAATGTACAGCAGAGGGTATCTTATTCCTTATAATACATGATCACACCATCAACCTGCACCAAAGTGCTTAAATACTTGGGGGCATATTACCAAGGGGGGCGATAGGCAATGATCGCCGATTTAGCTGCCGTTTTCGGCCGCTAAGCGGCAATAATTCTATCACCCTATTAGCAAGCTGTCGCTAACTGATGTTAGCGACAGCTTTTAGGCGATAGCCAGCGGGTTGGGGCCCGCTGTGCATGTCAGCGATGTGTATCGCTAATGACATGCAAAGTGGGCGTACCCAACCAGTTAGCGACTGAAAGCAGTCGCTAACGTCGCTATCGCCTATTAGCAAGGCAGACGTAGCGTTGGAAATATTCGTGCTAAGTGCGAATATCTCCAAATACTAACACCTGCCCAGACCAGTTCTTAGCCATGTTATCCAATGGGAGGTATATAACATGGCTAAGAGAATTTTGTCGCTAATGCGTGAATATCGCTGTATTCTCAGCGATATTCACGCATTTCGCCGCTATCGCTGGATATTTTAGCACAATGGAGAAAAACGGTGAAAATAGCATGTTTTCTCCGCTAACATATCCAGCGATAAGCAACAATAAAAAAATTGTCGCTAAGCCTATTTAGCGATAAATATCGCTACTTGTTGGTAATATGCCCCTCGGGTCTTAATTAACAAATGGCCGTTGCAGTCGCAGCGGAGGCCTCGCAGTCATGGTGGGGTCCCATAATCATGGCAGGACTTCTACAATGGAAAACTGCTGTATGGAGGTGCAGGGTCCCTGCCGTAACTGCTAGGCCTCCGCAGCGACTACGGAGGCCATTTGTGAATTAGGCCCTTGGTGTCCACCTCTTTCATATGATAAAGACAGCATGGTTGTAGATATGAAGAATAATGTGAAATTCCGCACACTAGGGTGCTCAGCAATTTATTATGAAAAGTTAAAAAATGCAGCTCAAAATGTGTAGAAAAAATATCAGGTAGAGTGAAAAAAATAAACATGTTGCCACAAATATCTCGTTTCTGTTCATCACTGTTGGTATTAGAAAAAGAGGCAGTAAGGATGAGAAACCTTTTTTCAGTGCATTCCTTAAACTGCAGCTACAATGGTGAGCTGTGACGTGCGTTTCCCTTGGCTGCTGGCTCTGGCAGGTGGCATTATGATCTCACAATTAGCAGCTTCCTCATTTTATTATTCACGAGCAACGTCACAAGTCACTGTAATAAGGAAAGTAGAGACATGCTTTATACCGAGATTGGAGTCTCCCACATATCATAGGAAAATAATGATGTAATTTTCTGATTACCGTAAAGCAGTGATGTCACAGCTGTACTGTAATAATAAAATTCACTACAGATTTTTATATCAGGTTGTGATACATAATAAATAATGTTATGTAATTTAGAAATTCTGAGATTTACATCTTCACACTTGAAACACGAGGGTTTTAATGCTCTTCGTTAGGTGCATTACAGTGTCTAAAGTGGGCTCAGTGATGACAAATAATTGGGTAACACCTCTGCTTTACGCATTTCACTCAAAAATCGCCCCCACAGCCCTCACCACAAACCCCAGTTGGTTATGGGCTCAGAAATGCATGCCTATTTCAATTACAGATTTCCCGGTGGAGGTTTTATGGCGATGCAACCACCTTTAATAACTGGAAAAAAGAGTATGTGAAAGTGCCCATCAGCTTGTTTACACCAGAAGCGAATTGACCAATTGCGCCTGCGTTTGACTGGAGGGTATCCGCGCGCACGGGCAGCTGTGATCAGCCGGTAATGGCGTGCCCAGCCGGAAAGCTCCATTCTGGGGCCGCGGAGAGCCATATTTCAGAGGACTATTGATCTGACCGCAGTTTGTGTTGCCTGATGTCCGCGATCCTGTTTGCAGCCCTGTAAAATAATAATAGTACTCATGTCAGCCGGGTAATTACCATTGATCTAACACAGGGTGACACATTTTTCAGTCATGGCACTTGATTCATACTTAAAACTATGGCGGTGTTGACTGCCCCTTCAATAATTGAAGGTTGCTTCTTGTGAAGCAGCGCTCTTTGCCCAAACTGGCAGCTTCACCCTCCCCCCTTCCTGGACCCTGTCCCCACCCACTCTCCCAATTCCTCTTAGCACTCCTTATTAGACACTTAGGGGCAGATTTACAAGCCCCTTACGCCTCTTTTACGCCACTGTTGCATCATTTTTGTGACGCAGCGGCGGCGCAAAAGATTTTCCATGCTGCAGGGTGTTTACAACCTGACGCATCTGGGAGATGCGTCACGTTGTAAAGCCCTGCACCAGAAGTAGGCTTTCCTGCTCAGGGGGTAGGGTGGGGGGGAGGGTGTTCCGGCACAGGAACACCTTCCAAAAGTGGCTGAGTGAAATCTACAAGATTTCACTCCGTCACTTTTGAGCCCATGCTGTGTCAAAAACCTGCCCCTGCTTGAAGCAGGCATAAGGATTAACGCAGCATTGTAAAGATAGGGCCCCCCAGAGCATTGCTGGAGCTGTGTCGCGCTTGCGATGCAACTCCAGCAATGCGCCGCCTTTACGGCACAAATGCGTCCCACATCTGTGATGTTTTTTCCCCATTGTTGCGCCGCATTGTAAATGCGGCACCTCCATGGTGGAGGAGCCGTGGCACACAATAACTGGCGCATCCCTGCTGATATGCAGCGATGCGCCAGTTATTGTAAATCTGCCCCTTACAAATTAAGCAGACATCTTTCTCCGGCATCACCCTTAGTGTAACTCTAACATTGTTTTGGATTATGACATCTCTTTATTTAGCTACCACGAGCAACTTGTCATCCATATATTATGTTTGAGGCATGTGGGCTGCTGAATTCATATCTTGTGCATAGATCCCGCCTAGTGTTGGGTCCGGATGATTGCACTTGGAAGAGTCTTCGAAGTATCGCGAGATAGGTGACTCCTCCCCTGGACTACAGTGTGCATGGGCATCCTCTCCATCCTCAGATAGTTTTTTTCCGCCATTGGGTTCGGATGCAAACTCCTATACTCCAACTTTTGGAATCAAAAACAAAACTTTTCTAAAGGCCAAAAGGCCTTCGATTCGACGGTATTGTTCTCGCTCGGTACCTCTCTACTCGATCTAGCCTTCCATCTCCAAGCGGTCGTCGACGCAGGCCGTTGGGCCTTTTCGATGCCACGTGAGCCGACCGTCGATGGAAAGAAGCCAGTTTAAAAGGTGCCCACAATGCCACTCCAAGTTCGCACATACTGATAAGCACTCAGTATGCCTTTCCCCAGACCATAAGGAGGAAAGCTGTCTGGCCTGCGCACAGTTTCGATCCAAGAAAACTATTCGGAACCGACGTGCCGCCAGGCAAGAAATGCAGCGACAGGCACCAGACTCGGACAACATCTTCGATGATGACCAAGACCTACAAGAAGCATCAGACTCGGACCTAGAGATCATCACCGTAGAGAACTACTCGGACTCCGATGACAACATCCCACCGGGGCAAATCGTGAGTACCTAGCCCCCGACACCATCTACCCCGTTAACAATGGCTCCGGTCAAGGCATCGCCAAAGGGCCTTAGCCAAGATCATAAAAAAGTTTTGCTTGCCCCGCCATCCAGCTCGGCTCCGAAGCCAAAACCGAAACCTTCCAAAACACCAGGGCCCTGTAGCATCGTCCCAAAGAAGGTTCCAGAGCCAAAGAAGGTCATCGACCTGAAGGGAGTCGATCCGAAAACGGCCGCACCGCCAAAGAGCGTCGAGCCGAAAAAGACTGTCGACCCCAAGAAGGCCGTGCAGCCCAAACTTGTCGAGCCAAAAGTGGTTGTCGACCCGAACAAGGCCATGCAACCAAAGGGCGCCGAACCAAAGAAGGTCGCCGACACGAACAAGCCTTCGGCACCAAAATCCGTCGACCCGGCAAAAGGCGCCGTACCTAAGCCTGCGTCGAAGCCGGAATGACCTATCGGCCCGAAGACACCAGCTCCGAAAACACCAGTCGATCCAAAAAAGACAATCGACTCGGAAAAGGACACTCATCCAAAGAAACCAACTCCAGTCGATCCGAACAGGAACTTCGACTCGGAAGAGGACAATCCTCCGAAGAAACCTACGGAGCACAAAAAACGCGTCGACCCGAAAGTCACGGTCGACCTGAAAAAAGGCCCTGAGCCGAAAAAATCGACTGCTAAACCAAAAGTCGTCGAAAAACCAAGGTCGAACATTCAACCCAGGACTGTTGAGGAAGAACTCTTCCACCCAGATCCCTCTAAAACAAAGGAAAATTTATATTAACCCAGAGACTGGTAAAGTTACCATCCTGCATAGGAAAAAGAGGCCTTTGGACTTTGAACCTCAGTCCCCTATTCCACTGAAGAAAAAGGACTTTGGGGCTTCTCCTTCTAGACCCTTCATTCCTTTTCAACCTATCATGCCTACTACTCCTTTTAATCCATACAGTCCTTATTCTCCTTCTCATCACGGGGACTATGAAGGTAACACAGGGGATGAGCCACAGCCTCAATATGACTTCCCACAGGACCCTGAACCTCAAGAGGAACCATAGGAAGAGCCAACTGACACTTACAACACCCATCCCATCCCCGATATGTCCTCCTATCCTACTAAGCCGTCACCTACTGATGACACCGTAGTTTTTAATCAACTCATAGACAGGGCTGCACAGTTCCACAACACGGATATGCATAACGACCCTATTGAGGAAGACTTCTTGTTTGACACCTTCCCTACATCAGAAAAAAGTGTCAAAACACTTCCCATGTTAAAGGGTGTTCTGAAACATGCACCTGACATATTTAAGGATACAGCCAGGGCATGGGTAATCAACCCCAGAATAGAAAAAAGTATAGGGCAGCTCCTGCAGACCCTACTTACATCAAAGGACAGTTACCACTTGATTCCCTGGTAGTGGCCAACACTCGTAAAAGAGCCAACTCCCAAACCACTGGGGAGGCACCTCCCCCAGACAAGGAGTTAAAGATACTAGAGGCATCAGGGAAAAGAATAGCAGCACAAGCCTCCAACTCGTGGAGGATCGCTAATACACAAGCCCTACTGGCTCGTTACGACAGGGCGCATTACGACCAGCTAGAGACCCTAATGCAACACCTACCTGAGCCTTTCAAAGCACAAGCCCAAGATCTCATACAGGAAGGAAAATTCATAACAAACGCCTTCATACAATGCGCGCTTGACGCAGCAGACACTGCAGCTAGGTCAATCAACCCTAGAGTTCTACTCTGCAGACACGCACGGCTGCGCATTTCTGGCTTTAAAAATGAGGTGCAGTCCACTATCCTTAACCAACCTGTTAATCAGGATTTTCTATTTGGCCCTGCTGTCGACACAATTTTAGATAAAATGAAAAAGGACACAGAGACGGCAAAATCAATGGGGGCATTGCAATTTCAGCAACATAGGGGCTCCTTTCGTCGCTCCTCGTACAGGGCAAATACACGAGGACATGCCACACAAACAACGGCCTCATATAAAGGTAACACACAAAGTTACTTTACCAAAAACACTTCCAGAGGGGGCTACAGAGGTAACAATACCAAGGGAAGAGGACGTGGAGGCAATAACACCAGAGCCTCCACTGCCTCAAAACAGTGACTCTATTACACGGCCTCCAGACCACTTAACACCGGTCGGAGGCAGACTACAACAGTTCCTACCTGTCTGGAATGCAATTACCACAGACAGGTGGGTGAGAGAAATTATCCAGTCTGGCTACTGCCTAGAACTGACTTCTACACCACCAAACATACCACCCAGACATCGTCCAATGTCCAGAGAACACATCACCCTGTTACAACAAGAGGTGAACTGCATGCTGGAAAAGGGGGCCATAGAGCAAGTCCCTTTCCAACAACAAGGGACAGGAGTATACTCCCTATATTTCCTTATTCCCAAATAGGACGGCTCTCTAAGACCCATATTGGACCTCAGACCCCTAAATCAATAAATACTGTCAGTGCACTTTCATATAATAACATTACAACAAGTGCTCCCGTTGCTACAACAAGGGGATTTCCTAGCAACATTGGACCTCAAAGGTGCGTATTTCCACATACCCATCCATCCAGCCCACAGAAAATACCTCAGGTTCACAATAGAAGGTCAACACTACCAATTCAAGGTTTTGCCCTTCGGAGTTACCACGGCTCCAAGAGTGTTTACAAAATACTTAGCGACAGTGGCAGCACATCTAAGGAAGCAGCAGGTCCATGTGTACCCTTACCTGGACGATTGGCTAATACAAGCAAAATCGTACCAACAATGTGCAGCACACACGTCTCAGACAATCCAGCTGCTACACAGCTTAGGATTCTCAATCAACTATACAAAATCACATCTGCAACCGTCCCACATACAGCAGTACCTGGGAGCCACCATAAACACCTCACTGGCAAAGGCATATCCAAACTCAGCAAGGATAGCCAGTATGCAGACACTCATTCGCAAATTCCTGCTACAACACTCTTTGCCAGCTCAGGTCTTCATGCAACTCATAGGCATGATGGCCTCCTGCATATTCATTGTCCCCCATGCCAGACTTCAGATTCGCCCATTGCAGGAATGCCAGCACGGCAATGGAACCAGGCTCAAGGACAACTAAAAGACCTAGTGTTGGTAGACAGTCGCATTCACAACTCTCTGCAGTGGTGGAACCCACAAAACCTTTCCAAGGGGCGACTGTTCCAAGAGCCGGTTCCACAACTAGTACTAAAAGCGGACGCATCACTGACAGGCTGGGGAGCCCATCTCCTTCAATACACAGTTCAGGGGCTCTGGACAAACAAACAGAAAAGGCTGCATATCAACCAACTAGAGTTGCTAGCGATATTCCTAGTCCTAAAAGCATTTCAGAAATACTTGTACAGCAAGACGGTGTTGATCCGGACGGACAACATGACCGCGGTGTACTACATCCAGAAACAGGGAGGAACGCACTCTCCACAGCTGTCCCATCTGGCACAAAGCATCTGGAAGTGGGTGATTCCAAAAAACATTTTTCTCCTAGCAGAACACCTTCCAGGGAAGGACAATCAAGTAACCGACCTGCTCAGCAGGCACAGCCAGCAATTACACGAATGGGAGATTCACCCCCAGGTCCTTCAGCCATTCTTCGAGGAGTGGGGTCACCCAGAAATAGACCTGTTCACCACAAAAGAAAACTCGAAATGCCAATACTTTGCTGCTAGGTTCCCACATCCATTGTCACAGGGCAATGTGATATGGATGAACTGGTCAGGCAAATTTGCGTACGCTTTTCCCCCAGCACCACTGATCCCGCTGGTGGCACGCAAACTGCGGCAACACTCCCTCACACTAATCCTAGTTGCTCCCAAATGGCCGAGACAACCATGGTACACAACGTTCCTGGAACTCTCAGTAGTTCCCAATCAAAGACTGCACCTTGCACCTCATCTTCTAACTCAGAACCATGGAGAAATCAGACACCCAGATCCCAATCAAATGAACCTAGCACTCTGACTCCTGAGGTCTTAGAGTTTGGATACCTTAACTTGCCCCCAGATTGCATGAATATCATTAGGGAGGCAAGAAGACCAACCACAAGAGAGTGCTATGCAGCTAAATGGAAAAGATGTGTTATTTACTGCACCAAAAACCAAATCATCCCCCTTAGATGCTTCAATACGAAACATAATATGTTACCTGCTGCACCTACAAATATGTAACTTAGTATACTCTTCGATACGGCTACACCTCGCTGCCATAGCAGCATACCTTCAAAACAGGCAACACCTTTCACTGTTTAGAATACATGGAGGGTTTAAAAATGGTGATTCCTCTAGGGCACCCCCCTTCCCCAGTCTGGAATCTCAATATAGTGCTTACCAGACTCATGGGCCCTCCTATTGAACCTTTACATTCATGCGAACTACAATTCCTAACGTGGAAAGTTGCATTCTTGGTAGCTATCACCTCACTCAGAAGAGTGAGTGAATTACAAGTGCTTACAATTCAAGAACCTTTCATGCAGGTACATGCTAACAGGGTGGTTCTTAGAACAAACCCTAAATTCATGCCTAAGGTTGTATCCAATTTCCATAATAACCAATCAATAGAACTTGCAGCTTTCTTTCAAAATCCACAGTCAGTAGCTGAGAGAGCCCTGCACACACTAGACGTAAAGAGAGCTCTACTTTACCATGTGGACAGAACTAAATCCTTTAGGAAAACAAAGCAACTGTTTGTTGCCTTTGCACCACAACACAAAGGGAATCCAATTTCAAAATCAGCAATAGCCAGATGGATAGTTAAATGCATTCAAATATGCTATCAAAAGGCAAAACGCACTTTAACTGTTGCCCCAAGAGCACATTCCACTAGGAAAATGGGGGAATCCATGGCTTTCCTCGGAAATATACCTATTGAAGATATCTGACCACCATACACACTTTCACAAAACACTACTGTGTAGATATGCAAACAAAACAGCAAGCTGCTGTAGGCCAGGCTGTCCTCAAAACTCTTTTTCAATCTGCTGCAGCTGGCACAGGTAGCCACCGCTAGAGGAGATACTGCTATACAGTCTATGCACAAGATATGAATTCAGCACCCCATATGCCTCAAACGGAATATGCTACTTACCAGTATGCATCTGTTCTTGGCATGTAGGGCTGCTGACATTCATATCGCCCGCCCTCCTCCCCGGTGCCTGTAGCAGCTGCAGCATTCTCTCTGGCATGGCCATCTCTTACCTTATAATCTCCATCTCTGCCACAATGGCGAAAAACAATCTGAGGATGAAGAGGATGCCCATGCGCACTGTAGTCCAGGGGAGGAGTTACCTATCTCATGATACTTCGAAGACTCTTCCAAGACAACAAGTGCAATCATTCGGACCCAACACAAGTCGCCGATCTATGCACAAGATATGAATGTCAGCAGCCCTACATGCGAAGAACAGATGCATACTGGTAAGTAGCACATTCCTTCTTTCCAGCAACTAGCATGTTTGCATTGATGTTTGAGTTAACTAACAATCTACACACAAATGGGCTCACATTTCCTAATATAATATAACATGGAGAGGGCAACCAATAGATTTTATGAGTGCTATAAACAGAGCTGTGCAGTAGGCTTGGGCAAAGTTGTAATAACACCACTTAAGTTTGTACAATTCCCAGAATGTGCATTTCACAACATTTAGGATATATCATGAAATTCTACATTATGAGCTTTAGCATTTTTATTTTTTACATGAGCGCACATCTTCGGTTGAGATGTTCTGCAGGATACTAGTGGAAGAGTATTTCAAGCAGAGGTGCATATGTGTAAGAGAGTGGCGTATTAACAATAATACGATGAACCCCTGCATTTCTCCCTGCACTGGCGCTAATTTCAGCTGCCTGGCTCCAACGCAGGCATTCTTGCAGCATAGTGTAAGGGTGCCTGCTTTGAGAGAATTAATGTTTATGTGCAGGAAGGGATCTCTTCCTGCACATAAAAAAATTTACAAATGGTGATTTGTAACTTCTGTGTGTGCTACGTTGTGCAGCACACTTAGAAGCTGTAATTCATCATTTTTTTAATGATTGTTTATGTGCAGGAAGGTGTCCCAGGAAGGTGGGGACACCTTCCTGCACATAAACAATCATTCATGGCATTTTGCTGTTTCTATTCGTGCTGCACTATGTAGGACACATATAAACTGCAAAAAGAGGAGAATATAAGCATTTCTCCTCATTCCGCCATGTTAAGACCAGGATTTCCATGGTCTTAATTATGGTGCTGCCTCCTATTTGTGCCACCCTTACAAATAGGGGGGCAGCGTAAAAATCAATGGGTGGTGCGTTGCCACCAAAACACCCATTGCACTCCCCTTTTACGATAACTGTAGTGTGAAAGAGGGTTTTATTTACAATGCGGCATTAAGCCACATTAAGTGGCTTAAGGCGTCTTGTAAATAAGTCAAAGGGTTAATCGCCACTGGATTGTCACTAACACTGACATTCCTGTGACGATATGGGCTTGTAAATATGCCCCAGTAGGTTTCTCACAAAGAGACAATTTCTACTCAAACCAATCTCCTACCTTTATCGTGTGAGAATTCAGAAAGCAAGGGGCATAATCGCATAACAAATGGATGTCAACTGCTTTCAAATCAATTTTTCTCACAGAAGCATAATTACACAAAAAGTTTTGCTCCCTAATACAGTAGATCAATACTGCCATTGTCAATGCTATAAAATAGGGGTATTTACACCAGGGCAAATAAAAGAAAGATTGCATTTGAATATGTGCATGCTAACAACCCCACGTCTCCCTTCCAAACTCTCACCATTGGTCAACCTAATGGTACACAATTAGCCTCTGAGCATCATTGACCCCACTGAAAAATGTACCGATATATACACTGTATGTTGCATCCTAAGTTCAGCGGAGTTCTTGGAAATTTGCCCCTGCTTTGAAGTCATCCAT
This sequence comes from Lissotriton vulgaris, assembly GCF_964263255.1. Taxonomy (NCBI): domain Eukaryota; kingdom Metazoa; phylum Chordata; class Amphibia; order Caudata; family Salamandridae; genus Lissotriton; species Lissotriton vulgaris. The sequence goes on from NC_141685.1 coordinate 320,247,134, forward strand.
GACTTTTTGCCTTTTTACTGAACCCTATTTTATTGGCTCTATGAACTTTAGCCCAGTTAACCAGCAGTAAAGTGGTTGTACTCTCCCTGTTAAATATGGTAACATTAGAGTACATCTGACTGGTACATTTAATTTACTTATAAGTCCCTAGTATTTGGTATTACCTGTTCTCAGAACCTGCAATTTAAATGCTGCTACTGGACTGCAGCACTCATTGTGCCACCCACTAAAGTCGCACTGTAAAAGTGACTCCACGCTGGCCACTGCAGCCTGGGTGTGCAGTTCTGATCTGCTAATTCATCCTTGCAACAAAAAAAATAACAGGCCTGAATCTCTTTTTTTAATACTTATAAGTGCCCCTCACCACCCCCTGAAGTTAAGCCTCAAAAACCCAGATGCATGGGATTTCAAACTAGGACATGTACATGTCCTAGCACTGAAGATCCTCCAAAGTTGTTTTTCCATATGGCAAGACTGTTTCTCCCATAGCTTAATCCTGGTTTGCTCTATTACATTTAATACGTGTTTAATTCAGTTTGGGAATAGCTAGAAAAATATTTCAAGGGCTCATTTTAATATTAATATAAAAGGGGAAGTTAGATTTTATATTACTATTTTGAAAATTAAATTTTTAGAAAGTTGATAATTTCCTGACTAAAACTAGAAGGATTCCTGGAAGGGTACCGGTGTCACCTGATCCCTTATGGCTCTCTTGCGATGAGATCTGTATTGCTCCCAAACAGTGGGCAAAGGGCTCTGGGTAGGAAGAGAGGGTGTCCTCCCTTGACAGGATGGCCTTGGGTATGTGACCAGCCCCTTCCTTAGCATCAAATGATGCCTACCCTGTCACTGGCAGATGAAACTAACACATAGGTTTTCCTCCATTTTGTCTCTCTAGTAAGGCTCGCTCCAAATCCAGTAGGAGTGGAAAAATTGACCAGAACTAGATTAGGGGGTGGACAAAGGATGGCCCTCACCCATCGGCTGACCCTGTGCATACATTTGAACCCCACAGATCTCACCTCGGAACACTCCTGGACCTGTGAAGAATCAGAAGAAGGGCTCCCTGAAATCTGAACCTGCCTGCCTTGAACTTAGGCCCCAGAAGTGTCTCCACCAGGCTGACCTCTGGATTTAGCCGCACCAAACTTCCAGAGACTTATCTCTCTTCAACTGCCACATGGACCAGTTCCAATTGGACCAGCCTTGAATTCTTCGGCTGCCCTCTGTGGGAGTGAGTCCTAACCGTCAAGGGGTGCTACCCAGGCCCTGGATGGTAGGCTGTGGTTAGAGTTGTGATAGCCCGTGTAACAATCTCCTTTCTATGTCCAAACGAAGAGGATTATTCAGGACCAATGTTGAGCAGGCCCCCATTGATAGTTGAGGTCTGTGTGGGACACTCAGTACTTTCCCACCTTCATGAACGGCTTCACTGGGTTGGACCTGTCCTGCTTATGATCCAGCTTGCAGCTTGCCCCACTGATGACTCATCAAAAAACACTTTACCCCATAAAACTTTCTAATCGAGAAGATAAACATTCTACAGGGACAGAACTGGTCCCTATCCAACTGGTGAACTATCATGGTCAGCCTTGCATTCTGACTTTGATCCAGGCAAGCATGACCAGATACCCTTGGTTGGAGCGTTGCGCTTTTTGGCTCTATTTCTAATTCAGTATTTAAAAATGTATATATTTGGTTCTACTCACTGGAGTTTTGTTGTCATTTTATTTATTTAAATATTCTCTATTTTTCCATATTGGTTTGGGATTTTTCTTGTGTTATGTTCTCAATGTGTTGAGCCCAGCCTAAGTACTTTACACAATGCCTGTAAGTTAAGATTGACTGCTTGTGCCAAGCTATCAGAGGTTTAAGCCCTGGTTTATTTAGTAACTTCAGTGGTTTGCCCTCACAACGTTTGTGATTATAATTTCAAGTGGTTTATCCAGCCTCCCCTTCAACTAATAGTCCAGTTTCTTACAGTAGTCAATTGCATACAGGCTGTTGCTCAGCACTGGACAAGTGTTAAGCTTGCCAAGCGGAAATGTTCCACTATTCAAAAACGCTGCCAAAGGATAGAGGAGGTGTATGAAATGAATTGCGTGTGGGCATGCCACCTGCAAATGCATCCAATGCTTTTCTCCCTATTGCAGTGGAAGGATGCATTTTGAATGATATTTAGGGGGCATCACACACGCAGCGATGTGAGATGTGATGGGATCCGGTGACATCAACTCTACTTCCAAGTGTAAACGATAAGATGCTACCCCTTCCAGAGTTGGGAAGGCATGTAGTCCCCAGCAAAGTAATTTCTCCACATTCATCCACAATTGTAACAAGCAGAATTTACAAACTAGATGGAACAATCTCCAACTAGTCCGACTTCCCCATGTAGCTATGTGTAGGATACGTTATCCCAATTTTTTATGATACTCCAGCTTGGTGAAAATGCCCACCAGCCTGTCACCCGGGTGAGCATTCCGCGTTCTGCAATAGAGAACATGAGAAGGAATCCACTGTCAAATGTGTAATGTTGTGGTGGTGAAAACTTGTACAGTTGCACAGCTGCAGAGATAGCATGTGTGTTGAGGTGTGACATTTAAGAAATTAACCTTTAGTACTTGATAGCCCGTGTAACAATCTCCTTTTATTGATAATTTTAAAGTGGCCAGTGTCGGTGTTTTTTCTGACAGACTTTGTAAAGTATGAATCATACACGTTGTAAATATTTATTTGTATTATACCTGCTCCTCAGCTTCTGTCAGTGATTTTAGGGACAAATCCAACAAAAGAACAAAAAATAAGGTGCCTTTAACGGCTATCTGACCAAATAAATCAACTAACAACCTATCTAGCACGTCAAGGAATATTGCAAGGTCATATAAGATTACAAATCTTTTAAAGTTCATCCTGTTTCCCTGCCAGTCGCTTTGTTACATGCTTTGAATGAATACATGCTTAGCTCATTTGGTGTCTGTGACATCTTTTTGTTGGCGACGAGTGACTGGCAGACAGGGCCTTTCCAAGCAAATTGTTTTATGACGGATTCCGTGTTTCTGTCTTTCTTTTTGGGTCTTATATTGCTCACCTTATGAGAAGAGCAGTTGTGCTGCTCTTTCTGCTGCCTTCAGGGGTGCATGTACCAACAGCCTCGTGGCAAGAAACTGATTTGAGTGTAGCTTTTGCTTCCCCTGGGTATTGGATGATACAAGGCCCACGTTCCATAAACATCTAATGAGTAAATGGTGGCCATTTTGACAGATTGGAAATCTGAAGTTTTCCTGTGAGGCCTAATTCATGCATTTAGCACTTTCATGGCGGCAATCTTAACAGTTTAGGAGGAATCGCAATCAAATGTATTGAAATTAAATATTCTTGGTGTACTTGGTGCCCAGCGGCCATTTTTACTTATTGGGAACTTGTAGTTCCAGTGAGGCCTAATTCCTCTGGATAATGGTGGCCATTATAAGAGTTTAGGAGGAATCTCATTTCAATCTATTCCAAAATTGTTGTTCTTTGGGGTACTTGTTGTCTGTGAAGCGGTGATAGGCACACCAACCAAAATACACTGGATTATTGTAACAGATACATCACTCAGTGGATATACATTAAGTTGTAGTACATTCAATGCCTGCCGTGCTGTGATAGGCGCATCAGTTACAATCCCGTGGATTGTGTCACCTTATGCTGCACTTGAGACCTGAGTGTGGTGACAGGCACACTAATTGGAGTTACCTTTTAGCTACAGAGACTCTGTATAATCTGCTATCAGTGACCTACACATTGGACATAAAACTGAACATGGTGATGTGCATACCTATTTCAAAGAAATTGTGATGTATTTAAATCATATATGTATATGGTGTCAATAGAATTTTTCCCTTTAGCATTGATCCATTAATTTCCAGCATCAAAATTATCTGGCACCATTCAACAAAATGTTATTCCGTCTCCATTTTCTTTTGACCAAATCTTGAGTTACCCAATGTTAATTGGAAGCAATGGAAGGGGGGTTTTGAAGCATATCTGGATGCAATTAAGGGTGAGGTTTTTACACAGTAGAAGAAGTATGTCCTGCTTAGACACTGTTTTGGAATTGATGGAAGGAATTTTCTTAAGCATTTGCACCATGTGCCTATGTTAGGGCAGAGTGATGTTCTAGATGGCAACACTGCCATGATTAAGATGTTGGATATCAGGTACTAACATCATATAAATGTCCTATTTGTGTCACCAATTACTGAGAGAATCATTACAGAATATTGTGGGGGGCCTTGAGAACTTTGGCATCAACCTGAGAGTATGAGCTCTTGAAGAGTAAATTGTAAATTGATACTTGTATAGCGCACTACTCACCCACAAGGGTCTCAAGCCGCTTGTACGAATACCGCTGGGGAACCCATCCTGGCTTTCCCTGTGAGGCGTCCACTCCTGGGCACCCCCAAGGTGGAGGCCAGGCATCCTTAGCGTTGTGGGGGCCGTTGTGGAGATTAAGCAAGCTATTGCCCAGAGTTGCAGAGTGGGACTCCATGATTGGAATAGGCACAGAGGCGAGAATTATCAGGTCCGTGGAATTTTGAGCCCAAGACCCTCCGAGGCGGGGAATTGAACCCTGGTCCCAGGCTAGACCTCTGCATCAGGGTCTGCTGCTCTAACCATTGAGCCACACTCAATGGTTAGAGTTAATTTGAGATCAGTTAGTGGTGTTGTATGGTGTTTTAGATTCCGAATGGATTTTCTAGATTCATGCCCTTATATAGGTACAATTCACGTTGCCCTTATATAGGCATGGAAATCAAGCCCTTATTTAGGCATAGACCATGCAATCCAAATACAGGCATGGCTACTTCCATCCGTTCACCAAACGTCACAACGATTTCTTGGAAAACAGCTTAAGCCATTAGGGAATTCCCCTTGCTTGAATATTGATTTCTCCAAGAACTCAGTTAGTTTTACAATGAACATATATTCCTTAGGGGTTCATTCATGACGTTCATATGTCCAACTTTAAGTCAATGCAGGCTTTCCTAAACACCTTCAAGTTATAAATATACTTGCACTTGCTATGGCAAAGCACGGTGGTTTGGAGCAGTTCGACAACCTACTTGCCTGACGCAGCTCGCTACAGCAAGTGCCAAAAGAAGCCGACTCTCCAGCTGACGCAGTGATCAGGAAGCTGCCCTCCTCTGCTGAGAAATCTAGCTCCAGTGTTTCTGACTCCCCTTGCAGGGTGTTGGGAAATCGAGTCCCGAGACAAAGATACCAGACCTCCTTCATTCTAAGGTATGAAGCTGATTAGAAGATAGAGAAACCTTTGGTAGATTCTTGGAGTGGAGAAGTGTGGCTCAATGGTTAGAGCGGCAGACCCTGATGCAGAGGTCTAGCCTGGCGGGTCTTGGGCTCAAAATTCCACGGACCTGATCATTCTTGCCTCGGTGCCTATTCTAATCATGGAGTCCAACTCTGCAACTCTGGGCAATAGCTTGCTTAATCTCCACAACGGCCCCCTCAACGCTGAGGATGCCTGGCCTTCACCCTGGGGGTGCCCAGTAGTGGACGCCTCACAGGGAAAGCCAGGACGGGTTCCACAGCGGTATTCGTACAAGCGCCTTGAGACCCTTGCGGGTGAGTAGTGCGCTATACAAGTATCAATTTACATTTACATTCTTGGCAAAAATGAAACCTATGCTAATGACCATACTTACTTTTTCCCTCATACTAGACCTAGGTTAGGTACATTGGGATAGGCGTAATTTTAGAAGCACCAGTTGAGTATTTTAGCCTGTGTTATTTATGTATGTATTTTAAATGGCTTAGAAACCATACAATGCTATTACAGTATTATTTTATAATACTATTCTCGCTGTACGCATTATACTTTGCATTCTGTCTAACGATTGTAGCAGTTCACCTCTCTTGCATGAGAAAGAAGACTGTTCAATAAATCCTTTTATTGAAAACGCCGTCTCACTATTTCTCTGCCAACTCTGTAGAAACGAAGCATGCACCATTGACTGAGTGAAATACTTATCTATTGTTTCCACGACTCTGAAGATAGTTATTCCAGTCCTAGGGAAACAAAGTTGTCATGTTTATGCGGTTGTCCGAAACTAATACCTTCTTGTGAATTCGAGAAAGTTTCTAGTGACCTCTGAGCTAGCTGGCACTCACAATTAAGTTTAGTGTATTCGATAAAGACCTACTGACCTAAGTCCTACGTCATATCCATAGGATATATTATTCCAATGCGCAGAGCCTATTGGGAATATAGGAACTACACTACATGGCGCCCAATGTTTGGTAAGGCACTAAGTTAACGCTAGATACTAAAGTAACTCAGTCGTGCTGTTCTCAGAGACCCTTTTTTCGGTAATACTCCAATACATGTCTGGAGTGGGTAAACGGATAATATCCACCATAGCTGAGTAGGACAAAAATCCTATGTATTAGCTTTTTGGTTTGTTCAACATTGAAGGATACAGTGTTCCAAAATATTGTGCACCTTATCTTTGTTTCCTCGAAACTTGCTCTGCAACTTTCATTAAGCAATGTCGAATAATGGCAACAACGCCAAGAACGGTGGAGCTGCGGCTGATCCAGCAGCTTTTGACACAACCGGTTTTAATGAAACCAATGATGATGCTATAATCATTCCTCTAAATTTAAGGAGAGCCATCACTATAAAACTTATAAAAAATGGCCTATCAGCAAGAGGTGGTAGAGCAGTTTTTGTGATAGAGGCACATGAATATCACCAGACAGAGGTATTCTATTCTTGGGTAGTCTTCCCTGAAGCAAATCAAGTAACAAATGTGTTTCATTTTTACACAGAAGATGAACCACCAACGGAATACATTCCTTTTGAGGATATAGAGTTTCCACTAACATACCAGGAGCATGCGCTCTGGTTTTAAGGCGCCCTAAAATCAGAAACACCCATTACAATGATGGTGTTTTCACGCGCTGCCATCGCAACGCGACTTTCACATGGCAGGAGGCTTTACATCGCATGCTTTTAGAGCGCATGCTACTAATGCGCATTCACATTTACATCGCTAGCAATGGCAACGCTGGAGATAGAGCAATGACAACGCGGGAGATGACGGATTATGACATTATGCCATGACATGGGAGGGATGAAAGTTGAGATTATGAGTGAGATGGCATTATACGTGACAGGTGATGTCATAGCTACAGATGACACTAAGTGCTTTACATCGCTAGCAATGGCAATGCGGGAGATCTAGCAATGACAACACGGGAGATGACAGATTATGACATTATGCCATGACATGGGAGATGGAAGATGACATTATGCGTGACAGGTGGCGTCATAGCTACGAATTACACCGCGTGCGGCGATTAGCCATGGCAGATGCCATTGACGCTGCCCTCTGTTCTTTTCATTTTTGGAAACACAATATCTGCCTAGTACTTTCAGGTATTCTGGAAAAAGACTGTAGACGAAGTTTGGATTGAAGACAAAGGACGATGCCCTCTGTTCTTTTCATATTTAGAAAAACAATATCTGCAATTTATAGTTATGTGGGAGGACTGTGTGCGTGACAGGTGATGTCATAGCTACCAATGACACTGCATGCTTTACATCGCTAGCAATGGCAACGTGGACGATCTAGCTATGACAACGCGGGAAATGATGGATTATGACATTATGCCATGACATGGGAGATGGAAGATGGCATTATGCGTGAGATGGCATTATGCGTGACAGGTGATGTCATAGTTACAATTGACTCCGTGTGCTGCGATTAGCATAGCCACGGCAGATGCCACTGCGGTAACACAAAAGCACGGATCAGTTCAGTAAAAAATTCTGTACAGATAACACAAATTTTGGATTGAAGACAGAGGACGCTGCCCTCTGTTCTTTTTATATTTGGAAAAACAATATCTGCCTAGTGCTTTCAGGTATTCTGGAAAAAGACTGCAGAAATGAATAGTTATGTGGAGGGCTGTGTGGAATTGCGTGCAAGATGACTGTGATGACATGGGATGCGTGACAGATGACGTCATAAAATAACCACAAGATGACTGCGATGACATGGGATGCATGACAGAGTGCAAGATGACTGTGATGACATGGGATGCGTGACAGATGACATCATAGCATACCTACAAGATGACTGCGATGGCATGGGATGCGTGATAGATGATGTCATAGCATACCCACAAGATGACTGCGATTACATGGGATGCGTGACAGAGTGCAAGATGACTGCGATGACATGGGATGCGCGACAGATGACGTCATAGCATACCCACAAGATGACTGCGATGACATGGGATGCCTGATAGATTAAGTCATAGCATACCCACGGGAGATGAAGATGCATTTATGATAGCCACTGCAGATGGAATAGCGGTAACACGAATGCAAGGATTAGTACAGTAAATAATTCTGTACAGATAACACGATTTTTGGATTGAAGACAGAGGACGCTGCCCTCTGTTCTTTTTATATAAACAATATCTGCCTTGTGCTTTCAGGTATTCTGGAAAAAGACTGAGGAAATGCATAGTTATGTGGCAGAACTGTGTGGAATTGTCAAGATCCTTAATGACAAGGCTGAAAAATTGAAATGCGGTACACACAGCTTATTTTTAAAAACTGGTCCAAAAAAACAATGCAGAAGATGACATATAACATTCCACATGCGTGCAGATGCGACATGAGCACTGTAGCAGATGATGCGACATGAGTGCTAAGATGCGCACGTGCAAGATGACAGATGCTCGCACTAGATTATTCAAGTTACTAATAGACAAAAAACAATTAGCATTGCGCAACACAAAGTGTGGTAGGACTTTTGTTTAAATAGTGTCTCAGTAAACCAATTTTTATTGATACTTTGCAAATTTACATTTCATGTTACTAAGCCCCAAAAGCACTTCTGCAACATAAAACAATAGACACCCTTTATTTGAAAGAATGTAGAACATTTTTTCGGAATCGATTGGTGAGCGTATGTTGCCATTTGTTTTTACACTATATAAACTAAAAAGTCCAGAATTACAATGCAACACGCCCCAGATACTTAATAAACACAGTGGAAGAAACAATGTCATAGCATGCGATTTCGTGAACTGCGTTGTATTTGCCTAAAGCAGCAGAGACACTACAATAGTGTGGGAACGGCATGCACAGTGAATGCGTGCAATGTAATACCTTAAATGATGTAAAAACTGCGTGGTCATTACTGGCGTTGTTAGAGTTGGCGATGTAGCATCATACATCCCCTAAAACATATAAATCATATTACCAGGCTTGGTCCACTAGGTAGACCAGGAGCAACATGGCCTGTTTTAGCCAGCTATACTCCACATCCTGAAATTAGTGAAATGATAGATGTGGAACTATGAGCTCAGCTCAAAGAGCTAATCAAAATCTACAGACAATTGGTTCAATATGTCATGTGGACTCTTACAGTCCAACCTGCAATAATGATTCCACAGCATCCCCCCGCCAGGGGAACACAAATAAAATTACACCACAGACTCTACATTCGGTCTTTGGTAAATTACCCTATAAAGAATTAGGCAGAGACAGTCTGGGTGGGAAACCAGTGAAACCCCAACTGTCTGAAAGTTCTGTAAAGGTCTTTACCAAAAACTCTCCTACTCCTATTAAAAAGAAGTGGGAAAACACTAAACAAACTTCTAAAGATAAGCGTTCTCAATCGCGAGGTAGATCTCCTCAAAAGGAGCCCTCTGAAAGGAGGTATAACCTCAGGAATAGGGATAATTTGAGAAAACCTGATAGATATCAAGATACTGATACACGCTCCTCTCGTACCTTTCAGACTTCATTACGGAAATCCAAAAGAAGACGACGGTCAGAAAACAAGGAAGAACGCGTGAAGTCTAAAGACGATCAGCACGTTCAGAAAAACAAGAAACCTCAATTCATCAAAAAGAAAGTGGCAGGTCTAAAAATCAGACATGCCGAGGATCTTGAGGACACAACTCAAGAATGGGGAATGGGCTCAGACAATGTTGAACAGCGCAGCAGAAGTCACCATAGCTCGCAAGAACTTGAAGGATCATCTGGAGACAGTGGACTTGAATTAATTTATTCAAGTTGAAACTGCAGATACCAGGGTTAGTTCTCCACATAAGTTATATGAAGTAACACTCCGAATGGAGGGAGACATACCAAGAAAGATAAGAGAACTCTTTTGGGAGCGACTCTCTAAGGGTTATGATATTCTTCTAGCTGAACAAGACTGGCCACCACAATTTGTCGGGGAGTGCCCATATGGCGAAGACATCATTATGCCAGCCTTCTCCAACCACATTCCAATTCATTTAAAATATACTTATGCTAGGAAATGGGCAGTGGCCCAAGCTCCTGCACTATATAAAAATCATGTAGGATGGAATGAGGATTCTCCTCACCATAAAATCCAGTTGAAAAATCAACCAACTGCACATAGGCAGTACCCAGTTAAGCGGAGTAGTGTGGCTCACTGGTTAGAGGTGGCAGACCCAGAAACAGAGGTCGGCCCGGGACCAGGGTTCAATTCCCGATGTGGCAGGGTGTTCGGGCCAATGCCAGCGGGCTCGATAAATTTCGCCTTTGGTGCCACTCTAACCATGGGTCCCACTCAGCAACTCTGGGCAATAGCTTGCTTAATCTCCACAAATGGCCCCATCAACACCGGGGATGCCTGGCTTCACCTTGGGGGTGCCCAATAGGGACCATCTCACAGGGAAAGCCAGGACTGGTTCCCCAGCGTTATACAGCGCCAGGAAACCTATGGGTAGCAGTGCGCTTTACAAGCTCAAATACCTTTACACACATTTACAATAAGCAAGAAGCTAAAAAACAGGTCAGGGAGATATTAGATCAACTTGAATACCAAGGGGTGATTGAAACATGCACCTCGTCAATGAACAATCCTTTGTTTTCTGTCTCCAAACCAGGCAATACGTATCGTCTAGCATTGGATTACAGACATCTAAACTCTTGTTGCAAAACTTTTGCAGTACAAAATGCACACAGTGCAGCAATAATGAATAACATTGTGCGTAAAAAGTATAAAACGACATTAGATATTTCTAACGTTTATTTCTGTCAAAACATTGCACCAGAAAGTAGGTATTTGACCGCTTTCTCAATTATGGGGACACAGCGTCACGTCTGTCGTCTCTCTGGGATTCAAGAATAGTCTGGGCTTATTTTCAGCGAGATTAACAGAGTTACTACAAACGTATGATGACGAAGCCTTGTCATATGTCGATGACATCTATCTGACAGATGATGACTTGGATAGGCACTAGAATAGGGTGAATACAATTATATTGGGATTCGCCTCTGAAGGGTACAAATTCGATTTAAAAAAATATAGAATTGCCCATTTAAACATCCTCTTTCTAGGATATGAACTTTCAAGTAAAGGCAAAAGCCGGGCAGCAAACTTTCTAGAGAAATGTGTGCTCCTCCAAGATCCAAAAACACTGAAAAACTTACAGTCGATTCTAGGTTTCCTGAATTTCAAAAGAACATATATTCTAAACTATGCAGAAAGGGTTAAACCTCTCTACGAATTAATCAAAACTGATTTCAAAACAGTAAATTGGACACAAAAGCACGCAGAAATTTTGCGTTCATTGCAAACAGACATCTTAGCAACAAAACATTTGCAAACACGCAGAAATGTTTGCAAATTAGTGATCCGAATCATTCCAGGACAATGCGGGGTGCCGCTCGAAGTTGTTTGGCAGTATACTATCGTCAGAAGGTGTTTGAAACCCACGGACCTTCCCATCCTGTTTTGCCTACCTGGGAGTGTTGCTGATCTGGAGGCTGGACCCAGCATTGCTGAGTGGAACTGTTGTTGGTCGCGGGGGAGCGGGACTGCGAGGCCCAGGGTTCTTTGCGCTCCTGACATCACGCGCACCTGGTGCCTCTTCCTGCCCCTCCTACCCGCTGACCTGGTGCTTCTCAAAGACGACTCGTGGCCCCCGCTCTGCGGGTGCCGCTCGAAGTCGTTTGGCAGTAAACTATCATCAGAAGGCGTTTGAAACCCATGGACCTTCCCATGCTGTTTTGCCTACTTGGGAGTGTTGCTGATCTGGAGGCTGGACCCAGCATTGCAGAGTGGAACTGTTGTTGGTCGCGGGGAAGCAGGACTGTGAGGCCCAGGGTTCTTTGCGCTCCTGACATCACACGCACCTGGTGCCTCTTCCCGCCCCTCCTCCCCTCCTACTTAAGGAACGCCCATAAAGCAACCACGGGACGCACGCGGGGCGGAGCATGGGGCGAAGCCCGGGCCAAGGGAGGCCTCGTTTTTGCCCGTTCTTGACCGGTCAGGACCGGACCGGGCCCACCCTCTTGATTTAGTCATCAGACTTTACCTATTAACTCTATAACCACGGCAGGATGCGAATTGAGGAGTAAGTCTTCTACAGCCGGAGGGTCAACAGTGGGAGGTATGGAAATTTTTTTAATCAGAGCTAACACCCTAATTAATACTGAAATTTCCGTTCTGGAAAAATGATTGTCACAGGAAATTACAGCTAATAAAAGAACTTCCTTGGGAACTATTGCTAACGCCAAAACGCTAGAAAGGATTCTGGATACTGTTCCTACAGTGCCCTGTATGGCTGGCCAAGACATTATTCCCGAAGGGGATGAGCATGTTACGCAGGACTTGGACATTCTAGTCAATGACATTTTGCCTGAAATTAATTTAATTCTTGATAACCATGCAACTACACCCTCTGACCCTGGGGTTACCATTAATAGTACCTTGTCACAGGGGGTCAAAGAAGGGGCTATTCCTAAAAGGAAGCGGGCTTATAACAAGAAAGAGGGAAGTAAGGCTAAATTAGCAAAGTTACAACATGATAGTAATTCACCATCTAGGCCAACGGTGGGGCAAAAAGTTTCTACAAAAGGGTCAGTTGTTCCAACTCCACCCCCCCCCTGTTACTCAGTCTGGTAATGCCCTATTAATTGAAAGCTTGGGAGCCTTATTTAAAACCATTTTATTCCCCCTAGAAGCTAAAATGGAGCAAATTGAACTCAGATTGGCTAACATTGAGAAGGTTACATCTGTCCTACTAGCAAACACAGATATGATCAACAAACCGCGTGTAGCCTTAATTCCTGTATCCCAAATTGGGGGTATCCCCCCTTAGTAGACGGAGGGGCACCTATCCATAGCTGTAGACCCCCTGACCTACCAGGCCCTAACCATGTGAACCAGGCACCACCTAAACAGCCACCTTCCCCTTTGCTTGGGGGTAGTAATGTCCAGGGGAAAATTGATGACTGTCATCTGGGACCGCCGGCATTAGTAAAAGAGAGTAGAGTTAATAAACCACGCTTACCAGACCTTCCACCTGAAGCAAATCGTTTTATGGTGGTCCTGGCGGGAGCCCCTGTTTTAGAAGAGGGGGAAGAAGAAACCTTTAGCTCACTAAAAAACAAGGTAGTCAGGTGGCTAAACTGGAATAGACCCCTGCCGGCTCATTTACATAATGAAATCATCATGGTAAGAAGGGTGCCCTGGTTGGGTAAGACAGTTAAGACCATAAATGGGGATTGTATAACAGTCAATTTTAGAGACCCCAGAACTGTCTCCCATATCTGTGCCGGTTTTAATAGATCATTTGACTCCACTATCCAGACTTTACCACTGTCCTTCTTTTTGCCACTTAACCATATGGTCTATGGAAGAGGAAGGGATGACTGGATAAGGGTTGAGCGGAGGGGAAGAAATAGAAGATTTGAAGCAAGACCAGTCCCTATGCCTTTGAATGCCCCCTTCTGCGACTATAATCGCTTTAGTTGTCTCCATGCAGTAGACTGACTACCCCTTGCTGCCCAGTCATTTCCAATAGGGGGAACTCCCGATATGAGCAAAGAAATACTGGCTGGAAGTGTCGAGCCTCCTGAAAACGACCTTGTGGAGTGTTCGCCAGTGGTTGTAGATCTTATGGCTTGGCAACACAGCTGAAGAGAGTTACACTCTCTTCTGCCAGTCCATCTCGAGCTCGCTGGATAAGTTGGCACCCCTCCGGAAGTCACGAAGGAGGGTGAATCGAGCTAGCCCTTGGTATACGAGCGAGTTACGCCAGCTTAAACTTGACTGTAAACGCGCAGAAAGGGCGTGGAGGAAACAGTACTTAGACTCGGAGAAAACTGTGTTCCGGGCCGCTTTACAAAAATACAAGGCTCAGATCAAGATGGCTAAAGCGACCTATCTTGAATCTACCTTGAATCAGGCCCCAAACAAGGCACAGGCCCTCTTTAAAATCGTCAGGGACCTTGCCCACCCTACGTGTGTGGCCAATTCCGTCCCCACATCGCAAGCTCTTTGTGACTCACTTGCTGATGCCTTCGAGGAGAAAATCTGCAAAATCCTGGAGGGTTTGCAGGACCCAGTCAATTCCTCCACTGGTTTGGGAGCTCCGGAGGCGATGGCCAGTCGACCCCTGCAGAGGGTTTCTCACCTCTGTTTGGAAGCTCCGGCCATGCCTTCCAGTCGGCCCCGAGCAGAGGACCAGGCCCTCAGCTTGGGAGCTCCGGCGATTGAGGCCAGTCGACCCCAGCTGAGTAGTTTTCCCCTTCCCTCCTTGGAGGAGTTTGGCAGCCTGGCTCTTACGATCTCATCTGGCTCGCCTCTTGATCCTCTTCCTCCAAAACTCTGGAGGGTGTTTCAGGAGGAACTCTTCCAGCCTTTGCATTCCATCTGCTGTCAGTCGTTTGAAACAGGGACTGTACCGGGCTGCTGGAAGAAGGCAGTGGCATCTCCACTCTTAAAAAAACCTATGCTTGACCCCGCTTGCCTCTCCAACTACCGGCCAATTTCCCTGCTTCCTTTTCCAGTCAAGATCATGGAAAAATTGGTCACCCGCACTCTGTCCGGCTTCTTAGAAGGGAACACCTGGTTGGATGAGACGCAATTCGGTTTTCGCCCAGCTCATGGGACGGAATCCGCGTTAGTGACCGTGTTAGACAATCTGCGGGCGCGAGTCGACAGTGGTCGGGCAGCCTTTCTGGTGCTGCTCGACATGTCGGCCGCGTTCGACACGGTCAGCCATCCTACCTTGATATTGAGGCTGGAAGAGTGCGGGGTCAAAGATAAGGCCAGGGACTGGCTAATTTCCTATCTGGACAACCATCAGCAACGGGTTTCGCTCCCTCCCTTCAGCTCAGAGGAGCGGAGAGTAGGACAAGGAGTACCTCAGGGCTCAGCCATCAGCCCTATACTCTTTAATATTTACCTCCGCCCTCTAGTTCAGCTCATTAAATCATTTGGGATCTCTGCATTTAATTATGCGGACGATACCCAGCTGGTCTTTTCACTGGAGGGACAGGATGCAGTCCCATTGGAGACCTTCCACCGGTGCATGCAGGCTACAGCGGAATGGCTCCGATTGAACTCGTTGCAGTTCAATGGAACTAAGACAGAGGTCCTGTATTGTTCCAACGACCGAGTTCCCCGAGATCTCCCAGACGACTTCTGGCCCCCGTCATTCCCAGAGACGGTGTCAGCTGCACAATCGGCGCGCAATTTGGGTGTCATTTTTGGGCCCAACTTGCAGCTGGATCTGCATGTGAATAAGACCACCTCAACGTGCATGATGCTGATTCGCATGCTGCGCAAGGTTTTGCCCCTCCTCCCCGAGCAAGCCAGACCCGAAGTAGTGCGGAGCACCATTCTAAGTCGACTCGACTATTGTAACGCACTACTTCTGGAGGCCCCGGTAACACTTCTGGGCAAGCTCCAAAGAGTGCAAAACATGGCTGCCAAACTTGCCCTCTCCCGCCCCTACCACAGTTCTTCTACGGCAGCGTTACAGGAACTCCATTGGCTGCCGGTCCATCTACGCATTCGCTACAAAGCAGCGTGCATTGTGTTCAGGGCTATCCATGGCCTGGGCCCGGTCCCTTTGCGGAGAATGTTCGCCTGGTACCTTCCATCCCGAGCTCTACGCTCCTCTTCATCCAGGCTACTTGTAGTACCGCGTTTCCAGAGAGTGAGGATGGGTGGCTGATCGTTCAGAGTAGCGGCGGCCAAACTCTGGAACTTCCTGCCAATATCCCTAAGGAGTCTTGAGGACCTCTTAGCCTTCAGAAAGGCGTTAAAAACCTACCTTTTCCCTAGGACAGGCTAAGTTGCTGAATCTGCTGGTTCATCGTTCAAAGCGCCAGGATGCCCTTGGTGGTGACAGGTTTGCGCTATATAAATATACCACAATACAATACAATTCACCCACCGGCCCCCACCACTACCAACCCAGAGGAGTACTTGCCAGCAGTTGTAGTACAACCGGGTATAACTCACCCGTTGGCCTCCACCACTACCAATCCTAAGGAGCACTTATTAGTAAATTTAGTACCACTAAGAGAGCCCCTTGCCCCCTCTCATTTACAAATGCATGTGGTTTTGATGGGGCAAATGGGGAGGACCGGGCTCACTTTGTTCACACTATATATGGTGATTCCCTCAATACACTTATGGTCAAACTAGATCTGTTAATCCATCAGCCAGCAGATGACAGTGAGGGCAATATTATCCCGACTTTCGTAGGGAGAAACTCAGCATCTGTTATTGATTATTTGTTGGTCTCAGCCAATTTTAGCTCTCTTTGTGCCATACCGGAAATAGTCGATCTAGGCCTCAGCGACCATAATGCCATTACTATGCTGACATCAATCTGGGGGAGGAAGGCACCAGTCACCCGAGGGACCGTTGCTGAAATAATACCCTGCAGACAGAATGGTATTAGGATCAAATGGTGTGGGGATAACTCTGAAAGGTTGCTGCGTAAAATTGTGGTAGCTAGTTTCCAGGAGCTGCAACGTAGTTTAGACGATAATGCAGCTGCATCATGTACTGTTGCCGAATTTGAGAAACTTAATGAAATTATTAAAAGGACCTTAGCTATCACTAATGCCAATAACAAGAGGGCAACCGTAGGCTGGTTTGATAGGGCTTGCACGAAGTCCCTTCAAGAGTTAAGGAAAGCTCTCTCAAACCGCCCTAAGGACAGGGAAGCTGTTAAACTTCTTAGGGCAACCTATAATTACCACCTGAATTGTAGAAAGCAGGAGCTAAGGGAGGAGGCGTGGGACAATCTCTCAAAAGCGGCAGAGTTGCGGGACAGTAAGCTTTTTTGGAATACCGTTAATAGCCCTTTTCTCCAAAAAGAGGAATTCCCTGTATTATCTGTCCAGGTCAGCGAGGAAAGCTGGGTTTTGTACTTCACCGGTATCTTTGACCCGGGCGGGGAAGATTCTACACGTTCTGGTACAGTAGCTATTGGTCCAAAGTTACCCCTTAACATTACAATGCTAGAGGTAGATAACGCTATCTGGAATAGTAAGGGAGGGAAGGCCCCAGGACCAGACGGGGTCCCGGTTGACATGTATAAAACGGACCCATTGTTATGGGGCCCCCTTCTGACACAGGTTTTTAACGCATCAGTCAAGGAAAGCACTCCATCTACATGGGGTGAGTCCATAATCTTACCTATCTATAAGAAGGAAGATAGAGGTGAGGCTAAGAACTACCGCCCAATCTCCCTTCTAGATTCATCCCTAAAAATAATGAGCAGGGTGCTCCTACTGCGTTTGGAAGAGTGGGCAGAGGATAACGGTATCCTTGCGGATTCCCAATTTGGGTTCCGCCAGGGCCTTGGTACTATCGAGCAGTGCATTAATTTAGATTTAATTATCGGTAAATACACCAGAGCCAAGCAGGGCTCTTTATTCCTCTGCTTCGCGGATCTCACCAGCGCATTTGATTTGGTGGATCATGCTTTATTGTGGTCCACACTGCTTGACTTGGGCGCCCCTGCTGCAATTATCTATTTTCTGGCCAGATTATATAATAAGCTGTAGGCACAGATTCGATTCGGCCAAGCGGGGGAATGTACCAATAAGATTATGGTCAAATCAAGGATTAGGCAAGGCTGTCTACTTGCCCCGCTGCTTTTTTCCCATTTTATAAATGCTATGGACTCCGAGCTGAAACTGGTTAATGCTGATGCACCGCTTGTTAAGGGCCAAGCGATCCCGGTACTGCTATATACAGACGACACCGTTCTATCATCTAAAACGCCAGTAGGTCTGCAACGACTCATGAATAGTTTTTTGATTTATAAAGGGGAGGAAATTAAAAATTAATAATTCGAAAACTTTTATCATGGCTTGTGGGAAGAAGGTGAAAAAGTTAAGATCATTCCAGTTTAAGGATCAAAAAATAGATGTGGTGGATAAATTCTGCTACTTAGGAATTACTTTTAGTAGCAGTGGTACATGGGCACCTGAGATACTTAATATTAAGGCTAAGATGGGTAAGGGGGCTTCAGGGGGTTTTAAATTTGCTTCTAAAATAGGAAGTCGCCGTACGCATGATATGTTAAATGTTTACCGACATAGAGGTGCTTCAGTGGCACTCTATGGTTCGGGAGTCTGGGGACATTGTCATCATGGGGATCTGCAAGTGGCCGAAAATGACTTCCTAAAGAGGCTTCTTTGCCTCCCAACTTCGGCTTCAAATG
Organism: Lissotriton vulgaris; assembly: GCF_964263255.1. Lineage (NCBI taxonomy): Eukaryota > Metazoa > Chordata > Amphibia > Caudata > Salamandridae > Lissotriton > Lissotriton vulgaris. The sequence goes on from NC_141685.1 coordinate 320,265,674, forward strand.
AGTTGGTTCACCAAGAGGTCGGGTTGGAGTATTTGACTGATTTAACAGGATTGAGACCTCTAATGGCCTGGAGATCTATCTGGGCAAAGGATGAAACAGGCCTCACCAGGAGAATAATTATTGATTGCCTCCGCCTGGACAAATTCAGTCAGATACCATGGCTTAAATATGTCTTGACTTCATACAGAGACGTGTTTGATCTGGACGTTTTTGTGGATCCAGCAAGCGCCATTAATAACCCTAAACAGGAGCTTAAACATGTCTATCTGGGGGCCAAAGCAAAATTGCGTAGTGAAGCCAGCCGCCAGTTTACAACACATCTATTTTACCATTCAAATAACTTGGCAGGCTTTGGCTTTTCGAAGTACTTAAAAGTGGTCACCAAGCAATCTCACCAGTATGTCCTTACAAGATTGAGATTAGGCATTGTTCATAACCAGGTGGCTTTCCCCCTGATGAAAAAGCATACGTCACTCCCCTGTCCATGTGACGGAACTTCTAAACAGAGCACTGTGCACTTTTTGCTTATCTGCCCCCTGTACCTGTATCTCCGTATTGCGTACCTTAAACCCCTTTTTAAGAAATATTCTGTGTCTACTGTTAAAGCTGCTATGATGTTTTTATTTGCACTTGATGTACCGGATGTCGTTTTTTTTACAGCGACTTTTAGTCTGAAATCCGAGTCCGCCAGGAAAAGTATGGAATTTATAACCTAACTGTGAATGTACCCCTTCCTGTAAATCTAGCTGCTATGCCGATCGTTATTCCACCCCTTGTTGTGATCACACTGAATTCCCCATATTTCAAATGTTTTTAACAATTTTTTAGTGGATATGTTTATAACTTCCTGTGTGCTTTTATGATTGTTTTTTGAATGATCGAATAAAGCTTTTGAACTGAACTGACAATGCGGATTCACATACTTAACTTTTAACGAAGGTTAAAAAGTGCCAATAGCAAGCAGAAATGAAATTCACTTCAACAGAAAAAATTCTGACAGCGGTTCAAACTGCAGTAGCAAAAGAGAGAGCCCTCGTACAGGGTGAACAATTTATGGTTGTTACACCTGTACCTGCCTAGGAGGCAGTAACAAAAACAAGCATTCCAAATACAAAAGCTTTATATCCAAGATGAATACATTGGGTTAAGCCTCTTGCTGCAACAGATGTTGAATAGATTTTTGATCCATATTTGAAAATACAAGCATTTCAACAATACGAACAAGAATGTCCTCTGACCACTGAAATTTTGCCTCTAGATCAGTATGAATGTATAATTTATACTGACGGATCAGCTTAACCCTCTACGAGGGGTAAACAAGCCTATAGTGCGGCGTGCGCGATCGTTAAAGGTTGTTGGCGCGATGGCAAATTCAGATCAATGGACACTAAAACACAATCTCTAGGAGATTGTACAGCTCAGCGAGCTGAACTATAAGCATTCAAGATGGCGCTTGAGAATACAGACCGCAAATTCCCCACATTCATAGTGTGCGATTTGTATTATTGTGTTCAATCCTACAATGAATACTTGCAGTACTGAATTTAAAACGGTAACGAAGATGCAAAAGGTGGCACAATCAAGCATAGACTGCTTTGGGAACAATTAGTTCAGTTATGACAAGGACTACAAAACACTCACGTGATACATACGCTGAGTCATCAACATGATGCTGTTCACGTTGCAGGGAATTCATTGGCTGATGACGCCGCAAAGGCAGCTGTGCAAACGGCTTCTGTAGCTGCAATCCCTTGTTCAAAAACTAAAATAGACAGCAAAATAATGCTAGCTGTCAACGCTTCAAGCAAAGACAGTGGTAAAACATTACCGAAAGTGTTTCCACTCAAATACTCATATATAACTGATGCGAACAATGTTCAGTTTGCTCGAATCCCTTTAGTGGGGGATAGGGTAATTCCAAACATGGAACATAGATTAGGACTAATCTGAGCAGCATTGAAGAGCTCGCCTCTGCTCATGCAGGTGTTTCCGCCACAGTGTCATTATTAAAACAGAGAAACTGGTGGCCACGCATGAGGAAACCGACCAGAAACTATGTTTTGAGATGTGAAATCTGCCAAAAGATGAAAGTCTCTACAGTGAAAGGTCCTGCGCAGACGCCCCTGTTAATTTCAGATAAACCATTAGCTTGCGTTTACCTGGACCACTGCGGTCCTTTACAGAGGGATGGTAACTATAAATATATCATGGTCGCAGTGGATTCGTGTTCAAGGTTCATTTGGATGTGACCTCAGCGCTCGGCTGATGCTCGAACTGTTATAAAAGATTTGCGAATCTTTATCGGCACATACACAGTTGGCAAGCTACATTCTGGCCAGTGTCCTGCTTTTGGCTCTCGAGCTTACAAGGAGGCCATGGCCAAATTTAGCGTTGCATTGCGGTACTCTAGTCCATTCCATCCTGAGGGAAATTCGGTAGTGGACATAAAGCAATTTATAACAGCTAGGGTATTAGGCTCGGTGATGGGTGGGTCAAACATCTAATAAGTGTCCAACGTAGTCTTAACAATCTGCCTTGAAGTTCTCTAGGGGGTATCACTCCATATGAAGTCCTTTTTGGGACTAGAATGATAGTAGTGGACCTCGAGGGTCAGACTTTAGTAGTAGGCCAAAAACCGTTTGATATCAAAGACCGTTTGGCTGTTTTACAGGACTTAAAGAAATAAGAACAAAACAAAGTAACGTGTTCCTGAAGCTAACCACCACTGAAGAAAAAATTGACCATTCCAGCAAGGCCTATCTGGATTCCTAAGCTTGGGGATCTAGTCAGAGAGAGGATCGCAGAGAAGAAGGAATTTGGGCCTTCTTATTGACATTACTAATCACCAGGTAGGGATGAGGAATCACTGTCCATTCAGTTCCCCATGTAAACACACTTAACAATCATAAAGGAGAATGGACACTTGTAACTGTGTGACCTTGGTTCACTTAAAAAGCCCTCTTAAACGCAATGGTTATCTCGATTGTGGTTTATCTTGTTTCTCCGCCCCACACATGCATTATGGCATTATCATCAGGTTTTATAATGTGCTGTATGCCAGCCTCAAGCCTGAGGCAACCCGATGATACAGCACATTATATGATTGTTTAGTATGTTTACATGGGGGAACTGAATGGACAGTGATTCCTCCTCCCGACCTGGGGATTAGTACTATTAAGCAGCGCATAGCTGCGGGAGTCAACCTTACCTACATTAAAAGGTGGAAAAGGTACCAACCAAAATCACAAGGAGTGGCAAGTATGGAAGATAATTGTGGACTAAGCTACACAGAAGATGACATTAATGAAATCCTCGTGGCCCAGCCGCTATTACAAAAAACAGACCTAACGCAAGCCCTGGCACAAACAGATGATTGGGAGTCTTTGACAGAGAAAAAGAGAGGGCAGATCCGGACAGCAATCCACGGTATAATTATGACCGAGTATTTAAGATCTAAATCCGCTCCGAGGGGCCTATGGGTAAACAATGCCCCACGCATCTTCCTACACAATTTGGTGTTCCGACGAGACTGGTCCTCAATATCTTGGTAGTGCACTCTAGATTATTTAGTACTAATAGTGAAAACAGCAAAGAGATAGTCTGATCAACTACTAGTACAAATTCAAGCATGTGAAATTGAACTTAAGAAAACAGTACATATTTCTGTCTATAAAAAGAAACTAGAAGAAATTAATAAATAAATGAACGAAACGCAGGAATATATAATGCAAAATAAACTACAGAAATTGGGTAAAGACCTGAAAAGATTCAGCCAAGAAAGAATGTACCTGTACTCCAAGGAAGAATACACAGCACCAGAGGCAGGCTCTGACAATAAATCAGGGGGTTGGGATTCCTCTGATACCTCTGAAGGCGCTGTAGAAGACAGCACAAAAGGGAGAGGGAAAAACTACTACTGCTATCAATGCCCACGTAGAGGCAATAGATGGCAAAGGCCGAACTTTACAGGACACCAAATGCCTTTTTTCCAACCTTATATGCTACATTATTCACGCTGGATGAATCCTTACAACCAGGGAATGCAACTAATGCCCCACATGATGGACTACATATGCCGGGAAGTGAAAATCTACACCAACAACCTCCTTTTTTAGAGAGAGGTCAAAACCAACAAAGAGGACGTCAAAAAAATCTGGCGTGGCAAGACCAACATCGAAATATGATGACGCGGAGTATGTCATCAGAGAAAGCAGGCACCAGCAAAGCGACTCACTAATAGTGAACCTTACAGACATATCTCTGTCAGAAGATCAAATCAAAGTCCTGAATAAAGTACTAGGATTCGTCCCTACACCCACGCTAGATATCTTTAAATTAAAATATGAACTAGCCGAGTTTTGCAGAACTCTAAAATTGAAAGCATACTTTGCAGGCACAGAACCCCGAGAAAATGAGGGTGATACTAACTTGAGAAAAAAATCCACGTTCAATCCCCCAAGCAATATGACCCCAATAGAAATACAGACATTCGAGCAAGCACTTATGAATGGTGCTGATGAATTAAGGAACAACAAGAGGAAACCCTTCCAGAACTTAACAAGGAATGAACGAGAAGCCCTTGAAAAAACTACAGAAGAATGAGAAAATAATCATCAAGCCAGCCGACAACGGGGGAGGCATTGTGATTTTAGAGAAAGAAGGCTACAATCAACAATGCCTCTCCCTCCTCTCAGACACCACATTTTACAAGAAAATCATGATTGATCCAACATCGAGATTACAAAACACCATTAAAATAATGATACATGAAGCTGAAACAAACGCATGGATATCGAAGAAAGAAGCTGAATACTTGGTAACACAAGAACCAAAGATATCGTTCTTCTATTTGCTTCCAAAAACACACAAGAACAGATCCCCACCACCGGGTCGCCCGATAGTTTCGGGGATAGGTTCAGTGTTAGAACCCTTTTCTAAGTTTGACGACCAGTTCCTTAAACCATTAGTACAACGAACACCAACATATTTAAAGGATACTCGAGACCTACTGAACCAACTAAATGGAATGAGTTTCAATCAAGATACAATGCTTCTAGTAGGACTAGACGTGGAGTCGCTTTACACCAGCCTCCCCAGAAAGAAACGTTACAGACTCTGGAAAATATCCTTTTTATGGAAGAATGGAATCATCGCACCCCACAACACTTTGTACTAGAGTGTTGTTGGTTAGCCCTGACAGAAAACTTTTTTGAATATGATGGAACTTTGTTTTTACAAAGCCATGGCACTTCCATGGGAAGTGCTTTTGCTCCTTCGGTAGCAGGTCTATACGTGAGCGAATTTGAGTCCCAACATGTACTTAACAATACCAATCCATTTGTCACTAATATATTGTTTTGGAAGCGATATATAGATGACATCTTAATGGTATGGAGAAATGATAAAGCCTTGAATATATTTATTGAATGGCTGAACCGGAGGGATAAATGCCTGAAATTCACTTTTACAGCGGACAGAAACAGCCTGGATTTTCTCGATATCACAATCTTCATTGAGAAAGGACCGATGGAAACCAAGACGTATTACAAACCAACATCAAAAAACAGTCTCCTGTCATATAACAGCTACCACCCAAAGCCCCTGCGAAAAAATTTACTGTACAGCCAATTTTTGAGGCTCAAAAGGAACTGTAGCAAAGAATGCGATTACAGAAGACAAGCTAAAGAACTGAGCCAGAAATTAGAGAATAGAGATTATCCACCAACTACAATAGCAAAATGTCGAAAAAGAGTGAAACATCAGCCCAGAGAATGTCTTTTACAGACACAGACAAATATAAAAGAACCAATCACTGACCTCATGACATGCGTAACCACATACTGTCCAGCAACTTATGCAGTGCAAAAAATTGTAAATAAGAACTGGCGTATCTTGACATCAGGAAAATTCAATTGACCAAAACCAAGATTCCCGAATAAAAGAACACGCAATCTAAAAGATTTGCTCATGCATACACGACCACAGAAGCACCAAAAAATGACAGTCACCAGAAATATTGAGGTAGTTCCATTAACAGGCCTCTATCCATGCGGAACCTGTCTGGTGTGTAAACTAACAACAGTCACGAAAACACTACAACTTACAGATTCACTGCTTTGGACTCAAAGGCAACATACGTAGTGTAATTCATCACATGTAATTTACATGAATCAATGCCCCTGTAGAAAGAAATATATAGGTATGACATGCAGGAAAGTCAAGACAAGGATTGGGGAACATAAGAGTAATATCAAAACGAGAAAGAACACAACGAAACTCTGTGCCCATTTCATTGAACAAGGCCATAAAGCTGAAGATCTGCGATGGACCGTAATAGAAATGCTACACGACAAAACCCAGAATGCAGAAACATTATTGTTCGAAAAGGAACAAAGATGGGTTGACCGATTGAAAACCAACTTAGAAGGATTAAACGATAATATACCATGGCATCAATTTGCTAAATGATGCCTATCCATCTATTTGACATAATATAGGGCTGTTCACGTTAATCACATTGGTTACAGAGACTCCAACCAGACTCTCCCTGTTATCGAGAGCCATAACAAACTCCAAAATGTACCATATATGTCAGGCCAATAGGAGTGTAACTAGCAATATTAGAAATTAATATCACAAATAGAAAGAAATGACACGTATACTGAATTAGCTAGTAAAGGTAGTAATGACCACATGAGAGAACTTGCTAGTCCTTTCTTAATGTTTATTAGTTCATAGTAGCAAAGAGACATTTTTGTCATCCTTAAGAGGTGATTTATGAATAATAAACATTTAATAACGACCTTGGAATAGGTCCCCTCTATAAACGCGCAAGTTTGCATAAAAATTTTTTTCCTTGTAAATCAAGCCGGTAGATAGAAATCGCATCTATATTTATTAATACAAATGAATAAATTATAGGAGTACCCCGCCTATGCCGGATTACTTATGAAACTCACATTTTGAATCAAGACGACTATTACACGCGTAGTCCCATTTCTATGATGACGCCACATGTGGTAAAAAGACTCTCGTAATGTGACTTCCGCGTCCAGGGGCAGAGCCAGCACAAGACGCGGAGCAGTCTCCACACGAGGTTAAGACCGTAGCCGGTGATAGAGGGTTATTATTGTATATCTAGACAATTCTAAACTGATGAATGTTCGTGCACCTTCCCATTACAGCCTGGGATAAAGACATCCGATTATTCCCCTGATGACACATGCCAAATAACTCACAGAGGTAATTTTTAGTATAACAGGCGTTTATGTTTGGAAACAAGTAGCGGTTGCTATATATATTGCCTGTTCCATTTCGATACATTTTGTGGGATGGTACCGGAGGAATTGGACTATGAACATGTGTTCAAACACAGTACTCCTGATACTTAAGAATACAGACTTAATACACTGAATGGTCTCAGAGACAACAAGAGACTACTAAAATTAAAGAGGATATGCGTAGAGATTTTACAATGATAGAGGTGTTTTCAAGTTTAGCTTTTACCCAATGGTCTCCATAAAAACTGCTCTAGTGATAATGAAGGCCTAATGTGGCCAAGTATTTTTTAACTCAAAGTGAAGAAATGAAGTGTACATTGTGCTGTATGCATACCCCGCATTTGTTGTGTATGTTTCTCTAATTACAGGTGCAATATTACCTCGACAGAAACTTAGTGGTCACACAAAACCCACTCCAATTACTGCACAAATCGTGTGAGTATTGTTTTTATTGAGTCCTGACGAATGCCCCATAGACCCGGCTGGGCGAGATAGGGCAGAAACATGTTGACTATTTTGTGACGTATAACAAGATCCAGTAACACGGTCTACTATTATACCCAATTAATTGTTAAGAACAAACCCCATCCAACTTTTGATTAAACTTTGCATGAGGATGAAGGTTTGTTATTTTATAACTTTTGTGGGCACTTATTAATCTCCAGGACACTACTGCGCTTCCGAGAGATTGCCTCAAGCTTGAGTCTGGCATATAGCACATTATAAAACCTGATGATAATGCCATAACGCATGTGTGGGGCGGAGAAACAAGATAAACTGCAATCGAGATAACCATTGCGTTTGTGAGGGTTTTTTAAGGGAACCAAGGTAACGCAGTTACAAGTGTCCATTCTCCTTTATGATTGTTAAGTACCTTCTTATTGACAACAGTACCTGTCCTAGCAATCCGCAAATCAAGAACAGTATTACTGCCACCCCCTTGCTGGTAACAAGGAGAACACGTTTGTGTCCATCGACTTGTTCAAACCACAGCATGTGGCCGATCATAAGCAGTAGGCCAAGTGGACTCCACCGTTGTAGCAGACGCCCAGCTCTGGCTACTATCCAAGAGGTTCAAACTGAGAGATTCATCACCTTTGAAGAATATGCAGTGTGAAATGAAGGTGTATGCAACAAAGCTATTGAACTTGTACCTCTTGAGACCCAAATAACAGTTCGTCAAGAAACACCTGTCTTCAACGAAGTAGCATTAGACTACATAAATGTATTAAGTGATCAAGTGGTTCCAGTGATTTCAACGAATCCTGATGCAATCCCAACAATTGACAGAACTGCCTCTGGCTATTTCATTTACTTTGATACGAGTCAAATGCAAATGCTTGATGAAAGGGTTTTAATGGTTTTGCATTTGACTCGTGAGGGACACCTAGTAAAGGCTAGGAGAACTGCAGCTTGATGTAAGAATAATTTCAATGCATTGCATTTGACTTGTGAGGGACATCTAGTAACGACTAGTTGAACTGCAGCTCTTTGTAAAATTATTTTGATATTGGATACTATAATATTCACTGCCCACTGCTAATCTCATCCCATAATGCTTTGCAGGGCATTTGGTTGGGATTGTTTTTTTGCCAATAACTGTGCTTGGGGTGGTCCTAAGAGGATGGGACCACCACCGAAGTTCAACAAGATGTGCTTTTTGTTTATGCTCTTTGTGTTCAAGGCATCTGCTTGGTCCTCCCCCTAGGTTAGGGGGGCCACACAATCATCACCTCTCTCATTGCCTAATGCTTTCATTGAAAAAGTTCACTTTTGTGAATTGGGTATATGCTTTTTAGCATGTAAAATCGCTTTATCAAAGCATCTGAGGGTGTTGTTGATTTAACTTCTACGCTACGTGATTAAGCACAGTTTTTATACTGTGCTACCTGCAATTTGTGGAGTGCGAATTAGTACAAACTACGTATGCTCCGTTAGCGTAGCATAGTTCTATACCCAGGGTTAGAGACAACTCTACTGATGATGAAGTGTCGTTAGCGCATTGTCCAAATTTTGGGATTAACTCTTTTAAGAGGATTAAATGCCACATGGTTTCTGTCATTCAGACCAATTTGGCATGATTGCATCTTACCTGATCTGCGCTGCCTGCTATGCTGAGAAGAATGTGTACTAGACACATGTCTGACACTCCAATCAGTCATGCCAACGGATGTTGATACTTTGCTTGAACCAGCAAGTGCCGAAAGAAGCCGACTCTCCAGCTGAAGCACTGATCAGGAAGCTGCCCTCCTCTGCTGAGAAATCCACCTCCAATGTTTCTGACTCCCCTTGCGGGGTGTTGGGAAATTGATTTCCGAGACAGAGATACCAGATCTCCTTCATTCTAAGGGATGGAGCTGATTAGAACCTAGAGAAACCTTTGGTAGATTCTTGGCAAAAACTAAACCTATGCTAAATACCATACTTACTTCTTCCCTCGTACTAGACCTAGGTTAGGTACATTGGAGTAGATGTATTTTAAAAGCACCAGTTGAGTATTTTAGCCTGTGTTATTTATGTATGTATTTTTATATGGCTTAGAAACCATACAATGCTATTACAGTATTATTTTATAATACTATTCTCGCTGTACGCATTATACTTTGCATTCTGTCTAACGATTGTAGTAGTTCACCTCTCTTGCATGAGAAAGAAGACTGTTCAATAAATCCTTTTATTGAAAACGCCCTTCTCACTATTTCTCTGCAAACTCTGTATAAAAGAAGCATGTACGATTGACTGAGTGAAATACTTATCTATTGTTTCCACGACTCTGAAGATAGTTATTCCAGTCCTAGGGAAAGAAAGTTGTCATATTTATGTGGTTGTTAGAAGCTAATCCCTTCTTGTCAATTCGAGAAAGTTTCTAGTGGGAGTGTGACAAAAACCTGGGAAATGTGGATTCTTTAGATGAAAGTGCTGTTTTGTGTATGGATGAACTTCCTTCTCGGGAGCACAGTAAAGTGGAAAGTGCAATACTGGTAGAAAGTGTTCCTTTTAAGAATTTGTTTTATCGAGTAGGCGTCAGGGAGGTCTCAACTGATGTGATAGCAGACTCTGAGTCACCCATAATGGTAATTGAGAATAATGATCGGAAACATTTCCAAGGGTTCAAACTGTGGTCAGACCTGTAGCATATGGAGGAAAATGATTAAGGTTTTGGGTGAATTTGAAACTGTGGTAACATTTACAGGTAATGCCACAGGTAATGCCACTCAAGCCACTATGTAAACTGAAGAGCGTGACACATCCCTTTTAAGGTGTTTTGAACAATGAATTCTGGAAGGTATTTTGGGTCCTAACAATCCAGAAAAGGTGCTATTTAAGTAAGAATGTATTAGTAAATAAGCAATGCAGTGTGAGATTTGAGTTCCCTAAAGAGTTTACTGAAACCTTTGGTAAACTGAAGGGTTTCAAACATAGGATTCAGCTTAATTCTAATGCAAATCCTGTTGTACCTAAGCTCACAGATATTCCACTAGCTATAAAACTAGTTGCCTAATCAAGTCGACAAACTACGTGCCCAAAAATTTTTTAACCTATTGAGTACTCCAAACAGTTGTCTCCAGTTGTACTGACATATAAACGTAATTATAGTTTAAGGATGTGTGTAGATGTAAGGGATGTAAACTGTAGAATTTAGATGGATACACATTCTTTTCCAAATATAAAGAAAATGTTGACAATGATTAAAGGTGCACAGTTTTGTTATACCTTGGCTATGGCTTCAGCATATCACCTGATTGTTTAGCATGACGACTCATGTCCCTTGATATCATTTGCAATGCTGGAGGAAACATTCTGATTCAAGAGAATGTGTTTTGGATTGGCTTCTGCTTCGGCTGTCTGTCAACTTTTAATGGACACACTTTTCAAGGACATTGAAGGAGTTACATGGTTTCAGGCCGATCTTTGAGTTTCTGCTGAAGACAAAGCTGTTCACGATAGTTGATTGATGTATGTATTGTCTTTCAATGAAGAGAAAGGAGTAACTTTAAAAATGGAGTAATTTAAATTTGGAGTACTCTGTGTTAAGTATTTGGGACTTAGGTTGTCTGCAAGTGACACTGAACCTACGGAAAATCTTGTGACATGTATTGTGGTGTTAGGGTTTGTACTAAGAACATAGCCCAGCCCCATACTGTGTAATGAGGAATGGCCCTGTATGTCTTTTGTTTTTACTTTGTCATGAATAATGTTCCTTGCTTATATATTTTACTATGAGGGGTTTTCAAGTTGGCTCCTTTTGCACATGCATAGAACAAAGTGACATTTATGTACAACCTGATGCAGGAATAAACTGGATATTGGAAAGGGGCGACCACTCGGTCCCCCCGAACGTATGGTTGGGTGCCCTGATCCCCCCGGGAAACCATTTTGGGTGGAAGGCGTGGCTCGGCTGGTATGCCCAAAGTGGCGTAGCCGGGGCGCGCCTTTTTCCCGCCCAGGAGGGGTTGTCCTAGACACCCGCACAGAAGGCCACGCCCAGTAGGCGTACCGGAGGAGGGTTTCCGCCCTCCCGCAGATGGATAAATTGAGCGGGAATCCGAAGAAGCGTCCTCTTGTTCCTGTGCTCTGAAGGCTGCACCCACTCGTTGCTCGTGAGCCCTCGACGGAACAAGCAGCAATTTTGAGAACTTGTAATCTTGTTATTTCTCTTTCAGTTATTTGGAGTACGAAGGATCCAGGACCTCGTTGATCAACTAGAGCTGAGTACTCGAAGCAATGGCCGGCAAGAAAGCAGGAAAGGGCTCCGAGATGGAGAAGGTATTGCGCCATTTGTCGAACCGAATGGCGAGCATGGACCGAAAGCTCGGAAAAGTTGACTCAATCGGCCGGGGTTTGGCCGAAGTTAAGAAACAGTTAGCGGCCCAGAACAGCTCAGGCCGCCCTAAAAAGGTAATAGGCCCGGCCTTGCCGGGAGTAGTCCCTGAGGGTAGGGGGAAGCGTGTTAAGAGGAGGGCGGTTTCTGGGGAAGATCCGGTTCCCGAGGTACCCCCAGTCGCCCCCATTACACCGGCAGTCAGCCCGGTACCAAACCCAGATATAGGTTTATCGATCCCGGTTGTAATTACCCCTGTTAATGACGAGGAGATGCCCCCGGAACTGGTCACCCAGTTAGCGGCAGTGCTGCCCTGGCTCAAGAAGAAGGCAGGGGGGGCAGTGGCCGCGGGAGACCCGGCCGAGGAAGCTAGGCTAATAATCGAGCAGTTACGGCAGTCGAGAGAGGCCGCGACGGCGAATGTTCCTCTTGTTCCTCCACAGGTGGCGCCGGGAGGACCTGCAGTTAGCCGGGAAAAGGCGGCAGACACAACGGTCGATCCTGGTAAGCACACATTGCCAATGGCAGGGGAGGGTTCATTACCTTCAAGGCGTGAAAGGGTGGCCCAGCACATCCCTGCGGCCACGAAGGAACTGATATGGGGGGAGAAATATGTGAATATGTTTTCCTTGTTGACTGACCATCGCGAGATGGAATTTGCAAAATCCCAGAAGGATTTGTGGCACCCCAGTGTATGGCGGGCCAAGATGGCGGAATTTAGGGTCGATGAGACTGTAGCAAATTGGGTCAAGGCCTTTTCGATATTTACGGCAGTCATGGGGGAACGCAAACCAGAAGTTATGACCGAGTTGACCTGTTATCAGAAAAGGATTATGGATTTTTATACCATGTATGAGGGGGATGAGTGGAAAGGATACGATATGAAATTCCGAAAAGCGAAAGAGTTTGATGCAACTTTGACCTGGGATTGCCTCGACTCGGTGTCATGGCACAAGCAGCTCTTGCCTGGGGCAGCAGGTACGTCCTCGCCGGGCGGGAGCGGGTCGGGGTCAGTTCGCCAAAAGCCCGCGGTGCCCTTTCGAGTGGGCGCCGGTGGGGAATACCAGCCCAAGACCGGCGGGAATGGCGGCAAGCGGGGGGTTTGTTGGGGCTTCAATAGAGGCAACTGTAGCAGGCCCCAGGGAGCATGTAGGTTCAGGCATGCGTGTGCGGGCTGTGGGAACTCCTCACACCCGGAGAGTAGCTGGAGATCTAAAAACAGCGGAACAGGAGGAAAAGGGGGGTCTAAGCAAGAGTGAGGTGAAGCTTTGTAACTGATTACCTACACCTGTCGATATCATGGCTCTGACTCCTTGGTTGAACAAATATCCTGATCATGTATCCGCCGGGGTGTTGAGGAATGGATTCCTATATGGCTTCAACATCCCGGCGGGGGATTTTTGGGGGGACTCTTTTTGTAAAAATCAGTTATCTGTCCAACTTAACCCAAGCGTAGCTGCAAGAAAGATTTCCAAAGAAGTCAGCTTGGGGCGGGTGGCGGGGCCTTTTTTATCGCCCGCCGGTGGCGGATTTCGTGTGTTCTCCGCTAGGGGTGGTCCCAAAGAAAGACCCGGGGGAGTTTAGACTCATTCACAACTTGTCTGCCCCAAAAGGTTCTTCGGTGAACGAAGCCATTGACTCGGATATTTGTTCAGTGTGGTACGCATCGTTCGACGATGCCGTGGCCATTTTAAATCACCTGGGCCCCGGAGCGCTGATGGCGAAATCAGACATTGAATCGGCATTTCGGCTTCTCCCGGTACACCCGCGAGATCAGCGATTGCTAGGTTTTGCTTTTCAGGGGAGTTATTACATGGATAAATGCATGCCTATGGATTGCTCTATTTCTTGTGCCTATTTTGAAATGTTCTGCTGTTTTTGGAGTGGGCATTCACCGAGGCCACAGGGCATAGGCATGTTATGCACTATCTGGATGACTTCCTGTTCCTGGGAGCAGCCGGCAATACGAAATGTGCGCAGGCGCTGCAGGACTTCTGCATCCTCATGCGGGAGTTTGGAGTCCCATTGGCACCAGGTAAGACGGTCGGACCATCTACTTCACTGGAGTTTCTGGGAATTGAGCTCGATTCTGTGGAGGGATGTTTTCGTTTACCGATCGAAAAGGTGGCCAATTTTAGGGCTTCCTTGACACAATGCCTGGGCAAAGAGAAGGTGACCCTGCACCAGTTACAGCAAACAGTGGGTCAGCTTAACTTTGCCTTGAGGGTGATACCAATGGCCCGCCCCTTCTCACGCTCTATTGCACAAGCTATGGTTGGTCTCAAGGAGGGACACCACCGTACGAGACTGTCGGCAGAGGTTCGCCAGGATATGCGCATTTGGTTGGCATTTCTGGCGGACTTCAACGGTCGAGTTGTGTGGAACAAGCCACCAGCGTCTTCAGATGAACTAGTTCTGTGGACTGACTCAGCCGGGAGCGTGGGATTTGGCGCCATCTTTGGTAACCGATGGTCAGCGCAAGTATGGCCGACGTGGTGGCACTCCAGCGGTCTGACAGGTAACATTGGGTTCTTGGAACTGTTCCCCATTTGCGTTGCTCTGATAGCATGGCCAGACCATTTCAGGGACTGCTCAGTGGTGTTTTGGTCGGATAATATGACTGTGGTTGAGTGCATTAACCAGCAGGCAGCCCGCTGCAAGTGGATCTTGAGATTGTTGAAAGAAATTGTACTACTTTGCATGAGATTGAATGTACAGTTCAGGGCAAAGCATGTGCCAGGCGTACTGAACCATGCAGCTGATGCACTCTCTCGTTCACATATGCAGGCGTTCAGGGGCTATCTACCCACAGCGGACCTAGTGGCGACACCGTTCCCCGAAGCACTATGGCTAATCGGTGCCCCGGATTACAAGACCTCGTGGCAGCCAGTTTAGCCCCCAGGACAAGGAAGGCATACGAAGGAGCGTTTCGTTCCTACTGCACATTTTTGGTTCCAACAGGGAGACAGAGCTAGGGTCAGGAATCCTTCCTGGGGTTCCAGGTAGCGCTGCACAGAGAAGGCCGATCAGCGGCGACGGCCAATAGGCATAGGGCGGCCATTTCATTCATGGCGCAGGTGCATGGCATAAGAGACCCGACGGGTTCCTTTTTGGTTAAGAAGGCGCTCCGCGGCTGGCAACGCCTCGAGGGCCGCAAGCAGGATGCGAGGCGCCCGATTGGTTTAGACAGGTTGTCTCTACTAGTAGCAAAGCTGGATGAGACGTGCTCCTCCCCTTTCGAAGCAGTTCTGTTCCGGGCAGCTTTCGCCTTGGCATTCCATGGGGCTATGCGGGTGAGCGAATTCGTCGCAAGGAACAAGAATGATATGGAGGGAGGCTTGTGCAGGGATCACGTCCTAATAAGGGGTGATTCGATGGTGATCTCGATAGCCAGGTCCAAGACTGACCAGGGAGCTATGGGAAATAGTGTTATCGTGCAGCACGCGCAAGGGTCCCCCACGTGTCCGATAAAGTGTTTAGAGGAATATTTGGCACTAAGGACGGCTACATGGGGGAGAATTTGCTTAGGCACAAGGATGGCACCCCACTGACGAGATTTCAGTTTCAGAGGGTGCTGGCACTGTCAATCGCTGCCGCGGGCATGGACCCTTGCGATTTTGGGATCCACTCCTTTAGGTTAGGGGCTGCTACTGAGGCTGCAGCCAGGGGTCAGAGTGTGGAGGAAGTAAAACAGCTGGGCCGCTGGTCCTCGAATTGCTTCAAAAGGTATGTGCGATTGCACATGTTGTAAAGATCAATTGACATGCACTCACGCTTCTTGTCTTTTGTTTGAATTACAGTTTCGCGAGCCTGTCACGCGGGGCGGAATTTGCAGTCGACCCAACATCAGGAGACCAGCGGTCAAGGATCACCGACTGGAGAGAGAGTGGTATGGGTCGTGGGCCACTCATATGTGAGGCGCGCCGGGGACGTATTCAATGCAGGTGACGCGACTCACGCATCTGGGGAATACGGGTACAAAGTGGCCTTCCATGGGAAGGGCGGGCTCTGTTTTGACCAATTCCAATCGTTTTTTGAGGGTCTTTTAGGGCGGCAAAGGTCACCGCCATCTGTAGTCATAGTACACCTTGGGGGCAATGACTTGGTGACACTGGGTAGACGAGTGTTATTAGAACACATCCTGTCGGCTGTTAGCTGGTTGGCTAAAAAAGTCCTGGGGTGCACGATTGCCTGGTCCCACATGATCCCCAGGAAATTATGGCGGGGGGCCTTTCGGTGTCAGCGCTGAACCACTCAGTGAAAAGGGTTAACAATAAAATTGGTAAATTGTTTCGCTCTTCGCAGTTGCATAGCATTCCTCACAGGTGTATTCGGGGTGATCACATGTATCTGAATGATGGGGTTCACCTGTCCAGGGAGGGGAATGACTTACTCATAGGAGACTTCATAGCATGGCTAAGGGGTTTGAGGAAGCATGACCTTTAGGAGGAGTAGGGGGGGCCGGATAGTCGGTCAACTATCCGGCCTGTGGCGGTAAGGTCATGATCGGTGAGCAGTAATTTCAAGGTCCCTAGAGGGGGGCGCCACCCAGAATGGATGGGAGCGCCCGGGGGGAGGCGGCCATTGGCCCCTTCCACGGGGAGGCGGCACCCACTAAGGATGGGTCGCCTAGGGGGAGACGGCCATAGGCCCCTCCCAGGGGGGAGGCGGCTAGATGCCCCTCCTATGAATTTCCCGGGGGCCGGATATCCGCGACGGCGGATAGAGAGTGTGGGGATGGGGGGGAGTCCACGCTGTCCTTCCTACAGATACCTCACACGGGAACTCGGACGACCTTTAAGATGGCGTTGAGTGGAAAGGGGGCCCCCACAACAAGGGAAGTTACAGTTGGCAATGAGGGTAGAGTCCTCTGCGCATGCGCCACTCAAACCGCGAGGGCGAGATTTTTGTAGTAGGGATCTGACACCGGTTAAGACCTTGCCGTTGGCCCTTAATGCTAGGATGTACAATTTTAATTTAGAATGTATGCATTTTCAGGATGCTAGACTCGGCTAGGAAACCTTTGTATTAGAGATCTGTTAAGGTTAGCCAAAGAACATGTCTTCATCAAAATGTAATAAATGTAAAATTGTACATAATTCATGAAACTTTTATTTAATGTTTTAAATTTTGTTTCATATTTTAATAAATACGGCCGGGGGGGTAACTCCCCCCCGCCTTCCAAAAGTTCAAACCTGTGTCCGTTATCCCATCCATTGGGGATTGGTGTTGGGAGGGGGTGGTGGGCATCCTGGCCATATCAGTTTGAGCTCAGGGGCTCATTTGCATACTCAGCAAATTGCCTTAATTGCAGTTGAAGCATGCTTCACATGTTTTTCTAACCACACCCTAACTGGAGAACCCCACCCAAAGAAACATTATAAAAGGCCCCACATTACAACAGAACTCGCTTGTGCTCACTGAATCCTCTTCTTCTCCTGACTTCCAGAGCAGCTCCAGTCCTGTGTGTTCCTCTGCCGTCTTCAAGGCACCTTCCCAGCGCGAGAAGTATTTAGGCGGTGATAACGCTTTGGCAGGGTTTCCATGGTGACACCAACACAGCAAATCTTCCTTCCGGTCCTGTCCGATCTGCAACAAAAGAAATAGAAATCATAAATCAAGTAAGATCTTTGAAAAAGCTCGCATAGAGAGAAGTGCGCATAAAGGAAAAAAGGAAATTAGCAACTCCATTTGTTTTTGCGAGAGTGCATTCTTTGATTTTCTGAATCAAGACTTTGGTAATAACGAAGGAGCTACAAAACTGAAAGAACAGATATTTGTGCTTAATGAAACTTCCGATGACTTACCTTTGAACTCCTGAGCATAATCCGGTACTCTTCTGTCGCCACGATCACAAATCTGAGCATACAATGAAAACACAAGAGGAGAGAAAGAACTTTATTGAGAACATATTAAGACTCCGTGAACATTGTGAATACTACGTATGTTTTTGGAAGTTATTATTTAGTAAGTTAGTGCGAAGGTCATACTATATAGTGTACTGGAATAACAGTGCAGGTCAGTGATCGTTGTAATTTTATTTCCACAGATTTAAAGATAAGGATAATAGCATTTTGTCAAAGTTTAATATTTTTATCAGTCAGTGCCAATCACATTTCATCTGTAAACCGCAGTCATTCCCCAATGATGCAACCAAGGTGGCTTTTGTGCTGTCCTATTTAGGAGACACTGTGGCTAATTGGTCCATACCATATCTTGATAGGAATGATCCCATTTTGCATAATTGGCCATTTAAGAGAACTATGACTAAGCTGTTTGCAAAGCACATCTATGTGCAAGCTAGTGATAACAAGTTGCTCAATTTAAAGCAAGGAAACAAAGATCTGTTAACTTATGTGACTACGATTATTGACTGAGACTCAGTGGCCAGAGGAAAAGCGTAATTCCTTATTTTATAGAGGGTTGCGAGATGATTTAAGAGATGCTCTGGCACATTTTGTGGAATTGCCGGATGATTATTTGGATTTTGTGGATTTGGTTGTTAAACTGGACCATCGTTTAGGAGGGTTCAGTGAGTAAATATAGAGGGACATAATATAGAATTCCCAAAATATCGACTACAAAAAATCGAAGGACAGAATATAGAATCCCTATATACAAACAGGCAATTACTAAAATATTGAATCCAAAATATAGATTGTTAAAATATAGTTAACTAAAATATCGCATTTTTTAAACGTATTAAAAATAATATAAAAGTAATTAAATATTAAAAACAATTAAATAAAACATACTTAAAAAATGTAAAAAAGCTTAAAATGTAAAAATAATAAAAGTAACGTAAAAAAGTAGAGATTTTGTTGGATAGTGAGAGGGTAAAAAATACTATACCCACTCCAGTGAGTGCAACAGTAAGGAAAATGTTGGATAGCATAGCGGTAAAAATACTATGCCCACTCCAAAGAGTGCCACAGTAGGGAAAGTGTTGGATAGTTGGAGGGTAAACATTACTATTTCTACTCCAGAGAGTGCAACAGTTGGGAAAGCGTTGGATAGCGGGAGGGTAAAAATTACTATTCCCACTCCAGTGAGTGCAACTGTAGGGAAAGCGTTGGATAGCGTAGGGATAAAAATTACTATTCCCACTCCAGTGAGTGCAACAGTAGGGAAAACGTTGGATAGCGTAGGGGTAAAAATTACTATTCCCACTCCAAAGCGTGCAACAGTAGGGAAAGCTTTGGATAGCGGGAGGGTACAAATTACTATTCCCACTCCAGTGAGTGCAACAATAGGGAAAGCGTTGGATAGCATAGGGGTAAAAATTACTATTCCCACTCCAGTGAGTGCAACAGTAGGGAAAACTTTGGATAGCGTAGGGTTAAACATTACTATTCCCAATCCAAAGAGTGCAACAGTAGGGAAAGTGTTGGATAGCAGGAGGGTAAAAATTACTATTCCTACTCCAGAGAGTGCAACAGTAGGAAAAGCATTGGATAGCCGGAGGGTAAAAATTACTATTCCCACTCCTGAGAGTGCAACAGTAGGGAAAGCGTTGGATTGCATAGGAGTAAAAATTACCATTCCCACTCCTGAGAGTGCAACAGTAGGGAAAGTACTGATTTAATATTAAAATAAGATTAGATTAATTATCAATACTAATAAAATATTAATTACAAATAATTACCATTAATAAAAATTAATTACTAATTTAAAAAAAAAAGTATTTGCCAATTAATAAAAATGAATTACCAATTAATAATGAATCATCGAGTAGGAGGAGGAGCTACACGGGCGTCCCAGATGGTCGCGTAAGCAGAGGGCTCCCGGGACCCGCGCCGCCCTCTCGCGACTATCCTCAAAATATCCTGGTTATTATTATGGGCTTTTGAAGATCTACTCTTGCTGACTCTACTATCCTTTCAAAAATTGAATTTGGACATCGGGAGCCGATTTTACGTCAACTTCATCTTTATGGCCCACCCCCATCGAGACCGGGGACTCTGCTGCTTCGGTAGGCTGAGGAGTAAGTCAACAACAACGGCCTGACGGACATCTCCCCAGTCGGCCTCATTGTCGCTTTCAGTTTTGATTTCTCCTCGGCCCCTTGAGTGACTATTCTACGAGCGGATCGGCTCCCAAGTTGGTGCAGCTACGACCCGCTGTGTTGTCCTGCCACATCTCTCTACCCTTGACTTATCCCTCGATCTGCATTCTACCGTTTTATCCTAAAAAATTCTGATTCTGTATCCCACCAGCACCGGCCATTTTCACCAGGTCCAGAGGGCCCCTTCGGGGCACAGATTCCAATATGGCTTCCAAACCTGAGTTCGAGAGGCGCAAGACAAAGACGCCGATCCGTGGGGGACCTACTCAGACTAATGTTATGGACCGCTATACGCAACCGAAGGGTTCCCCCGGCAGTACCAGCCGGACTCTTGCAGACCCCAGGACGGACTCTAATGCGCCATCGGAGGTTTCTCTCCAGGACCTTATGAGCGCCATTACTGGGATGAAGCTGATATGGGACAACAGTATGAGGCTCTTGCCTCCAAGATCGATACTGTGGCTGTCGATGTTACACTTATCAGAGCTGATCTGGCCAAGACTAATGAGAGGGTCAAGGCCTTGGATTTAAAGACCTCCAGTCTTATCACTGATATGGCGGACGCACAGTCGGAAATCGGCAACCTACGATCGTCGCACGACTTGATGGCCCGACGACTGAACGAATATGAAAATAGGGCCCGGTGAAACAACATACGCTTGGTGGGAGTGCCAGAAAATCCCAAGAGCACCACCGTCGACCTTCTTGTAGAGGATTTGATCCTCAACCATCTTGCCCCCGCTGGACTCAGCAATTTCTTCGCTGTTGAACGTGCGTATGGCTTCCTGGGTGGGAAGATTAAACAAGGGGCCCCCCCGAGGCCTATCATTGCAAGGCTTTTCCATTTTCGGGATATCCTTCAAGCCTCCCGAGGTCGTGGCCTCTTGAAGATCGACAATAGTACTGTCAACATCTACCCGGATTTTACTCCTCAGGTCCAGCGACAAAGAATGGGATTCCAGGGAGTGAAGAGGCGATTGCGGGACTTGGGCTTTAAGTATGCGATGTTGTTTCCAGCTCGATTACGCATCGAATATGAGGAACAAACCTTTTTCTTTGATTGACCAGACTGCGCCAGTGACTGGCTTGACTCATTGTCTAAAAGAGACGATCTAAACGGATGCCCCGGTGGAGCAGAGGGGGGTGCATCGGACAAGGAGTGACATTGTGGTTCTCGACGTCTGGTTTCTTGTTAATACTTATTAGCTGATTTATGCCATTTGTTTCATTATTGTTATGGTTGAGCCCGAAGGTTGTTTCCGGTGTGGGTTGACTTTTTCCTCTTCCTGGGTTCTTTGTGTAGTGTAGTTATGAGAGGGCGACAGGTACAATGCAAGTTGGGGTGGCTCTTGAGTCGTACGCAGGGGTGCAGGGTGGGGGGTGTTGTAATGGGGGGTTGTTGGGGGGTGGGGGAGGGATTGTTATTGTTTTTGTATTTGTCTCTTTCACATGGCACTGTATGCGTTGCTCTTCTCCTTCTGTTGCTGGGTTCCGGGGGGGGGGGGGGGGGGGGGAGGGCTACGGTCCTTTTCTGGGAAGGGGGTGGTGAGTTGAAGTTGCTGTCCTGGAACGGTAATGGGTTGGGGACAAGATAAAGCGTGGAGTTGAGTCTCAGTTCCTTCGATGCCAGTCCCCTGATATTGCTTTGTTACAGGAGACCCATCTGATAGGGAATGCTTGCCGGGCTCTGGATAGACATGGGTATAGGCTGGTTGCTCATGCTGGATTCACCTCCGGTTCCAGAGGGGTGGGCATTCTGATTAGATCCTCTCTGCCCCTTGAAATAGACGAGATAATGCTTGATGATAGGGGTCGATATGCTGCTATTTCGGGGAGATGGGAGGGTAAGATTCTCTCTATAGTTAATATATATATACCCCCGGGTCTGCAGGCCACTACTTATGCTGACCTTGGTCGGCTTCAGCTGGGGCTTCTTGATGGTCTCCTTATTCTTGGGGGGGATTTTAATTCTGTGGTCTCTGGCAACTCTGATCTCTACCCGCCCAGAGACTTACCGAATTTCCAGAAGTGGCTTTCTGAACTGCTGGAAACCTTTGGTTTAGTGGATGCTTGGAGGATGCTACACCCCGCGCAACTACAATACGCATTCCATTCTGGGGCCCACGGTAGTCTCTCTAGAATTGATTATTTCTTACTGCCGTCGGCCCAATCTTCCTCCATGCGAGAGGTTTGTCACCTCCCTAGGGGCATCTCTGATCATTCTCCCCTGTGGCTAAGGGTCGCGGTTGGGCTAGGTAGTGAGGGGAGAGTTGCTCCTATTAACCCTTGGTATAGGCATAACCCCAAGCGCGCTCTGAGCTGGTCAAGGCCATTGATTGCTACTTTAATGTCTCCTGTTCTGTTTTACTGTGGGAGGCTTTCAAAACTGTTATTCGGGGTTCTTCACGGTCATTGATTGCTGCCGCTAAGAAGGCCAAACATGAAGAATTAGCGCGTCTCGAAGATGAGATAACAGTACTTGAGAGTGACCTGGGTGAGAATGATACCCCTGCAACTTTACACTCCCTAGCTCTGAAGCAGGCCGACTATAGAGCCCTGGTGACAGACGCTGCTAGAGTCATGAATAGAGAGCAGCAGGGTAGACTCTACGATGTGGGTGATAAGGCGGGTAAGCTCATTGCGTGGTTGGATAAGTCAGAGAGAGCGAATCGAGTTGTGCCGGTGATTGAAAAGTCGAATGGGGATCGTGTGTCTGACCCGATTGGGATTGTTGATTGCTTTGTGGACCATTTCCAGACGGTCTATGCCTCGGTGAGCGATAGAGATGAGTGTGACTCCCGCTTGCTGTTGCGCGATATCGCGTTACCCTGCCTCTCTGATGAGGATAGGGCCATGATGGATGCGCCTATAACAGTGGATGAGGTCGCTGGTGCCATTCGCGCCCTTCGATCTGGTAAGGCCATGGGGCCCAATGGCTTGCCTATTGAGCTTTACAAATTACGGCCCGACAAAATGGCGCCCTATCTGAGAAATATGTTTCTCGAGGCTTTCGATACTGGTCTCCTTCCTATTGATCAGCGCCTGGCCACCATCGTTGTCATTCACAAGGAAGGTAAGCCGCGCGATTGTTGTGCTTTGTGCAGGCCTATTTCACTGCTTAATGCTGAGCCCAAGATACTTGCTAAATTACTGGCTAATCGACTGATTAAGGTGGTCGGCGACTTGATCCATCCGGATCAATCCGGTTTCATCCCGCACCGAAATACCGCCCTTAACCTCAGGAGACTCCACGGAGTTCTCGCGAGAGCTGGAACTCTGACTGAGTCGGCCATTTTGGCTTCCCTCGATGCAACTATGGCTTATGATACAATAGAATGGCCGTATCTCTGGGCAGCTCTCGCTAAGTTTGGTTTCGGCTCGAAATTTATCGCCTGGGTGCAGCTCCTTTATGAACGACCGCTAGCCCAGGTGGTGGTGAATGGCACGGTTTCCGGTACTTTCGCACTTGGACGTGGCACCCGTCAGGGTTGTCCGCTGTCTCCATTGCTTTTTGCCCTCGCTCTGGAACCGTTGGCCGAGTGGCTTCGCTGGGAACCCTCGATCAGGGGTATCCAGTGGACCCCTGACTTTGAAGATTGTGTCTCGCTATATGCAGATGACATTCTTCTTTATCTCACATCCCCCCGGAAGTCTCTTAATGTGCTTTTCGATGTTCTTCCCTCCTTCGGGAAGAACTCAGGTCTTGTTATCAACTGGACCAAGTCCTGCGTCTACGTTCTGGCTGGAGATCTACCCCTGTTGCCCCGTAGATTTCCGATTCAGGTGGCCGTGACTGGTTTTAGGTACCTGGGGATTCATGTCTCGCTGAACTCCGCCGTCCGTTACGAGCGTAACCTTCATGCCCCTCTCCAGCGGCTTAAACTTGACGTCTCACGGTGGTGACGACTGCCCCTTTCCCCATTGGGGCGTGCGACTCTCTTTAAGATGATGTCGCTCCCCAGGTTCCTATTTGCACTTCAGAACTTCTTTGATCCTATACCTCTGGGGTATTTCCGTGAGGTTGAGGGCCTTCAGAGGCAACTGATTTGGGACGGGCGTGCTCGTATCTCCTTACCCAAACTCACTTTGCAGTGGTATGATGGTGGCATCGCCCTCCCTGACATCAGACGCTACTACTGGGCCTCGCAGCTATGCGCAGTTAATCATGTGACTTACGCCCCTGGTCATACTCCTGCCTTTGCAATAGATAAACATCTTCTGCCATGCGGGAATTTTAACAGGGCACTGTATTCTAAGAAACCATTTGACGCCCTGACTGGCCCCACAAAAAGTGCTGTGCGAGTGTGGCGAGACGCGAATGCTGCTATGGGGTGGAGTGATAGGTTAACCCGAGGGACACCGTTGTATGATTCTGACCGTTTGGGCAATTTGTGGAGAACGAAAGGATTCGATAAATGGGACATGATTGGTATAAGCAAGGTGTAAGATCTCTGGTCCAGAGGTAGTATTAAGACTTTTGAGGCGCTCAAAATTGAATATGAGCTTGACGACAAGGAACACTTCAGGTACATTCAGGTGCGACATGCCTTGACCTCCGTTTTCCCCCCGGGGACAGAGATTCCCCAATCCTCGCCGCTGGAGGACCGTATCCTTGACAGCCATGTGCTGGATAGTACCATATCACTGATTTACAAAAAGCTCATCAATAACAGGGATGATTTGCTTGAGCGCCTCAGGGCTTCGTGGATCGCGGACGGCCTGGAACTAGATGACGAGGATTGGCAAACGGCCGTCTCCTCCCCTAGGGAGGTGGCCATATCCGCTCGCCTCCGTTTCGTACAGTTGAAGATCCTCCATCGTGTATATGTAACTGGTACGTGTCTGGTGGGAATGAGGTACTCTCTTGATGGGCTATTTAAGCGCGGCTGTGGTATGAGTGGTACCTTCCTGCATATCATTTGGGAGTGTCCTGAGGTGGCTGCCTTCTGGTCTAGAGTGCATGCGATTATGGAAAGAGTCACCGGGGTCTCTCTATTGCCTGAGGCCAGAAGATGCCTTCTTAATGTCTGGGAACCTGCGGACTACAACACGGCCCAGACTTTTTGGGTGACTCTTGGTAACATGGTGGCCAAGAGGGATATTGCGCAACTCTGAGGTTCCCACAGACCACCTACGATAGCAGCTTGGAAGGAGAACATGGACTGGTGAATGTTCAGAGAAAAGACGGTCTATGTGGACCGGGGCCGACCTAAGAAATGGGGTAGAATTTAGTCCCAATGGAACACTTACCGTGGGAATGTCTGCACTCCCCCACAAGACTACACCATTGATATCTCGCTGTCCCCTTAGTTGGCGTTCCAGGCATAAGTTTGTAATAGTATGTACTGACCGATCTCCTTCATCTCGAGACATATGCTCCATCATAGTATGCTAGTCGGATTCTACCGCCCTCTCCCTTTGATTCCCTGTAATTGATTATTGCCATGTGTCTGTGTTTTATGTTGTTAGTTCAGTTCATCAAAATTCCAAAACTAAACCTACAATACTGGTCTTTTGATTCTACATCATGTTCAGGATTATATTGCGGGTCGCTTACCCCCAAACAAGGTACCGGGGGGCCTGATTGTGAGACGTCACATAATGTTTAAATGTCATAGCGAGCGGCCCGCTTGGTTGTAGGCTGACAGCTGTGTATTATGCATAAATATAATAAAGGTTTTAAAAAATAAAAAATAATAATGAATCATCAATGAATTATCCATACATATAAGAAAAAATAAATATATACTTTATTACAAATAAATTACTTCCCACTATAAACCCACAAACCACTCCAAATAATAAAAAATACAATTAACATAATTATCAATTAATAAAAATTAATGACCAATTAATAAAAATGTATTACCAATTAATAAAAATGAATTACCAATTAATAATTAATTATCAAGCAATTAATTATCAATAAATATATAAATAGAAATAAATATTTACTTTGTTATGTTATGTTAATAGGAATTTGTCAAGCGCCCGGTCACCAAAGGTTTCATGGCACTAATCGTATAAATGCTAATGTGGGGAGCCAGATTAACAGGGTTGCCCGAAGAGCCATGTTTTCAAGACCCTTCTAAAGCCCAGTAAGTTGTCACAGTTCCTGATTGAGAGTGGAAATTAGTTCCAGAGCCTAGGTGCCAGGTAGGAGAACCTGCGTCCACCCTGTCTTTTCAGTTTGATGGTAGGAGTAGTAAGAAGATGAAGGTGGGCTGAGGAAAGGTTGCGCCTAGGGACATGCTTGGTGATTATTAAGAAATGTAGGGCTATTACAGTGCAGCGCTTTAAAGACTATGCAGCCTGTCTTAAAGGCGGTGCGTTGCGCTATGGGCAGGCAATGAAGTTTTGACAGTAGGGGCCTTGTCCGATTGCCATCTCGGATGTTTGTGAATAAGTCTCGCTGCATGATTCTGGGTCATTTGGAGACGGTTCAGCAGGCCCTGGGTAAGGCCAGAGTAAAGGGAGTTAGAGAAATCTAGGCATGACAGCGACAGCGCTATTACCACCAGGACCAAAGCTGAGTGGGACAGCAGATGCACAATTTTCCTGATTTTACGCAACTGGAAAAGACTGGTGGAGGCCACAGCTCCCATGTGTCATTTAAATGAGAGATCAGAGTCAATATTCACCCCGTGACTTTTCACTCTATCAGTGAAATGTCTCGGGGTGACTATAGACTCCGATCAAGGGGCGGGGGTGGGCCTAATTCACCTGGCCAGAAATGAGATCCCCAGCAAGGGGAGCTCTTCCCAGCAGCACCAGTTCCGTCTTGCCTGGGTTGAGTTTCAGTTGATTAAGATTCGACCAGCACTGAATATGAAGCATTGTGGATTGGAATTCAGCGGCGGCATTGGGCGAGTCCAGAGAAAAAACAAGCTGGAGGTCATCAGCAAAGTTGATAACAGTAGTTCTCATGGCTTTGAGTGAGCGAATCAGAGGCCTAATGTAGAGATTGAACAACAGTGGGGAAAGGGACGAACCCTGTGGGACCCCACAGGAAGTGGACAGATTTGCGGCAGTGAGAGTCCCAAGGCGAACTGCTTGGGTTCTGCCAGTGAGGAAAGACTTTATCCACTTAAAGGCGGCGCCCTGGATACCTGCTTGTTCGACCCGGTACAACAAGATGTTATGGTCAACCGTGTCGAACACGGCAGATAGGTCGAGAAGCACAAGTGCCTGCAGTGACCGCATGGCAGCATTAGCCCTCAACGTGTCCATTACCTCCAGAATCACAGACTCCATAGAGTGAGCTGGACGGAATCCGGTTTGATTAGGCTCGAGGTAATCTGACTTTTCAATGAAATTGGAAAGACACCTAGCCACGTGGGCCTCCAAGATTTTCGCCAAAAAGGGAAGGATCTGCCCCTGGGTTCTTTAGAAGAGGAACTATTGTAGCATTTTTGAAGGCTCTAGGTACTTCTCCCTTGCTAAGGGATTCGTTAACGAAAGGGAGAATAGTGTGAGGTAAGGCCAAAAAAATATCCCTCAGGACAGAAGGAGGGCAACAGTCCTTGGGAGAACCCGACTTGACTCAGGACATTAACTCAGATAAAATGTTAGGGCATATGGGCCTAACAATTAAATTACTTACCACCCTATTCCCCTATAAACCCACAGCCCGATTCGGAATTAAATTACGAAAAATGTAATTGCATAACATTCATATATAGCACATATACTACCATACATACCACTAATTTTTTTTCGATATTATGGGAATCGATATTTTAAGTTCGATATTATGGAAATCAATATATCCTACCCCAATTTCGATATTTTGACTAACTATATTTTGGTGATTCGATATTCTGTCCTATCTAAGTTTTGGAGTTGATATTCTGGCCTGTCTATATTTTGGATTCTATATTTTGGGCGTTCACCATTTAGGAGAGCGAAAAGGGGATAAATCAAGAAAGGAGGCTAGATTCTCTGAAGTGAAACATGATAAGAAAAAGGTAGATACTAAGGGGCCCATTAGGATGTAGGGCGGATCGCCACCGCCCGCATGGCGGTGGCGATCCGCCCTCCATCCTAACCCGCCGCCCACCCATTTCCCCCCCGCATATTAGTATGGCGGGGTACCCCGACGGATGTGAAGACCGTCCGCCGCTTTTCCGCACAGGCGACAAGTCGACTGGGTGGAAAAGGGTCTCATATGATGGTCATGTCTGCTAGACACCGCCATCCATATCAGGATGCAGGGGGGAGGGAGCCTTTCCGAAAGGCATGCGGTTTTTGAGTTTGGGGGCCCGTTGCGGGCTCCCAGGGTGTTGGGGGAGCACATGGGGGTACCTATGGTTTCCCCCTTTATGTGCATGCACAACATGGCAGGCAACGCGCGGTGCCTGCCAGGTTGTGCATGCAAATGCATTTTTGGCATTGCGGCGGGCAGTGTTGAAAGCACCACCCGCAGCAATGTTAAAAATGCAGGATTCGCCCGCTAGTTTGGCGAGCGCATCCTAATGTCACTCACGGGACCCCCGAACATATGACGGGCGGTCCCTTTTACTGTGAGGATGGCGGATGGATAAAGTCAGCCCACCATCCTAATGATGCCCTAAGACATCGGACCCAGAGCAAATAGAAACTGTTAAAGGGCCTCTGACCTCTAAAGAAAAAGAATTAGGCAAAAAATGTAATGTATGTTTTTATTGTGCACGATCTGGACATTTCGCTAAAGAATGTCCTATAAAGCCAAAAATACCCAAAAAGATAAATGCTTTAGTAACTAATTCAGGAGAGCAGGAAAACTAAGAAGTTTGTCAAGAATGGAGGCCGCTTATACGAGAAACCAAGATTCTCAGATCTCCCATCATCTAGCTAATACAGTGGTTGCATACCTCAACATTTTTTGATTCAGGATATTCTATTCTAGATATTAAGTTCCAATTTTACTAGACTCAGGTAACTTTACGGATATTAAGTTAGCTCAAACCTTACACATTCCAACAGTATGTAAAAAACAACCAGAACCAGTGTGTGCTGTTGATGGGTCTGCTTTACCTTCTGGGTTGATAACAAACCAAGCTTGTCCCATTACAATGTTGTGCTACCACTTGTCAGGCCTGACTTTCCCTTTTAAATACACGTGGGACACCCCTATGGTAGGTACTAGGTAACCCTTGGGCAGGGGACAGTGTAAGTAAAAGGCAGAACATAAACTGTTTGTGTGTTATGTTCTGACAGTGAAAAACTCTCCATTTCATTTTTCACCGCTGAAAGGCCATTCTGCCCATAGGACAGAATGGGGGAGGCTGAGTTTTGTGTTTGTTCGCCTAGGTTCCTGTCAGTTTATAATGGAACCCCTGAATGTTGGAATGAAAGATATGGATTGAGTCTGAAAAGGCTTGGACCCATTCTGTGGTCAAGAGGAACCTCTGCTAAAGGAGGAGCAACTGATGAGACTGCTGTGGATACACCAATCCTTGCTTTGTGATATGGGGCTGGTCTGAAGTTTGCTGTTCTAACTAAGGAAGAGGCTGTTGGGACTGTGCTTGGAGGCACAGGGTCCCCCTGCTTGAATAAGACTGTGCTTTGTGATGTGTCTTGAAACCCAAGGGCCCGAGGTGAGCTGGCTTCCTGTTTTAGAAACACAGGAATATAAAAGTTTCCAACAAAGACTCTCCGATACGCCATGGGTGTGTGTGCTCTGTCTTGCCTGAGACCTTCGCAAGTAGTGCCTTGTGATCCTGGGCACCTGAAGCTTCAAGGGAAAGCCCTGGTATTGGTGAAGACTGCATGGGCCTCGTGTGCACCAGAAGAAGAAGTGAGACTCGGACACGCAGTGTGCGTGACATGATGCAGCCAGGGCGTTGGTGAGGAGCGCCTGGATATCGTGTGCACCAACGGAGGAAGTGAGTCTCGGACGTGCTGGATGTGTGTCTTTCCGCAACTCGGGTGTTGGTGAAGAGCGCCGGGCCTCGTAGGCACCAAAAGAAGAAGTGAGTCTCCGACGTGCAAGACTGTGTGTCGTGGTGCAGCCAGGGCATTGGTGAAGAGCGCATGGAAATCATGTGCACCGGGAGAAGAGGTGAGACTCATCCTCACAAGAGTGCGTGTCGTGGTGCAGCCAGGGTGTTGATGAAGAGCGCCTGGACATTGTGTGCACCGGGAGAAGAGGAGAGACTCGAATGCGCAGGGTGCTTGTTGAGGTGCAGGCGAAGTGACGGTGAAGAGCGCCGGATCGTCATGAGCACCAAAGAAGAGGCGAGTCTCGAACGTGCGGTGTGTGTGTGGAAGTGCAACCTGAAGGTGCTGGCGAGGGGTGCCAGGTTCGGGTGTGCACTGAATTGAAGTAAAGTCTCCACAGTACTGATGGCGGGTCTTGGTGTGGACTGAGACTGCCGGAGTGAGGGCCAAGTCATTCGGGCCCTCAGAGTCAATCAACAGCAGCCCGGACTGGCAGCCACAGGAGAACTGTGGCCCTCCAGCCCGAGTCCGTCGCAACCTGTGACAGAGTTCTGGATCAAGGCCCAAGTCGGAGATGTCGGTAAGGAGAGTGGCATTGGGCCCCCCATCCCCCCCCCCCGGTAACATGGATCAACACCTGGGGTGTGGTGCGGGCATGGAGGGACACTCTCTCGGTCTCCTGCTACAGTCAGCTACACAAGCCATTCCTTCGGCACGGATACTGGCCCATGCTGACCCAAGACAGGGCAGTACTGGGGCCGGAGTGGGAAGCAGTACTTTTCGTGTCATCATTTGATCTATAGCGGGGGCACTGTTAACGGAGTACATAAAAATGTCGTATTACACTTTGCATTATAGCTGCGTATGACGCCTGATCTCATTTGTGCCTGATGAACTTTATGATGGTGTGCTACGTTATTTCTCCCTTGAATATTACCTGATTGTAACGTGGTGCATTGCATTATTTCTTCAGTGCACAGTATCTGAGTATACTTTAGCACAGTGTATTATTTATTTATTGTCCAGGATTGTAGTGTGATGCATTGCTTTGTTTCTTCCTGGTACAGGGCATGCTGGTGGTGATACGCATTGCATTATTCATTAAATTGCAAGTACATGACTGCAAAACTACGTATGGCATTGTTTCTCTGCATTGTATAAAAGAATATCGTTATGCATTGAAGTATTGTTTCCTTTTGCAACGAGTGGGATTCTAGCAATACGACTTGTCTTACCTTTTGGAAAATGGTTAGAAGTGAGCTTAACTGTTGGTTAGAAGCTGTGGTTGGGATTAGAACCTACCAACCCACCGGAAAGAATACTACCCATTCTTATATGTTGATTTCTGTATCATGTGGTCATACCGTATAATTGCTTATATAAAGATTATACAAATTGTATCCATTCTCGTAGGGTGTCTATTTGTGATAACATCATGGGGTTAATGTGGTTGCACATACTGAACCCTTGTGCCTTGGAGATAAGCCTGGCTGCTCGTGCCAGGCTACTATGGGGGTGAACACGGATCTCTCAGACTATGTCCTTACTTAGCCTAACGTTGAAGTGAGTGGTCGGGGAAGCATGCCTCCAGCATTTGGTGGCGGCGGTAAGCAACAAGGACCTCCACTTCCAACAGCAGCAGACTTCACAGATGATGAATGTCACACAAAGACTGAACCTAATAAAACCAACAACCGGAGGAAGGCCGACTGACTGCTACCACAGTGGGTATTTACTCTTCACAGGGAACACTGTCTTCACGCCTCTGCTGATAAAGACAGCCTTTGCTGTCAACAGGGTATCAGTGCATCTCTTCTTCCCAGGAAACTCTAGACTGCAAGTTGCTCTGTCTTTCATGCTCTCATAATTTAGCACATACAAGTAGGCATTAGGGTGTTGGGTTTTTATATTACATTTTAAATGATATTTTAGCAATGCTGTGAATGTTAATTTTGGTCTTAGTATTTATAAATTGTCTTCTTGCTCTTTTTATACGATTCTGTGTAGTTGTTTTAGATGCACTGAGAAAGAGATTGCTCCTGTAGTGATATATACTTTTAACGTAAAAGTGTTCGTTCTTCTTAGTACAGTATGTGTGATACTGTGAATAACGAAATAGGGTTTTTGCTGTTTCCACGGTGCCCCGACTCCTTTATGGGACTGTTAGTAACCCAGAAGCAATACTTCTATGCCAATAAAAAATTGAATACTCTCTTGCAGGGCTACAGTAACTTGTATTTCCCATTCATTGCTGGAGCATTGAACCAAGTTCATCCATGACACCCGTGGGTGGGAAAGCATACCTTCGAGAGTTATTCCAAATTCGAAACTTACATGACAATTGGCGTCAAACGTGAAGTTCATACCTTACCATTACACCTTGAGAAGTTTACATTTTTCACACACATCTGAACCATGATTATGTCATTTCTGAGACATCCAAAGTAATCATGGTCACCTCCCATTGTGAATAAGGGAGCACCTATTTCTGTAGGTTTGTTAAGCTTGACTCATTAAATCTTATTCCCCATTCTGTGGGTTTTCTCATTCTTTGAGTCCTATTACAAGTTGAATCCATTCATCATGTACCACCTTTCATTATAGGGGCAAATTGCAGGGAAGCCGTTACTCAGCACGCAAACTCAGGGTGTCCCCGTATAGGAATGGCAGCTACTTTTATTATAGTTGCACATCCAGCGCATGCTGCTTTTGGGAATCTTTACTCATGGGTGGAGTTCTAGCCTATTGATGCTGCCTCTTGGCAGTTTCATGAATATACAATGGTAGTTTCACCTGCACATTATAGGGCTTACCAAGATTTGGAAATCCCTTTAACCTATCAAGAACACCAACATTAGTTTGCTGGTCAATTGCTACACACAATGGAAAAAACAACCTAGGCGAAAGTCTTAGAGTGCCTACACAATGGTTACAGGACAAAAACTGAGAAAAGGGGGGGGCAGTTTCCAATAAAAAATTATACTACTTATATATATACTAAATAGATTTTATTTTTAAACAAAACAGTGTAAAAATTCCAAAAAAGTGGTGTGTCATGTTGAATGTCGACATTCAACTTGACACACCACTTTTTTGGAATTTGTAAAAGAAATGTATGTGTCTTTTATTATGTTTTCCTGTTTATGAATTGCATTTTTACTTTGTATTGAAATATATGCATTTTTACACTGTTTTGTTTAAAAATAAAATCTATTTAGTATATATATAAGTAGTATAATTTTTTATTGGAAACTGCCCCCCCTTTTCTCAGTTTTTGTCCTGTAACCATTGTGTAGGCACTCTAAGATTTCCGCCTAGGTTGTTTTTTCCATTGTGCATTTTCCCTGACCTAGGGGTATGGTTCATTTGTGTGTACAGGGAACCCTTGTTTGAAGCAAGAGCAATTGCTACACACACACAGACCTGTTTGCTTGAGGCCTCTGAGCAATGATGGGACTACACTGGCTGGTTACACTCCCATTCCTTGCCCTGAAACTCTATCCCATGCAAAGGATATAGGAGTATTAAACTACACAGTTGGCTTAAACAGGAGAATTGTGCAGTTAGTGCAATGTACTTTGAGCTCCAGACCTAGTGTTGCAGCAGGACCTGCCCCTCCCACACAAGTATAAAACTATAAGACCTAACACCATTAAAGCTAACATAGGAAAAGTGCCTGTGAAGTGTGATGAAATGGCTTTCTGGATTTCTTGAAAGACCAACCAGTGAGAAGCAGTGCATTCATAACTATTCCCCAAGACAAACACAGAGTACTGAATATGTGTCTACCTCTTGTGATGGGGCATCCGGCAGAGGAGTGTAACTCCTGGAGTAGCATCTTTGTATGCATTTCTACCAGTATGCATGGTATGCTTTCATTGCTGGTCCATATACAAGTACAAAATAAACACGGAGCTGCCCCAGCTCTGGATTTAGGAATAAAATAAATGGAAACCTTTTCTACAGTTTCCTCTATCATTGTAAGCAACATAAAAGGAGAGGCTTCGGTTATTTCTATACATCAGAGACTGGAAACAGCTTCTGGTTGAGAGCCATGAACAAGAACTACCAAAAATAATCACAGAAATGTATACCTCTGTAGGTAGAGATACCTCAGGATCTCGACCAGTTAAGCCACATTTAAAACCTAAAAAGGACACCCTCTAATAATTGAGGTGGTTCACTGTACTGAAGTCCATGGAGGGGAGGACAGGGGCATTCCAAATTCTGTTATTACTACAAAGATCAAGCTTCTATGCTAAAAGGGGCATAGGTATTACCAGAGACTTTTTAGGCAGCCTGTATGCAGAGTGTGCAGATGAGATCCTGCTTTCTTTGGCTAAAGAATCGCGGTTTTAGATGCGTTTGACAAACTAACAAAGCATATATCCAACTGCTTAACTATTAAAAACGGGTCCAAAGGTTCTAAGGAGCTAAGGTGGTTCGATGGTATATGCAAAGGGCCCACAAGAATTTAACTATTGCCCTTAACCCCTTCGCTACTTCTGTCGGCCAACGGCGCACGTCTGTTGGCCGACGCGGCCCCACCCACTTAATTAAACCGCCGCACCGCAGTTAGGAAGTGAAGCAATGCCCTAGGGATGGGTAAAGGTTAGGTCCTCTAGGAGAGCCTACAAACTCACAGTCAAACAGAGGAAGAAGACCATTAGGGCACAGGCTTATTTGTATTGATCCAAATATAAGGTACACAGTACAGGAGGCAATCCAATGCAAGTAGGGCAGTGGCAGCACATTGTAGCTATGCAGCATCTACACATGCAGTACAGTAGAAAACATAATGCAATTCCCCATCAAAATGATATACATCAATGCAAAAACAACTGGGGGGCAGGTGGCTCTGTTGATACATGTTGTGCGTGTTAGGAGGTCATACTAAGTGTCAAGTCCATATGTCACATTGCATGCTGGGTCAGTCTGAGGGCTGGCTGTGGCAGGTGCGGGAGGATCGCTACGGGGGGCGGGGGGGTCATGTTGACGCAAAAATGACAAGATCAGGTCCCAAAGGTCTATCGGCAGCCATCTCGGGGGCATAAGGTCCCAGGGCCCAGTCTTGGGAAGCCCATGATCAGGCAAGTGTGCTGACAGATAGTACAATAGTACAATGTTCTGGGAAGTGCTTAATAGCCCCTGTTTTTTAGATACAGCAAAGATTGTACTATAGTCACTGATAGATGGGTTCTCCACTTCGAAGGGATGTACAGTAGCAATGAAGTAGGTGGCTCTGAGCCACAGTGGGAAATTGTCTCAGATAGCATCCCATTCCATTTTAATGTTGAAGAGGTACACAAAGCTATCTTGGCCACAGCCGGGGGGAAGTGCCCTGCCTGGATGGGTATCCGGCGAATCTGTACAGAGCAGACTCCCTGACCTGGGCCAGGATACTGACCCAAGTTTTTAATGGGGACTGTTCTTACGACCTGTCCTCTTCCTAGTCACAAGGGCTTGAGGGATGATCCAACATGTTACCAACCAATTTCCCTCTTAGATTCGGCTGCAAAATGTATGGGAAAATTGGTCTTGGATCAGCTAACCTCCTCGTTAGATAAGTTTAAGATTATTTCAGATCTACAGTACGGCTTTAGACAGGGTAATGGGACGCTAGATCAGTGCATTAATCTACATTTGTTGGTGGGGAAATGTACAATAACTGAGAAGGGATCCCTGCATATGGCCTTTATGGACCTAACATCAGCATTTGATCGCATCAATAGATCTAAATTATAGTGCATTCTTCTCGAGCTGGGTCTGGAAGTAGACCTAGTGGCTTTTCTACAGTTTTGACCGAGAATGCGTTGTCTCAAGTGAGATCAGCGTCCCTACAATACACTCCTTTAAGAAAGTCTTAAAATTCCATAATATGTATTCAGTTATTCAATCGTTGACAGCTGTGTAATCAGGATTTATTTATTTTGATTGTTTTCCAATTGTTTATCATTTTCGTGTTAGACATCACACGATTCAATATTCAATTCCATTCTTCTTAATATGTACACAAATCCCAATGCATTTCGGGTCTAGGCCCTTCATCAGGGGAATATATTCTGAAAGTTACCACAAAAGCAATAATCAATGATCAGGAAATAGAGAACCAAAAATTGATTTGCTATGATTCAAAACAAAAAAACTGCCTGGCTTGTAAAAAAAACACGCAGAAAATGTAAAGTGACCCATGCACTGTGTTTCAAAAGAAAAAATCAGATACAGCCATGCTTTTACGTAAATCACTTCTAAAAATGCCAGGGGGCATATTATCAAACATATTATCGCCATTTTAGTGGCAAAAAACTGCAGCTAAAGCGTTGATAATGGGCTTGATAATACAGCCTTGTGAATTCAATAGAAACCCATGTTCTGGTGTGAACATGGGCTTCTATTGGAATTCTCCAGGGCATATTATCAAGCCCATTATCCCGCTTTACCGCCAGTTTTCTGGCTATAATGTTAATGCCCTGCTTGATAATATGCCCCCAGGTTTTTAGGAAAGGAACTGACTCAATGTGATGTGCTTGAAAAAAACATGAGTACAATTCTAGCATTTTAGTGGAAATGTGTGGGACTACTTCGGAAATCACTGTGTTTCTAAGCATGCTTCACTCTATGTATTTCACAAACGTGGTGCTCAGATCTAGTATATGAATAAATGCCCACTACATCTGCAAGTAATACATGAACGTAGTTTCTCAGTATAGTTTGCTCCGTGCGTTGTGTAATAATCTTTTAACATGCAGGCAAAGCCGACCCCGATATAAAGATTAAAAGTGCCTTGAATTCGTACATACATGACAAAGATGTCAGTGAACAAGTAGTACGCAATTTATAAGAAGTTGCGCTTGGCTAAACACCATAAATTCAAATACCTGTTTGTGTCGTGGCTCTAACATGTGTGATGTCTTTGATTAGCGCTAGCGCTATTAATAGCGGCGCCATAACATCAATGAAACACGGAGCCGGTGTATGCTTAAACTCGTGGCTCCCGACTGACTCGTTGGCCAAGCCCCTTTTATTTATATAACACGCGCGTGACGACCTGTGCTCACGCTGACGTGCCCTCGCAGGCGCGGGTAGGCTGGCACGCTACCCATGGTTGCCGGACCGGGGACTGCCTCGGTTGTGAGATGAGGTGTCAGCCGGTACTCTCTTAAGAAGCTGTAGATAGCTCTTTCCACAGGTGATCCGTCAGCATGGGCAATGAGTATTGTGTTGAGCGTGTGCATAAATCTCTCCACTTCCCCGTTGGCCTGGGGCCAGCGGGGAGTCACTTTCCTGTGGTTGATCCCCCAGCTCCTTAGGTAATCCACAAACTCCTGTCCCTGGAAGGGTGGACCGTTGTCTGTTTTGACCACCTCGAATATTCCGTGCGTAGCAATGGTTTTCTGGAACTTGGCAATGACCTCCGTGGCCACCTGGCTCCCTACAATCTCCACTTCTGGATACTTTGTGAAGTCATTGATGATCACCAATGCATAGCGCCCATCAGGAAGATGTCCAAAGTCTGCGCTTACACATTCCCACGGCCTTTTAAGGTTATCCTCGGTGAGGGCGATCTGACGGCTCTGCTGCTTGACATCAGGCACAGGTCCGGACGGTCTGTTCGACCATTGCGTCCATTCCCGGAAACCATACTTTGGCCCTCAGCCGACTCTTGGTTTTCACCATGCCTTGGTGCCCCCGGTGTGCCAGGTCACAGCTTTCTCAGCCAGGCTGAAGGGCATCACCAGTCGTGGTCCTCGCAGGAGGCAGCCCCGGCTGTCGACCGACAGTTCGTCTCTGACCCGCATCATGAACTCTAGTACCCCTTTCGCTTGCGGTGTCCGCCTGTTCAGGGTGGCTTGGATCGGGAGCCAGTCATTCATTTGAACCGCCACGGCAACCAGTTGTAGACACTCATCTCCCCGGGTGGCTTCAATGATAGATTCAAGACCATTGGCAGGGGCCGAGCTCTCTCTAGTACCAGCCGGACGTACTCCTCGGTGTCTTCTGCCTCCTCTCTTTCTGCTTGTGTGGCCATTCGGGGATGTCTTGAGAGGTAGTGTGCAAGATTCGACGAGCCGGGTTTGTACTCTACCCGGTAGTCATAGCCTTGGAGCTGAAGTATCCACTTCTCAATATGTGGTGGAGGTTTGGACACTGAGCCTTGGAATAGGGGTATGAGCGGTTTGTGGTCCGTCGACACTGTAAAGGGATGGCCATTCACATAGACATGGAAGTGCAGACAGGCCCAGTGGATGGCGATTGCTTACCGCTCTATATGCGGAAATATCTGCTCTGTGTCTGTTAGAGAGCGGCTCGGGTATGCAATCGGGGCCCATTCTCCATTGCTTTGTAGTTGAGTGAGTACTGCTCCAAGCCCATAGGGGCTGGCGTCCACTACGATCTGGTGGATCTAGTCGGGTTCAAATAGGACAGAGTTGTGTCTGCTGACAGAGCCTGTTTTGTGGCTTTGAAGGCTTGTTCCTGCTCTGGGCCCCACTGCCACGTCGTGGTGGACTTTGTCTGTTCCCTCAAGGGTTTGGTGAGGTTGGGAAGATCGGGGACGAAGCGTCCGCAAAAGTTCACCATGCCCAGGAAACTCCTGGCTTCTGAGATGTTGGTGGGGGCTGGGGCTTCTTGGACATCCCTCACCTTTTTGGGGCCCGGGGCGATTCCTTGGTCTGAGAAGGTATAGCCAAAAAACTGATCTTATTTCTCAGGAATTGACACTTCTCCCGGTGTAAGGTCAGGCCGGACTCTTTGATCCTTTGTAGGACTCCCTCAGCCTCTGATGGTGATCTTCAACTGATGATGCGTAGATGAGCAGATCATCACTCACGTTCAAAACTTCTGGGAGCCCACTGAGGACTTCACGGATGGTGTTTTGGAACATCTCAGCGGCACTCGAGATCCTAAAATTGAGGCGTCGGTACCTTCGGAGGCCTACGTGCGTGGAGAAGGTGGTTAGGTATAGAGAGTCCGGGTGTAGTGGCAGTTGGTGATACCCCGACCGGAGGTCCATCTTTGACAACCATTTTGCGCCGTTCAACTCTCCCAGTATGTCGCCGATGGTTGGGGTTAGGTGACGTTCCCTCTTTACTGCTGCGTTTGGGAGGCGCATGTCCACACAGATTTGGACCTGTCTGTCCTGACTGTTTCGGTTTCCGAGCAACCACGATCGGGGAAACCCACGGGGTGGTTCCGCTGACTTTCTTGATGATGCCCTGTTTCTCCAGCGCCTCCAGTTCTTCCTCGACCTTCTTCCTCAAATGGAACACGATGCGTCTGTGTCTCAGTGCCACCGGTTATACCGATGGGTCGATGTGGAGGGAGACTTCCTTCCCTTTCAGGCATCCGATGCCTTTGAAGACGTCTCCGAATTCTTCTAAGATGGCCTCTAGTTCATCTTCCAGCACTGCAATGGCAAACGATATGAGCCTCAGCTCTTCTGCTGATTGTCCACTAAGTAGCATGCCGCTACCTTCCTTGGTGACGTATACAGTGGTGGGGACTTTGAGGCCGTGATGTTGCAACTCTGTTTGAAACACCCTATGAGTGGAAGTGGCGTCTTCTGGCCATATGCGAATACCCTGATTCTAGCATCACGGAGGGGGGGCTTGTTACTAAGCTGGTTGTACACGTTGGCCGCCATCAGTTCAATGGATGCTCCAGTGTCGATAGTGGCTCTCACCTCTTGTTGATGGATATTGATTCATCATTTTGGCAGGCGTTGCTTCTTCTGCCGTGGCTGATCAATCGCAAACACATAGTGAACCGGATAGTTACTTGTGTCGTCGTCCATGTCTTCACTGTCTCGTTCCTACACAACTTCTTTGATTTCGTCGACCTGCATATCGCCACATAGTGGTTCATCCACCCACATGCGCTGCACTTCTTTCCTTTCGCCGGGCAATCCTGCATGTGGTGAGGCGGTCCTCCACAGTATCCACACTCCTTACGCTTGTCCTGCTGTTTTTTGCCAGTATATTGGCGCGCTTTTGGTCTCACGACCTTCGCTGTCTCCGCCATGTTGACTTCCTCCGTTTTGATGGACCGATGGAGGACTGCTATTATGTGGGAAGATTTGGCCTGTGACATTTCCTTGGATCGCCCCAGCTTGAGGATGTCCGCTATCGGCTTGCCGTCTTCCTGGAGGATGGTGAATTATCTGTCCTCGGATTTCTTCCTGTTGGTCCCGGAATCCACACGTGCTGGTCAGCTCTTTCAACCTCCCATGGAAGGCGTCCAATGACTCCTCTGCCTCCTGCTTAGCCAGGCGGAAGATGAACCTCTCATAGTCTTTACTTGCCATAGGTTCGAAGTGCGCGTTTAAAGCATTGAGGAGGGTGTGGTACGACTTTGGCGTGGCTTCCACTATCGTTTTTGTACATACGGTGGATATCTTTTCCTCCCAGGTGAAGAAGTAATGCTCTTTGCTTCTCCTGGGCCGTGCCCGCCCCTTCAAAGTAGATATGGAGGCGGTCTACCCATTCTCTTCTCATCGCGGAGCGAGGGACGACGGAGCTCCGTCTACGATAAATGGTTCTATGGCAGGAATCAGCGCCATTTTGGCATGTGCGTAATGCGCTCTGTGGCACGTGTGCTGCTCACCCACCTCTGGGGCGCGCCAGTGAGTAACTAGCCGGGGTCGGTGGTGACTGTGTCGGGTAGAACTCGAGTGGCTGGTCCTCCCTCCCTTCTTCTCAGATGGTCGCCTGCTTGATGCACAGCCCTGACCTCAGTGGTGGGCTCAGGTGGCACTCCGGCGTGAGCCAGCTGCAGGGACTGGTGAGGGCTTACTCCTGGTGTTGTTTGTAGCTCACCATAATAGCGGGCACAAATGGGGCTACTCAGGCTCTCTGGCAGCAGCATGCACTACCATGAGCCAGCAGCAGGCTCACACGAGGCCCTCGTGGTCTCCCTGGGCCTGAATACCACAACCCACGAAAGTTGCACAAATATGCTCCAGAGGGGGGGGGGGGGGCACTCAGCACAGCATGGGGTCGATATGCCCTCATCGCCAATGTGATGTCTTAATTAGCGCTAGCGCTATTAATAGCGGCGCCGTAACATCAATGAAACACGGAGCCCGGTGTATGCTTAAACTCGTGGCTCCCGACTGACTCATCGGCCACGCCCCCTTTATTTATATAACGCGCACGTGACGACACACACTCACGCTGATGTGCCCTCACAGGCGCGGGTAGGCTGGAACGCTACCCGGCGCCGCAGGACACTACAACATGCAAGTAAGCGCTGACCGTGGTATACCAAACCCGGCTTCTCTCGCGCTTCATAGGAGAGTGTGAATGCAACTAAGGAAGGACTACAAGCCCACAAGTCACTTCCAAATGGCCCTAAAAAGGGAGAGCCATACTGGAATGGTTGAAAACGTAGAGTGTCATGACAAAATGTATTTGAAAATACCACTGCCATCTCTGTGGTGGTCTAAGTTCATCAAAACATTTTCTGTTTTTTCTGGTTCTTGCTGTACCCCACTGCATCCCTGCTTTCACGCTGCATGAGGAGCTTAGCATGGGATACATCTCCAATCACATGCAGATGCACCTTTGGTATGCCGGCTGAGAATTTGGTCTTCCCCAGTCTCCACCTTGAATCTACTTGCCATAGCGAATTGTTTGGCCCTTGAAGGGGCTTTGCATATTCCATGGTTAAGGTACATATCGGAGCAGAGGAAAGGGCTAGGCCGCTACTACTTGAACACTAACCCCAAAACTGCATGACCTATTGACATCAGGAAGTTTAAGTATCAGTTTTTGGCTGGGCGGCAGGAGGGGGGGGGAGGGTGTAGAAATTGCTAAAGCCCACAATGAGAAATTACATCTCCCTCAGTCGGCGCCCACAGGCGTACCCCTATCTGTCTATTGTCAATAACGTTCACCACCGCTTTTTGCCAACCAGATTTAGATTAAATCTTATTCACTTGTTACTAGCCTTTCTAAAAGGATTTCAGAAGCCTCGGGATATAAGGTCATTTTGTAATGTAAACAAGTAGGGGCAGATTTATGAGTTCTGGCGCATCTCTGCAAATCAGCAGGGATGCGCCAGAACTGATGCGTCACGCAATTCCCTCCTTGCGGCACCACAGATGCGCCGCATTTACAATGCGGCGCACCATGGTGCAAGGAAGGGCAGATGCGTGACGCATCTTGTGGTGTACGGGCGGCGCATTGCTGGAGTAGCGTCGCAAGTGCGACGCAACTCCTGCAATGTACAGAGGCCACCCATACATAACGTGATGCGTCACTTGAAGCTTGAAGCAGGCGTAAGGATTCGACCCGCAGCGTCGTAAAACTGACTCAGTAAAATCTTGTAGATTTCACTGCGTCAGTTTTACCGGGCTTTCCTACGAGGGAACGCCCACCCTGCGACAGAACGCCCACATGAAACCTGACGCAGGTTTCATGTGGCGCAGGGCTTTACAACGTGACGCATCTGCCTAGATGCGTCACGTTGTAAATAGGTCGCAGGGATGCACCACGTTTCCGCGCTGTTGCGTGACGCAACGGCGGCGTAAACGTGACGCAAGTATTTAATCATGTAAGTTGTACTCCCTTTCCAGCCAGCCATCAACTGACTTTCCAAGGAACACATTACATCATTAAACAAGAACAGTCCAATACAGTGCACCTACACCTCATACTACTTAAAGCTATATACCAGAATACAATAGGCCATGTGCATGTGACAACTTGTCTTACCAGTGATCTTTGTACTTTACTCTTTTTTGTAAATGTTATGTCTCCCTACAGAAAAAATCAATTTGTACGCTAATGAGCTCATGTAATTTTGCTCACGCAAGGCTAGCATTATTATACGTCGTGTAATTTTACTCGATGTTAGCTGACCTAAAACACCAACTCCCACCACACTGCAATTCCACATCTTTGTGTATGATCATGCACTTGAGCCATGGAGGGAGTCCTGGAAGTAATGATATTATGTTTATTTTCTTTCTATTGCTGGTGGCAATGTTGAGTAACAACTATATTTTCCATTCCTCCCTCGCGTTGAATACTGAGTAATGGAAGGACTCCCTGCAAGAGAAAGAGATGTTTTCAGCTGAATTCCCCATTCCTTAGCTTCTTCCTTATCAAAATCAGTCATTTTAGTCAGAATGTGCTAAATTGGTCATTCAGTATTTGTAATGGGGGAGCATATGAATACCCAGAGAGATATAGTACATCCCAGGAGCTGCACTAACATCAGAAAAATCATTTACATATTTACATAGAACTGTCTGCCATGAAGTGTGAGATGAAACCTGTTGAATTAGAGGTTAGAATCTCATGAAACTGCGCCAATTAATGCTTAGCAACCGTCAGTCATCAATGCAAGACCACAACCTGCCTTTGCTGCTTTAAACACGTCAAGCATGCTACCTCATGAGGTGCAAGACCAAAACCTGCCTTAGCTGCATTAAACGAACCAAGCATGCTACCTCATCATATACCTCATACAAGCTTCCATTTTGCTGCTGAGACACTTGACAGTTCTTTATGAAAAGACAAGCACAAGTGGTGCACTATATAGAAGCAGGAAGTTTAGAGTACCACAAGTTCACTGACATTCCAGAACATTTTATAAAATAAAGGTCCTATGGCGAAAAGAGACATTGCATGACAATGGAAGTGTGCTGAACCGCTGTGTCTGAGAGTTTGGAAATGGGTGATGAACTCTTGCATGGGACTTGAGTTTGTGGTATTTCAGGCATGGGGTTGCCGCAAAAAACATCCTAAGATCAGGCAGAGGTGGATAGATTACAGGGGATTGTTTCTAAAGCCTGTGCATACTGCTGAGCTATAATTGGATACTGAAATTAGACATTATGGTCAGGATGTTCATGAGGGTACAGAGAATACATAGACCACAGTTGTTTAAGCCTTTAGACGCTGTATCAGTATACTGTGCATGTGTTTATGCTATCTATGTTTTTTCTGGTTTACTTGTTGGATATATGTTTCATCATGTGGCACAAAATATATGTACTTGGCCCGACTGGGTAAATGTTGGCAAACACCAAACAGGGGCGGCCTTAGGCATGTGCAATCTGTGCTCCTTCACAGGGCCGCTGAACCACAGGGGCCGCCGCGCTAATATATATCCTTAATATAATAATCCTCTAAGGATGGATACGTATTTGAGTGGCGGCCACTGGCAGGGATTTGGAAGTTACACTTCCAAACACCCTGACCCCTCCCTCTTCACTGGCCTCCGCACCTGTGTTCCTCCTGGTTCCTGATTGGCTTATTTTTTTCCCTACACTGCTGGCCACGTCCTGTGTCACAATACCTTCCTCCTCCTAAATTTTATCGTTCTGAGACAAATTCGGAAGGGTAGGTACTGGTCATATAATGCCTTTTCTGGATGTTTTATTAAAACACCTTCCTGAGCTCCGGGCGGCTCCTCCCCGCCCGGACCCCCTCTTCCGGGGCCCCGTACCTACGCTCTCTGCCCAGGGCCGCCATGAGCCTAGAGCCGCCCCTGCACCAAATAAAATTTGTTATGAAAAATTCCTATCATACAAGAAAAGTAGTGCAAGGTTGTTCTTCGAGTGACATTTCTTACTCAACAAAATAACATGTGCATCGCTCAAATGCCATGAACCAACAATATTTAGTTTCTATATTATTAAATGATTTACTTACTTTACTTACTTTTACTTCAGGCTACTT
Organism: Lissotriton vulgaris; assembly: GCF_964263255.1. NCBI lineage: Eukaryota > Metazoa > Chordata > Amphibia > Caudata > Salamandridae > Lissotriton > Lissotriton vulgaris. Next base: position 320,310,449 of record NC_141685.1, read on the forward strand.
TGCAAGGCTTGAGAGAGTATTCATACAAGGTAAGTCGGATGAACTCCAAATAGACATGTTTCAGAACCTCTCCTTGGACAAACATTGCATCAAGTGTTAGTTGATATAGGGTTTACTGAATTCTAGATTTACATAGAGTGGCTCTGTTCTTTTTTTAAAGGGGGAGGTTTTTAGACCTATCATCCTTGGGGTGGTCTTCCACCAACTTTTTGCAAGCTTATCTCCACTTATTGCTGTATCTTTTTGTTGGCCTTAGGACTCTCCGCACTCTACCACTGCTAACCAGAGATAAAGTGCATGTGCTTCTCCCCTGGTGACATTGGAGTATACCTGATTTGTATATTTAGTTTACTTATACATCCTTTGTAAAGTGGTACATCATATACCCAGGACCTGTAATCTAATGACTACTAGTGGGCCTACAATACTGATTGTGTCACACATACAAGTAGCCTTTCAAACCTGTCTCAGTCCTACCGTTGCAAGACCCATGTGTGCAGTTTACTGCCACTTCGGCGCAGAATATTCAAATTCAAAATAAGCTTTATTCGATTTTAGTCAATTAAAATCAGAAAAGCATACAATTCATAAAAACATTTATTATATATATTGATTTAAGAGAACATAAGATTTTCACAAAGTGCGTAGAGTGCATTCAATGGAGGTCATTCCTACAAGATTTGTGCAAACCAAGCTATGTTCTAAATAAATGTAACCCTTTATAGTTTTCCTGGCTTTCTATATATTTTTCAAGAATCCAGTCAAGGCACATACAGATAAAAAACTATCTAAAAATTGTAAGTATAAAAAGGCAGGTCTACATTGCCTCTAGCCCCCCGGCTTTAAAATTGGTAAAATCCATCTAGCTCTTTCCTTTGCATAGAGTTTACAAAATCGCGTCACATGGATGGTGGATTGTGGCGACTCATTGTCACAAGGGCAAGGGGAAAGTTATGTAGACCAATCATTCATCCCCGGGTCGCTAACCAGACGATGAGAAGAATTGAACCTGAATCGAGTTAAGAGGTATCTATCGTATCCCTCCATACAACATAAGAGATATGGTTGGATGTCATACGTAATCAGTGTCAATTTATGCTGACCTGCCATACCTTTATTTATTTCCAGGGCCGCTCTAAGCGACTCTAAGTGGGTCAAGCAGATTATTTTAAACTCCTTTCGTGGAATAGAGTTCAATTTTTCTGGGATGGTATAATATTCTGGATGCCCTATTTCAAATACTAACTTTTTTTACATAATTCAACCAAGCAATCCTACTGGCGTGGTCCATATTCATTGAGTCCTTAAGTATATCTCTGTTAAGTTCTGTACCACTAGAGGTTCATATTCGATGCCAGAGCAAGACCGGTTGCATTTTAATGACACCGGAGATATAAGGGATACCCAGCTCGCTATGACAATTAAAAAACTGAGGAACTTACTTGGACAGCTAAAATAAA